>NC_071398.1:88489560-89229464 GCF_022682495.2 Desmodus rotundus
ATGGAACAAGAAACCCGCTGCCGAGGGAAGAGGGAACAGCTCACAGCACCAGCTGGAGGACACTGCGACACGTGTCTGGTAGCTTGTCCAAAGGGAGCCGCCCTTTTGGCTCAGCTGGTGTCCTAGTCCTCTAGGACTCCTGATTCTGGTTTCATTTGCGATCTCCTCTAGGAGGACCTCAGCTACCCACCCACTCCCCAAAATAAAGACCAAGAGGCCTACAAGCTGTCCTTACACTACTTGGGGGAAAGTTTTAAAAGCCTAACTGAACGCTTAATGGAGAAGAGGGGTTTGAACTAAGAAGGTCTCAGCGTCACCTTCTGAAACCTATGTTGGAGAAATTAAAATTTCTCCTCAATGACCCCTCAAGAGGTGGCCCCTCAGACCTCCACCCTTTCTCACAGCAGTGGCTGTCCCCTGAAAGTCGGAGCCTAGGCAACTAACTCTCACGTACCCAGTCCTTTCTGCTGCTTCACCCCAATTCTAAAGCTGGCAAGGATTTTAGAGATTGTTTTTCTATTCTAGGGCCTTCATTTTACAGAGAGAAAACTGAGCCCTGAGGGTGACTTGTCTAAGAACTCATGAAATGTTCAAGTCGGGCTGGAAATATACTTGGGGGTCTGGAATAGTCACTCTTCCAGCTTACCAAATGTACAGGGTAATATTTATTGAGTACTTACTATGTCACAGGTACCATTTTAACTGTTTTATATATAATAACACCTTTAATTACGTTTAACCCTCATTCCAAAGCTATGATGTAGCCAATGTAATGATGTGCATTTCACAGAAAAGGAAATTGAAGATGAAATTCATACCAACAGGGTAGGTCATCTCTCCTTGGTCTCATAGCTCATCCTTCTCTCTTCACTTTTATTCTCCTCATTTTGCCCCTAGTCCACATTTCCCCTGTTATTTTACATCAAACTTTAAATTGTCATAAGGAAACTTGGACATACATAACTACAGTATATTTCAAAGTTCATCATTAATATGATACACATACTATATTGGCCTCTTTGCTTCATGAATTCGCCATGAAGCATTCTCTGACCCTGAATGAGCATTTCCTGCCCCTAACCCTATTTCTGAGCTTTCTCCTTCCCTTAGCAACTCAAACCAATTTTATATTTTCCCCATGATGCCAAGAATTCTTTGAGAATAAAAGCTAAGTGTGAGTCATTGTATAAACACATGGTGCCCAGTGTCCAGTAGGAATGCAATAACATTTCTTCAATGAATTGCTGAATTCATAATTATTACCAATAATAACTGTCATCTAATGAGTGCTTGAACCAGGGCATTAGCACACAAGTGAACTTATGTTCATGAATACATTCAATATTCACAACTTTGCCAGTTAAGTACTTCTATCACCATTTCAGAGACAAGCCAAGTAAACTCAGAATACGAAGCAATTTGCCCAAGATCGGAAGTACATGGTACACCGAGGAAGGAGGAAAATGCAGGTCCATTAGGACCCTTCCCAACACATTCCATTGCCACCACGCAAAATAATTTTACTAATCACCCCAACATGGCATTTCTAGGATAACAAATATTCTGTAGGGACAGTTAAGGCCCAAATAATTGTTTGAACCCTCTTGTTTAGGTGCAGCTTATTTTCACTCACTCCAGATAGATTATCAAAGAGTTGTAGAAGTGAGGACAATTTAGCAAAAAGTGGCTCTAAAATAAGAGGAATAGTAGGCAGCCGTGACTACTTAGCCACTCATCTCTTTATTAGAAGGAAACATCCGCCAGTGCCCGTGACCAGCTTCTGTCCAGCATGAAGAGCTACGCGGGCAGGAGAGATCAGCGTTCTGTCGTGGGTTTACTGGATAAGTAAAGTACGTGAAAAGATATGAGAGTACAGTTCTGGGGGTGGATATAACCCATTTTCGGTTTCCACCTTTAAGGGTGATTTTTTTTTAATGTGAAACATTTCTTCTCTTGTTGCCGACCTCTCACCCAGGTCTTAAAAGTAGGGTGTTTCCTAAGCTAAGTCTTTGATTCTGGATAACGCATCCCAGAATTCAGGGAGGAAAAGAGCTTTGAAAATCAGAAAACACCTACTATTCTAGACAGCTGGGAATCTGTCCTAATTCTAAAGAAGAGAGGAAGAATTTCTAACTTCTTATCTTACATTCCAACATTCAGCAACTCCTTTTACCCGAATATTTTCCCATCATATTTCTTCTAATAGAATTTAATATCCTTTCTTCTTTTTTTCTGTTTCCTGAAGAACTACAGCTGGTCACAACCTTCCACATATTTGTTTTTTCCTGCATCCGTTAATGAAAGGGGAAAGGTGTTGGCTTCAATAATAATAAGCTGGATTCAGGCTTTCTGCCTTTATTTTTTAGTATCTTAGTCCTATTGAATTTGCATCGGTCGAAGTATAATAAATAATTCCGGTGCCTTTGAGGAAATAAGGGAATACATCAGGAAAACCAGTCTTTCATTTTCAACTGATACTCAGTTAAAACGCAAGATGATTTTGAAAAAATTTTAAGCAGCAGGAAGGCGAACATGAAGCGGTGGTGATGGATTACAGTAGGGACGCAAGGATGAGCTCACGTTTCCGGCTCTTCACCAGGGCAGGACATCGGCACCAGGAAGTGGTTCCTCACCAGACACCCAGCTGGCCAGCCAGCTCCTTGATCTTGGACTTCCCAGCCTGCAGAAATACTAGACAAACATGAAGTGTTTGAATGCATGAAAGAACACGAGGACTGGATTCTGCCTTTGAGAGAGCTGCCCCTGAGAGATAAAAGGAGCAAAACTCACAACAGAGTACGCTTCCTATAACCCACGGCACTCAAGGTCCATCTTACCCACTTTGAGAAACGAAGAACAGGAGCACGCAAGAAGTCACGGACTCAAGTTTGAGTTGGCCCTCACTGAGATGTGGGTATGTGCAGGTTAATACGCACACACGCCTTTCACTGCTCTGTCAGCTGAGACGGCCTAGAAGCAAGGACACTCCAAAAGCGGAGAGCACGCTGAGAACTCAAATCTTCCTTTCTAACGGCAATTTCCAATAAAAGGAGCCAGGGCAACAGGGAGAAGTGGGATTCTAAGGCTGGGATGGAGAAAATACAGGATGAGTTTGGAGCATCATAGAGGGCTGTGAAGGAAGAAAAATGCAAAATAAAACAAAACAAAAGATACACACACTCACATTGATGGGATGGGTCAAAGGGACCCAGGAGTCAAGGGAAAGAGCTCCCAGTGCTCACATCTAGAACACATTGAGCAAGGAAATTACATAATATTGAATTGTAACTCCACGTGTAAAGTAAATATCCTTGGATCCATAAGGATGCAAATACATAATTGAATCAATCAATAAATGAATGAGTCTTCTTCCCTGAAAAAGAATTGCAAATAACACATGGAGACACCTCCACCTCAAGGAGATGAAGGATAAACACCCATCCTTTGAATGTGGGCTGCACGTAATGTCTTGTTCTTTGAGATGCAGTAAAGAAAGGGGGGAGTAACTCTACAGAGGGGACACCTGGCCAGCACTAACCCTGCCTGTCGATCAGGTTAACGTGATAAGTCATGTTGGTAGCATGTACTGTTGATATGATGTGAAAGAATAGCATCTGTTGCCTTCCTTCCAAGAATGCCCCCGAACTTCTTGACATCATCTGGGGAAGCCTGGAGTGCAGTATGGTATCCCAGATGGAATTCTGGAACTGAAAAGGTACACTAGGTAAAACTGAGCAAATATAAAGAAAGCATGATGAGGGGTACTTAACATTTAGTTAATACTGGTTCACTAGTTGTAGCAAATGTCCCATGCCAATGAAAGATGTTAACAATAGGGGTAACAGGGTATGGGGTACAATGGGAACTTTCTGTTCTATCTTCACAACTCTGTTATAAATCTAAATTAAGAGGTTATTTATAAAATAAACTAAACATAGAGCAAAAGTAGCCCTGAAGCCATTTTTAATGAGGCATGAATATGATAGCATCAAGAAATACAAATAATATTTATTAATCACTTGTCAGTCACTTGTCATCCATACAATAAAGGGAATCAAATAATTCATGGGAATGCATGAGTGTATTTTACCAACAGAATAATGCCTTACACTTAAAAGAGAGAACATCTAAAAGGAATTCTGTTGGGCCTACTGGAAGTCAGACAAAGCGCGTACATTACATAAACAAACGTTGAAAATGTACCTAAAGCAATAATGCTACCATTGCTCATTGCCATATGAGAAATCACTGCCACCCAAGCAAGGCTTCTAAACTGTAGTATTAATTACTGAAACGCTAAAGGTAGAAGAGATTCATGGTTATTTGTTCAAAATCCCATTTCTAGAACATTGCAACTGCTCTACTCAATCGGAACAGCTTGCTAATGGACCCAAATTCATTAGCATGTGTATCACTTCGTTTGACTATGTTTGGTGACAAACTCCAGCCCAGCGTCAGCTCATTGCCTTGCAGCCGTCAGTCAGTGTGGCACGAGGTGTCCTAGTCGGCAAAACCCAAACCCTTCCCTGGAGACACTGCTTCAACAGGATGTCTTCCTGATGGTCGAGCAGGTGTGTGGTTTTCTTATGAAACTTGACCTGTGTTAACCCAGGAAAGAACATGAGCGGAGTGCAAAGCAAGTTCTGTAAGTGACCCTGGTGGACAAATTTCAGCAAAATCTTTTCACTCACACTGCAGCTAATCCCAAGTCTCTCCACAGAGGATTTTCTGTACTAGATTTAAAGCGTCTCCACACATTCCTTTTGCTGTGACTTATTGGCCGGGCAAAGAACTAAATGTCAAGACTGCACAGAAAAAGGTTTTCTCTTTCCCCCACTGGGCCTATAGTTTGTGTCTGAAGGTCGATTTCCTAAACACAAATGCACAATGAACTATTGGAAGCATGGAAACTCATTCAGCCATCCCCAAAGGGCATTCCTTAATACTAAATATTTAGCTCTATGCTGAAACTGAGAGTACAAAATTAGAACCGTATTTAACAGATGTTGAAAAAAAAACAGGCATTATGTCAACTAATTCAAACTATCAACATTGCCGCTATCGTCCCATGTATGAAACAAAACAATAACAATAAATAACTGTACACCCAAATCGACAAAATAAGGTTTATAGATATCCAGCAAACACACCTGACTCGCAATTTGTGCTAAATCTCTTGACTGAATTCAGTCTAAAAGAAATTAGGTTGTCTTTCTGACTTTAGTTCTGTTGAGTGGCCCATTTAATCTGAGCAGCAATTGCTCAATGGTATTTTAATTTTCCTAGTATTTCTCTTCACAAATCCAGTTGAGCCCAATGTCTTTACCAATATTAAGTAAACCTCGGAACTCTCCTACAGAAAATTCAGCCATAGTATTTGTTTTTTCCTAATGCAGAGCTGTGAAGATTAAGCTCTCTGATTTAAGGGTGTCCTAAAATTTGTGGAATGGCCAGAAATAACTTTCCAAGGTGCTAGTTGAAGCAGTCAGAGAAACCAGGCACAAAGTGATTACATTTTAAATAAGAGGAAAGTATGAGGTTTCATGTTACCCCTCAGCTTTCACCCCAACCCAAGTGCGTGTGTACATTTGGTGAGCATTTATTTACTCATAAGTCATCCAATAAATAGTCATTAAGAACCATCTATGTGCTAAAAAACAGGGAAAAACCATAAAGAGATGGTAACACTCCAGCTGCATTACGATCAGCAAGTATCAAAAGTTTTCATGGCAATTTAATAAATAAGCTTAGGTCTTATCAAGATGTTGAAATTTTATTAGTCAACAGTGTGCCTTATCTTTGCTTCTACTATGTTACTAGTCTCATTTGCCTGGAGGAAAAAATAAGCATAGTCTAAGATCTCTACTACATCACTATTTTGATTTTTTTTTTTTTTATTGATTGATTTTGAGAGAGGAAGGGAGAGAAACAACAATTTGTTGTTCCACTTATTTATGCATTCATTGGTTGTTTCTTGTGCCCTGATAGGAAATCAAACTCACAACCTTGGCCTATGGGGATGATGCCCTAACCAATGGAGCTACCCAGTTAGGGCTAAATAAATATCTTATTTTTAATGGTTTAGGATCAACAGAGGTATTAGGAAAGTGTGAGAACTATATTGCCCTCTGCTGGCAGGTTCCTCAAGTACAAACGGTTGTGTCTGTTTTGACATTTGACCATGTTCTTCAGTCTTTGGAAATACATTTTGACATTAAGAGGGTAGAGTTAGCTTCTTATAATACCTGAAATTCCTTTTGACACAAAGTCCAAAATGTTTAGGCAATGAAGATAAGCACGGTCAGCACCGGCCAAAATACACACTGGAAGACACTGTCTCACAGCCTAGCAGTGCAAAATTCGGAGATCTTAATCTCACTTTATTGAACCTGAATCTAATTATCCATGACTATCAGGATCCGGCAAACTAGATAGCTTTTAACTTGAGTAGTCTCTGTCACCCCATATACACACCGTTGTGCCTCTCTCTCCTCCATTTGGGTGTGCGAATTTACTCCAGTGAAAACTCCAGATGCGCGATGAGATTTGGGGATGTGACTATTTCAAGATATTTGTGTAAATACTCATCAGTTTTAGACGACCCCATGTTAACAAATTGAGAGGCTTTGTAAAGTGGAAGTTCCTTGTTAGTTGAAAAGATGTGAGCTGTGCTCAGGAGTTGCTCCCAACATTGATTAATGAATGGGTTTCTCTTTTATCACCCATGTAGAAGCTTTGGCTCTGAGCTAGCACTTTTATTTCATCTCTGTGTTTCTACTACTTAGCATGGTGTCTCATTTATAATACATATTTAAGGGGAGCTTGTTGAATAGAGAGATGAATTGGCCTCTTCCACTGATGTGTTTAATCAAATTAGGCCTTATTTCTCAATTAAAAGGCTTACAGTGGAATGTGATACACTATGTAGGGAGAACACGTGTTGGGAGTTGGACAGACTCGGGTTTACATGCTAGCTTTGATACCCATCTGTGTGGTAGGAAAGCCACCGAGGCTCTCTGAGCTGCAGCTTCCCCACCTGTGAAGTAAGAAACATCACACCTTCCTACAGTGTTGTAGGGGATATATAAGATGGAATAGGTGAGGTGTTGGGTACATAATGAGCATGCGAAAATTTCGTCCTCTTCCCTTTTCTTTCAGGGAAATTATGAATTTTTTTCTTTTTAATCAGTATTAGGAAAACAAAGTTAGCTCAGATCCATGTGCAGAAGAAGAAAGAGAACGTGTTGTAGTTATTCTATTTGTTTAAATTGTCAAATTTTTCTTTCCCCCACCAGGAATGAGAATATGCCTATATAAGTTCCCATATTTTGCCTGCTTGAGAGCTTCTACTGACTTCAGGAGAGGTTACCCACAGTAGAAAGAGCACCAGAAAAAGTTGTTTTATTTACTGTCATTTCCCAGTCGAGTAAAAGTGGGAAAATTGTAACACCTTCCATGAGATTGATGATTTGCAGATTTCAAAACACTTTAATCTGTACTCTCTCCCTTCAGTTTCACATTGCCTCCATTTTAAAGCTAAGGATGGATACGTGGAGGAGAAAAAAGTGGGCTGCCAAGCACGGGGACTAAACCCAGAAGTCCTGCGTTCTGATTCCGCCAGGGACCACCCGGGCTCCACCTGAGATGATACATCGCATCCTTTGTTCTTAGGAGCAGCCATTACATGCTCACCGGTGCCCCCTGCTGTCCACCCTGGGCATTGCATCCTGGAACGCGGCCCTCCCGTGCTGCCAATGGGATTGCAGTCTGCTAGTTGAAGGAGACAACCACGCCGTAGTCGGAGGTCGTTCTTTTTTTTCTTTTCTCAGTGCCTCACAATGAGACCCGTGGTGGGTTTTTTTGAAATTAACTCCTTTCCCAGCGTTTTACAAAGCCTAAATGCCCTCGGTGGTATTTCTTAACAGTTCTGGGGAAATTTCTCAGAGTGTGTTTTGATCTTGAAAGATGCTACAGAAAGTGTAAGCAGCATGGAAAAGTTGAAGCCCTTGCCTGTAGGGCTACAGACTCAGAGTCTCCATTAGAAACAGCTGTGTCTGTGAGTTTTCTTCTGTGATGCATTTACTGACATTCTTGTTGTGTTGCCAGTGTGAGCTGGTGGCCAGCTGTTCTCGTCATATTTTAATTAAAGGAGCGCCTACATCGTCAAGAAATATTCTGTACAAAGATGTGCAACACCTGCTCGCCGCTGTTCATGTACCACATCCACCTCCGTGTCTAGATCTTAACAATAGGATATAGTCTCGCCCTTGCAGCTCCGCATCCCAAATAAATGCGTCAAGCGGGGATGGATCCCTGTACCTTTAAGGGAACTGTATGCCCCTGAAATGGTATGCAAAATTGGGCATGCACATTCTTATGCAGACCAGGCTTAATCTTTCAACATATTCTCAAGTGGATCCATTATTCAGAGATGGGTGAAGAAGATTGGCTGTAAATACATCCCCCTTCGTGTTAATTTTCAGTGGGAAAAAAAAGGTAATAATTGTTTCTTGTCTTAAAAAGCTCGATCAATGACGGGAAACTTCAGGAGGTAAGTTAAAGACTAAATAGAGTAGGAATAAAACATGGGAAAGGAAAGTTAAGTACAAATAATATATTTGAAAAGAGTACATTATGAAATAGAAACTTGACTACCACAGTTCTCCCTAAGTCGACGTATTAACAGTAAGTGTACATAACAACTTCTGGAAGAGGCTTTCTGGGGGGCCAAAGTCATCTTTCAAGTGTGTAAGTGTACGCGCTGTTCACAAAGAAAACACAGACCTAATTTAATAAGTAATAATTTCTAAATCAGTGGATTAGTGCTTGCCAGCGTTCATTGCTTTTCCTATCTTCTCCTTAGCCAAGTGAAGCCGTCAGTTCAAATCCTTTGTCATCGTTCTTCTCAATCACACCACGGAAAGAATCACAGAAGTTCTGAATTTTCCTAAGCCCAGCACCCAAATGTGACATGGTATTGGCCAAAATTATCAACGGTATACTCAAAATTGCCTTCAAGCTCAGAATTCAATAGAGAAATCTCATTTAAGTTCCTATCAGTGGATTCCTTCTAATTATACAAAGCACCCTCCCCACCTTTATCTTTTCCCTCTCTTTCTGCAGCACTCCTTGGGGCCTTGGCCCCTGCTTCTCACTTCTGCTCAACCTCTTCCCTCCCCCAAACAGAGAAAAACATAGCATTAAGGGTTAGACTTTTAGACTTTCTTTGGGGGCAAGAAAAGTCAGTTCAGGACTGACTTACATAATGATTGAAGAGATATCCTTAAATGTGTGGCAACAATTTCTACAGCTTCACCATTTCCACCTTCTTTTCTCTTAAAAATCTCTCAACAACTGATTGGTGTTAAGAAGGCCTAAGAAAAACTCTGTCACCAAAGCCGTCCCTAACCCATGTTTCTCGCCACCTTCAATTGGGCTAATAATAGTCTCTGAGAAGAGAAACGACAGGACTAAAGAAAGGAACTGAGAAAACCTTTATCGTTTTCTTCCCCTGTCTCTCTGAAAGAAGAGAGAAATTGTGAGGAAAAGGGGGAAGGGGCAACAAATCAGGAAACAGCAGCAAAATGCACTCACACTCAGCATACTGGGCAACTTTTGGCCGGAAAGAATAACCGAGTGGTAAACTGAGGTCCACATCGGTCATGAAATGCACTTAGTTTGCAGTTCTAGCACTTAGTTTGGGGGAAGTTACGTTTGGCTCACTACCAGTAATAGCTCAGTTTCTCGTCCCTACAGATTTATTAGCACAATAATGGAGTGCCACCCGGCAGTAAAAAGCTCCTGCTTTGAAGAAAAAAGTTGGTTCTACAATAAAATTTGTAAACATTGTTTCTTCAATGCCTGAGGCACTATTTCCAGAAGCTTTTTTTTTGCCTGGTGTTATGAGCATATACAGAATAGCAAAATAAAGACTATACTTTCAGGGACTCCCTTCTATAGTTTGTTACTAGAGAGTTTTCAAAATAAAACTTTAAGTGAGATGTTTAATGGGATTCCTTTTTTCAAAGAAAACTAGTTTGTAAGATACACACTAGTCCTCATGTTCTAAGATTTATTCCAACAGCAGTAACCATTTTCACATTTATTTGTGGCTCAGGATAAGTTAATAATTAGTTCTGAGTTCTACTGTATTCCTGTATATCAAAATCTGACAAATCTAACAAAATCCAGCCAAAATTTGAACGAAAGGCATCAAGTGTTTAAGACTTCCCAAAATTGCATCTCCTCCAAAAGACTTGCCCGAGTAAGGTGGCAACGTCCTGTCCTCTTGCCCTGTCTTTGCCTTCCCGGTGTCACATCCGTGACTCTGATCCACGGTGAGCGCTTCCAGGGAAGCGAGGGAGCTGTGCCAGAGCACCACGGCGGGTAGAGCCCTGATCTTCCAGAGCAGGGAACACGAGAAACAAAATATAACATCTTTGAAGTTAAAGACTCCATCTTATATTTACTTTTCTATTGCCACACCTAGTACAGGGTCTATAACACGAATGAATGAGTGAATGAATGAATGAATGAATATAACCAATTCAAAAACATTCTGAAAACCATAGGCTGGCAATTGTAACATCTACCTTCTCTTGGAGTGGGAAACACAGCAGGTCTTCACCCTGAGCCACGTGGCTCTGTTGGTGGGGCATCCTCCCCCAAAGCGAAAGGTCGCCAGTTCAAATCCCAGACAGGGCTTGCACCAGGGCTTGTTGGGGGTTCGGTCCCTGGTTGGGGAGCATACAATGTTCTTTCTCACATCACTGTTTCTCTCTCCCATCGATGTTTCTCTCCCTCTCTTCCTCCCCCTCTTCCCCCTCTCTAAAAATAAATAAATAAAAACATCTGAAAAATTACAGCAGTTCTTCAAATAACGTCGTTTCATTCAATGATGAGATTCTGCAGGAACTGAACTCGTGTTTATATCAATGAGCCTATGGCAAAGTCGGTTTTGTTGTCTGTTGTTTCACTTTAAGTATCAGAACCTACCTACACTGATGACCTACTGTATGTAGATGAATTGTGGTCCCTTAGAAAGAAAGAGAGCCCAGATTCACCAAAAACTTGTCAGGACTCTATTCTTTGCCCTATTCTGCTCAACTTTGATCAAAACACACTCAATGTGCTAATCAGATTTGTGGCTGTTAAAAAATTGGTGAAGATAATTAGTACACTATATAACCAAATATAGATTCTACTTTATCTAAAGATCTTAAAAACTGACTCAAGACATTTACTTGAAATTTTAACAAAGGCAAATGAAAATGACTATCTTTACATTCATGAAAACAAATTTAAAAGTACATGTGAGAGAATCTGGACTCGGTGGTGTGAAAGATAGGGTATGGTATGGAATGAAAAAACCAAAGATTTCCATCAACCATAGCTCGGTATGAGCCAGTGATATGAGACGGCTACTGGTAAGTTAATGCAGATTTTAGTGTTAATAGAAATATTCTATTCCCACCACAGGAGCAAACTGCCCACTGCATCCTGCATTAGACAGAACCCATCATTGCCCTCTGCTATGTCACTTTAAGAGAAATGCTTACCAGCTAGAGAGCGCCGAGAAGACCACGGCCAAGGTGTTGAGAGGCTTGGAAGGCTCGTGAGATGAGGAACGTTTCAGAAAGCTGGGGCGTCCAAGTTGAGGGAAGTGAGTAGTAACCTTCAGGTTTGTGTTTGCTTATGTGTTGGGCCTCAAGGATTCTAAAGTATAATACTCATAACCCTTGGTTTAAGACACATTCTCATCACTGATCCACAAATGTTCTTAATGCTCTTAACTTTTCTGTTTGATTGTTTGCTTGTGTATTTTTAATAATGTGGCAAGATCCCATGAACCCACCACCCAGAAAGAAAGTAATCTTACCTTCCAATAAGTGCCAATAATAGCCTTAAGTTACTTACCATAGCTTATTTCCACCTCTGGCAGATGCCACAAGGGTATCTCTGGCAGGTGACTATGAAGATAGGGCTGTTGACACTGCAATGATGGAGCAGTGAGGTCTATGTACCCTCCTCTGGAGACCGGGAGAACCATCCTAACTGCCTTAATGGAAAATAAAACATGAGTGTTAAGACAAAATTGTGCTTCCCAAGTCTTGTGTCCTCCTAGGAAATCTTGTATGTAGTGATTTTAAAAAGAAGAAAGGGAGGGAGAGATGGAGGGATGGAGGGAGGGAGGGAGGGAGGGAGGAAGGGTGAAAGGAAGGAAGGAAGGAAGGAAGGAAGGAAGGAAGGAAGGAAGGAAGGAAGGAAGGGGGAAAGGAAGGAAGGAAGGAAGGGGGAAAGGAAGGAAGGGAGAAAATCAGACTATAGTGCTACTTTCTAAACTGTGGGCAAAGAGTCAGAAAGTCTAAATCACTGAACTCATCTCTGCACCATCATACTAAAGCTCCTGATTTTCCAAAAGTCACAAGGTACCGATGATACGTTTTTCTCTATGAAATGTCACAGCGCTTCAGGAAACTGCTAATGATAGTTCATGATTTACATCTCTGTTTAATCTAAGTTTCTGTTCAATATTTGCAGACTTTTATAAATGTCAATATGCTCTCACATTCGTACAGTCTTCCCTGAATTATAAACTCGGGGAAAGAAAGAGACTATTTTACAGGTATGCTGTGCGACAAGATACTTGGAGGTTCTTAAATCAGCACAAATAGTGGTCTTCATTAAATACCACTGTGTTCTGACTTAACCTGTAAACTGGGGTGCTGTTTAACCGCCCTCACGGAGTTACTAGGAGGTTAGAGAAGAGAACAAGGGCGAGGCACTCGCTCAGTGGCTATAAATCAGCAAATCTCCACCAAATGCCAGCGCCATGTAATTTTCATACCAAGAAAAGTATCGAGAGTCGACATTTATGCTTAACAGTAAATGTAAAAAATGTTAAAATCCTTACCCCTATAATGATATAGTTAGAAGTGGCAGAGTATAGAGTAATCTACCTAAAGCACAAGCTTTGGAGCCCAACAATTAAGAATTTAGTTTGAATGCCTTGTTAAAAAATATTCAAAATGGGGAAAAGTGGGGGAAAGGAGGTGGAAAATTCTGTTAGAATCATGGCAGTCGGAGGCCCATCCAAGGATTACCTAGAGACTGTCACTGCTTAGTTTTCTAACTACAACGGGCTGCTTAAATACCCCAGACTTAGTGATGTTACCATGAAACTTACATATTTTGTCCAGTAAAGATGCAAATAAAGCCTAATTTGTGGAACAGATAACCCCGAAAGTTATGGTTATTTCCCTGTAGGACATTAACCAGTTTTTGGTATCTGGTCCAGCAATCTTACCCTAAATTTTTTTGTTTTATTAAATTGCCTAAATGTATCTAAGTCTTCAAATGTGCTTTGAACCAGTTTTAACATGTCCCGATTCCCTCATTAATAAATGAGTGAGTAAAATTTTTGACGTATTCATTTTATATTTGCATGTCAGTCCTGGTTTTAATTTTCTAAAAATTGTATGTTAAGAGCCCTGGGAAGGCTATTAGGAAAATAATCTTTTTTTTTTTTACAGAATGAAAAATTACTTGGCAAGGTGAGTGATCACTTTCTAATTGATCTGTTGAATCAATGCGGAGTTTTTCTCTGTAGTTTGTAGAGCTGGGCATTCGTGCGCTCGGGCTCTGGGCATGATTAAGTACAGCTGCTACTCGCTGCAGCAAGATAAGTTGGCGGAAGTTCTAAGGTCTCTTATACAACTGTATTCGCAATGAGTTCAAAATCGCTGTAACAATTGCTATTGGCTTCCCTTTCTTTGCTTATTCCAATCTTTATTAATGATCTGAGAGATAAGGCTCATGTTACCACATGCTAACAATGTCTGGCTAGCATCACACATATGAAATACAGTTTCATTCCAGTTTTCCTGCCAACGGGGGAGGAAAGAAACACGGCCGAGCTCTGAAGGAGCGGGCTTGTTGGTTTAAGCTGTTTTGCACCTTGTTAATATGTAATGCCCATCACAGAAATATTTGGCAACACTCGGAGCCACATTCCCACTTAATTCAGGACTACTTTGAGGTATGTGAATTATCAGAGGTTCACATACCCCAGGTTTAGGGGGGGAAAAAAGGTGTGGACAATTCAGATTTGCATGTTAAATGTTGGGGATAATTCACAATCTAAAGATCCATGCTTCCCTGGACAAATAGTGGAGGTAGACAATAAATTCAGCAAGCTCACAAGAGGAAAACCAGAAAAGGTATAACTGGGAAAATTATTCTCTTCATGGGAGGATTTTTCACTGAACAAAATAATTCATAATAAGACCTTTTAGGCGCAACACCCTCTAGGCCTTGGAACTTCTCTTTGTCTTCCTTTCCTTATCCTTTTCTCTCTTTTTCAATGCAAAAATTGAAAGCGGTATGGCAGAATGAGTAAGGTTTGGTACAACTAGTGGTGTGTGACCTTAGAAACTGTTCAGCTCGGCCTTGGGTGGGCAGCTCAGTTGGTTAGGGCATCATCCTCGATGTGCCAAGGTTGTGGTTTTGATCCCCGGTCAGGGCACGTACAAGAATCAATGCACGCATAAATAAGTGGAACGACAAATCGATGTATCCCTCTCTCTCTCTGCCTCTCTCTCCCTCTCCCTTCCCCTTTGCCCATCCTCTTTCTCTCTAAAGTGAATCAATTAAAAATTTGAAAATTCAAAAGAAGAAACCTATTGAAAAGGAATTGCCAGAGGACGTCCATATCCTCAGTTTAATTGACTGAAGGAGAAAAGGCCACGTCGTGGGATGGATCTGCTCGTGCTGCCAGCTCGTTTGGTCTAAGGAAACACAGCGGAGAAGAGCCCCGAGGAGGCAAGTGTTAGGGTTCCACTCGGAGCTCTGCCAATCCGTGGGGCCGGTTCGGGACATGCTACTTTGTCTCCATAAAATAAGGACTCAGACCTGACCTGTCTTCCAGCGTTCATTTTCATTACTCACCCAGCTGAAAGACACCGAGCGAGTTGCCAGGGCGGCTAGACCACGCCTGTGTTTCCCGTGTATGGGCACTGCCAACAGGCTTTGAGGGCACGAGTCCCAGCTTGGATGCTCGCAAGCTGTGTGGCTTTGGGCGGGTCACTTAGAACTGTGGAGCCTCAAGGTCCTTACCTGCCACACGAGGGCTACTTCTAGCATATATTCTGAAGGTTAAATGGCTACGTGGATTTAAAATGTCTGAAAAGGTAACTGGTATGTCGTTTCACTCAGTAAGCAGTGGTCGAGTTCCATGGCCACGGCCGTGGGCTGGTAAGACTCGAGCCAGAGCGAGCTTCAGTTTTTTTTAAAAAAATTTAAGCATCAAGCCTAATTTCTCAAAAAACATGAAATTCACTTTATTTAATAATTGCCAAATGTTATAGGTTAATTTATAAGTTTGCTGTATAATAACCATTGTCCAAAGTGATAAATAATTCCAAGCTTAACATGGATAACACTTCAGCTTGTATTTATTTCTATTTAACAACATACCAATAACTTACCACTCTCCAACGCCTACCTCCAGCCCTTAGAGATCTTATTACTGTTTTTAGGGGGGGAAAGTCTCTTTTCAATGAATTATGTCCAAAGAACATATAGATTTTGAGAACATAAACCTTCTGAGTCATAAAATAGGGGTGAAAATAACAATACGACAATTTATCAAATATCTGCCTGTTAGTGCGTATTCACCACGGGTCTGCCATTATTAAGCACGTGAGCATTTAATTTAATATTTACACACTTCATTTAATGACCACAAAGGGACAGCATTATTTCCCCCACTTATTGGATGAGGAAGAGGAACAAGGTGGCACCGTGACGTGGCCATAGTTACAGAGATGTCCAGTGACAGGCTGTGGGTATTTTTCCCCGACGTCTGGGCTCTCTCCCCAATGTCACGCTCCTCCTTGTCAGGTTTCTATAAAACTCTGGGGCCTCTCATCTGCATGCCCACCCCACCTTCCTCCTATCCCACGCTGTGTCCACGGCCTCGCCCTTGGGAAAGGAGAGGAAAATGGGAGGAGAGCGGCCTGGGTGGTTTCAGTTCATTCGTTCAACCTTACCGGGACACAAAATGTGGCTTTTCCCATCACCCCACAGTACTGTTGAAGTCTTAAACACTTACAAGGCTTAAGGTAAAAGGGTAACCTTCCAAGTTCCTGGTTCTGCCAGCATTTGGGATGAACCCTACTGCCGCCAAACCCCATCGCAGTTTTAAAAAATACATCTCTGTACTCAACTTTCTCATGTGCAGAGCCTTCTGTCTGACGGAGAGTCACACGGACTCTGAAGAAAGACAGGGTGGGTTGAGGCAGGGATGTGCACAGCCGGAGGAGTAGATACAAAGATTTAGGTAAGAGGAAGCTCATGAAGGTTTCAAAGCAGAACATAACTGGCCATAACTGAACAAAATCTTGGGGAGAGAATGAGACCACAGATGGGAGTCACATGGAGGTAATCCGGAAGTGATGGGCATGGGGTGGTAGCGGTGGTAAAGATTTCAGTCTGATCCAGCACAGATAGAGGCCCTCTGTCAGTGGAGACTGGTTTGGAAGAAGAAAGGCAGAGCTCCCATCTCTGATATGGAGAGAGAAGAGGCCAGGGCCAGTGTGTGATGGGAGATGCTCAGCTATTGCTCGTTCTTGGGGCAGGGACCAAGAAGGATGGACCATAATTCCCTACCCATCCCTGGCTCCTTGCCTGGGAAAAAGGCTTCACCATCTTCTGAATTTTTCAGTTTTCAGTTCAGGCTGAAGCCAGAGGGAAACAGCTAGAAAAGGAGGAGCCGGAAACGGAGACCAAGTTTGCAGGATGGAAGCACCACTCTAAGAAGAAGACTGATGGAAGAGGTCATCAGCTGTGGGCAAGTGTCTGTGGGAAGGGGACTAGTCCCCCACTCTCTAAGGAGGAGGCAGAGGGAGGGTTCCCTTCCAGAAAGCAAGTGAGGGAAGCGCTGAGAAAACCCCTAACGGAGAGCAGGGTGCCTGCACACAGTGGCATCCTTTCCTGGCGGGATGCCCACAGGGCTGCAGAGCCTCTGGGTCCACATTTGTCTCACTCAGGAGCCAAGCTTGAGGACACCATTCTTGGGGGTGGGGGCGCATTCACAAAGAAGAGGCTTGTGGCATGTTTGCCTTTAGGGTCCCCTCCCCAGTCTGGGGAAGAAGGGAGAGGGTTGCTTAGCATCTGTTGCCATGTTAAGAGATTACACAGTGGGAGGCTGCATCTACAAGGTTTGCTGGGACCGTTCTGTGATGTGTCTAGGAGGAGGGTGGGGGTGACCCCTACGTGATCCCAGGTCTGCGGGGCCCTTAGAGGATGTGTGCTACCAGCCTCTTACCCCTGAGCTCCACACGAAGGTGCGCAAGATGGGCAGAAGGGCAGGAGGCCTGGGACCTCCAGGCAGCCCCAACTGGACAAGAGTTCAGACCTTTCATTTCTCGCAGCAGTGAGGGGGCCAATGAAGCTAAGCTGTGCCCCTAAAAGCCACCAACAGTCCCTGTGCAGAGACAACTGTAGTGACAGAGGCTACCACATCAGACAGAAGCAGGCTAACCCAGAAGGACCTGAGGACTCCCCTATCCTCTGCCACTCGGGTGTGATCCTCTGGCAGGCAGTACCAGCATCACCTGGGAGTTATTAGCAATGCTGAGTCTCAGGCTCCACCCCCAACCTCCTCAATCAGAGTCTGCTTTTCATCAAGACCAGCAGGAGATTCCTGTGCACGCGAACGTCTGAGAAACGGCGCCATCAACCGTGACTCTGTCACCGGCCAGAGCTTCCTCTCCCTTCCCCCCGAGTGTCTGCACCGTCTGGGGCAGTACCCCGAGGCCGTCCGGGGTTGAAAGACAGAATGTGCAAGAGAGCCCACATGCACTCAATTCGCCGATCCCCAGGCAGGCGGTGCCAGGCTTCGTTCGCCCAGCTTTTTTCACCCAGCAAACATTTGCTGAAAACCTGCTAAGTGCCGCGCACTCTGCTAGGCGTCAGGATGCGAGCAAACTAGACGCGGCCCCAGGGGATTTAAGACTGATGGGCGACAGTCATTCTTTCAGCAGATACTTACTTACCCACTTTGACCCGGGCACTGTCACCAGCGCTCACAAAACAAGAGTGGACAGAACAAGCCAAACCCCTCTATTCACGGAACTCCATTCTACAGCGGGCGATGGATAATGCAGTTGCCCCCCCCCCGCACCCCCCCCATCCACAGGCGATACATCCCAGGACCCCCAGCAGGTGCCTGAAACCTCTGAGAATACCAGACCCTACATACTCTATGTATTTTCCTGGACGTATGCACCCACGAGAAAGTCTAATTTAAGAGATTAACAACAATAATAATCAAATAGGACAATTATAACTGTATACTGCAATAAAAGTTAGGTGAACGTGGTCTCTCTCTGATGACCGGTCTGACCATTGAGACGCAGCTAAGTGGCCAACGGGCAAGCAGCGTGCACCCTGGACAAAGGGATGGCTCACGTCCTGGGTGTGAAGGAGCAGAACAGCGTAAGATTTCATCACGATACTGAGAACAGAGCGCAATATCAACCGCATGAACTGTTTGTTTCCAGAATTTTCCATTTACAGTGTTTGGGCTGCAACTGGCTGTGGGGAACTGAAACCGGGGAAAGTGAAACCGCAGACAAGAGGGGACTACTGTACGTGAGATAAATAAGTAAAACATATACAATGTAGAACGACAGCTAAGAAAATAAAGCAGGGAGGTGAGATTGGCTGTGTTACAGTTTAAAATAGGGTGGCTAAGAAAGAAACAAATTTTGAGTGAGCCTGAAAAGCGAGGAAGCACACCGGCTGGGGTCTGGAAGGCGGAGGGCGCAGCAACTGGGAGCCTGCTCTGCGCTGAGCGCCCAGGAGGCCGCTGCGAAGCTGCGGCAGAAGGGGTGCAAGCGACTGTCTGAGAACTTGAGGTTGGAGACGCAACGTGGCCGGGAACAGTGAGTCTTCGAGGCCGCTGTGAGGACTTGGGCCTTTTTTTCTGAGTAAGGGGAGGGGCGTCCTGGAAGGTTTTTAAGCAGAGGAGTGATGGGAACCTGACACATTCTAATAGGACCCTTGTCAGATTTGGGGTCTGTTTTTAAGGTAGAGTCACCACTTGCTCTTGGAGCATGAAAAAAAAAAAAAAAAGACAAGAGCCAAGGATGATATGTAAACAAGTGAGTATAATAAAATGTTGCATTTTCTTAACTAAAGACAAACATTCAGTCTCAGTGAACTCCGAGCTCCGTCTTGACCCCTGCGCATCAGGCCGCCCTAAGCAGGGACTGCAAGGTCTTTGAAGCTGCGCAGAGCACCACTGGACGCCCGTGGGTGGCGCATGGCTGTTTTCTATTGGCGTGGGGGATGGAAAACGAAATCGAAATCGGGATGTTCCAGTTGTCACCGGTGTGCTTTCTTAGACAACGCCAAACCACGTGCGCGGTGAAGGAAGCCTTTCTCACGTCTGTCCCGTGTACTGGGGCTGTAAGCTCTATTACCTTCTTGTTCACTCACTGGAGTTTACTTAAGGCAGGGAAGACACTTCTGATGAGCTTCTGCTTTGTGGCTCCTTCTATACCAGCACTCACTCAAAAGATGGTCTCCAAAAGCCTCTTCAGTCCGTAAGAAACCCAAAACTCATCTCTCACAGCGGTTGAACAAACAGTGGCAAAGGAGTGCCTCGCACAGAAAATGCATGCCGAAGTAAGCTAACTCGGAATTACAAATTTCTAACTACCCAACCGTAAGCCAGTTATTTTCACACAATGTCATCTCGGCCAAGGTATTTTCAGACAATGTCCATGCTGACTTCCTTTTAAGAACAATCTATAAACCAGGATTCAACAAAAATAAAAATCCTGGTATTTACAATTTAAACATCTAACCACAAGGTGGAGATCTAAAGCAAAGATTAGCCAAACTCAATTTAGAATCCAGAACTTCTGATTTAAGATTAGCATTGCCTATGTTCTCAGGTTGTATCAAAAATGGACTTACATTAAGCTAGAGTAAAACATATGGCTTATGAGTATTAGGGTTTTTTTAGATGAGCCAGAAGTATATGTGGCATGCAAGTATTTCAGGAAGCTCTAAGCAGCCCATTGTCAGGCAGCAAAGTAGAGCTACCGATTACATTAGAAATATCAAGCTTTAGGCCTAAAGAAGGAAGATTATTGTTACATTACTTGATCATGAGTACATTTAACAATGGCTAACTGTAACTATTTTAGTCCAGATATTTTATGGCTAATTCCCTTAAAGCTGACAGAGAATAGTGCCAAGCAAGTGGCTCCGATGATTCTAAACCGTAAGTGTGACTAAAATGCCCTTTGGATTTGTTTCACTTGTATGCGCTGCTGGGACCAGCTTGCCAAGGTGGCGGGGGCGGGGGGGGGGGGGGGTAGCAGTGGCAGGAGACCCTCACCTCCTTTTTAGATGAGTGGGTTTTATTAGCTTCCCCAATTACACACCAAACAGATTTGTTTAATTTGCAAATTACCCTCCAGGCTTACTCATCTAGAAGTTTCACTGTTTAAAAAGTAATCTAGATTTTCTTTGGTTTCTGGTAGTGTGAATAATTATTCTTTGTTATAGAAACAAACAAAAAAACAATTGAAAGAGAAAACTTTAAGCTAAATAATAAATAGGAAATAAGGTATGATCTTTTATGACTGTTTTTTCCTCCTTCCATATGCCTTGTTTTAGAGAGCATATTACAAACATTAATTAAATTAACTAGACTCAACCACAGCTCAAATTCTTGGCAGGGTAATTCCTTCAAGCTCTTCTGCTATTTTTTTTTTTTTTTATTGTAATGAAAGAACTGGTTTGTGGAAATTGTTTTCCTCCTGGTTTACTCAAATTTTAAGACCTTCAATCTCCAGTTTATTAAAGGTTGTTTTTTTTAAATCATCTATACCTTAGAAGATTAAAAAGGAAGACAATCACAATCTTAAGTATTGTTCCCTCCAGCTGTTAGGTGGGAAATTTCCTCATTCCTAGGGCTGATTTATCTCTGTCTCCGTCACCTGCCTATGTTACAACTAGTGGAACAGAGTTCCAAGCTATTTATTTGTTTAAGCATCAAAGTTTAGGATGCTGATATGTACGTAAGAGACTTTTGATCCTGTGCACCTAGATTTGGAACTCTAACAAGAAAGATTTGTCTCTTCCGCCACTTCTGGTCTCAGCGAGTCCGGAAATACCAGGAGCTGGCTTCCTGGTAGTTTAGAACTTCCACTTCCTGTTGTGGACGAAGGCAGAAGTGGAGGAACATGAAAACGTTCACCAAAGGTTCCCAGTGACCTTTGGCAATCCACCACAACGCCCAGGTCCCACCAGGTCAAAGTTCATTCCAGCCTTGCCTGTTTACTGCACCAGCGTAAACTGAGATGACAGCATTTCAAACCAAGACAAAATCTGCGGAAGGCTCGCAGGTCGCCCTGCATTGGCCAGTTCTCTGGGGAACCTGGGAGGGTGAGAAACCTTCTCCAGGACCGGTCCCTGGAGCGCAGTGTGACCTGTGTCACCAGCTTAGATAGTGATAAGGGCCCCTCAGCTCTCCAACTGTGTGTTCTGGAAGCACAGGGAGAGTTAGCTGAATGCAAATGGCTGCACCCAGCCCCAGCTCACCCCAGTTTCTGGTTCAGTGAGTCCGGGGTAGGGGCAGAGAACCTTTATTTCTAACAAGTTATCAAGTATTGCTGACTCTTCCCCTCTGAGGACCACACTTGGAGGAGCACTGCTCTGTTTTCACCTGTGGCAATGTGGAAACATGTTAAATCTTAGCAGGTATTAGGGTATCATTTTAAAGAGGAAGTGAGACAGAGAGTTAGGAACACAGGATTTAGAATCAACCACACTCGGGATTTGAACCTGGATCTGTCCAGAGCCACGAGTTTGGGCAAGTTGCTTACCCTCCCTGAACCGTACTGTTCTTACCTGTAACATGGAGCAGGATAATCATTTCTATCTTTGAAAACAAGATAAGATATCATATGTGAAGTGCCTGGCACATGATACTCTATAAATGCTTGCTGTTATTTTTAAAATTACACACTTTTAGGAAAAACACAGTTCATGTGCAGACAAGTCTCTGAGATCTAAGCCTAGGAGAAACTTTAAGTCAGGATATGTAAGGGGTTTCTTTTGGATTTGTATGAAATGAAAAGATTGATATAGATTAAAAAACAATTCTCCTTCCAAATAAAAATCCCTCATCAGATCCCTGGTTCTTTCATGAAACCTACCCTTAATTCCTATTTCCTTATTGTCATCTTAAAGCTCATTCTGACCTTCTGTCTTCTGTCTCTTGCTGCTGTATTTCTCTACCCTGCTGTTCACACCATTTGTGGGCTGAGAGCAGGCCCATGATTTCGACAAAGCTTTTCTCTGGTGAAGGCACAGAGGTCTCATACGCTGCGGCCCCCTCCCAGGGACCAGGCTGCTTATTTTCCTTCCCTTTAGGTGGGTCTGAGCCCTGACCCACTGCCAAAGGACATATCTAAGACAAGACCACTGCATCTCTTCCCCTAATACTGCCCTCAGCTTACACCAGAACCTGTCCTGTCTTCTACACGCTGTTATTATAGGGACGTCTATTGCCAGTCAGCCTGTAAGAGTTTTCCTGGAGTTGAAATCTCCTAAGGGAGTAGATCTACAGAAAAGGTGGATAGGGAGCAACTTGAATCACATTTGTCTGGAGAGATTCTGTAAAATGTGGGTTCTGGGCCCTGGCTCAAACCTTCTAGATCAAAATCTGCATTGGAAGCAGCGGCCCCGGCGATGCACAGCATACTAGAGTTTCGGGACCGCTTGCTCTATGGCGGCTCCATTACGGCCTATATGGATGCGTCGCATGGCTCCATCTGTGGGAGGAAGGGGCGTGGGTTCCATGGAACCACCAGCTTTCCTCACTCGGGCAGCAGCCCCAAGAGCTCCGTTCATTAGTCAGTCAAGCAGGTTGGTTAGGAATTTCCGCCTTGGACAAAAAGGTTAAGATCGTTTCTCTGGAAATCTCTTAGAATGAGGTCTGAGCAGAGGGAGGATGGTTGTCATCTCATGGCCATGGGAGATGACACCACCGCTCCAGGGGGCCCTTGAAAATGGAAGTGGGGAAGTCACATTGTAGACAGGTGGGCGTCATTGAGTACTTGGAGGTCAGGGGCCAGAGACGCTACACGTCTCTGTGTTGGGGGCTGCCTGCACAACCAGGAATTGAGCTGTCTAAATGCCCCCAACGCCCCAGGTGGAGACTCGTTCAGCTTCGATGCCCCTGTGATGAACCCGAATGCAGATGTTTGATGTTCGCCATAGAATCCTCTCTTTGTCCTATATGTTGAATATAGTATACGAGGGGGGACCCAAAAAACCCAGAATTTATTTATAAAAAATTGTGTGTTTATTCTTCCATGTTTAAACTTCAGTCACCTTCAAAGTACTCTCCGTGTGATGCAATACACCTATCAAGATGTTTTTTCCACCACTCAAAACAGTTTTTGAACTTGTTGATTTTGATGCCTTTTAGTGCTTCTGCCATTTTTTATTTTATCTCTGTCTCATCAGCAAAAGGTTTCCCTTTGAGGACTTTTATCATTCAGGGAAACAAAAAAAAGTGCTCAGGGAGACATGGGGTGAATAAGGAGGGTGGGCACAGGGCTCATGCAGGGCTTTTTTGGGCCAAAAACTGCTGAACATTCAGTGCCATGTGGGCAAGTGGGCTTGTAAATCACCCATCATGAAATGGACAAACGCGTTGAAAGAGTCTTCAAAAAATTACACCAAACACAGCCTCTCACAATAACGCCAACTGGTACACTGATACAGATGGGTTCCCAGAACACTCACCTAGCAGGGGAGGCCTGGACCACAAGGGGCCTGCCCTCCGGAAGATAATTCTGGATTTTTTGGGTCCCCCCTTGTACGTATTTTTATGAGGAGAGTGTACATAAAAGGCTCAAGCACAGTGCTCGCTTTGTTCCAAGTAGCTCTGAAAGTTGCAGATTTACGTTACTTTGATCAATGGAAATGAGCGGCTGCGGATTAATTCATAAGATCGTCTCCCCCGAAGGCTTGCCAATTTGAACACAGCCCAGAGTGGAAGAAAAATGGGAGGAGGTTGATACATCGCATTGTTCACTTACAAGGTCTCTGTGAAGCTGCTTGGTCCCCTCGGGAACCTCCAGCATCTCCCGGACCAGAACTCCTCATTATCTTCAGTAACAACGTTAAAGTATCCGATGGATTATACAGAATCTTACTGACAGTGGGGAAGATAGCATGCTTGCCATTGAAACGCCACGCATCAGTTTTCTGACCTTAGCTTTCACTGCTGTTAACGGTAGTTTCTAAGATAAATTGAGCTTTCTATAAAAATAAATCCAGGGTTAGGGATCATAATTTGTACCAGACTCAAGAAAAAAGATCCCCGCTCAAAAAAAAAAAAAGCAGTTGAAATAATATTCTGGCCAGAAGCTATAGACCATTCTGCAATTTATTTCCTTTTTAGTGGAAGAAAGGACTTCAAAGCCGTTAAGTATAAACATATGCTACGATATGTCTAAAGTCTAAATTTAAGAACCTCTGAACCAATTTCCACATGACACGGTGAGCAAGCCGAACACTTATATAACTAGATAATGTAAAAATGAAGAGATGAAGAACTGGAGAGATGACATAAATGACATCGGCCGAAGATAGCGAGGTCTGGATAGTAAAGCCTCCTACAGTGTGAGTGTGCCCGGCAATTCCTCATCCCCTCCAGGGTACCATCCAGGTTCCTCTACAAATCCTGCAAGAGCCTCCTCCATCTGACCTTCGGAAGACAAACAAATCAATGTATCTTCTGTACTCGTTTCAAAACAAAGAAAAGCACGTGGAGGCAGAATATAGGGAAGAAAAGAAAGCATTGCCTGAGAGATGGAAGCGGTGAGGTCCCAGGTTCCACGCTGCCACGAACCTTGACCAAGTTGCCTTCTGTCATCTGTGAAATTGTGAAACTACAGGATAGCTGAACTCGTTGTGATGTTCACAATTGGTTAATCACTTGAGTTTGTACGTAATTGTCAGAAATGCTACGCACGTCGACAAAGCCTATCATTGGTCTATTTCACATCTTATTCTTTCTTTATGCATTGTATCATGGAGTAACATGAATCTAATGAGCAACTGATAATAGTCTGAAATGGATATCTTTTTAAAATGTCAAAAGGCCTTCGGGGGCAGTGGCAGGCAGCAAGGGAAGTCATGCTCTTATTTTACTGTGATGCACAAGGTTTTTAAAGTCCAAATTTAATATTTACCCATCTGTTTCTTTGAACAGTCATTGGGAAAAGCTCTCTTAAATTTCAGTTGACTTTCGAAAAGGTTGTCTTCATAATCTATCACATGGAAGCAATTCAAGTTCGTGCTAATTCTAAACCTAAGGAAATTCTCCTTGTCGCCATTCATCAGGGGATATTTTGGGGGTCTTTCACAGTGATATTAAGAATTTTTTAGTATATGAGTTCTCCCAAAGGGTTTTCAATGGAAGCATTTTTCTAAATAGGCTTTTAAAAGAAATCCGATACAAGCACACACAGTATGGCAGCAGCTGCATAGAAAAGGAAAAAAGGAGCCCTCATAATTTGTCCATCGAGGTTTATTTTAGGAAGCCCATGCTGTGTGCTGCTTTCTAAGAATTCTAAAATAAGTACCAAGGTCTCGATACTATAACACCAATTTGTAGACTCTAAAATACACAAATATAAAGTGACTAGCTCATAATATGTAATCACTCTTCTGCCATTGACTGACTACTCTACATTTTATCCCCCACAGTCCAGTCCCCAGAAAACAAGTTTCATCCTAAAAGGATGCTTTTCTAAAGTCTGAGTTCTGCCAAACACCAGCGTGCTGGGAGTCCTTTCATGGCTTCCGGTCTGACACCACCTGGTCTCCCCTCCTGGCCAGCAGCGTCCTTTTCAGAAGAGCCCCAGGGTGCTCGCTCACTACTTGTGGAGGCACCAGGCAAAATTCCGAGGCTCCCGCAGTGACACACCAATTAACTGTACACACTGCCGAGGCATGGATGATAGAATTTGTAGCCTGTGGCAGAACTGGGTTCTGGGTGAGAAAGAGACCCATGGGTCTTGTGCACGGCTTCTGTCTGGCTGTCCCTGAGTCAGAGTCCCTAGTGATCTAGCAAGTGGGATGTGTCTCTGCGTTCTGTGAGCTGCTCTTGCAAATTAACCGAACCCCAGGTGGAGGTCGCAAGAACCTCTCCTAATAGTCATCCGGTAAGAAGCCAGGTGGCTGCCTAACCTTTGAACTGTTATCTGAAGTGTGCGCGTGTGTGGTGGGGGCGGGGAGCAATCTTGTGCAACTGCATTCTTTACCTGTGGGATCCCGTGCTGTCTCCAAACACATAGTCTCAGAGTCGAGCTGAATTGTAGGACCCCAAGAGGGTGTCAGAAACACCTTGCAACTGCGATTTCCAAGGTCTTCAGACCTTGGTGCTCACTTCTGCCTCCGCAGTTTGACATGCCTCGCTACCCCATTCTTTCACTTATCCCCCTATACAACAAGTATTTGTTGAGCAGCTGTGAAGGGTTAAGCACTGTTCTAGGCTCTGTGTGATCAAAATAGTGAACAACTACAACAATAGCAAAACAAAACCAAAGAAAGCCCTTGCCTACATAGGCCATTCATTCCCTCGGATAATTCTTCACGTCATTCAAAACACACTCTAATACAAACAAAACACAACATGTGGACCTCATTGAAATCTTGTTTCAGGAATACACCACCTTTTAAAAAATCATGAGACAAATGAAATTTGAATCTGCCTGGATATTTGAAAATATTAAGAAATTATTATGAATGTGTAGGTGAGACGATGGTATTGTCAGGGCTTTTGAAGGACGTTCTCTGTACCCTTTTACCACATCCTTGAACTTCACTGCAAGTGCTTGGGGTGTGTCACTGTTCGGAGCCTGGGAAGATGCTGCTCAGTGATGGCACGGTCTGGCACTTGCGGATGCTGTTCAGCACACTCAGCTCCATCAAGTCCGAGATGACATACACTTTGCAGGGGCTGCTAGCAACCCACAGTGCGGAACAAAACAGAGGTCAGGGTCACGGTTGCAAATTCTCCTGCACACCTGCACTGGTGGGGCCAGCTTATCATGATCTTTGCCATCGCAAAATCCCGCAGGGCCATACCTCAAAGAAGCTGAACACATTCTTTAAAAAAATGTTTTATTGTTGTTCAGTTACAGCTGTCCCCATTTCCTGCCCCCATTATTCTCCCTTGCCCTGTCCACCCCCCAACTTCCCCTTTCAATCCCCCCACCCCATTGTCCTTGTCCATGTGACCTTTGTACATGTTCCTTGACTTGCCCCTTCCCCTTCTTTCCCCTGTTATCCCCCTCCCCCCTTCCCTCTGGTCACTGCCAGTTTGTTCTTTATTTCCAAGTCTCTGGTTCTGTTTGGCTCTCTTGTTTGTTTTGTTGATTAGGTTCCACTTACAGGTGAGATCATATGGTATTTGTCTTTTACCACCTGGCTTATTTCACTTAGCATAATGCTCTCCAGTTCCATCCATGATGTTGCAAAGGGTAGGAGCTCCTTCTTTCTTTCTGTTGCATAGTATTCCATTGTGTAAATATACCACAGTTTTCTGATGACAAATACAGAAGCCAGTGTTATAGAAGAATATGGTTGTTATTATTACATGGTTATAATTAACCAGAAATATGGTGATTATTCTAAGAATGTGCTAAAGCCAATAATTATATGTCGCTAAAACATTTTGGAGAAACTCCTTTAAGGACAGCTGAAATATTATTTTGAAAGTAAACAATATTTATAAATATTCAAGAATGTATTTAAATGCATATTTGTTTATAGCAGCAATTGTCTTTATCTAGGAAGAAATATTTCCTTAAACCAAGAGAAATCCCTGCCTATTCCTGACTTTCAGTGTTTTCTACTGTGGGCACGGCACCTGGATGCTGATACCAGAAGCCTGGCCTGAGCTCTGTTTTGGACTCTGCCTGTCTCCTAGGTCCATCCACCGGATTACCAAAGTGCATTGTGCCCACGACCTAACTGTCTTTTCTTCTTCTCTGCCTACAAAACGCCCATTTTCCCTTCATCATTCACAATTCTGGGTATCCCAGCCTGACTCTCCAAGATGGACTGAGGCCTTCCTAATATCTAATATACCTTAGTCAAAATTCTATGACAGCATATTATTACATTATCATTATTTGAATGCCTCCTCCCTTAGGAACGGGGTGGGTCAGAGCCCATGCTGGTTAGGAGACTGATGGGGCAAATGCCAGCCAACATCCACAAGAGGGAGCCCTATGTCAGGACTCAGAGACCAGAAACAAACTGAAATCAAGGGGTCAGATTAAAAGGGTACCTGGAAGACATTGAGGAGACGTGGGACTTGGAGGGAAGGACAGAAATGGGAGCAGGTCAGTGAAAGGAAGAGGGCTTGGAACAATTGCCACGAACACTGGTGGATCGCAGGCTCCCCTTTACTTGAGAGAGTTATGGTTCATGGGGAGGGACGGGGGAGAGAGAGAGGTAGCTCCCTGGTGTCTTTTTTTTTAATAAGGGCACTAATCCCATCATGAGGACCCTTCCTCATCTAAACCTATTTCTATTTACCTCCCAAAGGCCTCACCTCCCACACTATGACACTGGTGGCTCAGGCTTCAGCATGAGAAATTTGGGAGTCATAGTTCAGTCCACAGCAGCTCGGGTGGTAATTCATGGTAGAGGAGGACCTTTGCAGGTGAGAGCGCGGGACAGAAAAGGGAGAAACAGTGTTTCACGGAGAATGTATTTCAGCGGTTGCTCATTTAGTCCTCAAATTTAAGGAAAGGGTGGAGACAGGAAGGGGGCCCAAAGCAGGGTAGGGAGCAGAGTCAGTGAACTATTAAGAAGAGCTGGTGGAGTTAGGACACCGGCCTAGGAGGATGCACAGGTGTAGTCGTGCCTGGGCGGAGATGCAGGGTGTTCCCTTATGGGTGGCAGCCCAAGGGAAGGGCACGTGATGTGTTGAACCTGTTCATAAAGGAGGGAGAAAGTCTTAGACACAAGCTCCCCTCTAGTCTGTAGCGAGCACTCAGCAGTCAACGAACACTTGTTGAGTAACTAAGAACACGACTGCCTTGCTTTTGATGTTGATTACTTAGTCTGATCCATGAGGAGTAATTTATTTTTTATTTTTAATTTTTTTATCCTCACCCAAGGACACTTTTTTCATTGCTTTTAGAGAGAGAGAGGGAAGGAGAGAGAAACATGGATTGGTTGCCTCCCATACCCACCCAGACGGGGTTCCTATGCTCCCAGATGGGGAAACTGAACCCACACCCTAGGTATGTGCCCTGACCCTGTGTTGAACCTGCATCCTTTGGGTCACCGGATGAGGCTCCAGCCACACTGGCCACACTGGCCAGGGCACGAGGACTACTTTTTAAAACCACTTATTTTAAATTTCTCTCCTGGTTGCCCAGTTTGCCGGTTCTCTTTTTCTACTACCCTATTTCTCCTCCTCTTCCTCCTAACTCCCTGAATATAAAGAGGTTTTGAATCCTCTAGACCCAAAGGAGAGAGAGATTGAAGCTGACAATCAAGTTGGATACTTGGGGGGAAATGAGAGCAGAAGACTTGATGTGGGAACAATCAACCGATTTTCACCCGGCTGCGTAAGCCGTTCGATCTGTACCACAGGCGTAGTAAACACTGACTAAGCATCATTTCATTCCGGCGGTGGAGTGAGTGCAATTCACAGCTCAATAAACGCTGTTCAGGCTCTGGTTGTAGCCTCGTTAGGCTGTTATGTAACACAGGAAGAAGCCTACGGGGACGGCGAGGCCACTTGATGCCTGGTAGCACGTATTATCTTCCCACTCACTGCCTTGCCAGCGTGGGCAGGTGCACGCGGTCCTTCCCCGAGCTGTTTCCCCTGGGCTCCTGGAGCGGCCTCCTCTGTCCTTGGCTGTGTTTCTGGGAATCGTCAGCCAGCTTCCCCTCACCGTGGGGGAAGTTCAATCAAGGTCACAGAAGCTTGTTGTCTCTCCCCCGTCAATGGATTTTATCTGAAAGCTGCTTTGTCCTGCTAAATGGGAGGAAATCCGCATTGTTTTTTCACACTTGAGCTTCCCTAACGCAAGCACTATCTCAGGAGCTGTGATGGAGCCACACAGTTATTTCACGCACGTTTTGTTTGTTTTTTCCTGGAATGACGATGAGATCAAGGCCTGTGTCTATGAAACCGTTGGTGAGAATTTCCGGAAGTCTAAGGTGTTTATCAGGAGCGACGGTGGTGATTTGAAGTTATTTCGCTCCTTTTCAGGTTTGTTATTCTCTAAGGACTTCGACCACATTGCCTGAAACGTCATCGCAGAAATACTTCTGCGATAAAACTTTCTGAAGAGCAAAGGTTAGAAAGCCTCAGTTCACCATCTAGCCTGGGTCTACTAATGTTCAACTCAAATTTTCAAGGTTGTTAAAAACGAAGTTGCCATAAACCTTTATCTGTTTCTTCAGACGATTGAAAGGCGACCGTATATAATTTTAAGTGCAAAATATACTACACCTCAAAGGAGCTCTGATCAGAAAAATAGTATTGAGAAAAAAGGTAGCCATAAAAATCATGGAATTTTTGAATAATAGGGTGAAAATGGCCTTAGAGGTCAAGGAAATAGTCAATAAGGTCCCATCACTTTGCCAGTGAGGAAACTAAGGCCACTCAAATGACATGATTTGTACGTGGTAACAAAACTCATTGGTCACGGACAAGAATGCAGGTCTTCCAATCCCCAAAGCCCACAGCTGGGCTAAGAAAACTCCAGTCCACCACACATCCTCCCTTCCAAACTGCACATCGAGGAAGACATGTTTTCTATTAAAATTCCAAACTAGTATTGGGCATAGAATGAAGGCTATGTTTCCACATATTTCTTTAAACATTTCCAAACAGGTTTCTGTTTTTCAGGTCATTGCATGGCATTCTTCCTTTATTCTGAACTCAAATGCTTAGCATAAGAGGAAATCTGCAGAATTTTTTATAAGATGGGAATTTGCTTTGCCTCTGAGATGTCAGAGGTTCCTCAGACCTCATACTCATCTCGGCTAGTTTGATTTTCTTTTTTTTAACTCCTTTATTTTTATTTAACTAAGAAAATACATTCATCACTTACCTCCTTGCCACTTGAGATCCTCTTTTAGCCATCAACATCCTAACAACAGCTAACAAGAGAAGAGGTGTAACTGGAACACTGTGACAGTTTTGCTAAACTGAGCAGTATTCTTAGAAAATCAGATGGAATATAAACTCTCTGAGAGTAAGCTGTTTGCCTGTTATCACGAAATAATAACCAGCACCTTCTCCAAGCCCTTCCATCAAGGTACCTAATCCCAACGTCCTTTCTCCAAGGTCAGGTATGGTCATCCCCTTGGAGATAGAAAATATATATCTATTAAATTAGAAAGATGAAGGATTATTAGAGTGGAGATTTTATTTCTCCAGGCTGCCTCAAGTTGCAAAGGATGAATATTAAATAAAAAGTTTTAAAGAATTTTAATTCAAACCTATTTTGTATTCTTGAGAAGTTCATCAAAAATAAATGCTGATGTGTCATCATCCAACAAGTTCAAAGTACTTTCTCTTTAGTAAAAAAAAAGAGAGAGAGAGATCTCATATTCTGCATAATCATGCCATCTTAAGAAAAGACTTTGATTTTACAGCAAGTGTTTTCCTCCCCCAGAATTAAAAAGAGCAAAAAACCCCCCACGCTCTTGAGTAGAAAAATGACTGTTGTAGTATCTGGATTAAATTTGGCTACAAACAATATTGATACACTTCATGTCCAAAGCAGTATCGTTGGAATTGCTATAATGGATGGATAATCATTTTGCAATATAACCATGTATTTTACCAAAATATCTGTTATGTAATTGAAAAGTGAGCACATTTAAAAGCAGTGACTCATGACCACCTGCTACTTCTAAAAATCCCGTGATACACATACCTCTTATTCAGAGGTTCTAGATGACCCTTCTTATTCTCCACCCTTGTCAGCCGACTCGCTTTAGGGCTGTGAAGTCCACAAAGCTCCTGAATCCTCTCCAGCTAATCTCACAACAAAACATGACCACCGGACACGCAGACCTGGATTTGGCAAAAAACCTTAATCCCCCCCTAAGACCGTGATAACCTGAGTCAACAGTGAACACATCAGTGCAATACAATTGCTGATTTACAAAGTTAGTCCAGCCAGCCGCTGAGCATGAAGCACCCTCTAGTTTTTCCTTTGTTTAAAGTGTATTGGATTTGCTTGTCAGTAAGCTGAGTGGACATAACAGAAGAGGCAATGAAATCAGGAGTCAATCAGTCCGTCTAAAATAACTCCCATTATTTAAAAAAAACACATCATATTAATTGAGTTTTTGATTTAAGAAGCCACATCTAGATAAAGACTTTGAGCTGTAACAAGAAACAATACTCAAACTACAAAAACATTACTAAAATGCTCTATACCAAGCACTTCTACTGACCTTTGGACAGTCTAAAGTCCTTGAAAGAAAGTTAAAAACCTCTAAGAAGGTAAAGCAAACTTAGACCATCACCGCTTCTACCAAATAGAAAACATCATGCATTTTTTCCAAAACAAAATAATTAAGGTGAAGGCTAGGGTGGTTTCCAAAAGGACCCGGTGATTATATATCCTGTTCTCTAGTACCCCGAAGAGCTATTAGGCCTTATCTCTTTGCTTCAGTTTATTGCCTAATTGTGCTATATTAAATCTATTTAGAAAGGGATTGGGGCTTACAACTTATCAAAGTTAATCAGAATTCATCATGCTTTTTAAAAATAGCTCTTAAAAGAATAGAATAATAATTAAGTTACACTTTAGTAGCAGAGTTCTTGCCAAATTCTACTGGTGGCCACTTTCTATAATTGGCTTATTATTGGTCCAGGCTTGACTCACAAAAATCTGTTACTGCTCATAAACACCAGGAGACTTGGGGAAAGCATAGTAGCTCTTCCACATGTGACAAGCTATGGTAGGGTGTTGCTAAATAAACGCACTTAAAGAAGTTTTCAGGTGACCTAGAGTTTGACATTATGACAAGGGCAATTAGTATTTTGCTTTACTATAGCACATGTTTGCTTGAAATTTTGCTTAAGTTTCATGATTTCATACGAGAACAGCGCTTCCAATATATCCTGAGAATGTACTAAGCAATACGTTATTACTGAATATATTTCCTTACCACTGCGAGTCTTGCTAGAAGTATTAAAAACACCAGTGCATTGTTCATTTTGAGGTACAAAGTTTTAAACAGAAAGTGCAGTCTAAGTAAAGAATGAAATAGAAAGTCAAAATAGAGAATAAGAATTTTTATCATTTCATTTAACGAATGCCTATAATGTTAAATTTTTTTTAAAATTCAACCTAATTCTAAATGTATTCAGCATAGAGAGGGTAGACAAATGCAACATGAACAAACCTTTCTCGATGTGCTTATACCAATGCTAACGCGTCTCTAGAAATATTCTCTCCATCAGTACAGGTAGGCTGTAATGAACTAAGTTACTTTACCTAGAAAAATCTTTGTTTAACATCGCTTGTAGCTTGAGTGAGCTAACTGTTACAGCCCAGTTTTTTCTCACTCAGTAAGAGAGAAACCCAAAACTTCTTTCCTCTACTCCCTTCACTCCTTTGTTATCAGATTTCTTTGCAGGGGTTTTTAACTCCCCCAGCTGCCCACGCTACACAGAAACGACACAGCAGAGAACTAAAGCAAGGCTCCAATGGCGTCAGAATGTACTGACTTTTGCCTCAATTATCTAAAACTTCAGAAATACAGCATCTATTCCGAATTGCCTATGTGGTGCTTCAGTTTCTCCCATTAACTTTTTAGTAGTCTAAGCTTGCTTCCCTAATCTTTCAAATAGGACCCACTAAATGCTTCTTTCCGGTTTCTGATGAGGGAGCGCAGTAACTCTCTACCCCTGAAGAGTAGTGACAACGTAAACACAAAATAGTTCCCAGCACTTGGTCCCTCAGACAAACACAGAAACACAGACAGAGGTCTAGAAGCGCTAAATCACGACGGGGACCGTAACATCGAAACGTGAGAAAACCCTTGCTCAGAAGCGTACGGCCTTGTCTGCACCAGGGGGAGGGGGGGGGGCAGAGAGGATGTGTTTCTCTTCATTCATCTTGAGCGAATGTTTGCTTTGGTCTATTTTTGCTTCCTCTTCCACTTCCTACTAAACAAGTCACACTAGGACCAGTCATGTCAATATTTAAGGGACTCATTTAGCAGCTGCATTGTCTCCACTTCCTGTAACCCCTGAGCACCAACGTGTAGCTGTTTCCCGCTTTCAAAATAAGCTGTGAGCACGCTTATCCCATCCTCACCGCCCCTTCCCACAATCAACCTTCCCATTTTCCAACCAAGCAACTGCTAGTAAAGGCTCATCCGTTCTGGAATTCTGCTTTGTCTGGGTTTCATACTCAGCGCTTCCAAGAAGCTGGAGGAAAGATAGCAAATTAATGCATTAATTCAACCCACTGACCTTTGCAATCCGAGTTCTCAAGTGATAAGCCCCAGGCATCTGCATTTTCAGTACTTCCGATAATTTCCTCTTCCCACTCGGAACCCCTGTTAATCAGATATTGGCTATTCTGGGTTGACTCTGACCTTTTTCCTTTCTATCATCACTTTAATCATTTCTGTCCCTTTGTTCTCCTTTCCAAGATATGCGACAGTGTTGTCTTCCAAGTTTTCTACTGAATTTTTAATTTTTGCTATATTTTTAATTTCCAAGATTGCTTTTATGTTCTTTTTCATTATGCACCCTCCCCCTTTTCTTTAACAGATGTAACATTTCTTTTCTCTCCAAGGATGCCAAAATTGTCGTTCCTTTGAAGTCCTGAGCTTCTCTTTTCTTTGTCATGGGCTGTCTCTTGGATATTGGGAGCTTTCCTTAAACACCTGGCAATTCTTGGTTGTCTACTCTTAACACTGGAACATTATAGAGTTGACTGGACGCCAGGGCCAGGAGAGGGTAAGGCAAGCAAAATGCCCAGGACCCAGACTTAAGAGGGCACACACCCACTCAGAGTAGTAGTGCAAGTGCAACGTGGGTTGTAAGTGCACAAGGAGTAAGTGCTTCCTCAAGCACCTAAGTCTGGGCCCCTCATGTGCTTCCCCTGCTGTGTGCATGAGTACCCGTGCAGAGCCATAGGACTGGAGTGCAGGAGAGACAGAGGCAAGGGAATCAATCACATTGTTTGCTTGGGTTTGAGGGGTGAGGTCGAGTGTTTGCTTGCCAGGACGTTTTCCCTGAGGAAGTGTAGGTTCCCCAGTGCAGGGTCCTCAGCCTGTCTAAAGGAAAATGAGCCTGGCTGCCCTTCTGGAGCTGGATGAGCAAAAGGGCGCTCACCACACAGCATGCAAACGTTCAATTCTCCCCTCTTTTCAGTGTAGCATCCTACTCTTATTTTTCTCCTGGGGCCTCAAATCCTGAGCCTCTCTGGCTCAGTTTCTCCAGACAACAGTCCCTCTGAGGGAACAGGAGATGTGTAGTCATCTGACTACAGTGGGTGAGGGCAAGAAACAGGGAGTCCTTGAAGTAAGTCTCTTACCTGGACTTTCCATCAATACCCTGTTCTCGGCTTCCAGCCTTGCCCTTCCTTACCTTCCACAGTACCTGGAGCCCGAAATTCCTGTACTGGTTGTGTGCACATGTGCACGCACACACACACACACACACCTGCCCCAGACACTTAGGTCCCCCTTCCTCCTCTGTGACAAGTTATTTGTTACCCTAGTCGGTCTCTGGGGTCATAAATGGCACCTAATTCCTTCAAAGTGGTAGGTATGCTTTCTTTTTCTTATTTTCCTTGTTCAGGATGAATTTTAAGAGAAGAGGGGCTGGAAATATCTCCTCCCTCCCATTTTCACTCCTCTTTTTAAAAATATACTATTCCCAAAAAAGTTGTCTTTTAAATCTTTACCTAAAATTATTTGCCAAACCAATCATCTTCATGAGCTGCTTCTTTTTAGCAATTTAGTGGATCTGAAGACAAGTGAATAGATTTTGTAAATCACACTTCTAACACTTGCTTCACTTCCAAACGTCTATTCAAGCAGGAGTTATAAGTGCTTAGTATTTGACAAGGCCTATGCTAGTCTCTAAGGGAAAAAAAGTAATTGAGAAGGGTCTCTGCTTTGAATAGGTTCGTAGTCTCCAGGGGGACACAAGCATATAAAAAACAGGACAAAGAACAGTTAAGGTCTTATGTAGGCCTAAGCAATGGCTAGACAGAGTTCACAGAAAAGGCAGGGTGAAGAGGTCAGGGAAGAGCCAGATCGTGAAAGACAGGGTGGTGCATACTGGGGCAAGTCCTGGGGGTGGGAGGAAGGGCATCCTGGGCGGATGGTGCAGCAGAAGCTAAACCAAACCGTAGTGCAAAGAGCTGGACGTGTTCCAGACACTGCCACCCATTTAATACAGAGCAGCCAGAGGAGACCAGTCGACACTAGTGAAGGTAAAGATGGAGGGTGCAATGAGAGTTCCAGTTCTACCTGCCCCCCACTTTCCTCCAACCTTCAAGTTCAAGTCAAGGACTTTACAGCTCTGTCATTTGCAGATTCTATTTCCTAAGCCCTGAATCTAGGTCATCCTTACATCTTTCTTTGGCCAATAAAATTCAGCAGACATGACAGTGTGCCAATTCTGAACCCAGGCCTCAAGAGACCTTGTGTGTTTCTGCTTCTGCTTTCTCTTGCACCTCTGCCATCCCCATAAACCATGCCCAGGCTGGCCGCCTGGAGAACAAGGGAGACATGGTCCAAACCAAGCTGTCCGGTTATTTCAGCTAAGTCCACCCTAGACCCAGCAAGGCCAGGCAACCCCCAGACACAAGAGCAACTCCAGCCAAGTGCAAGAGAGCCTCCCAGCAGACCGCCTGAGACAGGAGAATGACGAATGTTTCCTAAGTATGTGTCTGAGATTTTGCGGTTGTTTGTTACACAGCATTACCACGGCAATCGATGACTGATACAGAGAGGTGGTCATTGGACAGATGTGAAGAATTTTGTATGATATACTTAAATTTATGCTTATGAAATAGAAACCCCTGAGGGTGTTCCAAGGAGAGGGACATTATCTGACTTGCCTTTTGGAAAAGTAACTCTGGCTGCAAAGTCTAGGTTGAGTTAAAATGCAATCCTTGGTTCTAGTTTAGGTGAGAGATGGTGAATGCCTGAGTAAAAGCAACATCAGGGAGGGTGGTAAGGTGGAGAGAAATACCAGAGATGTCAAAAAAGTAGGTAATATGGTGTATGGTAACTGGTTGGTAGAGGAAAGAGAAGGAATGGAAAGGTGTAGTATGTTTCCCGTTTATGGGGGTTTGATGCCTTGAAATGCGTTAGAACCAGGTTCTGGGAAAAAATGTACTAAGTTCATTTTTACTGTATTAAATTTGAGTCTCCGTGGGGCATTTAGATAGATGATTGGCACTCGCTTTATGTGTAGATCTGGGGGGTCAGGCTCAGCACAGGACTTTTGATAATAATTTGAACTTCACACTATAAGATGGTTAAGTAGAGTCATGAAGTCGGATGGAATCACCCAGGGGGAGGGTGTTTATTGAAAAGAGAACCAAGGACAGGGGGGCACAGACACGGGTGAGCAGTGTTTATGCTTCTTGCTGATGATGGAGGGCCAGCAAAGAGAGGGGGATGGAAGTGCAAGGCAAATCAGGCATCCCAAAGCCAGAGGAATGTTTCACAAGAGAAGCATTAGTGCTGCTTCTTTGGTGTGAGTTTTGTCTCTTTCATTAACAATACACATCTATCAAACTTATAGAACCAGAAAGGGGTTTAAAGATCAAGAATTGAACGTTGTAGTTACGTTTACAGAGTTATTTTTCAAACAAAAACGAAGTAACTCTACAGGAGTTGGACCCTGCCGATCTGACAGCAAAATGAAGTGTTAAAGCATTTCTGAAGGTATTTACAAGAATCGTTTCAATAACTGCAGGACCACTTTGAAGTCCCATGAAATTTAGGAGAGAAAGGAAGAATTATTCTTAACATCCACTATAAGCTCTTTTTCCCTTCAGGTGGCTTTCCCTGGAGAACACTGGAGCAGAAGTTCAGTGGACATAAAGGTCACGGCCCTCTGCTGCAGGACATTCTGCTCGTCTGAGTATTTATAACTTGCCATTTGCATCAGCTGATTTAAAAACAAGCCAGGAAGCATTCAGGCCAAAGGTGCAGGGACTTCAAGGAGCCTGCATTTTTTATCTTCTGATAGAGTACCTCCATTTTCATCTTGCCTTTATGTGGGGCAGAGACTAAACATTGTTAAATCAGTCTAGTGATACAGATTGTTTTTGTTTACCCCGTATTCCTGAAAAAGTTATTTCATAAGCTTCCCCCTGTAAGGGACATAGAGAACTCCATGCCGGTATTTAGAAGTCATTTAAACTGGGGATTTTTGTAAACGATGCCATCCGAGCTACGGTTTAGTTCATGCAATTATTACCAATCCAGTAAACATTAAGGGACAGTGAACTCTACCAGTGAGCAGGCCCAGGTTCATTTTAGGTCTCCTAGCTTCAAGGAAGCTTCTTGAAGAAGGAGAATATAGCAGCTGCTCCAGCCACGGGAAGGGGCCATTTCATTTATTTCAAGGCTGCCTGTAATTAAGCAGGAATGGTCACCTGCCATTCCTGCTCTATTACAGGTTCTGTCCACGGGAAATAAGCACTATTGGCTCCCTCGTGAACTAACTACACATTGCTAAGCTGCAACACTAAACACATGCTTCATGTAAAATGTTCCTAAAGGAGGAGCTTGGAAAATTTGGGGGCAGGTGGAGAGATTCTATTTTAAATTTACTCACATGACAGTATCCCACCAGCATACATCCTTGGAGATATTGATGGTTAAGAACAGGAGTTTTTTAGAATAAAAGAAATTGGTATGTCTGTGCCTATGCTAGTGGCCCAGAGCAAAAGCCCAACTCAAACTAATTTAATAAGGACAAAGGGATTTCTAGGGCCGCAGGAGCAAAAGGCCAGGCCCAACGCTCCCTTCTTCAGAAATGGCTGGTTTCAGAATTTAATGAGGAAGCGGTTGTTCCCACTCCATCTCCTGGTTCTGCTTTCCTGCGTGTTAACTTCATTGTCAGGTAGGCCCTCTTCTTGTTGTGAAACCGGAAAAGCTGGCATTCCTGCCACCTGTCACTACCAGAACCAATGAGCAGAGACAGGGATGGAATCTTTATGGGCGCTTCAGTCAGATGGCCAGCGATCTGAGAAGATGGTGGGTTATGTACCCTGTCAGACCATCTTACATTTCCTTTCAAGGCAGGCTTTTCATAAGGAGGAAAAAGTGTAGGTAAGGGACTTGGAATTCAAGGGGAATAAAAAGTGTAGGTGGGGGATCTGGAATTCAGGAGAGAAGTTAATCAGACCAAAGCTGCACTCCAGCAGTTTCCCTCACATCCTTTCCTCAGGGGACTGGTGATTTTTCACCTGGTCCTGTGTCCTGTGTCCTGTGTCCTCTGTCCTGGGCAGTGGGATGTCTCTCCCTGCAACACAAGGGCTCAGATACCATCTTGATTGCTTATGGTCTCTTCTGGAAGCACAAAGGTGGAATTGCTTATGGTCTCCTGGAGTCAGACGGGCCTTACCTTCAGTTCCTGAAACAAGAGCTTTTTACGCACATTAATTACTAAGCTTATTAACTATTACCTAAATCTAAAATTTTCCAACTCTTGAGTTCGCCCATCAATTGTAGCAGGCTGGCCTGGTCAGCCTCAGGTTTAAATGGCTTATCTTACACCGAGGGACACCACCCAAAGGGGAACACCTCTTTTCTAAAAACTCCAGCCAAACCCCTGACGTGGCACCTTGGGATGTGCGCCCGTCTTCAATCGGTCCCTGTAATCCGTCTATCATCACCCCCACAAAGCCTACGCGGAGAGAGGAGCAGTCGTGTGGATGCCTGGAGCAAGAGTGAGGAAGGGCTGTTCTCCAAAAGGAGAAAAAGAGGGAGGAAAAAACATATTGCTGGAAGAGATGCTAGACATACAGGAATCTTTTTGTCTCTTACAATTTGTACAGCAGTGCTTGGAAAATAAAAAGAACTGCAGAAATAGAAGACAAAAGATGTAATAAGCATGATAATAATGATCATGGTGATTATATTTCTGAGACCCAAATGGATGCTGTAGATGAAGACAAGATTATTGTTATTTCAGGGTAGAACTGCCTATCCTTTGTCCAAGTCATTTGGCCTATTTAACTCCCAATTTGGATATAAATGATGTCAGTGCTGTGTGATTATTAATGAGAAGTAATGAAAGGTGAAGAAAACGTATTCAGTGACTCAAGAAAATTGGTATTTGGCCATAATAATAATTTTGTGCTCTAGGAAATGGGTAGAGTTTTACTTTATAGAATTTTGTGTCTACAGCACAAAATTTGACACAATCACCTAGTTTGTATTGTGCCCTCCATATTTTCCATGGTACACTTCCTTTCTCGCTTGGATGCCGTTTTCACGTTTATGTTGGGTGACCCTGAACTAACTGTGTAGCCTTTTGGACACGTCAGGCTTTCTCTCTTCTTTGCAGACACCACCTCTTGAACACGGAACAGGACCCTACCCTCTGCCACCCCTTTCCACTTGTCCTTCCCACCTGTGGTCTCCTCCAATGAGCCTTCCATGACCCTAAAAGTTAGGACAAGTGCCCCCTATCATTTTCTAGGGCCTCTTTGGCAATTCAAAAATGCATTTTCCTTGTGAATATTATCAAGGCAAAATCTTCAACAAGCCTTTGATCTACTTAGCAAGTCAAAAATAACCCACAGGAAAAAATTAGAGAGCAATTTAGTCCTAAATGACATTGTACTCATTGAAAGTACATGAGGAGTTCAGCAAAAGGGAAAACTCAGAAAGGTTTCAGGGAATGGTGTGTTTTATTCATCACAGCGGTCGGTACCTAGAACAGAGAGAATACCAGATGTCAGTACATAGCCAACAGAATAATTTGGAGGACTGCCTGAGGAATAGAGGAGAGGGGAATAGAGGGAGCACCTAACAGAGGGCAAAGTGTGAACTGAATTTGAACACGGAAGGCTGAGTAGATTATTATTGTCTCTAATTTGAATCACATAATCCCTGATTTAAGGCAGCAGTAAAGAAGCAGCTTTTTAAAAAGAGTCTAGGAGAAAAGCAGGAAGAGCCATGGAGGTCTGGAGCAGTGAGTTAGGAAGTAGGAATGAATCTCGTCTGCAGAGAGCTTTGTAGTTTCACACGCTTACTTCTAGAATGTCTCAGAAGGAATACAGCGTGCCAAAGCCTGAGGTCGTCTGCAATGGATTCTCTTTTAAGGAAGTATTGTTTTCAATCAAGTCAGATGCTTTAAACTTTGATCAGGGACGAAGAAACCATATAGCTCTTACCCGAACAGCATCTCTCAGAGGAGGGCGGGATGTATTTCCTGTGAAACGGAAAACAATGCACTAGGGGAGTGAATCTAGTAAAGAGTTTTGGGTGATCTATTGTTTATCAAGCCATTGGACGGTGTCGTAGTGAATAATCGCTCCACGGGAGCATATACACCCTGGGAACGACCGCGAGTGTCGTACCCAGGGAACCTAATCACGAAACTTGAAGCAATGCTGGAAGAGGAACAGGAAAACAACCCAAGCTGTTATCTTTTATTGAGTCTAGTTTCTCATAGAGAATCCTGAGAAAACAAAAGACATCTTGTTTGAAGTCTTTTTGCCTTCTTCAAGTTTGAGAAAAATAAAATCCCTTTGAAGTACTTAACAAATTAAACATTGCTGAAGACTATTTCTTCCTTCATATCTGAAATATTTACTAATGCTATAATTGGACAATTTTGCAAAAAAAAAAAAAGATTTATTTAATTAACCTCCACCTGTGCCCGGAGCTAAGCATTGCAGAGGATACAAGAGACACCAACATCACCTGCAAACTGGCTGGAAACACGGATTCCCAGGCTCCACCCAGAGCCAATAAATCAGACTCTGCATTTGAGCAAGAGCCCCAGGTGATCTGTGGGAGCCTGAGAGTTTGAGAAGCAGTGTTATTGGAATCACATGGGTTTTTAAAATAGTTGTTCAGTTATAGTCGTCCCGCTTTCCCTACATTGCTCTCCCTTACTCCATCCCTTTCCTCCCCCACAGTCAATCCCCTCCCCATTGTCCATGAACATGAGTCCTCTGTTCGTGTTCCTTTGCTTGTCCTTTCTCCTCCTTTCTCCTGTGACCCCCTTCCCCCTCCCCTCTGGTCACTGCCAGATTGTTCTTTATTTCCAAGTCCCTGGTTCTATTTTGCTCATTTGTTTGTTTTGTTGATGAGGTTCCACTTGTAGGTGAGAACATATAGTACTTGTCTTTCACATCATATGTTTTTGTTTTTAACGCTGTTGCCTGGAGCCCAGTCCCAGAAAGTCCTGTTTAATTTGTATGGGGCGCATCCTGGGTATCAGGAGTTTTCTGAAGATCCTATGTGATTCTAAGTTGCAGCGGAGTTGGACACCACTTTCTAGGGGTCACTGACCCACCGGTGTTGATCTTCGTCCAGCCTGCTGCACTTGCTAACATGCAGATACTGATTCTTTGGGTCTGGGTGAATTCTTAGAGCCTACATTTCTAACCATTTCCCCGGTGATGTTGATGGGATATTATTTCTCATATTTTTCTCCACAATACCCAGCTGCAGGCCCAAGTCGGTGCTAATTAAATAATTTTTTAGTGGCCCACTTATTTTTTCCACTATAAATATAATTGTATCTATGGCTATTTTTCTTTTGTATGTTTTTAAAAGGGCAGCAAAAATTCAAACTCCTAAGACTGATAAGATAGAAAATGAATGTTAACTTAAATGTCCACAGCCTGTTATAGGTTAAATTATGTGTCTTCCACCCCGAAAAGACACAATGAAGTCCTAACCTCCAGAACCTCAGAACCTAGTTGAAAACAGATGTAAATGCAGATGCAAGTAGTTAAAATGAGGTCCTACTGGAGTAGGGTGGGTCCTTAATCCAATGAGGTCCTCATTGGAAGAGGCGAAGAGACACGGAGACAGACACAGGGGCCACGTGACCACGCAGGCAGAAAGGGCACCAATGCATTTGTAAGCCAAGGACCATGGGCAGCCACCAGAAGCTGCAGAGAAACGAGGAAGGGTTCTTCCCATAGAGGCCTCAGAGGGAGCATGGCCCTACCAACATCTTGTGTCCACTTGGTCTTGGCCTAAAGGCCAACAAGTGACGTCACCCTGAGTTCAAACTTCCAGCCTCCAGAGCTGTGAGAGAATGCACTTCTGTTGTTTCAAGCCACACAGTTTGTGGTCATTCGTTACAGCAGCCCTAGGAAACTGGTACACAGCCTATCTCCTTCAGACTTCGTGCACGGGCGACGTTTTTGTTTTGTGTTCTTCTGTTTGGATTCAGGGCATGTGGGCTGCTGTCCATTTACTGAAACTAAATTGACCTGCCAGTGGCAGCTTCAAATTTGGTTCATCGTTTACTATTATGTACGACAAGGGCAGGAATCATAAAGTAAGAGAAAAGCAAGTGAATGGAAAGAGATCTACTGAAAGAAAAGTGAAGGAAAGTGCAAAACTGAAAAAGGAGAGAAAAAGAGCATACAGACACTTAATAGAGTTTATTATGAATAATCTTAAATTCAAGGAAAAGCATACAAGTTCTCAGAAATGAAATTATCCCGTAAAGGAAATACATTGCTTTGTGACCACACTGAGCTGGATTTAAAGCCCAGAAGCATCTGCGTGGCTTTAAAGAAGTGATATGATGTTCAGGAACGGAACAACGGGAACAACCAGTGAGAATGCTTTGCCCTCGAGCTCAGTGTGAGAAGCCAGGGCTCGGCAGCCTGTCAACAGTATTCAGTGGATAGTAACTAATATTATCAGAAGGCAAAAGGAAGAGCATTGAGCATAATTTCTTTAACAAGCTCTGTTCTAGCCCCCCTTCCATGCATTACAAAATCAATATATTTATCAGCTCGGCTAAATGTCATCTTAACCCCAACTTAGGGGAGGAAATTTGGAATTGGTTAGATAAAAGCAATGGTGGCAACAGCAGCGACCACTGCCTAGGAGGGGGACCCACAGAGCTGCCTGCGGCCACTGCGATCAGGCCCAGGACACAGGGAAAAAAAGGCTTCCAATGGCTCAGGCAGGGTGGGAGGGTGGGCAGAGGCACGGAAAACAAGCTTCCCTCCACGATCTTTCCACGGGGCAGTCTTGAGTGAATCAAGTGGTTTTCCTTTCAGTGTATTAGAAACAGGTGTGTTCTTGTTTCTACGTCGTTCCTCATGAGTATTTCCACGCACAGACCACACCTGATGAAAACTTCATTATGGATGTATTTTTGTAGAGGGAAAAAAAAGGAAATAGAAGTTGCTTTTCACCTTTATTTGTTATTGAACTTCGTCATGAGAACAAACTAAGTCCAAATTTAAAATATTTTTAAGCCAAGTAAAATCCAGTTACAAGCCAGTATTTTCCTTTTTTTAGAAACGGTCGTTGGACAAGAAGAGGAAAAAAAGTGGTCAAGTTTATTCTACCGGAGACAGAAATGGGAAGTTTATTTTCAAAAAGGAGACAACATAATTTGTTTCTTTGGTTTTGTTTTCTCTTTGTCAGAAGAATTTCTAAACGACCACCAGGCAGACAACTATATACTCAATTTTAACCTGAAAAAAATTATTCTGGAACTATATAATTTCCTTGGTAATAGGAAAAATGTAATCTATTTTCTAAAGTCAGGAGAAATTTCTTCTCTTGAGACATTTGCTTGTACCATTGTGCTGCTGAGTGAATGTGACTCCTCACCCTCCAAAATTCGTACAGTAAATCCTAACCCCCATGCAATGCCATTAGGAGGTGGTTTGGGGCAATGATTTGGGGCAATGATTAGGTCATGGGGGTGGAGCCCTCCAGAATGGGATTAGTGCCCTTATAAGAAGAGAACTGTAAGCTTGCTTCTGTCTCTGCTCTCTGCCATGTGAAGACACACAATGAAGGGAAGATGCAGTCCATGAACCTGGAAGTGGGCCCTCACCAGACAAGGACACTGCAGGCACCTTGATCTTGGACTTCCCAGCCTTCAGAACTGTGAGAAATAAATGTCTGCTATATAAGCCATCCAGTCTATGGTATTCTTCCCAAATGGACTAAGACATTATTAGTCTATTATAAGACACTATATTATTTCTATTGTATTATTATTTATCTCTGTATGGGCCTCACTACCTTTGAAATCCTGAAGGATTAAGATGATCTAATTCAAGGTTTTGTGCTTAGGATCCTCTAGTTCCTCAGTAAATGTTGTTAAAAGAACTATCAAAACTATGGAGTGGGCTTTAATATGCTCTGGCAAACTCTAATATAAGACACCTGATACGGTGGGCAAATACTTGTCAGTGTTTTGGTCTCTAATCATCCGAAGACTGTCTCTTTGTCTAAAGCTGGATGCTCATTTCCCCAAGCCCCTGGCTATCCCCATCCCCCATCACATTTCAAATTATCACATCATGACACTGATAAGCAGAGGTTCCACCAGGTTGGTGGCAGAGGGAGCCCCGACTGAAACCAAGTGTCCAAGGGGAGCAGGGCACCAGCATCACACACCCCACAGGTCCAGAGGTCAGCAATCACTGCAGCACATCCGCACAGGACTGCCTGGGAACTGTGCCGCTGTCTGCCCCCCAGCATCCCCTGCTCCCAGACCCTTTCCGATCTTCGAGCTCCAGCCTTCCTCAAGATGTTGAGCTGCTTTTAAATCTCTTTTCAGCCTAAATCATGCAAGGTTTACTTCTGTACCTGTAACTAAGAACGCTGCTGCGGGGTCCAATTGGGCTCATCACGAATCAACAGACTGATAGTCACACCTAAGTACTCTGGGATTAATGAGATTACTTGTTTGTAAACATGACCTTTTTTTTTTTTTTTTTTTTTACTGTAGGTCTAGACTCCCTTCCTGTTCTGAAATCCTTTGATTCCATTAGGGCAGTTTCAATGAGGGTTGTCAATATTATGCTAACCCAATACCTGTGCTTCTCATTCACTCATCAACAGACGTGTGAGTGCCTTCCAGATGAATAGATCAGACACCAGTTTTTCCAGCATGGCTTATGTCTTCAAAGAACTCTGGTCAGGAGGGGCGTTCTGGACTTTTGGTGACGTAAATAATATTAGGACCAACACTCAGAACTGCCCAAGCTCCATCGCCTACCAGCTGACATATACCAGTGGCTGTGCCACTGAGCAGAGGAAGAAAAGATGTGCTTGGACCCCATTTAATCATGATTTGTGGAGCTCTTTGGTCAAGTGCTGTTGTGGGAGTTAAATATGCTTAGTGTGCCCCTTCTTACTCATGCCTGTCACATGAATCAGATGTCATTCTTGCCCAAGAAGCAAAGGCACTGGAGACTCATTGGCACAGTGGCACAGACTTATGGGTAGGTTTGAAAGTAAGTTATTGTGGCATTGAAAGATTCTAAGTGTAATGAGGAAGTTTATTTTAATGAACGATCACTCTGGCTGGACTCTGGAAACGGCACTAAAGGTAAATGATAATAAACTGCAGGAGGACCTGGGGTCCAGCTAGAGCGAACATGGCAGAGAGGGAAAGAAGGGGATGGGTGAGAGATATATTTTAAAGACACAATCCAAAGGTTGGATGTGGGAGGTGAGGGGAAAGGAAGAGACAATCAGGGAATGCTCCCAAGTTTATGGCTTGGGCAGCCGGGTAATGAAGTGGAATTGACTGAGTGATAAAAACTGGCGTGGGAAGGACCTGGGGAAGGGGACAGAGAAAGATGAATGTTTCAGTTTTGCACAGTCAGTTTGTGATTCTGCAAGACATTCAAGGAAAAACACCAATGGGCTAGATCTCTGAGCGGAAGTCAAGCCACTTTCGCAAGCCACTTGGAAAACTTCTGGACAAATTACCTTGTAACTCTGAGCCTCGGTTTCATCTGAATAATGAGACCTAAACCTGCCTGTCTCACCTGGATGGAGCAAAATATAGATGAGGCAGCATGTATGAGGGCCTCTCTGAACTATAATTCACAATAGACAAGCAGGGCGCTTAATGAGTGAGAGAGAACTCTTCGTGTCGGTAAGAGAAATGTGAAATAAGGGCATATACAATACTAAGTTGTAGTGTTTCCATGTGTCCCTAATGCACACAAATTAGAGATACAGGAAGGGAAAGAAGAAAAAGGAAGGAAGGAAAAAAGGGAGCAAGGGAGGGAGGAAAACAAGCAACCGAAAATAAAAGTCTTAGTGATTTTTATGTCATATATTTTTTAAAACATCACCTTAAACAAAAGGTAAAATCATGACTCACATGCAAACATAAGTGAGATTTTATTAGCCTGTTAATGAGGGAACTAATAAGATGAAAACAACAACATCCAGTTCAATGGTGAACACATACACATACGTGTGTGTGTGTGTGTGTTTCCAGGGAAGGGTTCACTCAGCAGGCCTGGGTTCCTCAAACCCTGCACATTCCACAGAAAGGACTGGTCTTGGCTGACACCTGGGAGGTGGCCTCTGGGCCCTGGAACATCCTGCCCGCTGAGAGTTTTGCATGTCCAAGGCTTTGAACCAGACTGAAGCGGGCTGATCTCTAAGTGTGGATGGAGACTGAGCGCGAATGTCAGTTTCAGGGGCCGCATGTCTCTGGAACCGCCCCGGACACCAGGCTCAGGAGGGTTGCCCAGGCCAGCAGCACTTCCCGCGCGTTGTCACATACTGCTGCTGCAGAATTAAGTGCCGTCTGTGAAACAGCACTGGGAGAGGCCCTCCGGAAACCTGTGCCCGGTTTCTCCTGGACTCTGCGCTACCCGCCTTTTCCCTTGGCTGATTCTAACCTGTGGTCATTCGCTGCAAAACCGTAACCACTAGGATACTGGCTTTTCTGAGTCCCGAGCCTTTTCTAGTGAATCTTCAAGGGTGGTCTTGGGGACCTCTGACACATTAAGTCATTGATCAGTAATGGTGAAACCCACTAAAGAGGCAAAACAGGCCTCTTGGATAGGACAGATAGAAACATTCCTCAGCCCACAAAATGAAGTTATATTGCTATGAGTCTTCTTCAATTTACAGATTTGTAAAGCAGGTCAAAGACAGTGAAAGACACGAAACTGTAGAGAATCAAATAACCCTGCAGCATTAACTACACAATGCTCAGCACTATTTTTGGCCATTCCAAAGCTCTTTACAACTTTTTCTGACATGTTCATCAAACCACTTCCTAGTGATCACTCCTTAAGGAAGTTCCTTCATTCCAGGCAATACGGCATCTCTAGAGGCTTAAATAAATGGAAAGTGGTTATTTTATTAAAAAGGCGATTGTCATTTTAATGTATTTAATCAAATCAATGCCATTTGATTCTCCAATTTATGAACTGTAGATTTCCTAAGAGTAAATGAAAATCCATTCTATGTTTTCTTGAGAAAGATTCACAATTCCAGGCTATTTGAAAAAGAAACATGTTTTCAAGGAATAGCATATATATATATACACACACACACACATATATGTGTATGTACATACATATATATATTTTCAAAATTAAAGAGACTTAGAAACTAAAAAGATGTATACCTTTAAGTTTATTATCAAACAATGGTTGGTTTTTAGGGGACTACTTTAAAGGCCTCACCTGGAGAAAGTCTTGAATAGAAAATAGGGTCCCAAAGGAGCTACCTCCTGAGGGCATGCTAACTGGGCTGCCTGAGTTTGAAAGATGAGACAGAGGTAAAAATTGCAAAGTGGTTGGGGAAGTGAGAGCAAAAATGCAAATCCCAGGATCGTGGAAATGAGGGCGACCCTTGAAGCCTGCTCCCCAATGCCCGCAAGGCCGACCCATTACCCTTACCACTAAAAGGGCGACGTCATCAGAAACTAACAGAACGATGGCTCTTTGCTGCCTAAAGCAGCCCCAATGGCTGCCCATTACCTGAAGGATAAATACAGATTTCTGAACTTCATATACAAAGTTCCTCTCAAATCTCATTTTGTGCCTTTCCTATTCTAGCCATCAGTGGTTCCCAACTTGGAATCACCTGCGGAGCTCTGAAAACTGTGCTGCCTGGCCCTTCCCTTGGACTGATTGCATCGGCCCAGACTTCAAAAGCTTTCTAAGGCTCTTCAGGCAATCCCAACCTGCAGCAAAGACTGAGAACCTCTGGACTGATTGTTCTGAAGTCCCCATCGGGGGCTCCAGAAAAAACGTGGCTGTACTGATTCTTCTCTCTCTAAAATAAATGATTGTTTACAATTTAACCTGGCTTAATTTTTCCCTTTTATACCATTTCCCCCCAAATTATCTTAAAGGCTTTGTTCAGAGGATTAAATATCACAGAACATAGATTAGCCTCTCATTCAGGAGCAAATTCCTTCCCAGTCAAACCACATTCTTTCTGTCTCCACACCCCAGTGGATTCGGCAGGGAAGAAAGAACAGCAGAGCGCCAGCAACCCTCGCTTACTTCGATTCAAGTCAGCGAGTACAGAGTTATCAGGTGTCCGTTAAATTTAGGTTTAGGAAAAGGACTGCTCTTCCCTTGCCAAATCAGTCAATTCACACGGGGAACTGATGCCAAGACATAGCATTAAAAATAATGCTCGTGAGCCCACCATTCTCTTCCTCGCACCCTTTATCCTCTTTCTTCCTTTTTTTTTTTTTTTTTGAGTTAGAAAGAAACAGAGGAAAAAAGGGAAGAGAGAGGCGGTGGGGGAAAGAGAGAGAGGAACAAATGAAAGAAGATAAAAATATTGCCTTTAAGGAAGCAAGAGCTAATGCCCAAAGATCTTCAGACAACTATTGAGATCAGCAAATGGTAGCCTTGTCCAGACGGGACACTCTCAAATTGTCCTCACAAACTCTGGGTATTTACAGTCCCAACATCCCCTTGTTCTAGCTGCTTCTTCATATGTTCTCATCCATAAGCCCCCACGGTGCCCCTCAGCAGCCGAGCTCCTGAGTGCTTGTCAACAGCAAGTGAGAGGATGGCATCCTGACACAGCTCACCTCACTCCTCTGCCAACTCCTTTGCTCTGAAAAACAACTTCATTCCTGTCATAAACAAGAGGATCTGAACTCATATCAGACCAACACACCATAATCAGGTAAAGTCGTATGAAGAGATACTCTTGGGCAGTCACATAGCAAAGGTTCTCCAGTTCTTCAGCTATTCCCACCTTGGTACCTGTGCCTCCCGCCTTCTTGTTTCCTCAAAGACCCTTCCTACACGGATTCTTCCATAAAATGTTTCATCAGGCAGATATGTGGCAAAGCTCCTATTTTCTACTGGCAAGAAGAAATATAGGGTATTACTATAGGTAAGTAAAATAATTGACTACGTAGTTGAACTCAAGTCAATCTTTTGTAATTTATTTCTACCCATTATTGTACCCCTAAACCAATTTAAGTGTCTTCTGGTAGTTCTACTAATTTCTAAGGAGTAAGTGTCCAGTTATACCGTCTCTCTAGAGTGTACATTGATTATTAAGCCCAGCAGAACTTGTGATCTCAAGAAGTGCTCATGGAGGTAAGCTTCCAGCTGCTGCTTGCTTTTTTCTTTTTGAAGGGGGTGGGGGAAATACAGCCTCCAGTCATTTCCGTCCACTACTCCAAATGGAAGATGTTCTAAAATATTTATTTTCTCCCTTCCAGCCTACAAATTGGCTTCTGGCTTTGTCCACAGTATTCTCACCCTTGACCAAAATACCCTGCTTCCAGACTCCTGTTTCCACAAAGTTCCATTCATTCCTCCTCACTCAACTCCTGTGGTTTGTGTGGAGGGTCCCTCCTTGGCTTCGAGTTGTAGGTCCTTTAAAAGACTGGCTTTTGCAAAACCCACATTTATGTCAAGATAGATCCTGCCTCCTTTGACAGAGTACACACTTTATCCCCACACACCATGGAGGTGGGAGTTTTTGTGAAGACTAGTAGAGTCGTCTGAATGATTTGAAGGGCATGAAAAAAATAATCTAGTGTTGATTTTTAGATTTACTAAGAGAAGGAAAGAAGGTTAATAGACAATTAGAGTGAAATTGGACATAAGAAAAATACTAAAATGAGGGTGGAGTCCTTTTTTGAGTAGACAACCTCCAAGTGAGAGATAGAAAGGTACCGGAATTACAATAAGCTTATTTTTTTTTAAAAGGAAAAGCATTACACAGTATGCAATATGTGAGATTCCAACAAAATAAGAGAGTCAAATCACATTATTTTTTATTAAGAACTAAAGTTTTTTTTTAAGGAGTAGCTTGAGAGTACTTCAACTTCACAGAGGAAGGCAGGTGAGAAGAATCACAAAAGCCAAGCTCAATTCTGCCATCTACTGCCTAGCAGCAGAAACCATAGCTGATGGAGACCTCAGTCTGCTCCAGGCCCCAGGGGCACCGCCAGAACATCAACACCCACATAGAGAAAGATGGCCCAGAAGCCGCTGAGATTAGGCTCAAGAGATGCAACAAAATTTGCATCAACAAACAACACATACTGGGTTCGATTTTACCCAGTGAAAAATTATACAAGCCAGGGCCTCTAATACACCTAATGTGTACCTAATTGTATTCCACCTCCTTTTTAAAGCTTTTGGAGTAAAAAATCTATATAATACCTGTGAATGCTCAGCAACATTGTGGGAGAACAGCTGCACTTTTTCCTAGTGTCACCAATATCTCACGAACCTGAATGTGACAAATTATCCTCTTTCATCCTTCAAGGGAAGATGGATCTTTAGATACGGAAGGAGGGGACTAGAATAAGCACTCCAGGTTTTGTGTGCTCTGTTATTCTTTTTCTTTTTTTTTCAATTTTTAAAAAGATTTTACTTACTTTTATTTATTTTTAGGCAGAGGGGAAGGGAGGGAGATAGAGAGGGAAAGAAACATCCATGTGTGATTGCTTCTCATGAGACCCCTACTGGGGACCTGGCTTGCAACCCAGGCATGTGCCCTGACTGGGAATCAAACCAGCGACCCTTTGGTTCACAGGCCGGCACTCAATCCATTAAGCCACACCAGCCAGGGCTATGCTCTGTTATTCTTAAACAATGTTGTCTTTCAAAGACAATAAGTAGAGAACATAACTTGAAACACTATAGTTGTGCCTCCCTGAGAAAATGACTTCCGCCTAAAACCCAGCGCATATTATATTTGTAGACAACAATAACAGGTCTTATTCTTCTATGGAATAAAGGGCAAGGAACCACGTTTTCTATCCAGATTGCTAGTCTGACAGCGTGGAGGAACACTGACGAACTTCAGCCGGTAATCCTGTATTTCTCTCTTCCTGCTGACCGCTTGTCAGTTGTCTAGACGAGTGATTCTCAGCTGTTTTCATCTCACGGCACACATAAAGTAATTATTACTAAAGTCCGTGGCACATCAAAAGCATATTATTTGTCACTGATATGACCCCCAAAATGATATAATTTTGATTTATTCACACAGGACGGCTATTGTTGTGTTGGCTGGGGTCATCTTTAATATCACAATCTAAGGGAAAGAGGTCAGTGCCCCTGACTAACAGTCAGGTATTGCGTGTTTTAAAAATTCCTGCGGCACACTGGTTGAATATCGCTTGTCTAGACTTTAAATGAAGAAGCAAGCATTTTGCAAAGATTGAGACACAGTGGTTATGAGCCTGCGAGGTTGTAGTCAGGAAGGCATGGGTCTGGTTTCTGGCTCAGTTGCTCATGAATTCTTAACCTGGCCACACTCGGTTTCCTTCTCTATAAAAACTTTCTTATCGGATTGCTGTGAGAACTAAAAGAGATAACACATGTAGAGAAATTAGAATAGTGCTGGCACACAAAAAAATCCTCTGTAAATAATTATCATCGTTGGGATTATTCTAACCAGTTGGACTTCAATTTTTGAGAGTATAACCGCAACCCCATACTTTTTGTGATACTTCATGGTTTCCAAAAATTCTTGCTTATTTAGTTAATGTCATAAGCTTCTGAGATAAGTGGGTATAATTATGTACCCCATTGACTCCTAGACGTCAATGCTTGCCCGAGAGTACGCATGTGGCTTGGTGGCTGCAAAAAGACCCTGGAACTCACACCGGGGTCTTCTGACGCCACTGCAGCTGCTCGAGGAGAGGAGGTCTGAGCACTGAGATGTTTAATCTTGCTCCAGCTGGCACCCGTGAGACACACTCCGGACCTGGTTAGCTTCATCCTGCTCTACACACAGCTCGAGGCACAGAGTTTCTGTTACTAAGACTGTCCTAAATCTCTAAGGGAGCATCGGCTTGTAATAATCCATATCCAATTGTACAAATGGGTGTGCTTGGACGCCTCCATTCCTATGCTTAGATTGGTTTACAAGCCTTTAGCAAATGCCTCAATTCCTCCCATATAAAATCCCAAATGGAAACTGTGGTACATTTACACAATGGAATTCTACGCAGCAGAGAGAAAGAAGGAGCTTATACCCTTGGCAACAGCATGGATGGAACTGGAGAGCATTATGCTAAGTGAAATAAGCCAGGTGGTGAGGGACAAATACCATATGATCTCACCTTTAACTGGAACATAATCAACAGAATAAAAAAGCAAACAGAATATAACCAGAGACATTGAAGTTAAGAACAATCTAACAATAGCCAGAGGGGAGGGGGGAGGGAACAGTGGGGTGAAGGGTTTTCAGGAACTACTATAAAGGACACAGGGACAAAACCAAGGGGGAGAGTGGAGGCGTGGGAGGGAGGTGGGTTTGGCTGGGGTGGGGTGGAGGGGTGGGGAGAAAATGCAGACAACTGTAACTGAACAATAAAATAATTTTTAAAAAATAAGTAAAATAAAATCAAATCCCAAATGGCACCAGCATCTGATTGTGCTATTTTCTCTGGAGACTCCTACCTCCAGAAGGAAGTCAAAGCTGCATCACTTGTACACAGGTGTCCTTCACACAGAGATGTCCTCCCCCAGCCATGCTCCTCTCGCCCCGTCAGACACAGCACGTGCCTGCGCACCACACACCTCTGTCCACACTGCCCTCTGCACGAGGGCCTTTCCCCTCCCCTCCCTCCACCTTCTCCAACTCACCCTTCAAGACTCTGCTCAGATAGCACCTTCTCTCCAAAGCTCACCTTCACCGACCTCCTGAAAGGATGGATGGCTTTTCCACCAGGATTTCTTTCTTTTCTTTTTTTTAAAAAGATTTTATATATTTATTTTTAGAAAAAGGGGAAGGGAAGGAGAAAGAGAGGGAGAGAAACATCAATGTGTGGTTGCCTCTCGTGCTCCCCCTACTGTGGACCTGGCCCACAACCCAGACATGTGCCCTGACTGGGAATCGAACCAGCAACTCTTTGGTTCACAGGCCCGCACTCAATCCACTGAGCGACACCAGCCAGGGCTCACCAGTATCTCCAGGGCAGTCTCCCACATTTCTCTTTAGTGCACTTATGTGTATTTTTTCATCAACGTTTGCATGTCTGTCCAGAGTCTCCCCTGGACTGAAAATTCCTCGAGGGCAAAAATCACACATCACTTAACGTTTGAGTGCGAGGCACGTGATTGATCTATGAAATATACTGAGTTCAAAAGCCACAGGTGGCATGCTGACGTTAACTAATATTACACCTCAGGCATCTATTCAATGCAGACCTTTGGAAATCTCTGTGTGCCTGTTTTAGAAGGTCCCTCACAACTGGCAAGCAGCAATCCAAGGGGTAAGTCAAGCAAGGGAGAGAAATTGTGCCACACTGGGAATTGAAATATGAAGGAATTGATCCACCTAGAAATTATATTCCAAGAAAGCAACACATTTCCCTTCCAGTTTTCATCAAATAATAATAAATACTTAAAAAAATCAGGGCACGTAATGCATTCAGTATTTTGTCTTTTGACCAGTCATTATATGGCTTTGAGTAAACTGATGAAATTAACTATTTTTTTCTTTTTCTCACATCTCAAACAATTGTTAGTGTCTCTGCTATGCAGACATTAGGGCTAGAATATCATGGAGTCTTGTGGTATCATCAATGGCTGAACTTAGAAACCATGGTATCCAGCGTTCAAATACGAACCCGTCAGGTGAGATCACACTCTTTCAGCTGTCCTACCTTAGAGGAACCTAGAATTCTTACTTTTACTTTCTCGCAACCACGACAAATGGGTGACTATTTTTGCCTTTTTAAAATTTTGTTTAGATCTCCTCAGTTTGGGTAAAGTTTAAATATAGTCTTTAAATCTAGGGTTCTATTACTCCAATTTCAAAGTACATACACTCCTATCCCTAAAACCATCTTTTTCTCCATTGTTTTCTTAATGTCTGTTCTGAATTATCATTAATTTAGAGCCTCACAAATTCATCTGGCATCCTGACATTCTCAGGAAGATTTAATTTATAAAGTTTGTAAACATATTCTTCCTCCAAAATAACAGCACCCCCATCCATATGTGCTTATTGAGCCGGCGCACATTTCTGAAATATGTGACTTTATGGTTTTCATTCTACCTTGAAATGAAAGATAGTGGAAGAGGTGGAGGAAGGTGAGCAAAGAGTTGGGAAGAAGAACCATAGGTTTGCATGTGTTTGAAATGAGGAATCCTCAACATTCAGAACCTTCACAATTCTAACTGTCCTTGGGCTCCCTGGTGAGAACTGCTACACAGAAGCAAGCCCGCCAATAACGCTGGTGAGTAACTTGCATTCTTGCTCTGGAGCTCCGCCAGTGCCCCGGGACCAAATTCCTGTTTACTTTGTAGTGGATGTGGGAGACGAGCTGCCTGCCGGTAGCTGGGAAAGCAGTGAAAACACAGCCGGAGGCCTTCGCAGGGAGGAAATCACAGAGTGTGAACTTCAAGGACAGAGATTAAACACTGTGCAACGAAGCTCAAATGGTGGCCGAGACTGGAAGGAGAAGAATCTGGGCTGAGCAGCCCCCTTGAGAGTTTGGTAAAACATCTGCAGGATGAATTACACACCGTTGTTCCCCTGTTTGGTCTTTCTTATAATCACTTATGTTCAAAGTTGTCTTCTAGAAAGGTTGTTGATTGACCGCTTGTCAGAAATGCAAGTTTGTTTCATTCTGCTTCTCCTGTTCTCCCAGATATATTTGGTACAGAGAGAACTGAAGCCAAAGGACAGTATTTGGTGTCAAAATGAGTATTCCCACATACAGTTCAGAACCCAGGATAGCTCATTCTATATTAGTATGGACCCACTGTATACTTTGGGTTATACCCCAAAGTTATTCATTTTTTTGTCGTCAATTCTTTTTGTGGTTGAATTTATTTTCTTTAACATGACATCCTGCGGAGCTCATAACTTTTCTTTTTTAAAAAAGAGAGGGGGAAGGGAAGGAGAAGGAGATGGAGGGAAACATCAATGTGTGGTTGCCTCTCATGCACCCCCTACTGGGGACCTGGCCTGCAACCCAGGCATGTGCCCTGACAGGGAATTGAACCGGCAACCCTCTGGTTCGCAGCCCGCACTCAATCCACTGAGCTACACCAGCCAGGGCTCATAAATTTTCTATTGGCCAAGAAGATTGACTTGGAAGAAGCTCCGTGTATGTCTTTGTTGCTTTTTCCACTCAGGTACGTATTCTGTTGCACTGGGTTCATCATCCTGAGACCAGGAAACTTCTGTTATGATAGTAAACCGTTGTTTAGACACTCCGGTCAGAGAAACCACGTGCAAAGGTCGTGAGCCCACGACACTAGGGGTTTTAGTTGTCAGGCCCTGTAAGGGGCTGGATGGCCCCCGGGGAGGGGAGGGTGTGGAGAAAAGGCTCACTAGTGTCCCTGGCAGGCTGCAACATAATCAGGACGCCATCACTGCGTGTATGAGGGCACTAACCTTTTATTCTTCCATCTATAATGAATCTATTTTAAACATCAATGTAAGATTTGATGCCATTCCAATGACCCTGAAACTTACAACCTTGCTTCAAAAGACAGCAAGTAAAATATCTTGAAAGATGCATACTGTTGAGGTGGCTGAGTGTTTAAAGTACGTCAGCAATACCAAAACATAACTTAAAATGACAGATCTCCATTTAAACAGATTTTTAAATGGCTATATTGATCAAAATGTGTTAACTGCTATAACTGCCCTGGCTGGGTGGCTCAGTTGGTTGGAGCATCATCCCATACACCAAAAGGTTCCAGGTTTGGTCCCCAGACAGGGCACCTATCCCAGGTTGTGGGTTCGACACCTGGTTGAGGCGCCTATGGGAGACAACTAATCCATCGTTCCCTCTCACATTGATGTTTCTCCCTCTCCCTTCTCTCTCTCTCTCTCTCTCTCTCTCTCTCTCTCCCACTTCCCTTCTCTCTAAGATCATTAAATATATTCTTGTGAGGATTTTTTAAAACATATGTGTTAACTGCTATAATAAATAACCTCAACATCTCAGTAGGTTAACACAGTAAACATCTATTTCTCATTCAAGCAAAGTCCCATCTAGAGATTTCTGATGAGGAAGCTCTCTCGTATGGCTCGCCATCTGGTGACACGATGGGAAAGGGAGCGTGCCCACAGACCACCTGCAGTGCCTCAGGGGGCTGGCTGGGAGGTGCTGCACACTGCTTCCCCTCCACCTCCTTCCCACTGGCCGAGTTCAGCGCCTGCCGCTGTCCCACCCAGATGCAGGGAGGACAGGGAAATGTAGTCTTTGTGGTACCCAGGAGGGGAAAACAATGTAAAGCAGCTTACTGAACACAGCGTTATTGTGTCTACCACAGCTGCTTAAACTATGTCCCTGAAATAATAGATTCTAACATAGTTTGCTCTTTTTCCATCGTAATCTTCCCATTCTTTCTTACCATTCTTTCTCACTTTTATTTCCAGGATTCTCTTCTGGGACCTCATGATTTGGTGTTCTCTGTGATTCTAGCCCTGATCAAGAGCTCATCTCATCTCAGCCTGTGATCTGCCTCGGGGATATTGTTCATCTCCCCGGCTTCAGTGGCTGCTGTTTCCACGTCCATTCCCACCATCCACACATCTGTCTTGACCTGCTGACGTGTATTTCCAAATGCCTGCCCGGCACACCCATCGAGATGGCTCAGAGGCCTCACACTGAGCATGTTCCAAGATAAATTTATCTTCCTCCTAAATTATACTCTTATTTATCTGTTCTTCCTTTTCAGGGATCAGACCATTTCCCAGTGGTTTCTCAAGCCATGAACAGGGAATCACTCTAGAGTTTTTTACTTTCCCCTCACAATATACCTGATTTCTTTCTTGACCTTGGAATGCAAAGATGATTCTATCTCCTTTATAATACCAACTAACTACTTCATTAGCAGGACGTCCAATATTTACCTTTAGGGAGCCCTACTTGCTCTGAGTTATACAAGTTTTCATTTCAAGTTTACTGACTTGGCTCCAAGTGGTCAGTCCCACTGCCAAATATCAAGAGGAGAGAACCAAGAAGTCCAACCAAACCACTTAGGTGCTGAGCACTGAGTGCCCGATGGACGCTTGTCCACGTGTTCTGGTTTCTTTGCTGGTCCTTGTTGCAGTCCCTGTAGTTCACGTTCAAATACTGCGTCACTGCATCTAAAACATGAGCCCAAGCACGCCTCTGACTTGACCAAGAGTGTCCTCTACCATATCCACACTTTCTGGACACGTGCCACCAGCACATATTAAAACTGGGACGCCACAACTTTTCTGCACATTTCTTAGGAAAGTTGGGAGTCCTTTCTGCCAGCAGACTTCAGTTAGCATCAACTCCGTCTTCCGAAGGTGTGCCTTCCACACCAAAGGACTCACTCCACTCGTTCTCTGGAGAAACACTGGAGTTGAAATAAAGAAACTAAAATACTTAATTCAAGTATTGTCGTTGACCAAGAGCAACTGGGCAAAAGTCACACTTCTGCACGAAACAGACCTTCCATGCAAACACATCTTTTAATATTTACACATGAAAAACTTTGAATTATGCCTAAGCCTATGTCTTTTAAGTTACTTAAAAGTAGTACTGGGGGATTCAATCATTATTTTCTAATATTCCAAAATATCTAATGACCACCACGTTTTGGTCTTTGTTAGAATTGCTTGGGATGACTAAAACATCCATTTGCTTCTGGCTGGAATTCAGCCCACTTGGCGTCAAAATAGCCGTTAACTTTTAAGAATATTCTTATTAATAAATATTGAGAAATTATTTGTAATCTATGTTTGTGGTCTAGGTGACAAGACCTTCCACACCACGGGATGCACGGCAGAGGAGTAACCAAAAGGTCTCTGGGTGGTGCCTGCTCAGCCTCATTAGCCAATTAAAAGCTCAGCCAAAGGCTGGGAGAAAAGGCACATGTAACTTTCCACGTTGCGGGGAGTCTGCAACCAACCACCAAGGACAAGGGGAAGCAGACAGTTCCCTGGAGCGTGCAGGCAAGAGATGTGGTAGGTGGCTGAACCCAACCTGTGTGACCATCCACGGTCTCCTTCTAGTAAGTGTGCGTGACAGTTTCCAACAGCTTTCAGTGCAAGAGGAAGGTTTGTTCTTTTTCAATAATTTTAAATAGATACTTAAATATTATCTATTTAGATATGGAGGTATGCGTGTATGTGTATGTATTATATATGTAAGTGTATATATGTACATATGCATACATATGTATTTCCAATTCAGAGACTGGAGTGACACAAACTCACAAAGAGGTTTTCTCTCTGGTGCTGCACTAGCAGAGGAATTCGTCTTCATTATCCCCAAAGAAAGAGTCAGCGGAATATTGTTTTCTGCAATCTTTCTACGTAACCTGCTATGTGGTGAAGGTCTGGAACGAGAGAACTAGATGCAATACTATGTCGCCCTTGATATCCAATTACTAATGCTCTTCCGTCCTTTGTTCTTACCTTCCAGCCACATGTATCTTTCTATAAACCCGTTATAAAAATAAAAACTCCCACCCACCCTTCTACTTGATTCTACGTGACAATGGGCCCAGGGCTCTGAAAATCACGTTTCTGCTTTGCCTGCGACTCTCAGTTTCCACCAACAGTGGCCGCTAGAGGGAGGCCCCTTCCTGTTCCTCCTAGCCGTGGACTTCCACCTTGGGATGGGCCGTTGGCCTCAGTTTCCTGCCTTATTTCACTATTCTTAGAACTAACCTAAATGGTCCAGCCTTAGAGATACAGGTACCAGCACTGCCACGGAAGTCTTCCCAGCTCTGAGCTCCTGAGGTTCCAGCACCTGTGGGCAGCACCCTGAGAGCACCCTCCCATCCCGCCCATGCTTATGGTTCTGAGTTTCAGGGCCACTAAGACAGAACTTAGGAAGAGATGGGGGAGAGGAAGCCAGTAAAGACAAAGCTTAAGACTCTGGTCTGGAGAGGTGGGGGCCTCTTACAGTTACTCCTTCCTTGTTACTTCGGTGTCCCCTCTTTGTCTTTGTAGTATTTCTCCAGTGCCTGTGTGCACAACTCGTCACGTTGAATTCTCACTGCTGAAGTGCCCAAAGTGGTGTCTGTTCCCTGGACCCTTACTGATATGCCACTTATCCAGCAAACCACTTTATTTTGCTGCCTAAAAGAATCAGATGAATCAGCTTTACCCACATACAGTAAGTCATTGCCAAGTATGAGCTGAGCTTCTTAGCACACAGGCATAAGATATTAGGGAAATGATGCGGCATAAAGCCCAGGTGTGGCTCTCCTGGAGCTCACTTATTTCATCGCTGCATCCCAGCCACACTGGCCTTCTTTCTGTTCCTCAGTTACCATGCTTTCTTCCAGCTCAGAGTTCCCGCACATGCTGTTCCCTTTGCCTGGAATACTCTTTCTGACATTCAGCTGGTTCACACCTGTGCCTTTTCCAGATCTAAATTCCCTTATCACTTCCTGAGAGGAAACTTCCCAAACCCTCCAGGGGAAATCAGGCATGTTTGTAGCACCCTGTACTTATTAAAAGAGTCCTATTTAAATAAATAATCAAGTCATTCGTTATCAAGGGCTAGAATGTAAGTTCTATTAGAGCAGAAACCATTTCTGTAACATACTGCCTGTTTTGTAACTCTTTCTCCAGTTCTTTTCAGTCCAATGGTGTTAAATAACGATACGCATACAAACAGCAACAATTATTGAACATCAGCTTGGTGCCAGGTACTGTATTAAACGTGTTACATGCATTATTTCACTTAACCCTCCCAATGACCCAAAACTATAGGTATGATCACCACACTGAGCAGAGAAGGAGCCTAAGGCACAGAGATGGTGAGCGTCTGGAACGAGACCATTCAGCGAGCCAGAGATGGACGAGCCAGGATTCCAGGTGCTCTTACTCCACAGCCTGCACTTGGGATAAATGTGTGAGGGAAGGGACGAAGCAGACGGTCTCATCGCGAAGTCAAAGCTCCTACTTAACCAGACAGGCAGCACAGGTTACATCTGAAAGCACTAGTGCAGACATGCTGCGTGACCAGATAGAGAAAGGGCCGGCCCCAAAGGCAGGCTTCGCCGAGTGCCTGGGATTTCGGCAGGCCCTCAAAGGCAGGGCGGCGCAAGATAAAGGAGAAAGGAGCAGGGGGCCCTTTAAGGCAGAGCAAGCAGCTCAAGAAAGTCTCCTTCAACTCCTTCACCTTCAGATGACTTTTAAAAACAATGAAAACTATTGGGAAAATTATAAGATGTAATTTTTTTTTTAAGGATGGTACTTTTAAGACTCTTTTCCCAGCAAACCAAAATAAGCACCACTGCAATTTCTTATAAAGCACTTCTAATCCAAAAAGGACAATCACAAAGAACGCTGGAACTCAGGGATGTAAGCCAAGGTGAATCGGGGCAAGAGGCAGGCTGCATCAGAGGGCATCAGGACACAGCGCTCACCACAGGCCGCTGCCAGTAGCGTGGAACAGGGCCACGGAGCACTCGCAGGGCAGCTTTGGTCCTGCAGAGCCAGGCAGGAAATCTGTGTTCCAGAACCGACACTGGGCTGGAACCCAACATTCCCTGGATGAAGCCCAGAATAAAGGGAAGGGTGCAGGATTGAACTGACAACATGTTCAAAGCCAGAACCAAAGGAAGTTGCTTGCAAGAACGGGTCAGTAAATGGAGCTGGTATTAATAGCAAAGCATAGACGGAGGCAGGTGCCACTGAAGGAAGGGCTTATAGAAAATGAGAATGTGTAAGGAAGGATCAAAAGACCCTTGGATTCAGGCTGATTTTTCTTTTCTTTTTTTAACTTCACTTAGAAATAGTAGAAAGTTCAAAATTAACATGGCCCTTTATGGGCTCCTACCCAAATAAACCGAGCTGGGTTTCTTTCCATGTAAGTCGCCTTGATTTTCATATTCCTTTGCAAATGAGAAAATGTTCCTACCTTAGAAAAGAAAATATTATGATTTATTATTGCATGGGTTTTTTCTTTATTCTCTTTAGTTTTTTCCTTATTCTCTTTATTCTCTTTGGTTCAAATTGTTAAGTTTTGATACAGTTCAGTTTTGATATTCTGTTAAAAATGTCAAATTTACAGACACTGATAAATAAAAATGAATAAAGTGAATACACTGATGTATGTACATAGTTTTAAAAACTTGGAATTATACACTACATGTTGTTTTTAAAATCCCTTTTTTACTCATTGTTATGTTTGGGCCTCTCTCTATAACAATAAATATAGCTCTTCATTATTTACCATGTATTTTTAAGATGGGAAAATTGAAGTGCAGAGGAGTAAACCAACTAGCCAAAGGAAACAATTTAGAAAAAAAGCACTCATTACCCACCAACTTTTATGCAACACAACATAAAGGAACCTCAGGCCAATGTGGACCTTGACCATCAGTGCTTACTTTACATAAACACACAGAAAGGCCCACAGAAACTGCAAGGCCTAAAAAAGTGTATTCCTAGAAATATTTTTAAAGTAATTTATAGTGTCCAGAGCAGTTTCACAGGAATCATTTGACTTTTCAAACCAATCCAATGAACTGGCTAAATCAGCTATTTGATTAATAATTAATGTTAATAAACATCTCCCTTTCTACTGTATCATTTCCACCTACATAAAAAATTCTGCCTCGTTCCTCTGCTCTCCAATCATAGCAAACCTTATTAACTAATGATTCAGAACTTCCTCTAGCCATTTCCTCATCCAAATACTGATTCTTCAACCTATTCCAATATGCATTCCAACATTATTACTCTACTGCCCTCCACTTTGCTAAATCCAGTAGACTTTTCTGTCCTGTTTCTATACCTTTCAGGAGCATTTCACCCATGTTACTACCTCCTTCTTCTGAAAACTTTCTCTTCTCTTAATTTCCATGACACCGCATTCTCCTTGGTTTCCTAATGAATCACTAGCCAGTCTTTTAGTTTCTTTTGCCAAATCCTACCCAACTTCTTAGGGTTTAAATGCATTGGCAATTTTTCCTGGGTCATGTGCTCTTCTCTGTCTGTACTTTTGCCCATGTGCTAATGACCACCAAAGCTGTATCTCCAGCCCTAACCAACCCCCACTCCAAGCTCCAGATTCATATTCCCAACTGCCTACTAATTCCATTTGAATGCCTAATGGAATTTCCAACTCAACAAATCTCAAGCACTACCCCCTCCCCAACAACAACAAAGTCTGGGAATACTTATTCCTTCAGTTTTCATTGTATCAGTCAATTTTATTACCATGTATCCATTGCTCAAGCAAAAATCCAGAATGCTCTGATATTCTTCCCTTTTCACGACTCTCATACTTAAGCTCTCTATGTCTTGGAGATATTCTAACTCCTTGAAAGTTTTCAGATCTGCTCCCCGGTTTCTGTATCCACTGCTAGCACCCCAACTCTGGAACTTCTCCACTTACTAGCTGTATGATCTTGGGCAAGTTAATCAATTTCCCTCTGCCTCAGTTTCCTCGTCAATCAAATGGCCTTATCTTACACGGTTGCTGTGGTTATGGAAATTAATCAGTCAACATATGTAAACTGTTTACAATAGAAATTGGAGTTTTTATATTATAATCAAATAGCTTTTTGTTTTAAGTTGAAAAAACCCAACATTCCACTGAAGAACTTACCAGAATCCAGAGTATAAACAAAATATTATTCACATGTTCAGGATATAACCCAAAATTGCTTTATACACAAAGAAACAGAAAAATATGAACCAAAATTTTTTTTAAAAAGGCAGTGAGTGGAGACTAACCCTAAAATGATCCAGATGTTTAAATTAGCAGAAAGGGATTTTAAAGCAACCATTATAACTATGTGTGATATTAAAAAGAAAAATATCTACATAGTGTATAAAAAAGCAAAAACATTTGGCAGAGAAAGATAAACTATAACAAAGAACCAAAATAAATTGTAGAACCAAAAAATACAAAACAAAAACTGGAAAAAAAAAAGCACTGATGAGATTAACAGCAGACTGTAGATGACAGAAGGAAGTGAACTTGGAGAGAGAGCAAGATTATCCAACCTGAACAACAGAGAGAAAAAGACTGAAGGAAATTTACAGAGCCTTAGGGTCCCATGGGATAATATCAAAAGGTCTCATGAAGTGTCAGTGGGACCCCAAGGAGAGAAGAAAGAGAGGCTGGGTCATACACAAGTGCAACTGTTTGGCACACTCATGTAGTATATTCAAATCTGTGCATTTCATATATGCATGTGATATGACAAAAGAAAAAAGGAATAAAAAATACAGATTCCTAGCTAATTATGTTTGTGCTGAAGAGTTTAGGAGTGAAGAGTATTGATACGTGCACTTACTTTGAAATACATCAGAAAAAAAAAAAAGATGGCCAGGTAGAGAAGTGATTAAGGGATAAATATATGACAAAGCAAGAATAGCACAAGGTTAACTCTGGCATCTTGGTGGTAGAAATATGGTGTAAAACTATAATAATTGTTTCAAGTTTTTGGTATTTTTATAATGAAATGATAGAAATTATTACTAATAATTCCTCCCACTGACTTCCTCCCACTGACTTCCTCCCACTCCGTGTCCAGGTTCCAGCTCAGACGTCACTTCCTCTGTGAGAGCTTCTCTGACCCCCTCCCCCGCCTCCCCACCACAGGTTTTGTGTTTTACCGTCTGCTCCCATGGCCGTTCACTGACCCACTGTCAGCCCCCCCGAAATCAGGCACCTCTTCACCCTGTCCTCACCAATTCATGACCAGTAGCTGATACATGCTAAATGCTTAGTACATATTTATTGGATGGATGGACAAACAAATGGAAGTTTGAAGAGCTTCCCCAAAATAAGCATTTAAACTCTCTTAAATAAAATGAGCTGGATTACTGTTTGTGGATGGGAAACCATAGTGAAAACGCACAGGCCTATCAGTAATAGGTACGGGGGGGATAGCGTGAGGTTCTCTCTTTTTGGCTGCAGTGTTCTCTCCATAAAATGGTTAGTCAGCTTCTTTTACTTAAGCGAGTTCATTTGTTTATTTTGGAGAACTTATCCCTGCAGAGAGCAGATACAGACATTCTACTCAGGCTTCAGGTGACACTGCTAATTCAGAAGGATGAAGGCCTAAGGCACCAGGAACATAAAGTCTGTTTCACATGTTCCCGTACAGTAGCTACAGTAATTCAGTACCAGGTATATTCGCAAGCCATTATTCATAAAGGATTCATTTCATTTACAGTGTCTTGACCCTGTCTGGAGTTCTGACCCAGCTAGCTCCCTAACTGGTCCTCTTCAAAGCAGGCAGTTTCTAGGGCTGATGGCAGCTTCAAGGACACTGGCAGAGAGCACCGATGTGGTTAACAATGTGAGCATGATTTTTTTTTAAAAAGCACAATACAAACTCCCATTCTTAGGAGAGCATTTCTGAGTCTTTCTTCCTTACTACCAATAAAAAATGTAAGTGTAATAGAGTTCATTTCAAGTGCATGGATCTTAAGAACACGTATTAGCCTCTGGTCACTCCTGCGCTCCCAGATGACAAAAATGCCTCTAGAAGCACAAGCTACAGCAATTCCCAGACATTCGTGAAATGTCTAGTCAGCTCCCTGATAGTCTCTTTGAGGACCGGGTTGGTGACAGCAAGGTCCCTCACTGAAAACACGGATTTAATATGTTCTCTGCAGGGAGCTACGATAAAGGTACCAGAAACAAACTATAATCCCCTCTAATAATTCTAATAATTCCCCCCTAATAATTAGGCTTATTCATTTTTAAAGTTGCACAGGTGTAGCACCGAAGTCTACTCAACAGCTAAAGATTATTTGATAGGTCATAAATCTCAGTGTGGGTGTATAAGAAATGCCACTATGGGAAAGTTATTCTTCATGTCAGAGCACAAAAGAAAAACACCAAGAAGAAAACTATCATTATGATTTCAACTGCGTTCGGGCCACATTCATTGTATCTACAGCTCAGCAGGGCGAGTGAGCGGTGCCGAAACATCTGCCAAACAGAATGTTTTTCTGACTGCATCACGTGACATGATGTCACTCAGCATAACTTGCTGTCGGTGAGAAGCCAGAGGCAGAGGGCGATGAGAGTCTCGGGAGGACGCAGACAGATGATTCCTGGAACGTGTGAGACCCTTGCCTGGTTGAGCATGTGACAGGGAAGGGTTGGGGCAGGAAGCAGCTCTGTCCAGACTGGGTCACATGAACTTGACACCAGCAGTGGAGAATGTCTTGTTCCTTGGTCAAAGCTATTTCTAAATGTGCTTGATCTGGCACTAGACCTTAGTCAGCGCTGCCCAAAGGATTCCCCCTGTGTTGGACTTCCAGCGCAATGCTGTTTAGAGAAAAGGCTCCAAACCAGCAGTGAGTATATAGATAACTGACCAAACTTTCAAAGGATTCATAACTGAACTTCAGGTGACTAGGGTTGGGCCCAAACAAACAAACAAACAAAAACCAGTGCACTCGTCACCCCTGTTCCTTTCCACGTCTCTGTTCCTCTTGCTTTATGAGGAGGACTCGAGTCCTCCCTGTTTTGGTGCCCTCCCTACCACTTCTCTACCTCCAGCCTCTATTCCTGACTACTCCCCTACATTATTCCATGTGTAAATTTGGGCAATTTTTTCAACCTCTTGGAACTAGTTTCCTCTCCATAAAGAGGGGATAATAATATCATGTCTCAAGGAATGTGTGTGTGCTTGAGATCCAGGCTGAGCTAACTGGCATGGATCTCAAGCTTTCCCCTCTGCCACTGCTTCTTCCTCGAAGACTGGCCCCTGTTCTGACTCACAGTTGGAGATACCAGCTGAATGCCCAAGGACACAGGCACTGAGCACCAGCCACACGGATGAGCATTCAAAGGAGGAGGGGTGTGCAACGCACAAGTAATAGAGGATGCACATTCTAAGCGTGGCACTGCGGAGGGTGAGGTGGATTCAGTCCTTAAGACACTGCATTTTGCAGACTGAGATTACAGTAACAAGGGGGCACCGAGTTTCATGCTAAAGCCTTATTCATGAACCCGCTGTCTGCAGCAATGATGGAAGGGTAGACTTGTTCCAAGTAGAGGGGTGAGACGTAGCCAACTTTTGATGAATGAAGGACAGCTGATCTGATCTGGAGATCCTCTGGAGGTCCTGCAAGGCCACGCTTCTGTCACATGAACCATTTCAATGTCAGCTTTTCTGCTCTGAGGCTAAGCCCGGGAAGGAGCCATAAATTACTTTCAATCATGCACACGCTCTAAGCCGGCTGGAGGAGATGAAATGTCAATCTGCCTCCTTCTTGGGAGCAGAGGGAGGCCAGATATAACCCAAAGCATCCCAAGCAGCTCTCGAAATCATCATCATCCTCATTGCTAATTAGCCTGTCTTCTTCTTATCCTCCAGTTTCCAGCTGAGGGACAGTCCCTGACGGTACAGAGGTTCGAGCTTGGGTGCCACAGTGACAGCAAGGGTATAATTGTAATAAAGGCCTTAGCTTCTAACTTAGTCCCTAATTTACTTATTCATTCAATCAATTAGCATTTCATAAGCTTCTATTATCTCTCCATGTACCCAGAAAGCACTAAATTCAAGCCTATTCTAGGAAACTTTCTTTTGCTGTGTCTAAATTGCCTGTGGGATTTGGGGGGCAGGGATCCACATGCCTGGGCCCATCTCTCCCAAGGTCCTGATTCGTTATTTCTAGTGGGGTTCTCAGAGCTTTCACAGATGCATGGCCCGGTTCTCTCCTTTCATTACCAATTGCCTTTCATGAATGCCTTCTTTAAGCCATAGTCTCTGGTCACGACCATGGTCTATTTGCATTAATTAATTTAGTTAACTGGATAAACGAAATCAGGACCTCTCTTCTCCCACAAGAAATATCCTTCATTGGACAAACGCATACAAGCCCTGAGCCAGGTGCCCCATATATATATTACATAACCATGACCAGTCCCGGCCCTGCCCGGGCTGTTTGGACAACGAGTCTCCACATGGAATACACTAGAACAGACTTTTGGTCCAAGGCAAGGCGACTTTAGGTGCTTTCAGGAAGATTTCCAAAGCCAGGCTGTTGAGCTGCCACTTAATCTGACCCCAGGTGGAGCCGGCCCACAGCTGATTTTCATGATCCAGGGGCTGCGGTGTTTCTTCCCTATCCTCTTTAGAAGCAGCAGCCTGGAATTTGGCTTCTTATTTAAGCAGAGAAACCTGAGTCCCAGGACGGAACACGACCTTAGGAGACCCCCAGAGAATCTGAAAAACAGAACAGCAACTCCCACATAATCAGGAGTTGGCAGAGAGCATTGGATAAGCTTAGAGAGATGATTATTCATGCCTGACTTGAATGTTCTGCCTAATTTTCATTATACAGTTGACATATTTTAAGTTTGAGGTTACCATGCCCAAATATTTCTTTCTTAATAATCCGGAGTTGGCCTTATCACATTGTCTAAAACATGTGACTCTTTCTGATTCAATTCTGGAATGAACTACTGAGAAGAAAAATCTATGTGATCTTGAGCCCAAGAGGTCTAAGAAAATTTTGGATTTAAACCTTCCCTGAACACAAATTTTGAAAGTGATATTTTCTCAAGAGCACTTTGGTGCCTGTGAATTCAAAAGCCAATACAGTTGCTGAGTTTGATATGTAGAGTATGAGCAAGAAATAATAGCAGAATTTCATTCTTTAATTCTGATTAAAAAGAGAAAGGTAGAAGAGAGACACCAAATAGTATAGGCACTGGGGTAGAAAATTCCTCGAGTTGGAAAGTAATAACCAAAGCAAATGTCTGTTGGACTAACTGGAAATTTTCAATGAGTTGGAAAGAGTGGAACACAGGTTGTGTTTGGTTTTCTCATACCGCCCCACCCCACTCCACCCCCAGTCCTTACAAGGCAGCAGTGGGGTTATTGATAACACACGTTAGACTTCGTCTGCTCCTCCCTGGACTGTGACGTGGTGGCATCACATGGCTCGGGTGTGTCCAGGCTGTGGACGTGGAGTCAGTCCCTCAGGCTGCGGGGCTGGGCATCAGGGTTCATGAGACAAAGCTCATCTCCTATGTCTGTCAGTCTGGATGTCAGAACAGTCGGAGATGAAATGGAAAGAAATTTGAGACAAAGGAAGAAGACTAGCCAAATTTGAGGTCGCAAATACCAAAGACCAAATTTTAATTCTTATATTTAGTCATGTTATTCCCTCTTCTGATCTTTCTCCCTTGATTCTTCTATTTCTTGTGCACATAAGCACAAATATGTATACAACTTAACATACATACGCACACACATATACAAAATCCCTGTATTTCTTCTTTCCTCTATTAAAATAGTAATACCTGTCCTGCTCATGTGAGAGGAATATGAAACAGATAAAATCACTTTCTGTTGCAGGAAGACTGTAGCCTGGGAGTATTTAATAGTTGCACACCAGAAATAAGCAGAGAGAGCAGGGCATCACTGTAATGAGGGGAAAGTCCTCCAGGCCACACTCTGCCAAGAATGTACTTATTTTTTCCTTCTTAAATCCAGGATGGTCTATACAACCACTCTCCTTGGAGCTGCAGAAAACGCTTTGCCTAGAACACTCGGTACAGAGAAGGACTAGGTGTTCACAAGCATTTCCAATGGAGCGCTTAACAGAACACCTAACACTGAAGGAGCCTCTCAGGTCTGACATTCTGTGCGTTGACTTGGATTCATAAAATTGGAACTAGGAAGATAGATAACTAGGGGGGTCATAAAAGAACTATGTTTGTGAGACCAAAAAGCAAAAAGTCTGAACTTCAAACAATTGCAGGCTGAAAACGCAAAAGCTCTGTGACTATACCTGCACTCGAATTCTAAGAAGGGGCCAGTTTGGTGGTGAACCAGGGCAGAACAGACTTTGATGTGGAAAGAGATGGGCCCAAGAAGGAAAATGAAAACATAAGGATGTCTAGACTAAGGGAAGACCGTCTCTCACAAGGAGGGACAGGCAGTCGGAACTAGAGCTATGACATGCCCTCCTGAACTTGCTTAGTTGACTCATTCTGACATTGGTGCCCACATACCTCACCCTTGGCTTCTCAAAGAACACCTGTCTGATCTGGTGCAGGCCCCTGCGAAGTGCTGGGAGTCTCATACCCTGGAGCTCCAATTAAGTCGATCACGTACACATTTCTTTTCACAACAGTGCGTGAGCAAAGACCATTTTTTAAATGTATTTTCCATCTAAGTGGGACATGATCTTTTGGGGAAAAATTACTATGTCTTACTCATATATCTCCAACATACAGAGGTACGTTGGTGCTCAAAATATTTATTGAATGAATAGGCCAACCTGCGACTCAAAACTAAAGGGGCCTCAAAATAAATTGTTGACAGTCATGGATTCATTCAGTATATATTTACGGAGTGTCCTGCTGTTGTGCTACCTGGAACAAAAAAATAAATAAAAGAAGATACCCACGCCGTCCAGGGGCATGTATCTCGAGGGGGAGACAGAGGCCAGGATGGAGCGGTGGTAGGATGGAAAGAAGAAGGCAGGCTCAAGCATAGCAAGGGAATCAACTCCACAGGACCTGGTGCCTGTTTCTCACTCAGATGCAGTGGATGGATGATCAGGAACTTAGGAGAAAAGCCCTGATTAAAGGAGAGAATATCTAATCTAAGGGGGCAGCCCGTTTGAGACAAAGGGGATGGTTAATGCAACGAAAACCCTAACCCTCTCCCCACCCCAAAAGGGATCTATAGTACAAGAAAGGGTAGGCAATGAGCTAAGTGTACCTCCAATAATGATGAGTTCTCTGCATCCTAGGTCTTTTCTTAGCAGCTAAGAGGACCTGAGTGTCCACTCTGCTACACCGTCTGCCCACTGGTCCCAGTCCCATCCACGAAAACCTCACATAAAACGTTCGGTCCCTCTTCTGTGTGACAGCCCTGCAAATGCACACCCTGCTTTTCTCCCAACTGAGGCTCAGGTGGTATGATTCCCAGACTCTCCACCATTCTCGTCACTCTCTTGCTCTTAGATTCACTAACTGGAAAGTGGAAACTCTGAAAGAACATGAAATAAAAGAAAATCATGGTTGGAAGGACTAGGGGAGGAGTAATGGAAGAAGAAAAATTAATTCCCTGCATGCTAAGCATCGGGTTAGGCCCTTTTAATCCAAACTGCAGCGGGGACCTGAAGTCAGTGGCACGATGCCTTATTCTCCTCCTTGGGTTCATTTCCCGTTTCCTTTCTGACACGCATTCTCTTTCAGGAGGTCAGTCCCCTTGCCCTTGCAACATATCAATTGTTTTGCTTTTCCTATTATTCTGCACCAAAATGCTTATGACAATAATGTCACAAAGGGAATTGGTATGAGATAGTATGTTTGCCCAACTTAAAAATCCAAACATTTTCTTTATAGCAAATTGTAAAGGAAAAAATGTGAACATTTTGCATGTCATATGCTACAGTTATTTGTACAATCAAAGGTAAAGGGGGGAACAAGTATAAACTCAATTTTTATTTACCTAAATAATTAGTCTAATAGTTTATTTTTTAAAAAGAAACCTTTTAATCAAGGAAGAAAGTATTTCTTCTAGAAATTAGAATCTGTTTGGAAATTATCTCTTTCAATTTAAACTTTCGTCCGACTTCTAACATTTCAAATCATATATCTCTTAAACAATGTTCCCCTTTCTTAGGTTGGAGAGCTTTAGCTAGGCTCAGTTTATCCTTTTACTCTGTAAAATCATTCATCTTATAATTCAACTTTCTCTTCATCTTCTTACATTTTTTATTCACACTTATAAATGGGAACCCAAAACTTCAGAATCAAAAGTTCCAGTGTCCAAGCCAACATCAACTTTCACTTCCTGGGGTCTTGTTCTACATGTATAGACCTTGAGAAAGAGCTAAAAGAAAATAGACTTCATTCATCATCAACATTTTATGATCTTTTTTTTTTCTCTAAAGGAGCTTTAATTAGTGTCGCCATGCACCAAAACTCACATCTTCTCTCTTAAAGCAAAGCCTAGCATAAACTAGATAAACCCCCATCCCCCAACATGTTTTACCCCTTCTGCAGCCCCTGCAGCCTTTAGAAGTCGAGTCTATCATTCATTGGGCAGTACTGGATGCAAACCTCCCGCTGATTATGCTATCAAATCTGTTTAAAATTCCATCCCAGGAGTTTCTGCCTGGCAAAGATGAGGCTGGCTGTTTGTTTACTGAAACAATTCCCCTAAAAATGTACACAGTATATTCTGAGAACATAGTGGAACCTTGAACTTGCAACAGAAAATTTTCAACAAAAAATTTTACCCCCATCCCATCCTGCCACAGTCTGAGCATATTATCCTTCTTGAGTTTCATTTCTGTATTACAAAGTAACATGTCAGCTGATATTTAGCATTTTGCATTTTGCAGCTAGTGCATTCTCCTAACTTCTAGGTGGCTTGTGGCTCATTTCATTGTATAAAACTTTCTTCGGCCTGCTACCAAACAAGCTTTATCTAGGAGGAGGAGGAGGGAGAAGGGGAGGAGGGAAAAGGAGAGGAGGAGGAAGGGGAGGAGGGGGAAAGGGAGGGGGAGAAGAGGAAGAACAAAAACAAGACTGTTGTTAAACCCGATATAAGGAAGTGGTTTCCTTGACAACCCTAACCACAAGCAAGTTGTTAGAACTCTTCATCACTGCCTGGTTTGTTTAGTTGCTACAATACTTCAAAATATTTTGATGCAGTCAGGTACAGAATATCTGAATTTATAGAACTAGCCAGAAACAGAACAGGTGATAAACTCTCCAAACACTTGTCAAGGGTTAAACACCGATTGTTTTCAAGTATTAGAGTTAAGCCTCGTGACACAGTCTGTAAAAGGACAAATGCTGCAAGTTTGATATTTAAGATCCAAAATAAATGACTATCTCTGAGGACACAATTAAAAAAAAAGAAAAGATTAGCTAGAAATGCCAAAGTAGTAAAAAATATCGCTCAACGAGGAAAGTGGCACTTAGGTGTTATTAATTCATAAGTAAGTGCCAGATGCTAATTCTGTAATAGAAAAGAGGTGAGCTTCAAGGTTATCAACAGAACACCAGAAATTTGGTCAAAAGTACTCCCAAGAGTATGTCTCTTGACAAAATTAGACATGAAATGTGGAATGTCAATAAAACAATGACTGAAAAATCACAATGTAAAGAAAATGTCTCATAACTTATAAGATTCAATGGATCTCTACCTCAAATAAAATTATTTTCCCAAATACCAACTTTTCACCAATAATATGGAAATATATAGCTTGTGTGATAATAAAAACATTCTAAAAATCAATAGGAAATTATGTACAATGTGCTAAGCATCCCAAGATAAAATTACTAGCAAGAGCATATAACTCTTATACTATCCAAGTCTCCTTCTGAAGTACGTCAGGGACAGGATATAATAAAAAAGAAAAAAACACACAGTTTAAAAAAGACAGTTTACCCCTCCCCAACCCATTAATTCGGTAGTGTCTTCAGACTGTCTGGAAGCAGAGCAATTGGACTAAAATAAAATATATAAACAATTACGTTCGTGTTCACATGTGTTCATTAAGATATAATTGTGCAAAAGTATGGGCTGGAAACTTAATTATGGAAAGCGGTGGAAACTATGAGAATTTGTTGGTCTGGGTTACCGGATAGTTTCAGGGGACGAAGCTTAACTCTAAAGCTCTGAGAGAGTCTGTAAATCGGATACGAATTAAGAATGGGTTGGGGGAAGGCTGCTAGGCAGGAAGAAAAGGGTGAAGGGAGAGAAGGAGGCGAGGAAGGAGGAAAGAAAGGAAGGAGGGGTCAAAGGAAAGAAATAGAGATAGAGACAGAGAGATGTGGGGAAAACGAGGGTTCAAAGGAAAGAAATAGAGACAGAGACAGAGAGATGTGGGAAAAACATAGGCCGAGCTGCTCGGGGTCGGGGCCATGCAGCAATGCTCTTAGAACAAAAGGGAAAGAATGAATTAAGCAGAGGTCCCAGGCAGCACTGTTAAAGGGGAGTTGGAGGAGAACAGTGTCAAAATGAAACCAAAAATATCCAGCCAAGGCCTAGTCTTGAAAGTGCCTCAGTTCTCCATGGACCCGGAGAACCAACTCAAAGAGTCAAAAATATTGCTCAGTAAGGAAAGTGGCATTTAGGTGTTATTAATTCATAAAAAAGCCAACATTTTTGCATATGTAAATTCTTACCACACTGTTCCACAGAACAGAACGTTGGGGCTCTTCCATTCAGCCACGTGTTGGGACAGAACCAAGATTATAAGGAAAACTTAAGCACTGCCACAGCCGTCCCCTGGCCCACACCCAGGGAAAGGCCTCCACTCAGCCACTTGGCCACTCATCCGTGGCACCCTTGTTTGAATCCCCACCACTGGCCTGAGGAATTCCAGCCCACGGGTTCTAGACATAACGCTACACAGCAGAGTGAATTCCAGGAAGCATTTGTCAGGCAGAACCTCATCAAATTCCTTGCTTTCAATACTTCAAATGCTTGCTTGGGAAACATGGCGCATTGTGTGAAGGACAGAAAATCCAGACATTTTCTGAATGTCTCCAGACAACCTGCCCTTGAGTCAATGCAGGCCAGCAGAGATCTTCCTATCGGGACGGTTTCGCTGAGTTCTTTCTACATTTTGATTATTTTTATTAATTTTTGTTTGGAAATGTATGTAAGTGCATGTCACTTTCTTCTGTAAAAAATTTTAAGATGGGATTTTTTTTTTTTTTTTTCGCTTGAGCTGTGGAGCTACCACACTAGCCTTTATCTGGGGAACATTATGAGAAACACTTCTATCAAATGCCTACCATGGTACTATTGATGCCATTCATCATATTCCTAAGGACCCTCTTTAAGAAGACCTGCTGAGAAAACTGCCCTCTTCTGCACAAAGAAAAGCATGTGCTTCTCTTCTCTCAACGGCCTGTTCTTACCTCCTGGACCCTGACTTGTGATGCAGACCACGTTCCTCTCCGGGCACAGGGCCAGCCCGTGACCTCTGTGCATCCGTCACACAGAAAACCTTTTAGCACACGTTTTTTTGGATTCACTCCTGGATCAATGATTGTTTTTTCTTTACCCCTATTTTCTCCATATTCAAATATTCCCACTATTCCCCCATTTTACATTTTTGAATTAGTTAATGTAGTTCCCTGAGCCGAAGGAATATGAGTTCAAGGCACCACCCCTCCTGCCCACAGATGGAGAGAGGCCAGCGCACCATACTGGGTTGGACAAGAATGCCACCCTTTTCGGTCCGGACGGGAATCTGAGCCCCTCTTCTCATGGAGGAGTACCGTGAGGGGGACCACCACCGCCGGTCAGACCACCTCGTCCAGGGGAGGGGAACGTTTAGGGACTTCACTTTGGAGTATCACGAATAGCACGCAATTCTTCCATACAGTCATAAAATAGAATACTCAGCACTTTTTAAAAAATGAAAATAAGAACCTAGAGTTCATTATCAGGAAGAAATCTTTACTTGATCCCTTACATAGGGTGGAACAGCCCCCTCCCCTGAAGGAAAGGGCTGGCTTTCCCACTGGCTGCCTGTAAGTGCATGCTCAGGCTAACCCCTGCAGCAGAAGGAGCCTCCAGCAGCCCAGTTCTTCTGGGACTTCTGGGGGGCCCAGTCCTCATGATCCCCCCAGGATGGGCCTAGCTTGTTCTAATTCCATTTGGCTCTGCACAAGGACAGAGCGTCCCTCTCCATCTGACCGGCCATTAACTTCAGCCTCTCTCCTTAACTCTGCTCTGGCCCTCTCCTTGACCCACATTTTTTGCTCACTGACCCACATTTTTTGCTCAGTGTCCCCAAGGTTCTACATTTTTTTGCGCTATATACCTGGCCCAGGCCACCAGGAGAACCCACCCTCCCCCTGTCCACAGCTACTCCCCTGAGCTAAAGCGAACAACTCACCCTGGCTTTAAAACGAAAAATCTCCCATCCCAGTCACAGGCAAACAGGGACGGTTGGTCACTGTACTCCCAGCCTACACTGTACATTAGCAAATCGACAGCAGAAGCAGAATCTTATCTACTTCATTCCTTATCTACTGTACAACTTTTGAAAAGACAGCATTGTGAGCAAACATCACGAGACTAAGTTATCTGTGCGTGTGGGTGACGTGGAGGTATTCCTAGCGACCGGGAGTCTCATTCGCTCTCCCTGTCACTCCGCCTGTTTCAGAAATGCCTCTGCTTCCTTTTACCAGAATGCTCAAGGAACATAATTTTTAAAAACTGACCCAAAGAAAATGAGGTGAAGAAAGAGTATGTGCTGTCTAAAAATAAACAACAAATTCCAACTGCCCCCCAGTGATTTCAGGGTGAGCCAGTGTTATCTCCTGTACGTATCTCCCCCACCCCTTGTGTGCACCTGTACAGACCCATCTCAGAAAACAAGGGAAAACACAAAACTCTGTGCCCAGGGAGGCCCAATGTCACAAACCGGGAGGTGACACAATTTCTAAAACATCATTGCTATAAGCCCTGGTGACCAGGAAGGAGACTCCGGAAGCCTGAATGGTCAGGGCACGTGACAGGGCTCACATGTCAGAGATCAGTCACTGAACATCTACGCGTCTCTCAAATCACAAACTCAAAAACGTGCGCACAGAGACTCTTGCTACATCCTGCTTTCAGTTGTCAGTGTCTGAGCGACCAACAGGACAACCTAACCACAGCATGAGCATTTCCGGTGAAGACTATTTCCTCATACTGTTTAACAGAAGTAAATGAACACACAGGCATGTCGAAGCTCTGACCCTTAAGTTTCTGAGGTTGATACAGTGAAGAAAAGATACACATAGTGTACAAGGGGATCAGAGTCAGAGTTAGTGGATGCAGCGTGCATGCAGTTGGGCACCTAAATCTGGAGGTAATATAATCATTCTGTCATGCGTGATGGATGCCTGGATTGATTTGAGGATTCGGAGAGTCTCAGGCTAAGCTTCTAATTTATTCCCCAAACTGCAACCCTGAAAACAAAGCCACAGCACCTCCAGCCTCAGCAACATCTAATTTATGGCTGAGTTGCCTGGCTGTTGTGTTTCAGGCCCAAGGCAACCCATGAGTGAGGGAGGCAGAGAGCTTCTCCATTAAAGGGCCAACAAGGGAGCCAGTAAGTCCCAAAGCAGATGTCCAAAGCTAATCAAGAATAATCCCCGGGGAGGAGAGAATCAATGCTTCTCTTAGGCAGGCCTGTGGCTCTTTAATTAAACAGACCCCTGACTTGACATGATAGTTAATGCCAGAGCGATGAGTTTGGTTATGAACAAGCAAAAGCTTGTTTTAATTGCAAAACTGCAAATAAACTGTGGAAATGATTAACACGGATTATCAGCTGGTAGACACCTCTAGAGATTTCAAGCCTCTAATCTTTCTAAAATTACTGATTTAAGACAAGTTGGGAAAGCACATTGTGCAATAGTTTCCCTAGTGCAATTTCACTATTCTAAGGAAACAATTTAAGCAATTTGCATTGCACCACTTATATGCAATCAAGACTCACTCTTCCTTTCAATGGCATATAAAAATAGAAAACATGATACAAGTTAGAGCTGGAAGACTCTAGCTGTCGCTGTTTCTAATTTGTTAAGCAATGGAGCCCTTTTTAAAAAGGTAAATCTTCTATGCAACCTCAATATGTCTAGAACAGATGAAATATTTTCTTGATACAACTCTATGTTGTAAGATCACTTTTCTGTTCCATGCTATAGGCTGTCACTGAGAACAGGAAAGTTTTTTGGATGAATGAGACCAGGATTTATAGATGACTTGCAGACTCACACCAATTTGATAATCTCATTTATTTTCATATTTCCTTTGCAACCACTTCTGAGGGTGATGACAGTGATTTCCACAGATAAATCACTGCAAATGGTGATAGATGTTTTTGTAACAGCTTTCCATGCAACCTGAAGAGATTCTTTAATCAAATACAGCAAAAGAAGTTTAATCCCAAAGTCTGCACTAAAACAAATACAAGTTAACATTGATAACATACAGAGAAACTGGGGTCTCCAAAGAGGTGTTTGCTTTTTGTTTTTTGGGTTTGTTGTAGGGTTTTGTTTTTTGGGGTTTTTTTGGTTTTGGGGTTTTTGTTTTGTTTTTTTGGGGGGGTGATTGTGATAAAGACAGTGAGCTGTGTTCTTAATGAAAATCAGCTCCTCTTCCTCTTCTGCCTGGGTACACAGCACATCCACCTTTGTCCAGCCTTTGTGGCCAGTGTCGAAGATCCGGCCAATGAAATGTGAACGGACCTGATACGTACAACTACCAGCCCTGTGACCGGCAAACCTGCTACAGGCAACTCTCCAATCCTTTCCTCAACAGCCCACTTGCTGAACGGACTTAGAGAATCCAGAGAGGAGGACAGGGCCACCAGGTGGAGAAAGCCCGGCTTCCCAAAGGACCATTGTGAAAGGTTGCCCGCAGACCAGGAATAGCCTTAATAGATTTGGGAGAGCAAGAAATAAACTTCTACTGCGTTAAGCAACCAAAGTTTGGAACTCCGTTACGGCGGCCAGTATTATTTACCTCCACTAATGTAATGATTAAGGTAGAAATGGAAAGAATATTCGAATGAAATGTTTGCAGAACTCCTGAAACATTTATCCAGAAGCCACAATTTGAAAACTAGAGCTTTCATCCAAACTTCTAGAGAGAGATATATCTTCCTTGGTGCAGGGCAAAGAGAACTGTTTCTCAAAGCTACCAAAAAGTCAGTAGGCTTTTAGTAAACTCAGAGCACGAATATGATCAAGATAATTTTCCATTTTTATGCGGTACTGTGAGAGACTTAAGGTTCTGTTCCCTCCCACCCAAAACCATTATCACCTGCCTCTCCCACCCTCCATAAGTCTCAGGAAATTCACAGGCTGTATCGGCAGTTGTTGGGAGTATAAGGTAGAGCAGAGCCTCTCCTTTCCTGGGGGCGCAGGGGGGCGGGGAGGCGCAGGAGGCGCACCTTCTCTGCCATTCCATTCGTGGTGCATTAGCACAGTGAGACGGGAAGCTGTGGGCAGCAGGAAGACCGGTAAAGCCAGGGTCAGGGATCCAAACTCAACTCCCACATCCACTACTGTTGTTTTAAAAACCACTTTCATAGAGGTATGATTGGCATACAAAAGCCATACAGCTCTTTCTTCTCAAGGAGGAGGTGGCAGAGCGGCCTCCCCAGCAGATGGAGAGATGCAGATCTTGGCGAAGACCCAGAATGGCAAGACCATCACCCTTGAGGGTGAACCGAGGGACACCACTGAGAAGGTGGAAGCTGAAATCCAAGACAAGGAGGGCATCCCGCCTGGCCAGCAGCGTCTGATTTTGGAGGGGGGAAACGGCTGGAGGATGGCCTCACTCTCTCAGACTACCACGTTCAGGAAGAGTCCACTCTACACTTGGTGCTTGGTCAGCGGGGTGCCACCATCGAGCCCTCGGTCTGCCAGCTGGCCCAGAAGTACAGCTGTGACAAGATGATCTGCCCCAAGTGTTACACCTGCCTGCACCCCCCACGTCTGTCAACCGCAGCAAGAGGAAAAGTGGCCACGCCCACAACCTGCCCCAAGAAGAAGGTTGAAGAGGTCCTCCTCCACCACAACCTCGGCCAGCAAGGCGGCTTCTGCCTGAACCCTGTGGCCCTGGGGCATCAATAAAGTCTCCCTTTTATTGACTGGAGCAGTGAAAATAAAAGCTATATATAGTTAATTTCTACAACTTGATGGGTTTAGAGACAAAACCTAGGAAACCATCACGACAATCTATGCATAAACCTATCCATCACTTTGAGAAAAGTTTCCTCCTCTCCTTTTATTTATTGTTTTTGTGGGTGGGTATGTGATAAGAACACTTACTTGATAAAGGAGAACACTTTACTCCTTTAGTAAAATTTTAACTATACACTATGGTGTTGTTAACTATAGTCATGCTGTACAATCTCTAGGACTCATCTTTTATAACCAAAACTTTGTCCCCTTCGACGAACCTCTCCATGTCCGCCTCTTCTGAAAATCCCCATTTCACTCTCTGCTTCTAGAAGTTTGACTATTTTAGATTTTTCACACAGGGTGAAGCAAAAGTAGGTTTATAAGTGTTTATACGGAAAATAATACAGTAATAATTAATAAATAATAATGCAAGAATAAACTCTGTTTCCCATACTCACAACTGTAAACCTATGTTTGCCCCACCCCGTGGTAAGTGGTATCTTGTAGTTATTTGTCTGTTTGTGATGGGTTTGTTTCATTTAATGTCATGTCCCCCAGGTTCACCCATATTGCTGTAAGTGGCAGGACTTCCTTCTTTCTTTATGTAATATTCCGCTGTATGTATATACTACATTTTCTTTGGCCATTCATCCACCAGTAGACTTTTAGATTGCTTTCACGTCTTGGCAATTGTGACTAATGCTGCAGTATACATGCCACACCCACTTTTCACCAGCTATATGAACTCGGGCAAATCACTAAAACTCATTTACAAACTTAAAAAATAAGATCATTGTGAATATTAAATGAGACCAAACATGTGAAAGGTATTTACAAAATGTAAAATACTGTAGTTATTGGTGATCCTCAAGAACTGAGAACATGTATAATCATCTTACCAAAAAGGCATTGCAATAAAATTTTTTAAGCACAAGATTTTGAGAAGATAGAGGTTAGCCCTCTCCTTCTGCTTCAGTAGTTGAGTTTCCTCACATATAAAAGCCCTAGCAGGCTTCCTGGACCTGGTATAGCACCCAAGAGTAACGGACAATCGGGCAAGTTCGCCAGATAAAATTCAAATTTGAGATTAACATCAAATAATACTTTTGTAAAAGTATGTCCCATTCAATATATATTGCACATCCTGTATTTTTATTTGCTGGATCTGGCAACTGTAGATTTTTAACAGAAACTCCAGGCTTATTCTATTAGTCTTACCTCACTTTCTAAGATGGTAGCATTCATATTCCAGGCAGCAAAGAGGAAGAAGAAAGCAAAATGTATGTAAACACTGCCTCTTAAAATAAAGGCTCCCAAAAGCTATCATACTACAATTCCACTTGCATCTCATGGTTTAGAACTTAGTCACATGACCACATAGCTGCAAGGGAGCACGGAAAATGCAGTCTTTATTCCATGCTCACCTAACAGCTCTCCTACTGTAAAAGTAGGGAAAAACCTAGTATTGCAGAACAACTCTGAGACTCTCATATATGCCTGTTATCAAAAGTTCCATTTTGTAAACATTGGTGCACTTCTTTGAAACAAAGTTCCTTTAACATCACACTTTATTTTTTAAAAGATTAAAACTAGAATAATGGATGTAGACTTGCTTTATTACCAGATAAACATTTAATTCTTTCCTGGGCAAGGTCTAGAGACAATACCAATAAAGTGTGTAAACTGTCAAGGTGAGGCTTGGGACAGTAGAGTTGGAGGTGGGATGGTGAGTTGAGAGGGTTCCTTCATGGAGGAGAAAGAACTTGGCCTTGACGAGGAGTAGGATTTGGGCAAATGCACGGTGAGAACACTTGTGGGAGGGAAACAGCTTAAGTAAAGGCACAGAGTTAGAAATCGGCACAGCAGTTGAAGAAATGGGGCGAGCTAATCTGAGTACAATACAGGAGCTATTATGGAGAGGATTTCAAAACTCCCATTATCCCACTCAAAGCCCTCTCTCCCAGCTTAAAAAAGGCATTTCTTAATATTTTTGAATAGCTGATTATAAGTTTATTTTTAACAAGATAAAAGACCAGTTTCTTTTACTTCTCTAGCCTTAGTAGAACCATTTCAAAAAATATGTATTGATCACCTCCGCTGAGGTAGGCACTGGGGATATCCAAATTAATTAGAAGTTTGGTCCAGAAAGATGTATGACCAGTGATAAGATGATGTGGTAAGTGCAGTAATGGAAATATATGCCCAGTGTCATGAGAACTTTGGGAATTCTTCATGGGATGTGCAGACTCTTAACAGAGTGATTGTTTTGGAGACATGAAAAAAAAATAGAAAGGAGAGGGTCAAAAATAAATAAATAAAGGGATAACCCCTCGTGGTAGAAATAATTAAAATGTAAAGGCATGTAGTCTCTGCAGAGCTTGATGAGATACAGGTGCAATGATGTGAAGGTCAAGGAAGATCAGCAACATGTGTGGAACATGAAGGCTTCAAATGACAAGCTATGTTCTGGACTTCAGAGCAAGGACTCAGGAGAAATGGGCTTGATACCAGTCCCTGCTAAGAGCAAAGCTGTATGGCCTTGAATATGTCATTCAATCTTTTCTGAACCTTACTTTCCCCATCAGTGACATGGGGATGATATAAACACCTGTTTTGACTGTTGCTACTATTATTGTGTGCAACAGAAATTCATTACACTTTTAAAACAGGGCTTGTGCATTAGGAAAACCTATCGAGAGGCAATGCAGAGTGCGAATTGGAAATACAAACGAGTGGAGGAAAAACACCTCCAGTCCTAATGAGAACTGGAGCTAAAGAACTGTCAGCAGGCACAGAGAGAAGACAGCAGAATCGACAAGCTTGCCAGGCAAGTATTTGAGGGGAGTGGGGAAGATAGGCTCCAGGCTTATGTGCATAAATGTACTAACAAACAGGCAGTTACACAAGAGCAGGCCCTGTTTTAAGGACAAGAGGAACAACTGATATTTCCTGAGTGCTTGGTATAGACCAGGGATTGTTCTAAGCCACGTGCAGTGGGTTGAATAGTGATCCCGAAAGTATGGCTGTCTCCTAACCCCCGGATTCTGCGAGGCTGATCTTCTTTGAAAAAAGACTCTGCAGTTGTCATTCAATCAGGGGTTTCGAGACAAGAGCGTTTTGGTGGATACAAGTGGGTCCTAAATCACAAGTGTCCTTACGAGAGGAAGGCAGAGGGAGATTTAACAGAGACAAGGGAGAAAGAATGCCCTCCTGAAAAGAGAAGGAGATTGAAATTATTGCTGCTGCAAGGCGAGGAGCGGTGCAAATCGGTCCTGCTCACATTTCGTTGGCAAAATCTCAGACAAATGCGTTGTTTTTTTTGTTTTTGTGTGTGTATGGTTTGTGTGTGTGTGTGTGTGTGTGTGTGTGGTTGAGCTGTGTACTCAGGCAGAAAAGGAAAAGGAACTGATATATGTTGAATCACAAAAGTCCTTTACCAACAGTTGCACAGGCACGAAATGGCCATGTCAGCAAGAGCCTCTTCCCACGCAAAGCTCTCCCGTGGCCATTTCTCAGAGTCATCTTCTGTTTTTCCACCATCAGTTCTGCCTTGAAAACTCTTTTTCTGGTTAAAAGACAAACAACACTCTGAATATACCTTCCTCCTCCAAATCCTCTCCTTATTTAAGCTTTATTTCCAAAAGGTGGTTTCAGAGGAAAGGAAAAGGCAGAACAACCCAACCATACAAATATACAACACTCCTCAACTGTCCCCAACTCAAAAATAAGGCAGAGATGAATGAGGTCACTTCAGAACATCCAAATATTTACTAAAAGGAAATGCTTCTACCTATGAAGAAGTAGAAGAAATGCTCAGGAGAACAGATTCTGATATTTGCTGCTGTGTGCTCTGGTGAAACCAACTTAACCCAACAGCAGCCTAGAAATAATTAGTCACTCCCAGGAAAGTGGTGTTTCTACAGCAGGATGGGCTTTCTTTATTGGGCTACCTTTTTTTCCCCAAGAGACTTGGTATTATATTTTAAAAAGAAATTGGAGGCTAGAATTGATCAGGGACCATTACAAAAATAGCTGCTCTGGCCCAGCCTTGAAGATAAGTCCACAGAGCTAGTCAGTTCCCTCTGTTAAAATCCTCTTCCTGTACAAAAAAAAAGTGTGTGATTTTATGCCACAAAAATATAGGCTGTTGTGAGAGAAAATACGAATTAGGTGTCTGGGGTGAAAAAGAAATTGTGTTGTGGAATCATGAAGGAATGTTAAATATTCAGTGAGTGAATATACTATCGATACAGAAGGCAGTAAGGGGAAATGAATCTAGATGCTATCAGAAAAATAATTTGTAAATACTTGTTTTATGATAAAACTAAGGCTTAAAAAAAAAAAGTTGCTCCTTGATGTTATAAGTAACTGGGAATGCAAAACTAAGACATACAAAGAGAACAGACTTTAATACTCATCAAGAGAGTAACATTGGGAAGAAAGAAGAAAAAGGACAAAGTAAACATGCACATTTTTCTTTGAAATATGGAAGAGAAGGTCTTCAAATGTAGTTTTGATAAAATAGCTCACTCACATCAAACAATATGACTGATAATTGATACATTTTTCTGTATATTTAGGAAACATATATATAGCCAATATGCTTTTTAGGAAGGAAGGAAGAGAGGGAGGGAGGGAGGGAGGGAAGAAGGAAGGAATGAAGAGAAAGGAAGAAAGAAAGAGAAAGGAAGGAAGGAGAAAGGAAGGAAGGAAGGAAGGGAAGGAAGGAAGTGAGAAAGAAAGAAGGAAAATTTTACTGAAAGGAAGAATTGCATTCACCCAAAGCCTCACAAACTGTTTTTTGCCCTCCCTTTAACCCTGAATATCATATTATACAGACTGAAAAGGCCTTAATTACAAGATTTCTGAACTTTTCCAGGAAATCTAGGGAACCATATTTTCAAATTCAATAAATTTGGTATTGAACTATTACCAAAAGAGTAGATGTTATATTTTAACTTCCCTTAAATACAAATACACAAAATAAAATTAAGCCCACAGCCCTCCGAGATCCTGTTCACAACCCGTATTCACATACACTATGGCATACAGAGCAGCTAACCCCAGAGCTGGCAGACTCAAAGCTGACATACACAAAGATCTAACAGGAACAGAGAGTTCACCCGAAAAGCAAGTAGTTTAATTTAAGGCCAAAGAAAATTGAACTTTGCCCAGCTGGCTTTTATTTTATCTAGTTTATTGTCCACAAGTTAATCATTGTCTTTATAAGTGACGTGTCATTGAATGAACATTTACTTAGGACTCAGGACATGAGGTTAGGGCAACGAATACGGTGCACCACATCCTTTCTCCCCCAGACTTTACACCTTGGACCAGAGGCAGGACAGGAGTCAGGAAGGCGGGATGTTTCATAACTGGAAGCACTATTGGCATTTGAGGCCAGGCAATGACTTGCGGTGTGAGAGTTACCACTGAAAGCCAAAAACAAATCCTAGTCAACAGTGATGACCAAAAGTATCTCTCTCCCTCTCCAAACCAGTTTGGGGGTGGGAGGTATCTTCAAAGTGCTTGGGAAAGAAACTTTCTGTGCAAGATAAGAACTCCCCCATCTGGGAAAGTGTCTCAAATTCAAGACATCCGAAGAATTCAGAAGCAATTCTAATAGAGTTTGACCCTCAAAGAAAGAAAGGGTTTTCTTTAATTCCAAAGTTGTTTAGTATTTATCATTTCTTATTCATTCTGCCTTTGTTTTTTATCTCAGGAGTAAGAGAGAAAGAGCCAAAAGGCCGACCTGCAGGCTAGGAACTCCTGTTCCTAGTGGGATTAGCCCAAATTCTGCTTGGAATTTATATTTGCTTTCATGCTGTTGTTTATATTGCAGCAATTCGTACATGCTCTGGGGAAAAACGGTGTAACAGAATGATGCTTTGGAATTGAAGAAAAAGTGTTAAGGTCTAGATCTTTAAGATACTTTATTGTAAATCACTTTGATCCACTTAATTCTTAAGAGCTAACTATTATAAACCCTATGGAATCAGCAGTTCTATCTTGCGTCCTCTCCTCAATTTTTCCACAGTTGGTAAGCTAAAGTCCTTCTCTCCAAACCTCCCTTGTGGGTTGTAAAGAAGATCAGGTAAGGGACTAGGGGTCCACATTTACACGGGCTCAATATCTATGACCACTGGTGGGCTTAGCTTCAATCACAGTTGCTACAGGCAACATTACTAATAATTCACCCAAGCTTTAAACGGAGTCCATAAATTAAAACAGTAAGCCCACACTAAACGGCAATTGTGAGCCAGGCACGCTTTTCATGCACTACAGCCTGTACCTGCAGATGGAAGAGTGGACACCCAGGGAAATTAAAGCAACCACTGTTTAAACGCTGCCACCACTATTTGTGCCCCAGAGATAGGGATGAGATACTATTGTAATATGGACATGGCCTGCATCAGTTCACAAGTTCAATACAAATTCCATTATGAGAGAATGAGCTTGAGTTAATCTCACAATCTATTAAAATTCATCTCAATTCAATCCTAAAATTTCCCCTATTGATTGTAACAAAAGCATATCAGCATAATAGCCTCATAGCAAACGATTAGTAATGCAGCAAGAATGATGTAATCAATACTGAGATACAACACATTAGCAACACCTTAGACTTCTCTTACAGTCTTTTGAAATAAATGGGCTGTAAAATTCACATTACTTTTGAACTGTACAGTATTAAAGTGAGGTGTGGTGTTTTTTTTTTGTTTTTTCTGGGAGCTCCTGTAAGTTTAGTGAATATACATTAAATTTGTCTATGATACCATCCAGTATGAACACTTACAATTGTCTTTTGCTTTTGTGAATGCCTGTAAGTCCACATGTGTTCCGTACAATGAACATCAATGCATTAACGTGTTTTTGATTTCAGCTTCAGTCCGAGTTGATAGGCGTAAGTGATTAAGGCAAGTGGAAAGCTGTTATTCCAGGAACTGGAATGCATTTGAGATGGTATCTGAGCCCTTGAGTTCCGGGGAGGGACACAGATAAAGAATTGTTGATCAACAGATAAAGAAGTACCTGGAAAATTGCCAGCTGCAACTCTTATCCAATTAACCTTTTTTTCCCACCCACTTATCTACCCCTTCTGCTCCTTATAAAAAAAGCCAGCCTGAGATGAGATATTAAGATGGCTTTTGAGGGTACATACACTCTCTTCTCAGGTCACCAGCATCTGAATAAAACGCCCATAAAGCGTCAATCCTTTTCTCTACTTAATGGTTCTAGGAGTGACGGGCAGTATGAATGCCGACTTTCCCGGTTTCATTTCCACCAATAACCATTAATCAACTTTTAAGAGGAAAAAAACCTTAATTTTAAAAAGTTATGCCACTCATTCTCTAATTTTGAAATGTTTAAATTGAATTTTATAGTAGAGTTTACAACTGATAACAAAAACTGAATAGATGCCCACTGTGTAACCTAGAAGGGGTCCAGCGGTCTCAAAGCTAGCAGCCCACCTTTAAACATCTGCTTTGCCTCAGGCAGAAGTTTCAGAAATAAAACAAAAACAAAGGCCACTTGGAAGGTGGGCTCCCCTGGAGAAGATAAGAAGACTATAGGAAGCTGCCCTTTGTCATTAAAGCACAGAAGTGGTGAGAAGAACTGGGTTTTTGAGTGAGACAGACTTATGTTTCAATTCCACTTCTAGCTGTTTTAACTGAGACTAATCACTTAACCCCTCTGTTATCTCATCTGTGAATTAATTAATAGTAGGGGGAGCGATAGCACAAGGTTGGGGATAACAGACAAGTACCTAGCACAGGGTAAGCACTCAGTAATCCTAGAAATACTTTTACTCAACAAAAAGCGCAAAGGCTACAACTCATTTTTTAACTCTCTGTGAATCTGTCTTTTTTTTTTTTTAATATATTTATTGATTATGCTATTACAGTTGTCCCATTCCCCCCCCACTCCACTCCATCCTGCCCACCCCCCTCCCTCCCACATTCCCTCCTATAGTTCATGTCCATGGGTTATACTTATAAGTTCTTTGGCTTCTACATTTCCTACACTATTTTTACCCTCCCCCTGTCTATTTTCCACCTATCATCTATGCTACTTATTCTCTGTACCTTTACCCCCCTCTCCCCCTCCCACTCCCTTATTGACAACCCTCATGTTCTAGTTGTTTGCCTAGTTTGCTCTCGTTTTTGTTTTATGTGTGGTCGTTAATAACTGTGAGTTTGCTGTCATATTTACTGTTCCTATTTTTGATCTTCTTTTTCTTAGGTAACTCCCTTTAACATTTCATATAATAAGGGCTTGGTGATGATGAGCCTCTTCAACTTGACCTTATCTGAGAAGCACTTTATCCTCCCTTCCATTCTAAATGATAGCTTTGCTGGATACAGTAATCTTGGATGTAGGTCCTTGCGTTTAATCTTGGGTAATGTAATTATGATGTGCCTTGGTGTGTTCCTCCTTGGGTCCAGCTTCTTTGGGACTCTCTGAGCTTCCTGGACTTCCCGGAAGTCTATTTCCTTTGCCAGATCGGAGAAGTTCTCCATTATTTGTTCAAATAAGTTTTCAATTTTTTGTTCTTCCTCTTCTCCTTCTGGCACCCCTATAATTCGGATGTTGGAACGTTTCAAGGTGTCCTGGAGGTTCCCAAGCCTCTCCTCATTTTTCCAAGTTCTTGTTTCTTCATTCTTTTCTGGTTGGATGTTTGTTTCTTCCTTCTGGTCCATACCATTGATTTGAGTCCCAGTTTCCTTCTCATCACTATTGGTTCCCTGTACATTTTCCTTTGTTTCTCTTAGCATAGGCTTCATTTTTTCATCTGTTTTTCGAATAGATTCAACCAAGTCTGTGAGCATATTTATAACCAGTGCTTTGAACTGTGCATCCGATAGGTTGGCTATCTCTTCATCACTTAGTTGTATTTTTTCTGGAGCTTTGAAGTGTTCTGTCATTTGGGCCATTTTTTTTTTTTTTGTCTTGGCACCTCTGTTACTTTAAGGGGCGGAGCCTTAGGTGTTCACGGGGCGGGGTAACGGTGGTCGCTGCGATGTGATGCTGTACGTGGGGGCGGGGCCGAGAGGGAGCAATGGCGCCCGCTTCACTCTCCTCCGGATTTCAGTCTTTCACTCCGCTACCCACAATCAAACTGGGCCCCTCTGGTGCTGGTTCCCGAGTAAGTGGGCCTGTGCACACTCTAGGCCCCTGTGGGTCTCTCCAACAACCTCTCCTGTGAGGCTGGGAGTCTCTCCTGCCACCCCAACTCCCAGGGGTGCTTTCAATCAGAGGTTTGAGGCTTTATTTCCCCGAGCTGGAGCCCTGGGTTGCGCAGCGGTCTGCTTCTCTGCCCGCCGTTCGTCCGGTTTATCTGTGGGCGAATGTGGTGCCGCAAGGTGCTACCCGCCGCTCTGCCTGCCCCACTCTCCGCCACTCTGAGTCCGGCCCTCTGTGTTTATCTGTGCAAATGTGGGACCGCAGGGTCTGCCAGTGCTCGGACTGCCTGCGCCATTTGTCCCACACTCCGCCAGTCTCAGTCCCGCCACAGCCACGCGAGTCCTCTCCACCCCAGTGCCGTCTCCGCCCCTCCTACCAGTCTGGATGAATGATTATTTTCTGTTTCCTTGGTGTTGGTCCCCCTTGCTGTTCGATTCTCTGTCAGTTCTGGTTGTGCGAGGAGGCGCAGTGTGTCTACCTACGCCGCCATCTTGGTTCTCCTCGAATCTGTCTTAATTAAAAGAAGAAAGCCCCAGCTGGAAAGGGATTATGTATCTGGAATTCGCTTAGGATGACACAGAACCTTAAAAACATTTCCCCCAAGTCGAGGAAAAATCATCAGCCAGTTGAACATCTGGCCCTTAGAGTGGACGTTAGAAGGGAGGAGGACCACAGAACACCAGCAGATCTGGGGACAGGGCTGCGCAGACAGCATGGAGGTGAGGAAAAGGAACCTGAGAGGATTATCTTCCAAGTTTGGTTTCCACATTGTCTTCTCGTTGCCTGAGAGCAACTCGAGAGGCTGGAACTGTGTCATCTTTATCTTGGGTTGGCCACAGGGCCCAGCAGACTTTTCAACATGGTGTTCAAAAAGTGCAGGTGGGGTGGGAGGAAAGAATGAAGAGGTAAGGGAGAGAGGCTGAAGAAAGACGTGAGCAGATAGGCAAAAAGAAGAGGAAGATGAGAAGAAAGAAGCAAGGAAGAAGACGGGTTAGTCCCAAAGGAGAATCAGAAAATTATATTCTGTAAAGTTGGCTCACATCTCTGTTTTTGTGACTTTTTTTCCCTTTTTCTTTTAAATTCTCTCTTACTTAATAAGTGTCTGTTCTGTCTGTTCTTCGGTTCACCTAAAAGATGAAGAAAGCTTCATGGCCTTGGAAGGAGAGTTATCAATGGTGGTGTCAGCAGCTACATCAGCTCCGGGAGAGTGAGTCTGGGGTTGGGACGTGGGGGAGTGAGACGGCCACACCAGGAAATGTATCCGGGCCACAGCAAAGCCTGTGCTCTCACTCACACCGGGCGAGCTAATTGCAGCGTGCTAGCATCAGGCACAGCCAGATCTTACCCACGTCTCTATGTAGTCCTCTGAGAGTCTTTTCCTTTTCTTTCTGTGTTTGGGGGGAGTATTTTTAGTTTTTGAGTCTGATTATAATTTCACAATTCAAACATCATAGATACTTATAATTTTTTATTTCCTTTCATCATGCAAGCATTTAGCTCCACTCTTTCATTATATACATTGAGAATCTCACTGTTTTTTCCACATTTTTTCAATTACAGTTTACATTCAGTATTGTTTTGTATTAATTTCAAGGGTATAGCATAGTGTTTAGATAATCATATACTTTACAAAGTGCCCCCGCTGATATTTCAAGTACCCACCTGGCACAGTGACTAGTTATTACCATGTTATTGACTATATCCCTCTGCTTTACGTACCTGGGACTATACTGTGACCACCAATCTGTAATCATAATCCCTTCACCTCTTTCACTTAGTCCGCCAACCCCCCTCCCCGCTGCCAACCATCAGTCTGTTCTCTGTATCTACGAGTCTAGTTTCTATTTTGTTTATCTGTTTTATTCTTTAGATTCCACATATCAATGAAATCATGTTATTTGTCTGAAAGTCTTTCCTCAGTTTTAGCCTTTTTTGCTTTACACACTGCTTTCTGAGATCCTGAATTCTTTCCTTTTTTTTTTTTTCTTTACAGATTTTATTTATTCTTAGAGAGAGGGGATGGGAGGGGTAAAGAGAGGGAGAGAAACATCAATTGGCTGCTTCTTGCACATGCCCCCAGACTGCAGACCAGCTGGCAACTCAGGTAAGTGCCCTGGCCGGGAATCGAACTGGCGACCTTTCACTTTGCAGGACAATACCCAACCAACTGAGCTACACCAGTCAGGGCCAGAATTCTTTCCTTTAAACTCCATTTAATATATGGCTATAGAAGCTTTTGCTGCCATACTTCCTGCTTCATAACTTCCCATAAGTCTCTTGTCCTCACCTGTCACATAAACTTGGAGTTGATTAGCTTTGATCATAGTGCTCAGGAGGCTAAGGCCAAAGGTGAAATATCAGAAAAAGCTTATAAATTCCTAGACCCACAAACATTAGACCATGAAAAGAATCTTAACAATGGCTTAGCGTAACCCTCTCATTTTACAGATGAGATCATTAAGGTCCAGAAAGATCAGGTTTGGGAAGGAAAAAACCACATCTATACATGGTAGCAGAATGACCTTTAATCTTGAGCAATTATCTTAAAAATCCTTGCTTTTTATTTCCAGGAGTAATACAAGAATGTGGATTACATCACGTAATCATCAGCCTCCTGGATAAGGCCAGGAAACCTCAAAGCCCTTTCAGGTTCGTGTCTTCTAATTACCAGTACTTTTCTCCCTGAAGTATTTGTCCTCATCCTTAACCCCAACTTGCATTTCTTTATTTTGTCCTAAAGTGGGGGAAAGCCATGAAAAGGTCTCAGCTGGTAGGTAGAGTACAGAGGTGAGATGCAAGGATCGCAGACAGATGGGGTTCAAGTCCCAGCTCATAGTCACCTGCTAGCACTCCGACTCTGGGCAAATTTCTTAACCTCTCTAAGCCTACATTTTGTAGCAGGAGAAACGGGGGTAACACGAGGTCCTACCGTGGAGTTTTTATGAGCACTAGATGAGCAACTCTGAATCAGCCTTCTCTGTTCAGCACTGTTCAGTACTTGGCCCTTATTTCTGACTTGCGTCACACGGCTAGACTTCCCCTTTCTCATGGCAACTTCCTTCCCGAGTGGGAGAAATGTGGTCTCCTTTTCTGACCGATCACTTCAGCTGGAACCCCCTCAGTCCATGAGGTCACAGATGTTCTCACAACAGGGAACCTCAAAAGGGAAGAGATGAAGATCTCAATCCTTCTTATTTGTAGGGTAAGTGGAGGCAGCCTGGCTTCCTCACCCAGGTGTCTGGGGAACTAAGGGAAGCAGTGTTCCCATAGCCTTGAAGGGGCCTGATAAGTAGTGTTCTCATAGGCTTGAGACTGGGTCTGATAAACGGTTCCTATAACATGAAGTGGGCTTGCGTGTGCAGAATTATGCTATGTTATATAATTTTCTGGCTCGAAGCTGGCTTTCTTTCATTCTAGTATTCCAAAAGGGGCTAGGGGCTCCTTGCTGGGTGCCACACTGGGGAGCAAGGGCCACGATGTGTGCCACACAGAGATATGCAGGGGGACACGTGGCTTGCAGCGTGTGTGGCTCGCCCACCTGTGAATAAACGCATGCCAGACATCCCAACGGCTCCGTGAATATTCTTCCTTCTGCCCAAATACCATGGACCCGTCAGGCCTTGAACAGTTGCAACACACTATTCCTAAAGATTTCTTGGCACCTTGTGGAAATAGCCTTTTACTCTCCCCACCCCACGTACACTACCCAGCAACTACTATGTACCAAGGGCTTAGAGGGCTGTCATTGTCTGGCCAAAAAACACCCTATTTTACCACCAGAGTACATGTGTATTTCATGTGTTCTCTTCATCTTTATACTGTATCTTTCCTATAACATGAATCATAAATATTTCATTCTATTGTATATTCAATTGTGTATTCCTTTTGTTGATTACAATGTAAGCATTTTCACATTGCTACATAAACAGGTATGGTTGTTATTGTACATTCACATTTCTGAGAAATAAGTGGTTTTTCTCAGGTAAAGAAGGTCTGGTCCCAGCTGACCTGGCATCTCCAACACCAGAAACACTTTTGAATAGCAGTTAATCCTGCTGTAAAATTTCCCAACATTTCTTTTCCTTGGGCATCCCCCCCAAAAGGTAATGACATCTATTACGTCCTGAACAACTTTGCAATGTCACCTCACTGAGTCCTCATAATCTCCTTAGGTCGGTACTGCTATGCCCATTTTTCAAATAAGAAAATCGAGGAATGACGGAGTGAAATGTTCTGCACCATGGCCCTCATCTAGCAGACAACAGAGCCAGGGTTCAAAACAGGTCTATGTGGTTCTGCAACCTATGCCTGCATCACCCTCATTTACAGAATTCTGCACCAGTGACGTGTAAGTCAAACGGCTGGAAGACAACTGTAGAAAGTTTTAAACCTAAGGCTGTTGAAGAAGACCAGAGCTAAATAAACAGTAGTTAATGTGGTAAGACTAGATGTTTTTCAGGAACACTTGCAATAGGGTCAAAGAAATCTCAGTATAGAACTGGACTCGATTCCAAACAGAGCACGGACAAGGGGGGTGGTTTATAGTCAAGGGTGGGGGTCAGGAGATAGAAAATTACTAAGAAGATCACTTACATCATTTAAAGGGCTGAAGGCAGATTTCTATCAAAACTGACCTGACAAAATGCTTGCTGCAGGCAGACCAGGGTCACCAGATACCTCCTTGGGGATGCTGGGAGATGAGGAATTTTCTCAGATACTGAGGATATCAAGGTAGGCGGTTCTCTCTAAACTGACTAAGCAAGATTCTTGGTACAAATGGGTGATGTAGGCCTAACAGGGACAGACACCAAGGTCAAGGCCTAGAGGGCTTAAAGGAACCTAATTAGAGTTTGGTCAAGGAGAGAATTTTTTTTTAATTCTCACCCAAGGTCATTTTTTTTTCATTGCTTTTGGAGAGAGAGAGAGACATCAGTGCGAGAGAGAAGTATCATTGGTTGCCTCTATATGCTGTGCCTCTATCGGTACATTGTTCAGCTTAAATTTGCACAATGTCATATGTCAAATATATTCCAGTAAAAATAAAATACGTTTTTCAAACCAAAAAAAAAAGATAGGCAATATCTGTGTGTGTGTGTGTGTGTATATGTATATATATATATATGTATATATATATATATATCAACATATATATATGTGTGTACATATATATGTTGAGAGGTATATGTGTACATATTTAGAGATATAAATACACATATTGTAAATATCTACATGAGGATTGAGATCTATATGTACACATATATCCCTCAGGATGAAAAATCACCTGAAAAGATCAGAGACTCTCCCTGAGAGTTTGAAACGATCAATGCTTTACCAGTTACAGCATTAGAAGTACTTGAACTCTGTACCCCTTCCCTGGGCAGTTGTGGCAGAGACCCTCTTTTCTCAGGAATCCATTGTTCTTGAGAGAACAGGCTTCTCAGCTGCAGGAGGACTTTGTAGTGTGGGCTACAGACACTGGGGCAGTGACGGTGTCTTAAAGAGGGGGCTGACTGGGATAACTTATCCAGAAACCCACCTGGCATTTGGTCATAAGCTGTCGAGTTACTTTAGAGGACTCAGGGCACCACGGCCTCCGTACCTGGGGAGCATGAGCAGTAACAACAGGCAGCTGGAGTTGGAGAGCCTCCCCTAGGTTCCACTGGGGCACCTCCCTTGCCTTGTTCCCGCTTACACCGCCATTCTTCTCCCTGGCTTCAGCCCTGGCTCTTGTTTCTTGCCTGTGTTTTCTGTGATGAGGCTTCATGTTAGACTCTGTGTCCACCCTTTGTGGTTCCAGAGCCCCGACTCTCGTTTTGACCAGCTCCCTCCAGGGCCTTTGTCCCCAGATACTCCTTGTCCCATCCCCAGCACCCATCCCTCCCCAACCCGCCTGCCTCCCACCAACCTCACAACCGACTTACTCTTTCCCTGCTCACACGCCTGCCCACATCTGTAGTAAGCGCCTCACTTGGCGCAGCCATTCATGCTGGCTTGGCTCCCCACCTCGCTATGTGACCAGCAGGGAGCCACCAAGTCCCAAGCCAAGGCCCAGCAGAGCTAAGGATCAAACCTCTTTAAAAATACTTCTTTCAAGAATTACGATAGCCAAAATATGAAAGCAACCCAAGTGCCCATCCATAGATGAGTGGATAAAGAAGGTGTGGTACATACATATAATGGAATATTACTCCGCCATAAAAAAGAATGAAATCTTATCATTTGCAACAGCATCAATGAACCTAGAGGGTATGATGCTAAGCGAAATAAGTCAGTCAGAGAAAGACAAATACCATATGATTTCACTTATATTTGGAATCTGAAGAGCAAAATAAACAAACAAAATCGAAATAAGCTCATAGATTCAGAGACCAGACTGATGGTTGACAGCAAGGAGGGAGACTGGGGACTGAGTGTAGAAAGTGAAGGGATGGAGAAGTACACATGGGTGGTTACAGAACAGTCACGGGGATGCAGAGTACAGCACAGGGACTACAGCCAACAGTACTCCAGTTGCCAGCGGGTATCGGAAATAGCAGGGGAACACTTACATAAAGCATATGGTTGTTGCCCCACTATGCTCTCCAGCTGACACTAATAGAAACTAATACTGAATGCAAACTGTAATTATAAAGTTTTTTAAAAATACATAAGAAGTCCCAACTTTTGTCAGAGCCAAAGAGAATTTTCATCCCAACAGCAAGCTCTGTAAATCCCAATCCATCCAACTCTGGTTTTTAACAGTTTCAGGTTTAAAACCACTTCATGGAGATTCGATGGAAAATAACTGACATACACAAGGAACCTAATAAATATTTGTTCTTTTCCTACACATTGTATATAAGGAGTGCCATACCTTTTGTTGAATAAATAAACTCATGCCTTTCTTCATTTAATGACTGAATTCTTAGTCTTATCAATTTGAGTACATTTCATAGTATTTACTGAATACATTTTTACTTTTCAACATGTTAGGTAGTGTGGGTTACTTTAAGCCACAAATGTTTGGATTCTTTTTTATGAGGCCAAACAAAAAAATTTTTTTTGGTACTCTTATCAGGACATAATAGATGCAACAAATACGTGGAGCAAAGCCCTGAAAAGGAAACACACAAACGTATATATCCAGCGATGTGTTACCCACCCCTCCCAAGGACTTTGCCATTGTTGGAATCCTTTCTGTGGCTTCTGGAAGCAATTCTAAAGAAGAAACTTTGTAAGGAACATAAGACAAGTAGGTGGGGGCTAGAAGTTAGAGTCAGGGCACTGAGAGGCTGAAGGGAGGGTGGAGGCACTGGCAAGGTCTGTGAAGCTCAGACAGGCCGGCGGCAGTTCCCATGCCTGGAACAGACTGCAGGCATACTCAGTGTGCTACACCTCGCGTGTGCCTCTGATGGGCCTGGGGCACAGTGCTTCCCCCCAGACGATCTCAGATTCACTCGTGCGACCTTCTGTCAACAAGCAGAGCCACAAAAATAGCACTGACCTTTACGGCCACCAGCCTCTGCCCTCACAAAAGTCAACCCGGAACCGAAAGCAGACAAGCACTGTGCCGAACAAGTTAAGTAACAAGCTTTCGACACGTGTTATGCCTTCCCACATTCTGTGTGTTCGTAACAGAGAGATCTATGCTTGTTCTTAAAAATTATTCATTGTTTTCAACAATAAAAGATAAACTTGTAAATGATATATTTATTTAATAGAATATTTATAACCTTTAAAATATGTAATGATACGGCAATGTTTTTGACATACTGTCAATCAAAAAAGGGTGGTTACAAGACAGTGGAAAATGTTTATATTTTTGAAGCGGTAAAACCATGACTCTCACACAGATACAAAATAAACTCCTGTCAGAGATTTTTTATTTAACTCATTATCGATTATTAAATAAGGGAACCAGGCAACTGTTTTGCAAGTAGACACGAATTATTCGCATTCACAATAATTTTTCAGTTATCTATAAGCTGAAGAGTTGGAAAATCACCCAATTAAAGCGAAAGTTCGTATCCCTATATGGCAGTGCTTTTTACTCGTTTTTCATTATTACCTTCCAAAGCTGACGTTTCACATGTTTTTACCTAATCCTCTCCCCCACCCCTAAATTAAGTGTTAAAGAATAAAATCGTGTTGAGAAGAATTGAACTTTGGAGAGGCGCAAACCACTGCAATAGCTTAACATTTTTTTCCACCCCTAAAGAAGAACCAACTTTTGCCCCCCGTTGGGTGCCTGAGACTCTTTCCCCTATGAGACAGAGAATCCCCAGAGGCTCCACTATTCCACCGCAAGGATGTCCGGTAATCTCTTTACAGAGTCACTTTTTAAAACCACTCGGTGGGCAAAAGGAGGTTTCCAGTTGTGAGTATATGAAACAGAGTTTATTTCTATATTATTATTTATCAATTATTGTATTATTTTCTATATAAAAAAGTAGGTGTAAACCTTTTCCCTCCCCTGTATATCACATATGTATATTATGCATGTACATTATATATATGTATGTGTGTGTGTGTGTGTGTGTATAACAAGTATAGGGGCTTAAAGCGTAGTTGATACAGGGTCAGCACACTATAGCCTGAAGACCCAACCCAACCTGCCTTTTTGCAGACTGTCTCTCCAGTGGCCTGCTCAGCACCACAGCAGAGCTGAGGGGTTGCGACAGAGAACAGAAGGCTGGTGGAGCCTCAAACAGTTACTGCTTCTCTGTTTACAGGAAAAGTTGGCCAGTCTCTCTGGTTTATACTAAACTGTTGATAGTAATTATCTCTGGTTAATAGCATAATAAACGATTTTGCTTTAAAAAATCTATATTTCTTATCAATGTTTTACTAACTGATGGGCAAAAACTTAAAAAATTATTTATGATACATCAATTGTGTGCGAAGAACTTCAGGAGCGAAAGAATAAGATGTGGTTCCTGCCTCTTACACAACTGCTAATCCAAAGTTGCTGAGGTAAAGTGGTGTGTTTGCTAAAGGAAAGCTGTTCCAGACTTTTATTGACACAAGTGAAAAGCAGAAGTAGATAGGGACAGATAGTTGGGGGAAAGGCTGTGTTACTGAACGTGAGCTGGTCAATGTCAATTCTCAGGTCAAATGTTGGCCCCCGGAGCCTTAAATATTGCAGGGAAAGCAGACTTAATAGTTCATCGTGATTAAAGTTTTACTTCAAGTTATTATAAAAATAAACAAAAATTGTGTGCTTGCTATAAATCTCTAGAGAACATTATACTTTCTCTCCATTTGGATTTTATATTCACTGAGGTTATGAAATCCAAAGTTACCCTAAAATCCACTGTGAGAAGACAGCGTGATATGTCAGGACTCAAGCTGCTGGTTCACGCACATCTCTCGTCTTTTCCCCTCCAAGTTTCAAGCTGCTGTGACCTAGAGCAAGTCAAGATCACGTGTGGCATTTCGTTCCGTTCATTCTTTCCAGCTCCCAGAAGCACGCTTCCCCAGGGGACCTTGACTGAATGATAATGTCTCAGCTCCCTTAGATGCTGTTCTTTAAGACCCAGACACATAATTTTGCTCATTGCTCAGTTCTAAGAATCTGAGAGCAGGGACCTTCCAATCCAGTGTGTTTACAGGATAAAAATTTTATCTAATTGCATGATAAATAACTGAATAAATTAGTGAGTCTTTGGGGAGGAATAAAAAAAAATTTTGGTTCAAACTTCTCTAGGAAGTCATGCTAATATTACTAGTGTTACACCCAAATTAATTCAACAACAATTCACTTGGAACACCGAACATTTTAGCCTTTCCCAATCACGTTGTCATGATGCACTAATGTGTGTGAACCAGTTGTGTGTGCATCGCCAGTAATCTGTCACTAATAAAGGTGAAAGTACTGAAGTTTGCAAATTACTTACTTTTTCCAGAAATTACAACTGACTCAAGGTGATCTCTATAATAACCACTCTCATTCATCTGCTTTCTAATACATGTTACTAAATGAGTGAAGAAGACATCAAAGCCAATGATGTGGACAATCCCATAGGAAGGTTCGGCATGTGAACAATATCTGTCACTCATACCATGGTGTAAAAATCGGGTTCACACTTGTAGCCAAATGGAGAGAATCGTGGGAAAGAGAAAAAAGAGGAGGAGGAGAAAAAGGAGGGGGGGGAATATGGAGGAGGACTGAAGGCAGTGATAAAGGAGGAGTAAAAAAACACTTTCAGGAATGAGAAAGAAGGAGGGGAACCCAAAGGAAACAAAGAAAGAACAATTAGAAAACGGGAGAGACTGGCATAATGGAGTGAAACCTGGAAAAAGAGGGCGTGGTGGGCAGGCTCAATCGCTGCTGAGAAATTAACATGGGTGACATGAGGCAATTAAATGTCCCAGTAAGGGCAGAAGGCTGCCATTAAAGCCTGGGTTGAAGACAGAGTTAAAGGAGAAGAAATAGAAACAGCATCTGTAGACTCTTCTTTACTGAAGCTTGGCCTCACAGGGAAAGAGGAAAAGTGCATGGTAGTGAGAGAGGGCACGGGGTAGAGGGAGGCACTCTCAGGGATTGGAGAGAGCCAAGCATGTGTATGGGCTCCAAACAATAAAGAGGGACGCGTTGAAAGTATCAGATAGAGCGGAAATAATCAATAGAGCAAGGTTCTATTCCCTGAAAGGACAGAGGGGTAGAATCAAAGGACTGGTCTTGAACAGGGAAGGGCACACTCTTGCTCATAAACTGGGGACAGGAGGGAAGGGTGAATGCATTTGGAGGTCAAGGTGTTGTGGACAGGAAGGCAACAGGGCGCACACCCTACAGACCTGCTCTGTCCTTCCAGGAGGGCCACAGTCATCAGCTAAGTGGGAAGGGGTCAGGGTGGAACATGGGTGGCTGGTGTTCCAAGTGGGAGAAGAGGATGAACTGAAAATGGTAACATCACTGCTCCAGGGGAGCCACCTGGGCTCTGACCAGGAGAGGAGAGGCAGAAAGAAGAGAATAGGATCTCAGGCACAGTCTTAGGGAATGTGCACACATCCCAGAAGAGAGGACGGAGGAACCAGCAAAGACATCGGAGAGAGGAAGGCCACAGGAGGGGAAGAAGCTGCACTGCCGCAGAAGCCACGGTCAGGAACACTTACCACGATCAACAGAATCCAAAACTACAAGGAGCCCTTGATGACGAACGTGAGAAAAATCCCCTAGACATGGCAACAAGAAAGTCATTAACAGCTAAGAGCTGTTCTACAATGGTGAAGATTACATCGGATTTCATGTGGTGGTCCTAAGGAGTTGAAGAGAGTTATGCAGATGCTTTTACCTTTTCGAGAATTTTAGAAGTTAATAAAGTGTTAGATGATCTGAGGTAACAGTTCAAGGGATGGTAGTGTTGGGTTGTTTTTTATACGAGAGGAAACTAATGCATCTGTGTATGTCTGTGCGTGAATTATGTGTACATGTTGGGGACCACTGTCAATCAGCAACAGAGCCACCTTATGAGATTATTGTAGAAACTAAATGGAAGTACTTTATGAACTGAAAAGTACCATATTCATATTACATGTTATTATTTTCATTATACACCAATTCTCATTTTTCGAATGTAAGAAACATTATCCTTATGTTGCCTGCCATTTAAAATTCCATTGGTGTTTCATGAGAACGCAGCCATGAATCAATAAACCTTGTCTTCAGCGTTCTCTTCTCCCAGCCACTAAAATTCTTGACGGCTCTGGAAGATGAATTCCCCAGACAAACTGAAACCAGCAGTTGCCCTTTCAGAAGTAGAACGGAGTAAAATGGAAAAATTATGTTAAGCTGATTTCTGTGGTCCTCATATACCTCCAAGTTATGCTGACAAAATACAGACTGGTGTGAACTTGATTTTTCTTTCTGATTTGGGATCTGTGGTTAATTTAGTGAAACACATATTTCTGAAACATAAGACCCAGGTAAGGCTTAGGTCAGATTATAAACACAAGCTTTTTATCACACGCCGACAGCAGGAAAAACTACATCTGGAAAATTTCATTATCGGGAGAAAACAGTGTGTTTTGCTTTGGGCTCTTTGCCTTAAGGTTTTCATCACATTTTAAAAACTAAGGAGCTAAAAAGTTTGTAGCTAATAGCCAATAAAGTAATTAAATTGTATATAGGCCAAAATAAATACAATGCATTAATTAGTAAGATTGCATTACACTCTATGATTTTGTCCAAATATTTCTCAGAGGAGATTTTCAATCTCTTGATATGAAATCCTTTGGAACAGAGAGATCTTTTTGTTTTGCTGCCGTTTTATGCATTTGGGAGCAAATAATGGAACCCATCTGAATCTTAATTTCTTAATGGAGACGTTTGGAATTATCTTCATGTCTGGACATTCGCACCCTTATTGCATACAATAGGCAATGGACATTTTACCTTTGTCTTAATAGAGCTTTGGATATTCAAAAGGCAATGCTACTAAAATAGCATTTCCATCTCTAAAGCATTGAAAAACTTTGGCACACAGAGATCAGCTATGGGCTTGAAACCAGGAACCTAGGGAAAATCTGAAATTATAATCCTGGTCACCAAAAAGTGACCCAGAATACACAACAGACTGAAGAGTCTGGGAAGGTGGGGGACAAGATGGAAGTTGGGAAGATTTAAATGTTATTTCAATACACTTGTCATCACCCTGAAAATGCACTGTGTTTTGTAAAGTCTGGAAGGATTTTCCTAATATTTAAAAAGAAGTTTAAATAGTTCGTGTCTCTCCATTCCTTTTCACACAAATTAATATATAGATTGTTAAGTCTGCATTTGAGAAGCCACAAATAAAGATGACTTTCTTCAAAGATAACTTTATATAAGCCTCTATTAGCTTAAGCGAGGCAGCTTCAAAGTGGAAGATGTATATAAAACTATCAAATGTAATACTTGGCTATCCCATAGTTCCTCTCATCTAGTGCATTTCCCGGGCTGTCACCTAAACGTCGAGTCTGAGCGAGAAGATGCTTCCTAACGAGAAGGACAAGCTTCCATGCCAGTCTTACAGGAGATCGCACTGGAAGCCAGTCTTCCAAGACCTCCTTGCCATAGACTTCTGCTGCAGACACCGACAGTACAGCGCACTGCTGGCGGAGGAGCGGGTCACGGGGAGCACCCGCCACGGGCATGATCTTCAAGGTGAACGCATGTCATGAGAAAGGGCCACAGAGCCCTAAAATAGTCTGCACCTGTCACATAGTCCCCGAAATAATTAACTCAAGAAAGAGCTCTTTCTAAAGGGACAAATTACCCCATCAACAGAAAATGACAGTCATGAGATTGTTCGGTAATGTCTTTTAAAAAAATTTTCCTGGTGATCACCCTGACATGAAAATTATAAATTAAAATTAGATCAGCTAAAGGAAGCCAAGAATTGTTTTCTAAAACCTCTTCCCAGTTCGAGTCTACATTTGAAGTCACTCCCACTGAGGGACCACAGGAGGCGCTGGTCAAGAGCATCCATGGGAATCTAGCACCAGGTAAATGAAAAAGCAAGTGCCTAAGAGAGACCAGAAGGACTGAAGGCCTCCTGGTGGGAGAGGCCACAGTCCAGGTTCTCACGCCTGCTGGGAAGTCCTGTCACAGAGCACACGAGGGGGTGACCCAACACAGGACTCTAATCATAGGTCCCGATCAAGAATGCTAAAGTTCGCCTGGCTCGTAAGTTTTCCAGAGTTGCCCTAACAAATTACCACCAAATGGGCGGCTGAAAACAGCAGAAATTTATTGGCTCACGGTTCTACTAGCTAGAAGTCTGGAATCAAAGTGTGAGAAGGACTGGTTCCTTCTGGAGGCTCCGAGGAAGACTGTCCTGTGTCTCTCTCCTGGCCTCTGGCGGCGGCCAGCAATCCCTGGTGTGCCTTGGGTTGCAGACGCGCAGCTCCAGTCTCCGCCTCCATTGTCACACGGCATTCTCTCCCTGACTGTGTCTGCATCCCAGTTTCCCTCTCCTTACAAGGGCACCGGTCAGTGGATGAGGTTCCACCTTAACTCACTATGACCTCGTCTTAACTTGTTTACATCCGAAAAAAACACCCCACTATTTCTAAATAAGATTACACTTGCAGTTACTGCAGTAAGGACTAGAACATATATCTTTTGGGATTACACAATGCAACCCACAACATCGGGTCTTGCAGAAACAACCTGGCCATCTATTACCAGCAAGATCTGGGACCTTGTGGCACAATGTGAGGGAAACATAGAATATTAAGGTTCACAGCAACCTTAGAAACCACCAGAAGCAATGACCTCACTTTATAGATGATTAACAGATCTTCCCAGAGCAGCAGTTTGCAATCAGGCCCAGGGTACAATCAGTTGTGAAGCATAAGGCAGTATAAACTGTTATTGATAAAAAGTGCTAAGCAGTGAGGATGACTCACTTTTCTTATCACAGGATAGGCTGAAGGCTGTGTCCATCATCATCTTATTCAAACTGACTTGCATTTCTTGTGTAACAAAGAGGGAGGACTGGGTGGGGGGAGATACACCTAGAGGCTCTGAAGGTTGTCTGTTACATGCAACCCATCTTACCTCTGCCTCCAAAGAGGTAGGTCAAGCACGAGAATGACATTCAGGCATGCACTCCAGTTCGAAGAAGACCTCCATTCTGCAGAGCTACTTTGCCAGGCAAAGAGAGGGTGATATTCCTGTGCTCTTCCCACTTGCTAGGCTGGGAATTGTGGTAGAGAGTTTCAAGAGAAAATTTTGCCCCACCTCTTTAGCTGTCTCTGTTTATTGTTTCTCCTTTCTTAGCTGTAGCAATCTTTGAGCCTGTTCTAAAAAGCAGACAAACAGGGGAAGCAATGGAAAGGAGGATTTGAGGAAAGTATGCAAATAGCACAGTGTAGTGCAACCTCAAACCAGAAGGTTTAGCCAGGGTAGGCTGCAATGGAGAGAAAACGCATATGAGACAGAATCAAAGGAAAAATTTCCCCATGCTCTACTGAGGACCTGCCTAGACACAAAAGGCCTGTCCTCAGTCCTCTCTCTTCCAGAAGGAGGAAAAGAAAGAGATGTGTAAGTTATAAATAGAGGGAGAGAGGACAAGCAAATATTGGATGCCTACTGCAGGCCAGGAAACACGCTAGACAAGGAAGATTGAATCACATCACAGCTTCACAACCTAAAGGGTTAGGTGTTAACCCCATTTTACAGATGGCAAAATTGAGGACTAGTGTGCTGAGTACTTAGCCCATTATCACACTGCTAGTCCCTAATGGAGCTATGATGAAACCTAGGACTCTGATCCAAGGCAGCTATTTCCAAGAAGAAAAATGGGAAGAAAGAAGGTCAAAGACCTCATTTCAGGCTGTTTCTTAGAAACAAAATATTCGCATGCTTTTGGATATAAAAATTTTCTTAAGGAGAGTAAAAAATAGGATAGATGAAAAATATTATGTGGGTGCTGCTTTTGATTATTGTCTTGAATCTCTATACAAGAAGATGATACTATAGAGATATAAAAAGAAGCACCTTCGGATTAGTTTAATGGGAGATGGGAGGCTGAAAAACCACATGGGACTTCCCTGACATTCCAGACTAAACAATTTTAAAGTAACAGACCATAACTAGGTAAGAGATGCATTCTTTATGTTTACATTTCATTTTCTCCATCTTAAGATCAAGGCTACAGAGCCCTGATCTCAGCTGTGGGTAGGGTCTCAGCAGGCCAGGGCTATGATGCTGTATTTTGGTGTGCTACAAGACTTTACGAGCACCAATTAGTGCCACGAGATGAAAAAAGGTTGAAAATTGCTGGCATAGACAAATGTATAATGACATGTATTCATCATTATTGTATCATAGAGAGTAATTTCACTGCCCTAAAAATCCTCTGTGCTTCACCTATTCACCCCTTCCCCTGGGAACCACAGGTCTTTCTTCTGTGTCAGTAGTTTTGCCTATTTTAGAGTGTCACATAGTTGGAATCAAACAGCCTTTTCTATTGGTCTTTTTCAGGTAGTAATATGCGTTGAAGTTCCTTCCATGCCTTTTCATGGCTTCATATCTCATTCCATTGTCTATTGAACTTCAACTTATTCATCCATCCACCTACTGAAGGACATCTGGAGTACTTCCGAAGGTGCTACGAACATCCCTGTACAGGTCTTTGTGTGGACATAGTCCTCAGCTCCTTTGGGCAGATACCAAAGAGTGTGATTGCTGGATCAGGGGCTTAGAGTATGTTTAGTTTTGTGAGAAACTGTCAGACCCTCTTTAAAAGTGGCTGCACCCTTTTGCATTCCCACCGGCAATGAATGGGATTTCCTGTTGCTCCACATCCTTCTTAGCATTGGGTGTTACCAATATTCCTGGTTTGGAGCATTCTAAAAGGTATGTGGCGGTATCTCATTGTTGTATTAATTTGCATGACCTTGATGATATATGTGAAACATCTTTTTATATGCTTATTTGCAATCTGTGTACATCTCGTTTGGTGAGATGTCAATCTTTGGCCCATTTTTTAATTGGGTTGTTTTCTTGTTGAGTTTAAGAGTCCCTGAGGAGCCTTTTAGGGCATACACAACTGCAGTGGCTTTGGCCAGGTAAAACCTCAAACTGATACAAGCTGATGAAACCTGGACGACGAGGAAGGGGCAGCTGCTGCGTTGCGTGCAAACGGGAGCTCGAGGGTGCGGTCCGACAGGGCGGCGAGGCAGCCCGGTGCCTCTCCTGGGAACCCGGGCTCCCCTCGCCAAGCAGGTCAGAGCAGACTCCCACCTCGAGAGGAAAGAGAAAGAGAAGCGAGGAGGGGACAGAAGGGCTGGCGGGAGCCCGCGGGAGTGGGAGGAAGAAGTGGGAAGATGAGCACGCGAGGCCTGAGGAGCGGAAGCGGAGGAGGAAGAGAAAGAGGCTGCGGGGGCGCACGGCCGGAGCGTCCGGCCTCCGCCCCCTTCCAGGACGCGCCGCACCCGGAGCGCGCGTGGGCGGCGCCGTCGGGCGTGTACAAGTGCCGGCCGGGCGGTCCGCGAGTCACTGAGCTCCGGGCCTGCGAGAGAGCCGGTGAGCAGCCCAGGCTCCCGTTCCGCTCCGGTCCGACCCTGCCGGGGCCCGCAGCCTGTACCGCGCCGGCGACTCCTTGCGTCGACCTCTGCCTTCGGCCTGCGCCCTCCGTCCGCCCGCCCTCCTGCTCCCCCACCCACGCGAGAAGTGTTCGGGAAGGACCATGGCTGACGGTTCCACGGCCCACAGAGGGTCGCTGAGGCGGAAGAAAGTGCACGAGGTGAAAGACCACAAATTCACCGCCCACGTCTTCAGGCAGCCCACCTTCTGCAGCCAGTGTGGCGACTTCATCTGGGGGATTGGCAAACAAGGCTACCAGTGCCAAGGGTGCCATTTCGCGGTCCACAAGAGGTGCCATGAGTCGGTTACTGCTCCGTGTGAAGGTGCGGATGAGCGACCTGGCTCTGATGACCCCAGGAGCAAGCACGCGTTCAAAACCCGCACTTACCGAAGGCCCACCTTCTGTGATCACTGTGGCTCCATGCTGTACGGGCTGATGCGTCAAGGGATGGAATGTGACACCTGCCATATGAACGTGCACAAGCGATGTGAGATGAACGTCCCTAACCCCTGCAAGATGGCCCACACTGGGTAGAGGGGCCCGATCTACCTGAAGGCTGAGGTCACCGATGACAAGCTCGCAGATAATCCAAGCTGGAAATGACAAGGCATCTTTCTCCTGCTTAAGATGATCTGAAGACCCTGGATTCTTCACAGGGGCCTCAGTCGTCCATCCACTTTGATGTCAGTGATTCCTGCAATAAGGAGGTCTTCTTAAGCTGGGCGTTGGAACGCCTGCATCCCTGGGCCTCTTTCAAGATTGCACCATTAGTATATAGGGACACTGACATTGACTGAGCAGATCATTTTCGTGCAGGACTTTAATTGCTTCTAATTATAGGATTATCGTTTAAGCATAAGATTAATTGCTCTGAAATTATTGCAAAGAACTTGATCTTCTTCTGGAAAGTAAGTGCCTTAGTCAAGTGAGGAATCTCTTATAGAAGCCTGCAAATGATTTTTTTAATCACTTCCGTGGAAACTTTAATTCTTGGATGGGGGAGGAGATGTTAAAGGGGTCAGGATGGAAGTGGAAACCAAGCGCAGATACCTTTTGCTTCCCCACCATAAGGCTGGAACACTTGAGCATTCAATGTTTGGGAATCATTTGGTTCACCAATGGGAAATGTCTTCAAATTAAAAAGAAAAAAAAAGAGTTCTTTACCATTTTGGATGTCAGTTCTTTATCTTTTAAAAATATTTTCTTCCAGTCTGTGGCTTGTCTTCTCGGTCTCTTGATTTTCTTTTCTTCTTCCTCCTCTTCCTCTTCCCCCTTTTTTAGCACATAGGAGAAGTGTAATATAAAATAAAATTTTTTTCAAAATAAATTTTGGCAAATTGAATAGCGTAACAAAAGATCCATTTCTAATAAATGGTGAAATAGAAAGCACATTAGATTGTCTGAATTTAATTGCTGTAATTTCAGAGAAAGAGGGAAGAAGGGAGCTCTACTGCATTACATGGGGAAAGAAGGGGGGGGAAATCTTGCAGGTTTTTAAACCTTGTAGGATTTTAGGAGGGGGTCTCAAGGGGAGGATCTCAATGGAATATTCATCAGCTTTCCAGGTGTATCTTTTCAGGGTCGTGGTCTCTACTGGTTCATCTATTCTCCAGCCCCTTAAGGTGGGAAGGGAGGGGGGGCAGGTGTCTACCACATGACTTGGGACAAGCCAGGGGAAGAAAGGTCTGGGGAAGGTGTGAACTTCATGACCACCCATATGAAAGGTCAGGGGGTCTAAAAAATGTGACCAGTAATATGCTAGGGGGCTAAAGGTCACCCTGGGGGCAAGGTCCCACCCTACAATACTTGCTTCCCAGTTTTGCTAGGTGCCCTGGGCTTTCCACCCTAGTGGCTGACATTCCATACCTGGCCTGTCGTTCCCACTCTTAACTGTGCAGGCCTAACTGCCTACTACATGATACCTTTGTAATCTTTGAGAGAGAGGCGAATTGATATTGTCATGCGAATAATAAGAAGAATGATTTCTTCAAATCATATTATTTGGTACTTGACAAAGATTTATGAGGCTCTCCTGACATGTTTGCTTGAATTTAAACTCAGCTGTGGAAGATAAACACTGCCATTTGAAATTCATGTAACAGCATTTCTTGAATATTTTAAATAATTGAACACCTTATATTAACAAAGATTTGTATAGACTCGTTATGTTGGAATCCTGGAGTCGTTCTAAATGCTCTTCAAATTTGCTGTACATAAGTAAAAAAAAAAATCACATTAGACTAATAACAAGAGTCCTGGGTTCAAGTTCCAGCCTTGATATGAACAAGCTGAATGTCTTCAGGCAAATCATTTAGCCTCTCAAAGCCTCAACCTCCTTATCCATAAAATCACCAGGTAGGAAGAGAGATTCTCTAATGTCATGTCATATTCTAAAATTCCCTGAGTTGTAAATTAGGATAAAGTCTTTGTTCTTCTGGGATAGATTTTAGGACTTGCCTGAAGTCATATATTTGGAATTTGAAAGAAACAAAACAAAAATTCCACTTGCCTGACTCTCAGACTGAAGCATTCACTTCAGTGAATTTCGAACTTTTCAAATCAAACTGCCATAGCATTTTCCTCCTATATAAGAATATTGAAAACAAAGACAGTTAATGAAAAATAAACTCCACAATTCTTAGCAAGCTGTTGCCACCTGATAATACTTTTTTAAAGAGTTTTAATCTCTTTCAGGCAAAATAATACCTCTATGAGCTTGGTGGAAGCAGAGACGGAAAGATTTCCAAAGGGAGATAAAGGCAAGCCGTCCACTCACGTAGCCTGAAACAAACTCCTCTGCACGGGTCTCCAGACTGCCCCGTTTTTAGAAACCGTAGTGACCAGTAGTTCCTGCTGCCACCTGTGCCCCACCAATGCGTTAACGCTGCCTGGCAAAGGACAGCAGGAAGGGGATGAGGTTGGCAGGTGAAAAAAATGAACAGAAAATATTTTAAAGTATTATTTTCTTACTAGTTATACTAATACCAGACAAAGTAGAGTTCAAGATAGAGTATTACCAGAGAGAGAGAGGACACTCCATAATGATAAAAAGGGCCCATTCATTAAGGACAAATGACAGTTTAAATGTGTGCACCTCATAACAGAGCTTCAAAATACATGACGCAAAAACCTGACAGAACTGAAGGGGACAAGAGACAAAAGTACAGACAGAGTTTGAGTATGCATTCTTCATTCAGTCATGAAGATGGGGGACTCAAGTGTTGGAAAATTTTAGTTTCAGGTAATAGCTAATAAGCTTAGTGATGAATGAATGTAGAAAACGGTTGTTTCAGGAACTGAAGGTCTGGCCCACCTAGACTCCAGGAGACCATAAGCAGCTCCGCCTTTGTGCTCAGGAGGCCTGCAAACAATCAGGATGGTGTCTGAGCCGTTGTGCTCCAGGGCGAACGGCCAGGCCCAGGGCACAGATGAAAAAGTGCTGCCACTTTTACGTGACTAACTTTTCCCCTGAATTCCAAACCCCTTACCTACACTTTTCTTCTCCTTATAAAAAGGGTCAGTTTAAAATGGAATCCAAGAGGGTCTGTTAGGGTACCTAACCACCATCCTCTCAGACTGCCCCGACCATCTGAATGAAGCTCCCATAAAGATCCAATCCCTATCTCTGTTTATTGGGTCTGGTAGGTGACAGGCAGCACAAACCCCGGCTTCTGCAGTTTCAGTTACGTTCACGTATAAAATAGAGAAAATCCATAAGGATGTTGAAGATCTGACCAACACTATCAATCAACTTAATCTAGTTGATATTTATAAAACACTATTTTCAATGCAGATGGAACAAATATCTAGAAGGACCAGAGTTACGGCATAAATCTCAAAGATTTCAAAGAAATTAATCGTAGCATTTCTCTGACTACAATAAATTAAATTAAAAATATTTGCCAATAGATATAGGGAAAACTCCAGAATTTGGAAATCAACAAACCTACTTCTAAATCATCCATAAGTCAAAGAAGGAATTTAAATAGAAATTACAAAATATCTCAAGCAAAATGATAATGAAGTAAAAATTTGTGGGATGTAGCTAAAATTGTGCTCAGAGGACAATGTTTAGCTTTGGATGATTATGTTACAAAAGAAGAAACATTTAAAAAGAATGATCTAAGCTTCTACATAAGGAAGCTGGGGGAAAAATTAGCTAATTAAACTCAATTAGAAGAAAACATATAAAATAATGTATAACAATGAAATGATAAACAGGCAACAGATAAAAAGACAAAAGCTAGACCTTGGAAAAGATTTTTGCAAAGTGATAAACTCTGTCAAGACCGGTCAAAAAATAGAAAGGGAGAAAACACACCATAAATTTACCAATATCAGGAATGGAATAAGGATATCACTGCAGCCTGGCCAGGTTGTTCAGTTGGTTCGAGCATCATCCTAATGTGCCAAAGCTGTGGGTTCGATCCCCAGTCAGGGCACATACAAGAATCAGGCAATAAATGCATAAAGTAAGTGGAAAAACAAATTAATATCTGTCTCTGTCTCTCTCTCCCTTCCCTTCGTCTTTTCCTCCTCTTTCCCCCCCTCTCTAAAATCAATTTTAAAAAAGAGACATCACTAGACACCTTAACAGACCATAAGAGAATAATAGAAAATATCATGAAAAACTTTATGCCAATAAATTTTCTGACTTAGATGAAATGGAAAAAGTCTATTAAAAGCACAAATTATTAAGATTGACACAAGAAGTAAAAAAAAAAATCTGAACAGCCCTGTAACTGTTAAAGATATTCAACTTTATGGGAACATTTAAAGTTTCCCCCAAAGAATCTTTATGGCTTAGATGGTTTCACTGGTGATTTTTATTAAACATTTAAGGAAGAACTGATACCAATTTTACCTAAATTCAGAAAATACAGGAGGGGGAAAAGAAACTTCCCAATGTATCCTATAAGGCTTTGACAAACCTGATACTAAAACCTGATAAAACCATTACAAAAAAAGTACATACCAATGACTTTATTGAATGTAAATGCAAAACTTGTTAACAAAACAGTAGACCACATCTAGTAATACATAGAATATAATGCATCACGACCAATGTGCTCTTTCTTGTGAATGTAAAATTAGTCACTCAGTAATTCACCATAATAGTATCTCATTAAATGCATAAAGTATGACAAAATTTAAATCCATTCATTTAGAAAGCTAGGAATAGAAGAGAAACTTCTTAAATCTGATAAAGAGCATAAAAGTAAACTATTGTTTTCTTTCCTCTGCTCTTACCAACTCTTCAGACACCAAATACATGGTTTGGTGTCTTCTATTCTTCTATTTTTCCCACCTACACTGACCAATTCTCTCACATAAGCTGGGTGTCCTACAATTCCATTCTGAAGTTAGTGTGAGATCCCATGGATTAAGGGCTCCGTCTCACAGACTGCAACTTCTTCAGATGCCAAATGCAACTTCAGGCCTTCTGGACCTCTATCTGACCAACTATAAATTTACCCCACTCCCTCCTCAGGAATAGTAATTTTCTAGGATGGCTCACAGAACTCTGGAAAGCACATTAAGAACGGGTATGGTAAAGGATGTAGATGAATAGCCAGATAAAAGGTCTAGAAGTGTCCTCAGCATAGGATCCTCCGTCCCTGTGGAGTTGGGATGCACCACCCTCCCAGTACCTGGATGTGCTCACCAACCCAGTTCTCCGAACTGTACTTTAGAGATTTTTTGGAGGTTCATCATGTAGGCACCATGGATTATTGATTCAGTCGCTAAATTAAAGTTCCAAGTTTCTAATCATGCTTGGTCTTTCTGGTGACCAGTCCCCATCCTGAAGTTATCTGGATGATTTTGTAGACGATAATGAGCCCACTAAGAGTTATCTCTTTACAACAAAAGATGCTGCTATCACCCAGGAAATTTCAAGGGATTTAGGAGCTCCTTGCCAGGAACTGGGAGTCAAAGACCAAATATTAGAACAAAAGATCTCCTAGCTATTCCTATTGCTCATGAGATCACAAGTGTTTTAAGAGCTTTGTGGAAGGAAGTGGTGGCAGATAATACAATATATGTCATATTATTTTGCAGGGTATCTATTTAAAAACACAGCTAATATATACTTAGTGGTGAAAGATTATATTTCTCTTAAGATCAGGAACAATGGTTTCTAAGGATGGCTCTCCTATGTAACTTTGAACTGGAAGTCTTAGCCAGTGCCATAAAGCAAGGACAAAATAAAAGTTATAAATATTAGAAAAGAAATGTTTTAATTGTCTTTATTTGTACCTGATGTGATTTTCTACATAGAAAATCTTAAGAAATCTGTAAAGATGCTTATAGCTAATAAATGATTTTGCATGGTTTCAGGTTACAGGGTTCATATATCAAAATTAACTATATTTCTATAAGCAGCAAAAAAATGAAAAATAAAGTTTTAAATACCACTTACATAAATTACTTAGAAATAAATTTAACAAAAAATGTGAAAGATCTCTATAGTGACAACTATAAAACATTGCTGAGACAACTTGAAGGCCTAAATAAATGCAGAGATATACAATGTTCATGGGCTGGAAGGCTCAATTCTGTTAATATGGCAATTTTCTACAAAATTTATTGATTGATTTAAGATAATCACATGCAAAACCCCATAAAGTTTTTTCATAGAAATTAACAAGCTCTTTCTAAAAACTTATGTGAAGAAAAGGGTTGAAAATAACCAAAACAATCTTTAAAAAGAAAAGAAAAATTAAAGTACTTACACCATCTGATATCAAGGTTTACTATGACCTACAGTAACTAAGATGGTGTAACACTAGTGTCCAGATATTCAAACACATCAGTGGAACAGAATAAATAATCCCAAAATAGATCCATGCTAAATAAAAAACTGATTGTTGACAAAGGTGTCAATGCAATTGCAAAGTGGAAAGTATCTTTTCGGTAAATGGTACTAGGAAAAATATATATCCATAATGAACAGAACATAGTCTGAACTATCTTACACCATACAAAAAAATTAAAGATTGATCATAGAACTTAGCACTATAAAGTCGCTAGAATAAAATTTAAGAGACTGTTTTTATGATCTTGAGATAAGTGAGTATTTTATGGACAAGAAAAAGTAGTTCTAATCATAAATGAAAAATAATCAAGTGGATTTTATCAAAATTAAACACGTTTGCTCATCAAAACCACATTAAGAAAAATGAATAAACAATCCAGAAGCTGAGAAAATATTTGTGACACATATATCTGGTAAAGGACTTATATCCAAAATATATAAAGAACAACCACAAATCAGTAATAGAGACAACCCAATTTTTTAAATGGGCAAACTTGAAAACATTGTAAAAAGGTAAGGAAACAAGACATCTAAATGACCAAGAAGCACATGAAAAGGCACTAAATATCATTAGTCATCAGGAAAATTCAAATCAGAACCGCAATATGACACTATCACATACCATTCACATGACTAAAATTTAAAAACTGACTATATAAATATTGGCAAGGATGGGAAACAATTAGAACTTTCATATTACTGGTGAGAGGGGAAAAATGCAGCAACCACTTTGGAAAACCATTTTTGGGTTCTTTATAAATTATACATATCCCTACTCTATGGCCCAATAATTCCACTCCTAGGAATAAACCCAGGACGAGTGAAAACATACTCACCCAAAGACTTTTATAAGAATGATCGCCCCCTGACTGGTGTGACTCAGTGGTTTGGACAGAGCTCTGCAGACAAAAAGGTCTCTGGTTCTATTCCCAGTCAGGGCACATGCCTGGGTTGAGGGCTAGGTCCCTGGTGGGGGTTGTACAAGAGGCAACCAATTCATGTTGCTCTCACATCAATGTTTCTCTCCCTCTCCTTCTTCCTCCCTTCCCCTATCTCTACAAATATAGAATAGAATAGAATAGAATAGAATAGAATAGAATAGAATAATTGCTGCAGCTTTATTCATAATGACCAAAACCTGGAAACTAAAATGTCCACCAACAGGAGAATGGTTAAACAAATTGTGGTATAACCATAAAATGGAGTACTGCACAGAACACGAATGAATCTCAACTACCTCAAAAACATTGTGTTGAGCAAAAGAATCCAGATGTAGGAGAGCAATCTATTTATAGAAAGTTCAAGAATAGGCTAAACTAAACTATGGTGATAGAAATCGGAGCACTGGTTGGGAGGGAGGGAGGGGATTGATAGCAAAGGCACATAAGAAAATTTTACAAGTCGTCGAAATGTTCTACATTTTTTTAAATCCTCACTGGGGGATATTGCTTTTAGAGAGAGAGGAAGGGAGGAAGGGAGGGAGAGGAGATAGAGGGAGAAAGAGAGACAGAGACAGAGACAGTGAGAGAGCAACATTGACTGGCTGCCTCCCATACACACCCGGACCAAGAATCAAACCTACGACCCAGGCATGTGCCCAGACCAGGGATCCAACCTGAGGCAGTTTGGTGTACGAGATGATGCTCCAACCAAATGAGCCACCCGGCCAGGGTGATGTTTTACATCTTTATTGGGATGGTCACATAGGTGATATATTTGTCAGAACCCATCAAAATGTGCAGTTATGATTTGTGCACCTTACACATTTTCAAATATTTGATGTGAAAAATAAAGCAGGCCTGTTCTACTTTTAAGAACAGAATTATAAAATGGCTAAATTAGAATGTGATTGGTCACAGTGCAAGATAATTTTTGCTCTGGATACTTGCTCAGGAGTTCCTTTAAATAATAAGATCCCTTAGTGTGCTGAACTTGATTGGATTTACAAAAACATGGTTCAAAAGAGCTTTTGGGGAATATATGTTGCATAGAATCAGCTCAAAAATTGCAAAATGCCTGAGTCATCTTGCTTCCAAAGAGTCTCTCAGGAATTTAACTGAATAGTCCCAAAGGTATAGATAACTGAGACCATTTCCAAGGAAATAGTCCTCATATTAGGTAGGTCCCAATTGGTGAGCTACTTGTGTGAGTTTTCTTAGAATGTAGGAGGAAAACGTGTTGCAGAAAATCAAAAGAAGAGGATCACAAGAAGCTTTTGCATTTACAAGCCAATCTGGCTATGTATGACATTTCCTTGCATGGGCAAGCATCTTCATTTTTATCCTGACATGTCTATTGCTATCATTTTAAAAGCTGCTTTTGCACATAAAAATTGCCATTTCACATATAGCAAGACACTTAAAATCTCCTTCACACATCCAAAAAAGTCATATGATATCAGATAAAAATTGCTTACATTTTTATCATTACTGAGAAGTGGTAAAATTAAATTACATACGTTTATTTGAGCTTTATACATTATCTGATTAACTAGTTACGGTAAATATGGTCTACCCATGATATATAGTATAACTAAGATGTTTCCAATTACCTACTTCATCAATGACCTTCTCACTATTTAAAGTCTAATCATACTATTGTTTATATGAAAATAGAAAACAGAGGGCCCGAAAGATGTAGTCACTCTGCTACTTGGGACAATGTCTTTTTTCCTTAGCAACAGGCAGACACCAGTCCTACCAATGGCTTCCTATTTCAAAACTCAGCTGAGAGGCACTTCTCCTTGGCTTCAGTATAACTCATCACTGCCATCAGCCCTCCCTCAGCTGCCATGGCCAATGTCAGCGCATGGCCAAGGCTGAGGGAAAAGGAGAAGGGAACCAGCAGGAGATCCCTGAACCTGCCAAGAGTGCCGGGCTGGCTTTGATCTGCAGCACCGCCCCCAACAACCGCCTCATCATTCACTCCATGCTCGGCTGAGGCTGTTAGGCGAGGAGTAGAGGAAGCAATTTAACCTTACTGAACTGGGACACCACGTTCAAAAGTTAGTTAATGTGCACATTTGGTATTTACCTGGTCCATCTGGAGCCATATCCAGCTTAGTTATTGAAGAACCTCGGGATGCTGTGAAGAAATTTCACTCTTAAAACCAATGTTGTCTATTTGGGCTAAACTCTAAAAAATAAGTGATGGAGCACTTAGACCACGACCTAGCATACGGTAGGCTATCAATATGTATTTGTGGCGTGAATAAATGAATGATGCAGGGTTCTAGTATATTGCTGAGCACCTCAAATACTTATGTGTAAAGTTAAGCATTATTTATTGGTTCCATGTGAACAAGTCTATTTACATAAAATAACAAGAAGAGCTTGTTATCAAGTATTTGCTGCATAGCTGGTGGAACAGGGACCCAGTTTAGAAAATACTGAGCAGGCGCGCTGCTCCCCACCCGGTAATTCATCACCACTTAATTCTCTCAGAGGAGGAAAAGAGAACAAGGAAGTTACTGTTCCACTTTAACTTGCAATTTGTATTTGTTAGTTCTGTTTTCAGTTTTGATCACCAGGTTTTGCTGCAGAAGAAAAGGAATTTTGCAAACTCAAAAGGCTTTCCTTGAAATAATAAGAGCCAGAGCCTGAAAGATAAAGCAGGGAAATGAAGCCAGAAAGAACTCGGGATCGATAAAACCCTGAGTGGGGGTGGGCATGCAAGCGGGAATAGAAACACCCAAACGGACCTAGGGAAATCCAAGTACAGAGGGACTGCTTCCTTGTTTCTCAGAAGGCTAGCCTTAAAAAAATGCAAACTCTAAAGAAGACCAGCATTTTATATGCCATTCTTAACATGGTGCAGGACTAACAGTGTAGGAGCATCAGAGGATGGTACCTCACACCGTAATATGTAGAGAGCAAACAGATGGAATCCTGGGCATCCCAAGAAAATTGAAGGCAAGCATCCCGGAGTCAGGGTGAAGGGCGGGAACTTTAAGTCTAGAGGCTGTGACAGGACCCAGATTCGTCGGGGGAAGAGAACAGTTTGATGTCAAAAACCAGGCAGAACCAGCCATACTTCAGTGACCACCAGCTCAAGACACGCAGGGACAAAGGCCGATAGGCCACACCCATCAAACATCTGAGGAGACACCGCACAGCCCAAAGAGCATCCTGCCACCATGGTGATCTACGCTTTGTCCCTGCATCCAGATCACAGTCAGGAGGGGAAAGGGAGCAGCCGGAGACCCCACGAGAGGAGGGAGGCAGCTTCATAAGAAGTTTGAATTTGAAACTAATTGCATTTATATCTAAAGGACACTATTGAAATGACCTCCTTTTTATGAGTAATTTTCAGTGTTTCTTCCACCATCCACACCCCGTTACCATTACCAGAAATGAGTTTAAAGACTAGATTGGATCAGTTACATACAACTAATTCTTGTTCCTTTCTTTGTGTGTCTGAGTTATATTAAAATATAACATTAATTACTGATGACTGTTATAATGTGCCGGGCCCTATTCTAAGCTCATTATAGCTATTAACGCACGCATCAATCACGGCTCTTCTATGAAGGAGGTGGTTTCCTTGTGCCCATGCTGCAGACGAGGAGACTGAAACACCTAGATCACAGAGCTAGTAAGTGACAGAACCTGGAGAGACACACACCAGGCAACCCGGCGCCAGGTTCAGGACTCTGAACTCCCCTGCTAAACTGCAGGTCTATTTGAGTAAATTCAACTTTGCAAGCAAGCAAGCAAGAAGGCGGTAGAGCTGAGATTTAACTCAGATCGGTGTAACCACAATCATAAGTTCTTATCACCACAGTATGCCTTTTTTTTTTATTTTCCTTTTCCCCTTCTTCTGATAACAGAACCACCTTTCCTTTGGGTGCCTGTACTTTTCCATCAAGGGCTGTCCGTCAAGCATCCTCTCCAAAATCAACTAGTCAGTGGACCTCTCCGCACCTTAAACAGTAACTGGTTACCGGGGCCAGCAAAACACCCAAGCGAGACTGAAACAGACCTGGGAAGCAGAGAAAAACCTCTCCTCATCTGAGATTGTAGGTGCTGTGGTAGACATTAGTCATTGTTTATGGTAGCGAACCTCTGAGTCATCTTCTGTGAGAAATTTGCCAGCTCTGAAGCAGAGTAGGGAAGCCAAATATTCCAGATATTCACTTTCTCAACCTCTCTTGCAGCTCTGTTGCAAGCTTAACAAGCCACGCCAGGACAATCAGAAACACGGATTCTGGGTTTTGATTGGAAATGAATGACTCAAAGAAGTGGAGACTGCACAAAATCTATTTCTAAAGATGATACGTGGGTGTCAGAGAGGTTGCTCTTCTAGCAACAGTGACTGAGGCTTGGCGTTGCCACCAACAGGGCACGTTCTGTGGCTGTGCCCCAGAGGGCTGTGGCTGGTCAAGGAGCCACGCCTGCAGGAAGATGGTGGTGTGGCTTCTTACAGGAGCTCCCAGGCCTTGCCCTCCAGCCCACCTGGAGATTCCGTGAGCTGCCTGATAAATCTCTTTTAATAAGCCTCTTCCACAGAAAATATTCACTTAGGGGTTTTTTTTGTGCTTGAAACTGAGAATCGGCTTCAGTTTTCTATTGCTGCTGTAGGAAGTCACCACAAACTTTGTGGCTTAAGACAACACAGAATTATTCCCTTCTAATTCTGAAAGTCAGATGCCAGGCGGACTGCATTCCTTCCTGGAGGCTCTAGAGAAGAACCCATCTCCTTCCTTCCCCCAGGTGTCAGAGGCTTCTTTCTTCCATCTCTAGAACCAGCAATGGTGCATCTCCGACCATTCATCTTTGTCACATCACACCTCCTTCACTCTCCCTTCGACCTTCCTCTTCCACTTCTAAGAACCCTTGTGGTTTACACTGGCTCCATCTGGATACTCCAGAATAATCTCCCAATCTTAACCTCAGCTCATCAGCAATATCAATGCATCTGCACCCTTAATTCTTTGCCATGTGATTTAACACATGCACAGACTCCCGGTTTAGGATGTGGACACCTTTGGAGGCCATGTTCTGCCTATCACAGAACTGAAACGGTGCAGATACCTCTATCAGCTAGGCTTACAAGCAACAGACGCTGAAGGTGTAGGGCAGTCTGGAAACAATCATCTGAACCAGTTGTGGCTGAATGCATTAAAAATCTACTTGGTGTTAACAGATGAAATTTGGAGTCCATGGCAGCCAGGGTCAAATGAGTAATCAGATTATTACCAGTGGTCACCTGGAGGGAAGAGGTCATCGAAGCAAGGCTTCAGAAGAGCCGATGCCATATGGTTACTCTATAAAAGGAGTGAAGAAATACCAAGACACTGAAAATGGCGTGGTTCTTGTTAATGGCATCAGGTAGCTTAAAGATAGACAAGTTCAAAACTAAAAATTATTGTTGAAAATACAGACCAATAAGCCGGGGATTCCTATAATGTCCTGTATGAATTAATCTCCTATTTCTTATCCTGAAGGCCTCTAATGGCCCCAAAACAAACTCAGAGATTGATCTCAGATGGTTCCAATGTCAGCTAAATGTACGACCTAGGCAGATCTCTGAGGTGAAACTAAGGGCAGAAATAATAAAAGACTAGACACCCAAGATTTGGAATAGGGACACACGGGAAGATTCAGATGACTGACTACCTTGAGCTCAACCACCACTGAGAGTCTGTTGCCAGTAGAAAAAGCCTCAAGTCTTCCTTTTAATAAACTTGTTCCCATCTTGCTTAAAGGTCTCATGAGCTCTCTCACTTGGCTATTTTCTGTAAGCCAGTGCGGCTCCAGTGGAAATGGACTCACTGAAAATACCAGGATTCTGGGGTCACAGAGGCTGAATATTGGTCTTTGTTCAAAGGCAAGGTAGACAAATGCAAGAAGATGTAATGGGCAGTGTTGTCTGATTTTCAAAGATGCTTTCTGGTGGCTAATTAACTGTGGGGCCCCTCATTAAAACAGTGGGTAGCCCACTAAGGTCCTACTTAATTTATATAAATAAAAAACTCTAGGTCTGGCAAACAAAGGACTGATTTGAGCCACTATAACAGGAAGCCGCTTTCCTCATCCAATTCTCTGACCTGAAGCATTTCACAGAACTGGAAAGGCACCTTCGAGGTAGAAACCTGCAGTCTCACGAAAGAAGGTATTATACGCCTTCCTTCCACCAGCAGAGGCGAGAACAGCACCACGTGTTAAACCAGTGGGGTCAGACCGGACCTTGGTTCAGCAACCTCAGTCTCTGAGTTCTGGCTAGGAAAGAATTCAGAGCAGAGAGTCAAATTATAAGAGAAAGTTTATTTAGAAAGTGACAGCGGTAGAAGAAGTGATCCATAGAAAACAAGCTAGATGCAAAAGAAGGGTCCTCAGAATTTAGGAGAGAGGAAGAGAATGGTTATGCGGGGAGGGGGGGGGGGTGCGGGGAGGGCATGCTCCCAGGAGGGGTTGTGCTCTCAGAAGGGAGCAGGGAGCAAGCTGAGTCTTCTGTCCTAAGGCCTTTTAAGGGTGGAGATTTTAGGGGAGGCCAGGGGGTCATTTGTCAATGCACCTGGTCTTCCGGCAGCCTTGGTGTTGCTTGACTGGTTTTGCTGCCTTTCTGGGCCTGGAGCTAAGATACACCTGAGGCCTAGATATTATCTCTAGGAGGAAAGGTCAGGGGTCCAAACCACAAGACCAGTGATCTGCTGTCATCGGAAAGGTTACCCTGGGGGTGAGGTCCTTATCTTCCCAGTTTTGCTCGTTGCTAGGTGCCTGGGGCTTTCTGCTCTGGCAATCTTCTGCACCTGGCCTATACATAGTCTCTGCTCTGCTCACATCTGTCTCGCTGCCTAGCACACTTCTAGCCTTTCCTATGGAAACTATGGGAAGTGTGGCCATTAGACAAGATAACTACGCCCTGGAGAAAGGGTAATACCCAACCCTTTAAATCTTTACTGACATTGGTATTAAAAATGTGCTAATTCCTGGAATACCATTCATAGTTAGCGATTATAATATCAGATAAGCCTACCTACTCATAGGCCAAGGTAACCAAAAACCTACCACGTAATTACATCCCCGGGTTATGAGTGTACAGTTGAAATAGGAACACCCAGAATTGGCTAGGATCTGCACATTAGTTCCCTAACTGTGGAGTATTGTGATAGCACTGGACGAGTAAAAATGCTGTGAACTCCCATTACTAATACAAGACTAGTTTCACCATCACAGATGTGAAAGATGCAGAGACGGTGATTCTTCTCACATCTCCGTTTACCTCATTTTGATTGGTGGACCAGAAGATGGGTCCTGTAGGGTAACAGTGAATTAGCATAAGCTTAGTCAAGTAGCATCTCTAATTGTATCTGCTCTTCTCGTGGTAGTCCCTTTGCTTAATCAAACCAACCTGGTCCTTTGTACCTGATCTATAGCTATTAATCAGGAAAATGGTTTTTTTCTTTTCTTCAGTGTGTAGACACCAAAATCCATATTCCCCCAGTTATGTCAACTTATTGAATCTGTGCTAAAATCTGGTGGAGGGATCCCTCAATAACACCATCTCTTATTTCCCTGATCCTCTGTATGAAAAAAAAAAAAAGAAGCACACTACCCTAGATGCCTTGGCAAGACAATGTATTAAAGAAAAGGAAGGTTGCCCTGGCTGGTGTGGCTCAGTGGATTGAGCACCGGCCTGCAAACCAAAGGGTCACAGGTTCGATTCCCAATCAAGGCACATGCCTGGGATGCAGGCCAGGTCCCCGGTAGGGGGCACTCGAGAGGCAACCATACATTGGTGTTTCTCTCTCTCTTTTTCTCCCTCCCTTTCCCTCTCTCTAAAAGTAAATAAATAAAATCTTTTTTAAAAAAAAAAGAAGGAAGGAATTCAAAGATAATAACAGCATCTGCAACTTCAGTGACATTTCTGGGGGCCCACTGATTTGGGACAAGTTGAGATAGCACCCCTCTTTTGGATTTGGAAGGCAACATACTCACAAATGTGCTTCTGTGACCCATTTACTGGATGACCTAAAAAGCCGCTTTCTCTGAGCAAAGCACAAATCCATCGAGAGCTTTCTATCTGGTATAAACCACAGCTCAAGCAGCTCTGCTATTTGGCCTTTGTGACCCATCAGATCCAACAATGCTTAAAATATCAAATGAGGCAAATAAGGATGCTGACTAGAGCCAATGGCAAGTCCCCACACAAGCCTCATGGGGTGGCCCCTCGAGTTTTGGATCAAGGCCATGTCCTTTTCAGCAAGCCATTTTTCCTCTTGTGAGAAACACCTTGCTGCTGAACTCTGGCGGGGACAAGTGTCAGATCACGGGACACCAGCTGACCATGGTGAGTGTGTTACCTCATTTGCCTCACTGTGAACTGAGTGTGTCATGTAGCTTATCATTGTCAAGTGGAAGTCTTTCTACAGGCTTTGGAGCACAGACACGCTCTGAAAGTGTCCGCTGCACGAGCAAGCGGCTCATACGTCTAGCGCGTTTACTTCTGACCTAATGCCGGCCCTCCTCAGCCCACACTCCAGGACTTCAGGAGAGTGGTCACTGAATAACTGGCTACAAAGGAAAAGTCTTGAACTGGTTTACAGAAGGCTCTACATGCACTTCTGGCACCAGCTGAAAGGCTTGCTCAAATGTTCCACACCCATTTAGGGGTGCCCCTGAGGGACAATGAAGAAGGGAAACCTCCCGGAGGGTAATCACAGTGGCTTGAGGTTGGATCTATATAGAATCATTGGAATGTGCTAATGGCTTGGCCAGATGTTCAGACACTCGGAAGGAATGAGATGGGAGGATGGCACGCATGTACCATCTGGAATACAGGCATCTGAACATGGCTTGTTCAGCACCATAACCAAAGAATCTGAGGAATGATGAAACTTGGCACATAGCAGGACTTAGCAAATATGTATTGACTGAATAAATTCATATTGAAACTGTTTCTCTTTCTTAGTGTAAAAAATGCTGAATGAACTTTTTTTGTTGCTAATCTTTATCAGAATCATACAGTAATAATTATTTCTTCAGGATACATTTCTCTAAGTATAGATACTGGCTCAAAGAGAAGGTGGATTTTTAAGGCATTAATATTTATTTTCAAATTGACCAAATGGAATTAATTTACATCATCAATGGCCGGTAGGCTTTTCATGAATGCTTATTTCTCCATATCCTTGACAAAATTGGATATTTTATTTTAAAAAATATTTGTGTTAGCGTAGCTTTAAAAGGTTGTCTAATTGTCATAGTTGCTTTAATTTATTTTATTACTATGTAGTTTGCTCATTTTCATGTTTTTGTTTTCATTTGTAATCCTGGAGCAACTGCCTATTTCTCAAAAGTGCTGTGATTTGTTTATTAGTCAAATAGATTGTGGGAACTTTTAACCCCTGTAACATTCATTCTATATACATGCAGTGCTACATCTAAAGCTTAGAGGGATACTTGTTATTAAGCATTGTTTTTCTACCATCATGCTTAAGTAAGCTCAAAACCAGAGAGCTCATTGGCTACTCCAAACACTGGACATTATAGTCAAAGGATCCAGAAGTCTGGTAGAATCACACAGCAAAAAGACAAAGAAAAGAACTGTAATTACAAGCAATTTTCACAGGTCAAAAATGTAAGCTCATTACTGTTTTATTGAGCAGATGGCTTTAATGAGTAACCAAAGACGCATGATCATTATTATCCCACCCTCCCTTATTCCTTTGATTTAATGGCTCCGGAGACATAAGGCACTTAGCCAGACAGTGGGACTCAATAATTAACGTGGTACCTGGGTCTCTCTCCTTACAAACCCACTCAGCGGGGTCAGTAAAGAAAGGTGCATACTGTTAAAGAGGAAAAGAAGCCTTCTTGCCTTATAAAAGAGATGCTTTACCTCAACATCATTTATAATTGCAAAAACATTTCCATTACAGTATATGGTTAACTAAATAATGGGACCGCATCTAACTAAAGAAATATGCTGCCATTAAAAACTTCACCCCAAATTGTCAGTGACATGGGAAGGTGTCCATGATATAATTTAAAAATTTTTTAAAAGACGGGCAACTGTACCTGCACTAAAATTATAGTTATGTAAAATATGTACGATTATCAATGTATGCTTAGATAGGGCTAGTAGGAAATACGCTAAAATATTTGTCTCTGTGTGATGAGATGAGTGGTTGGTTTTCTTTATCTTTTTTCTCTTATAATGATGAAGTGTTATTTTTCTAACCAGACACAAACACCAGAGGCCACTTTACTGAATTGATCTGCATCGCCACCTCCATGAAGGGCAGCGAGCCTGGGCTGAGTCCATGAGGACTTGCTTTCTTGTTGTAAAGACTTTTCTATAATTTGAGAAGCCTTTAAAACAAGAATATACTCCCTTATTACTTATATATAATAAAAATAATTAATTTTTTTAACAATAGAAAAATGGTGGAATATACTTTGGGTATTTTCTTTATTTATTTTCTTTGCATTTTATATTCAAGTGTGAACTTCTGTTGTAACACTGCAATTTAATATTGTGAAAGGCAGTCACCTGACTATGAGAAAAATACCTTTGTTTTCGGCCCAGGTCTACCACTTACTAGTTATGTGACCTTGGACTAGTCACTTAACCTCTCTAGATCCAAAATCACTATATTTAAAACATTAAGCTAATACTTATAAATTATATCATCCATATGATATAATTTATAAGAAAATATTTGTGTACCATAAAAAGCTCCTCCAAAGCAAAGTAACAAAAGTAAACTGCCACAGAACAGAAGGGAAATGTTTCAAGAGTTGTTTAACTTTGTCTTCGGAACAAGAGGAATTTAAAAAGTGAGGGGATGGGAGAATTTATTGAAGTAGAATGATGAAAGCATAGGATTGGGAAGTGATAAACTCACCCACCCAGGAAAGAGAAAAAAATCTAAGCCAATATTTCCCTCTGTCTCTCTGTGTCTCTCAAGATGAGAAGCTGAAAATCAGAGAAATAACTTGCCTTTGGGAAATTCACACGGAAGTAAAATAAGTCCCAGGCTCCAATGTCCAGGCACTGAAAGTACCAAGCTGACATTAATATACTAGACCTCAAGGAGCCTTATTAAAAGGTGCACAGTGGACATGCACCTCTCAGCTCCAACACTGCTGGGCAGACACTGAGGATGACCAGGCTCAAGCTTCGAACAACCGAGGGACACTGACCACTCCTTGCACCAAGCCCCACATACCTACCGACCTGTGCTCTCTTTACTACAGATGAGCTAAATGTCTGAGTTACAAGCAAAGACCATTTCCTGCAGTTTGTGTACTGGCTCTATGCCTCCTTGACATTACTCTACAAATCTCATTTCTCCCAGCCATATTTTCAATTTTTCTTTTCTACTTGATCATTGTCTATCTTGGGGAAAAAAAAAGGCTTTTGACTCCACTTTCTCTCCCAGCTGTCACTTCATTTCTCTTCTCCCTGTTAGAGAAACTCTTTTGAAAGGAGGTACCTAAGTTTGCTGTCTCCATTTGCTCTCCTCCCATCCTCTCTTAAACCCTTTCCCCTCATTCGGGCCTTTGCCCCCATCACTCCCAAACGACCTCCCTGTTGCTAAATCCGATGATAAAGTCTAAGTCCTCATCTGACTCAGTCTATCAGCAGCATAGGATATAGTTGATCATTCCCTTCCCATTAATAAATATCCCTTTATTTTCTCCCAAGACACATGTGTGTGGTTTTCGTCCTATCACTCTGGCTGCTCCTTCTCAATGTCCTCTTCCTTCCCTTTTAGCCAGAATTTACAGGGCTCAGTCCTCGGTCCACTCCTCTCCTCTACCTCCCATCACTCTCTGGTGATAGGGTCTGGTCTCACGTCTCTCATCTGATGGCCTCCAAATGTATGAGTACATCTCCAGCTCAAACTGTCTCCTAAACTATGACCTTGTCCAACTCATCCAGCCACTGAGTTTTGTCAGCCTCCAGTGAACTTTAAATCTCTGTCACTGGGGAACCATGATAACCTCAGCCCCTGGTCCCTGCAAAAGCTTTACCTGAAAAATCTTCCACAGGTACTGCTATAATCACAGTGCTCTTTTCTGTTTTATCAAAGCATGCAGGCTCCAGAGTCCAGCCCAACCCATAGCTCCTCCAAAGTAAAGCTTCCTCCTACTAAAAAGCATTTCCCCCCCTCTGGGTACCCACCAAGCCTCTTATTTATACGGCTTGCTACTGACTACCTTGTTACCTGCCTGAGGGTTTTGGGGTTCCCTGAGGCAACAAGAAGAAACCCCAGAGAAGTGTCCAGACAGATTTTATTAAGCTTATGCTTGAGCACAAGGGAGGCAGCACAGAGGAAAAGCAGGTGCTCTGAACTGGCTTGGGGGCTGGCTCTGCTGGGCTGCTTTTATAAGCTGGGGACAAAGTGGGCTGATGTGAAAGGTCTGGCTCTTCTGAAAAAGGTAGGCCCATGGGATTTTCCATTTCAGGATCAGGCGACTTCCTTTTCCCGCTTCTTTCCCTGGCAACGATGTGCACACCTGTGCTTTGGGGACAAGATGGCAGAGCGTTCATACCGCAGCCCTAGGAAGGTGTTACAGCAGTTGAGCCTGGATTAACTGTGATGCACATCAGTGGTTCAACAGTGGCAGTTCAAAGGGAAGCAAAATCAATTACACCTGCATCTCTGAGTGGGGCGTGGAAAGGTGGTGACATGCTTGAGGTCAGCCTCTCTGGTGCCTGGTCTTAAGTTGGCTTCTTGGCCACCCAGTATTTTCTACTCCTGGGCCCAAGTCCTTACACTGTCTCAACCTGGTACTATCGTTTCTCTTTAGTTAGATATGGTACCCCTGAGCACCAGGGTTCTATCTCAGATATTTTTAAACCTCCCTGAAGTCTAATACAGTGCTTGATGCGAAATGGTTTTCCTGTGTGGTGGCAGGAAGCTGAAGGACAAAAACAGAAGCTGAAAGATGGCCAAATTAGATAAAGTATACACTAAGAGAACTCAACAGCAAAACAAGGATTGGAAGAAGCCTCTAAGAACATCTTTCCAATCTTCCTTCGAAAAGCTACAGAAACGTTTTCTAGTCATATAGTCTAATTCCATTTCATCAAACCCCTCTGAGAAGAAAAGAATCTCTTTAATACATCTGCTGAAATAGCTTCACAGATGAAACTCTATGGTTCATTTGCCATAAACAACACTGCTGAACTTGTGAATCTTCTTCAGGATATTTTTCCTTCACATATATCGTCATTCTGGAAATACTGTCTGAATTTTTATTTCTTAACGAACAAGTTGATTGAAAAAAATTATACTCTTGACATTCCATATCCCCACAAAGTAGTGTGGCACTCAGCTCCTGTATTTCGCTGAAGCAGTCACTCAGGAAGCATTTTGGTAAAGCAGAAGGAGACCTGAACTGTGATCTGACCACTCTATATAATGTACCCCAGTCTCTCTGCCCAACACTTACCACCATCTACTCTGTTCTTCAAATATTTATGTTGTGCTTCTTCCTTATTCCTTTCCGACTAAAATGTGGTCTTCATAGGATCAGAAACATCGTTCATCTGCTTCTTCAACCACTACTTGAGTGTTGAAACTTAAGCTTCCTTGGGTCTTAGCTTCTGCATAGGTAAATTTTAAACATTGAACTGGGTAACCTCTAGCTTCTCTTTGATTCAAAAATGTCAACATTTAGGTAATATAATGAGAAACATAAAAGACAAGGCTAATTGGGATTTGTGGTCGCCAAAAAGCTTCAATCAACTAGGGCAACTACTCTAGCTAATTGGATATATTCCATAAAATATTTACTTCTTTTTTTTTTTACTTAAATGACAAAGAAATATTGCCAGCAACTCTAGCCCTATAATATATGTTGGCCATTCTGTTATTGCTACTAGATTTCTCAAGGCTAGATCAAATTCTCTTAATGCCTAAGACACTTTAAAAGTTGACTTTAAGCCACTTAAGATCCCATTTAATAGACCAAGATGATTTTATTCAATGATCTACAGTGACTTGTAGTTTCAAATTATCTTTTTAAACTCTTTCCCACTATCCATTTTTTCTATCATTCTTCCCATTTTCAAAAGGAAAACATTAATGTATATGTGGTTAGGAAAATCAGATAATTAGAAATCAAGTTTAGAGATAAATTAGTGAATGATTATTTATATTATAAAATACTTAATTCCCATCCTCCCAAAAAACCCAGTACTTATTATATAGTTTTCTTAAAATCTTTCAGGAAAGATTTAATTCATAAACAAAAGAATACCAATTGAATGAAACAGGAGACCACTGTAAATCATACTTCCATTTCAAGTACGAAGTTGCAAATGCAAAGAGGAAGGTAAATAATTTGGAAACCAAAAGGATGATGTGTGAGCTCACAGAGAGGGAATACGTGATGAATGGGGGGCATTCTGGCCTCACAATTCCAACTTAGACTTACTTAGTTTTTTGATAGGAGTACCAACTAGACTCACAGAATACTATAGGTATGAGAAGATCTGAATTTCAATATTTCAGATAATTTTACTGACAGCATGGTGAAATGTGAGGTGATAAGCATACAGTTAGGTTAATTTTGTAATTGGCTGATTGGCCTACCCAAGGATGTCAATCAAAACATTGATATCAACTTAGAGGGGCTTGATACCATACTCTGTTTACAGCCCTCTATTATGGGGACTTGGAGGATAACTGACATGAAAAAATGAGCAGGTAGCAAAAAGCTAGGTAGAAGAGCAAATACATAGAATAACAAAGAAGCAATCCAAAATGAATTCAACCGAACTAAATCATGCAATTAATTTTATAGGAAAATTATGTGGATAATCAGGAAAATGTAAATTAAAAGATAATGCCATACAGCTCTTTAATATGGCTAAAATGAAAAGGGGTTACAATAACTAATGCTGAAAAGGTAGGAAAAATTGGAACTCTATGTATTACTAGTGACAATATCTATTGGTACAACCACTTTGAAAAATTGTTTGGCAGTACCAGGGGTGTTCATCCTTTTGGTGTCTCTGGGCCACACTGGAAGAAGAAGAGTTGTCTTGGGCCACACATTAAATACACAAACACTAACGAAAACTGATGAGCAAAAAAAAGGTTTTAAGTAAGTTTATGATTTTGTGCAGGGCCATATTCATAGTCATCCTGGGCCACATGCAGTGGGTTGGACACCCCTGTGAGCAAAACATTTACATGACCCATGACCCAACAATCCCACGACCAACAGACATGAGTACTTATTGCTTCCAGAAAGCACATATTAGTATTGTCACCCTAGCTTCATTCAAAAAAGCAAAACAATTGAATAGCTAAATTGTGGTATGCAAGTTACACAGCAATAAAAAAATAGAAAGCTTCAGCCTCATTTAATAATAAATATGAATACATCTCACAGACACCAATGTGAGAACTGAAATTACATAATTCCTTTTATATTAAGTTTAAATAGGCAAAATTAATCTGTGGTCAGAGAGGTCAGAATAATTGTTACATTTGAGTAGCTGTTGACTGTGAGGGGGCACCAGAGAACCTTCTGGGTGCTGGAAAACTTCTATATATTGATCTGGGTGGTGGAATACAGGGGCATTTAAATATGCAAAAATTCATATGAGTGCTTCTTACTTCTTACTGTATCTGAATTATTTCCCTTCATATATTTATACACGTATGTATATGAATAGATGAAGAACTGCACTTAGATTTAAATAAGCAATTCTACAGAACAGAGGAGAAGAACCCAAACAGCCACACAAATGAAAATACTAACGAGTTTTAGTTTTGTACACGCACAGTCTGGGCAAATGGCATGGATGAAATAATGAGGGTCTTAATATTCAGGAAATGTGGTGTCAAAATGATCAGTTTTACCAGGCCTTCTCTGCAATGTTTGGACTACACAGGATACTGTGATCATTTTCCTCTGCTGTGCTTTAAGGAGAACACCAACAAATTGGTATGCTTCCAGAGAAACATAACCATATGTTGAACATATGGGTCTAAAAGAACTAAGGCTTTTTTGTGTGTGTTGGGAGAGAAAAAAAGAAAGAAAGAAGAAACAAGACTTAGAGGCAAACCATATTTATTCTACATGTCCTCAGAAGGCTGAAATAAAATTAACAGATGAAAGTTACAAGTAGGTTGATTTTATTTTAACATAAGGAAGAATTTGCTAAATAATGGCGCTCAGCTAGTGTGCTAAATGAAACATCCCTCAAGATCCCCGTTAATTCTGCACTCCATTATCTTTCCAATCGATATTAGTGTATAAACTGGGAGAATTTGGTGGCAATAAAGGAAATCCACAGGCAGGAAGTCACTGACTACACATTTCCACTTAAACAAGAGGCTCCTCTGCCCCACAGACGCAGTCACCATTCGAAGACTTCATTACTTAGAAGAGCTCTCTAAGCGGATAAAACTCATTTCTGAGACTGATAAAGCAGAAGGAGAGAGCTTGAGAATGATTTTCCTGATTACCCATAATTTAAACTAAATCTTTATATAAACCATTTTTTAAATGTTCTCGAACTATACCTCTAATGTGGATGATAAGTGAATAAAAGGCACCAAATCCGTGTCATTGCTCTTATAATTGGACAAAATGCACTCTAGAACCACTGGAGCAATTCAAGTGTCACTAGCAACAAATTTTGAATCTATTCTCCCACACCCCCATTAGCATCGGATTTAACCATTGAAACGAGGGTTGGTTTTTTATTGCTAACTTAATAAGTAGTAGTAAGCTCAAAGTTGTATCAATTAATATTCCTTTCATTACAAGTGAGGCCAGATAGTGAATTCAAAGACTTTGAGAGAGAAAGAGCACTACACAACCCCGCAGTCATCCCATGCTACAGTCAGTCTGCCATGCTGTGGTGGAGTCCGGGAGCCAAACTGTCTACTGCCCTGACGGGGACCTGCTCTGTCCTCACAAGGCCAAGTGGTTCCACTGGGTGGCAAACACGTGCAGGTGCCATCCTTCCTCGGCACTAAATGCACGTTACGCGGCGGTGTGACTGCGTCTCATTATGCTGCTATACTTAGTCTCGGGAACAGTTTGTCTCTCCACGGCTCTGGTAACAGTAAATGTTGTACATCAGTCTCAGGCAGACTGCACCCCTAGGAAGAGTTCATAGAAACTGCCGTGTTGGTCTTCCCAGGGAAGACACCGCTGTAAACCAAATCGGCCACCTCCACATGGGGGAGAGGGGTTGGGGTAACTTTTTCTTTTGCTATTCTGTATTTTCTAATTTTTCCACAGTAAACAGAGAGTGCCTCTATAAATAGAGAAAATAATCTTCTTGGAAACAGTGCCAAGTGGGAGGAACATGAATAGAGAGAAGGAAAAAAGACTATATCTCTAAATTGTATTTCCTTTGCTCCTATGTTTTTTTAAAGACGAGACGTTCATAACTCCATTGCTGCATAAATTGTTCAAAGTCACAGATCAAAGTGAGGCAAAGAGGGCAAACGTGGAATTCCACTAAGACTCAGAGATCACAGTAAAGGATCTGCTTTTCTGAGTCAGGGGTAGGGAGGAGAAGGAGGGCTATGTCCATGTGAACTTCAAAGCCAGTGCGCACTGAATTTTATGCAAACACTTTTCTGTTAGAGTTCTAAAAAGTCCCGAACACCTAGTTCGTTGTCTACTACCCAGAAATATTAACGTGCAATCTAACAAAAGACAGGGGGAGAATCGACAGGCACTCTGACCTGTCAGAGGCTGCTTAATGACCCTTCTGCATCTACATTTTCATGTGCAATTAAGCCTCCAGGGAGTTTATAACTGGGGGGGAAAGGTCCAAGAATGGTCAGTGACTTGCCCTCCCTAACTTCTGAGAGGTTATCGTAGTTCTGAAAGTTTAACCCACCTAAGATTCAAGGCAAAGGTGGTTTCCTCCTCGCCCCCTCACCCCAGCTAATTAAGCCTGTGTTTGTGTTGCAGACTCCTCCCCTAGCTCAGTCCTTCTTCCTGCACTTGCAGTCAAGCCCAAATGCTGGGCAAAGAGGCAATTCTAATGAACCTTTGTTCTATCATAATAGAAATATCCATTTTTACTAATGCATACTGGGACATAATTATTAGGGTGTAGCTCTTTCAAAAATTAGACCTAAAACTACTTATAACTGTAATTACTGGGGTAAAAAGATCTGACACATCTCAATTTAAAGTTCAAAATGTACATTTAAAAATATTCTGAGCACTTTTCTGTAAAAAGCACTTAATCAGAAATATAGAGAGCACAATATTCTTCAAGAAAAACAGTAGATATTTAGAGATTCGGGGGGGCTAGATACTTAGCAAATTGTATACAGAGGGTAACAATTTTGAAATAAAAAGAGTAACTTTTAGAAAAACTTTAAAAGAAATCTAATTACTAAAACTCCAGAGCTGACCTTTAAAATAACTGAATTGAACTTTGACAATCTATCAAAGTTGTAAAATTTATTGCACGGAGGCCCCGAGGAAAGGACATGAGAACAGGCTCGTTTCACATTTATCAGGTCCCAGTGCTCCAGATGTAAAAGAAGACAGGAGGGGACATGCTGAGCTGTGTCTGAAAGGTTAAGGGGTAAAGGCGAATGAAAGACAAATGCGGTTGGACAGAGCAAGGCCGACCGGAAAGCCCTGGCTTCGCTAGAGATGAGATTGTGCTGAAAGAGGAGCCCCCGCTGAGCGGAGCAGGGCAGGGAGTCCAGTGCCTGTGTTGCCACCGTCACTTGGGAATCAGGCCTTTTGCCAGCTACTGGAACAGAACTAAAATGGGGACTTCAGTCTCCCACTAGGTCTAACAAGGCTGTAGCCTGAGGCAGCCGGAGTAAGCCTCTGAAAACACAGATCAGATTTTGTGAACACTCTGCTAGCTTCCTGTTACTCTTAGAATAAATTCCAAACTCCTTGTCATGACCTCCGAACCCTGAGGCATCTGGTCCTATGTAGCTTCCCACCTCCTCTAGTCCCTCTCTTTTCTGCCTCCCTTCCCACCCACAAAAGGCCTACAGACACTGTCATCCAAGAAGATGGCTCACAGGCGAAGACCTAATCATATTTTCTCTTAATCCACTAAAAAATTATTTAAGTCTGCATTGTTTCAGAATGATTTAACACAGCTCTTAACCATTATTGAATGAACACAACCAGTAATGTAGACACGCAGTATTTTGACAAGCCTAGATTAAAATTATTCTTCCAGTCTTTGTATAGATTCTCAGTCCCATACATTGTGACTCCTATTATTTATGTACCCATCATTCTTTGAATGATTACGAGAGCCAAGACCTGGAGAGTAGACGTTAACATCTCTACAAACGTCCTTGAGCAAAATGCCTGTCCTTTTGAAAACCAGGTTCACCCCCCAACAGCAGAACACCATCACGTTATTTTAACACAGCACAGCTTTCTTTTTTCCTGCTGAAAGGCAGTGGGTCTGTTGGATGATTTTTGGTTTGGTTTTAACTGCAGCATTTGCAGTTGGGTCCAACTCACAACTGGGTGTTCAAACAGGCTATGGCCCGTCTTCCCAATAGCTGTATTCCCTCACAGCTGCCAAGAAAACCCTTTGTTGTTTCAGCGTTCCAGGTGACAGGGTGGAAAACACCGGTTCTGGGAGCTCATGAATCAGAATTCTCCACGTGATCTCAGCGTGGACACAGCGAGATTTAAGTGACTCACGATGGAGTTCACGCTCTAAAGTTCATGGTTGTTGGCCAGGGGCCTAGTGATCTAGGAATGCCCTGCCTTCTCCTGGTGCTGGGTATAGGAGAGACTTCAGCATCTGAAGGAGAGATACCAGTTTCCATCACCACCATCTTTCTAAGATTTACGGAGAGAAGTAGACACCTTGCTTGCCATATTATAAAAACATGGGAGGTAACAGTGGGCTTCCCACTGTCTCCAAATAAGCTCTCTCTCCAGGCTTAGAAATGTACTGTGGCCCTTAGAAGAATCGGTCCATTCTCCAGGCCTTTCTTCAGTGTTAGGTCACTTCCTCTGAAATTACCAATGTGTAGAAATATCGGTAACAGGACTGTTGTTTGAAGTGTCTATTGGACCCTTCGCCTACTTTAAACCTGGATTGCCCCCCACCACCCACCATGCTGCTGGCAGGCAACTACAGAAAGCTGCTGTTCACCAATCACTTTTGACCCGCTGACTCGGACCCCCTTCTTATTTCTTTTTTTTTCTCTATCCTTTTAAATTTTTTAATTTTATTTGTTCTTCATAAATTACTTTATTGTTGTTCAATTGCAGTTGTCTGCATTTTCTCCCCACCACTCCCTCCCACCCCAGCCAAACCCACCTCTTTCCCTTGCTTTCACCCTCCCCCTTGGTTTTGTCCATATGTCCTTTATTTCTGGTAGTTCCTTATAGGGAACCGTTCCATATAGGGAAATGTAGCCCAGCCCCCACTTGGAAAAGCCAGTGGGAAGTGAGGTCAGGCACACACAACCCACGCCCATGGACAGGTTCTCCCGTGGGGAATCAGGCCTGCATTGTACCTAGGCTGCTATGAGACTTGCTTTTGCTAAAACTCCTTCACCCTGGATTGAGGCAGCAAATGTTTACTAAGTATCTTTAACTTCCTAAAATCTGTGCAAAACCTACCAAGTATAGAGTGTAACCAGTTCAACCACTTTCCCCCTTGAGCTGTAATATCCTTCTCTTTGAAGTAATTAGTAACATTCTTTCCTTTGTTATCTGTAAAAGGTAATCACCTATAGCGAACCTGTGCATAGTAAATGGGGACCATCCTTGATGTAATGAGCCCAGAAGAGCAATAAAAGCCTGTCCAGGCAGGGGTCAGGGCCCTTTTGCCCTCTCTCACTTAGACAGTGGCTGTGCCGTCCCTTTTTCTCCACAGGATTTCTGTAGTCCATGTGAATTTGTCCATTGCTGCCACAACACACGGATCCAAGGGCTGGGGTCTGCATCAGTTCCTGAAAACTCTTCTCCCACAGTCCCCTCCCCCCTCCCCTCTGGTCATTGTTAGATTGTTCTTAATTTCAATGTCTCTGGTTATATTTTGTTTGCTTTTTTCTTTTGTTGATTATATTCCAGTTAAAGGTGAGATCATATGGTATTTGTCCCTTACCACCTGGCTTATTTCACTTAGCATAATGCTCTCCAATTCCATCCATGCTGTTGCAAAGGGTAGGAGCTCCTTCTTTCTCTCTGCTGCATAGAATTCCATTGTGTCAATGTACCATGGTTTTTGATCCACTCATTTGCTGGTGGGCACTTAGGTTACTTCCAGCACTTGGCTACTGTAAATTGTGCTGCTATGAACATTGGGGTGCATAGGTTCTTTTGAATTGGTGTTTCAGGGCTCTTAGGGTATAGTCCCAGCAGTGGAATTGCTGGGTCAAAAGACAGTTCCATTTTTAGTCTTTTGAGGAAATTTCATACTGTTTTCCACAGTGGCTGCACCAGTCTGCATTCCCACCAACGGTGCAGTAGGGTTCCCTTTTCTCTGCATCCTCTCCAACACTTGTTTGTTGATTTGTTTATGATGGCCATTCTGCCTGGTGTGAGGTGGTATCTCATTGTGGTTTTAATTTGCATCTCTCTGATGGCTAGTGATGCTGAGCATCTTTTCATATGTCTCTGAGCCCTCTGTATGTCTTCCTTGGAGAAGCGTGTGTTCAAGTCCCGCCCCCCCCCCCACTTCTTTCCACCTCTGCCAGGCTTCCACCCCTTTGACTGAATCTTCCATTCCTTTTTCCATTGGCCCCAAGAATTCATCACTGAGTTTACGCTCTCCTTCCTGACCTTCGTCCCTCTCTAGAAACTTTCTCTCTTCCCCCTCTTGATCCATTGAATAAACTTACTCCCCAGTGTGCTCTCCAGCCCACCTAACAGGTGGCCTCAGGAAAGAAGTTCATACATTAGGAGTTCAACAAAATATACAAGGTCTGTCCAGAAGGTGTCCAGCCATGTAATGTGAAAAATAGAGACATTGATTGACAAGATACAAGAAACATTGCACATAGAACAATGATGCCTCAGTCCCCTTCAAAGTAGGCACCTTTTTATCTCACACAGTTCTCCCAATTGCCTTTAGCTGCTCCACCGTATTTTCCTGAATCTCATTGATGATCTGAAATCTCTTCCGTTTCAAAGGTGATTTTAATTTTGGGAAAAATCAGAAGTCTCAGGGCGCCAAATCTGGGCTGTGGGGGGGCGGAGTCACCTGGGTGTTTTGATGTTTCACAAAAAAACTGCACGAGACGTGATGCATGAGCAGGCATTTTTCCTGATGAAGTTGCCAATCACCAGTTGCCCATAGCTGCAGCCTTTTGAATCATCCAAATAGAGATCACAGAGGAATATTCAAGCTTAATACAAAATATGATGCAGATTCATTGCTCTACTCAGTCATTTTGAATGCGATGGCCACACAGTACACATGCTCACTCAATGGCATCTCCCACTCCCACTGACTAGTAGAGTGAAATAGTCATTGTTCACACATGCGCATTCCAGGAACTCTCCTTGGCTGCCAGGTTACATCAGTGTTACACAAACCATTCTTATTATATTATCAATGGCTCGACTTTTTCAGAACAGACCTCATATAACTTACCAGCTCCATCAACTCTAAAGTCTAAATCTCCAGTCCTTCCTCTCTTCCACTTTCCTATTCCATAGCTCCATCTTTTGGACCTGAAAGTCAAGATCTTAAAATCAAATTTATCTTCTAAAACTAGATTTCTTCTGGTCTGGATATCCAAAATTAGATTTCTCTCTTTCCATTCTTGGTTCCATCATTTTTTTCCCCCTCACTCACAAATTTCAGTGTACTGGCCTCCTTTTGCAACTCAAAGTGGTCAAACAGACCATTTTTGCCTGGAGTACACCACCCTTCCTTCATACCTGGCTAACTCCTATGCAGCCCTCACGTCTCACCTTTAGCATCCCCCAACTCTTCCCAAGTGCTGATTAAGCAGTTTCCTCCCTCACTGTAGCACTTATTACCACTATGATCTAAAATTTTACTTGTGTGATTGAGTAGAGGGTGTTGCTAAACTGGCATTGCCCCAGTTCAGAAGCCATATAAGGCTATGGAGCATTTAACATGTGTCTAGTAAAACTGGGGTATGTTGTAAGTGTAAAACGCATAGTAAATTGTGAAACCTTAGCACAAAAAAAGTAAATTATCTCATTATTAATTGTTATGTTGGTTTTATGGTGACAATGTTTTAGACATATTGAGTTAAGTAAAATACACTAAATATACTATTACAATTAATTTTACCTGCTTTTCACCTTTTTAATGTAGCTATTAGAAAATTATAAGTTGTAACACGTGGCATGACCATCCATCACTGAAGTGACTCAGCGGTTCCAAGTGTCTGTATTGCATTACACCACGTTCCCCGTGGTTGGCATTAACAGTGCATTGCTTGAGGAAGGAAGAAGCCAAGCTGTCTTGTGATCCCTGAAGGCTAATCCAGCAAGAGTAGTGCTGGTCAGCCACAGGCAAGAGCACAGGGATCAGAGGCTGGTCAGCCAGAGGTATCAGGTGACAGCTAGAAGGAAACATCTGTGAGCTGGGATGCTGAGAAGGTGATTCAACACCAAGGTTCTCAGCACAAACACCCACTTTATCTGAGGCATCAAGCACTCGTTACTTGGTGGTATCACTGCCTCCCCCAATAAAAATAGGAATGGAAATTATCACTTTAATAAACTTTACACATGTGCAGGAAGCTACCACTCTCTCTGTCTTTCCTTATGTTTCACAATCCACAGAGCTGACAGCCAACCAGATGGCATATGCTCGGGAGTGCCACAGTCAGCCTTAAGCTTTCTCGAGAACACAGAAATAGTACTGGACTGGAAATGAGGAGTTGGGGCTCCTACCAGGTATTAATTTCAGGATCACTGAGACGACATGTGTTAGGCCCGTTGTTATCCAAGATGGAGTCAGGCAACGCTTGGGATCCTGTTAACAGGAAATGATTTAAATAGCAACAACCACATGACTCGGGGCTTTTAACTTCCCTATGTCTGAGGCTCTGTCCACCCCAAGGAAGTCATCAAAGCCACAAGACCCAATAGGACACTTGAGCTTCCAGGAGATCTTACCAACCCTACACCCCTATCTCCCCACCCACCCAAAAGAAACAGATACATTTTTAGTGTAACATTGAGAAAGGAAAAAAAAATCAAATAAAAAAAAGTTTAAGGGTGGAAGCATGTAGGAATGAGTCAATGATACCGAGCTAGAACAATCTGAACAACAAAACACAAAGTAAAAATATTGGATGATAATCCATACAATAAAATAAGTATCTATGAGTCCACCCTGAAATGAATAAACAAATTGAGGAGAATAGAGAGTTACCTATTCCATGTAGGAGAAGTCTTTTCATTAAAGTGGAAGAACCGAGGGAAAGAGAAAATCACCCTTAGAAAGAATGTCACAGCAATAACTACCGCAGGCAAGATCCACAGATGGAGGTGAAAACTGTGGGCAGCAGTGTGAGGAGACACAGAACTTGGCCAGGCCTCAAAATACCTCTCTGAGACATTTATTAATTACAAATAGAAAAAGAGTAACTTTGCAGAAGAGAAACCCAGCAGATACCGCTTTACCTGAGCGATTACAGTGAATACCACCTGTGATGAGACACATGATCCCGTCACAAATCTCACATGGAGATGCCCTGAGAATAGCATGGACATTACTTTTTTGTGTTCTGGCTAGATGTACATAACCTCCATCTTTGCTCATGAGAAAACAGACAAGCCAAATAGAAGGAGATTCTGCAAAATTACTGACCAGTTGTCCCCAAAGTGTCAAGGCCACCAAAGACTAGGAAAGACTGAGGAAGCATTGCAAATCAGAGGGGACTAAGCAATTGTGACACCTGAGATGTGGGATCCTGGGACAGAGACAGGTCACTCGTGGAGAACTGGTGAAATGCGAATAGGATCAGTAGTTCAGTTAATAGTATTTCACCGATGTAATTTTTTTTTTGTTCTGACAATTGCCCTATCACTGAGCAAGGTAGCAGAGGGAGAATCTGGGGGAAGTGTGCAAGAATTCTCTATACTATATTTGCAACTTTTATTTCAATCAAAAATCATTTTGAAATAAGAAATCAAAAAATGAAAATTAAAAGTCTAAAGGAAGGCTTAATTTTAAACCCCAATATGATGGAAGATATTAAAAACATAAAAAATCAACATATTCAATGAAATAAAATTTCAAAACTTTGAGTCCTAGTTGGTGTGGCTCAGTGGGTGAGTGCTGGCCTGCAAACCAAAGGGTCACAGGTTCAATTCCCAGTCAGGGCACATGCCTAGGTTGCAGGCCAGGTCCCCAGTTGGGGGCATGTGAGAGGCAACCACATATTGATGTTTCTCTTCCTCTTTCTCCCTCCCTTCCCCTCTCTCTAAAAATAAATGAATAAAATCTTTAAAATGTTTTTTCAAAACTTTGAATATGTAAACATTAAGGATAAAAAAGAAATATCTGGTAGAAAAATATGTGCAGCAATACGAAAGCCTATGGCTACATATCTTTACATGGAGAGACACACCTTTATAAATTAATATAAATTGTTAAAATATTAAAACACCAATCATTAAATTAAGAAATTAATCCTGAAACTCCACAAAAAAAAAAAAGAGCAAAAATATGGCATTAATACTCATCCTTATTTGTGATTAAAGAAAAGAAAAATAAAACAGTGAACTAGTACTGTTTCACCTAACAATTAGCAAAAACGGCAATAATAATAACACCAAATACTGATGTGGTCCCAGAAAAAACTGGGGCTCATCAGTTTCAGTGTCAGTCTATCTGTTTGACCAGGCCTTTGATTTGCATAAGTCTTTCAACTGCCTTCCCGGACATCCCAAGTCCCTTCCTAGCCTGATTTAGGCTGTGCCCATGGTTCGCACCCTAAGGCTTCAGGACAATGTTTAAAAATATGGTCCCATAAAATTTAAAAAAATTCTAGCTTCTATCAAACCATTTAATTTCAAATGCATTCATTTAGTCTCTAGACATTTTTCAAGTGTTTACTATTTACCAGCATTTTTCTAGATGCCAAGGATAAAACAGAAAACAAAATATATTTAAAAGACCCCCCCTCATTTCATGGAGTATACATTCCAGCGGAGCAGGAGTGATAATTTAAAAGTGAATGAATACATTATATTAGCATTGTGAAAGGGGATAAGGGCTACAGAGAAACATAAGGCATAAGGGCAGGATAGGGAACATCAGGGTAATCAGGGAAGACTTCACTGAAGAAGTGATATTTGAGTAAAGACCTGAAGGCGGAGAAAGAATAAGCCTGGGGCATCTGGGAGGAAAGCATTCCAGGCACAGAGAGCAGCCAGGATGACTAAGAACAGACGGATGAGAGCAGAGAAAGAACAGGAAGGGCAGATGAGTTTGCAGGAGAATGTAAATCAATGCCCCACCTCGTTTACTGAGAAAGTCTCATGGGAACAACCTGTCAGGCAAATTAAACAGTGGGTTAGTGACATAATGGATTTATACTTTGGAACAAGCTCCTAACTTTCACAGTTTGCAGACAGACACAGGTCCATGCACCATATTTAAGTAACACTGCTGTAGGCCATTATAAGGCTTTTTGGCCTTTAGTTGGTGACATAGGGAGCCCATTGGAAAGTTTCAAGCGGAAGAATGATTTAGTCTGACATATTTCAGCAGAATCGCTCTGATTCTTGCATTGAAAAACACTGATGATTTGGATCAAAATCAGAAACAGTGGAGATGGTGTGAAAGGATTGGATTCTAGACAGATTTTGAAGGTGGAGTCGATGGGATTCTCTGACAGGTTGAATGGGTAAGAGAAAGAGAGGAGTCTAAAAGATGCCATCAAAGTTTTTGGCCGTTGCAACTAGAAGGAGGGATAAAGCTGCCATTAATTGAGATGGAAAAACTAGAAGCAGGTTTGGGGAAAAAATAAATAAGATCTTGGTTTCCAATATGCTAAGTCTGAAATGTTTATTAGGCCCCGGACAGGCGATATCCAGTAGGTAGTTGGACACAAAGGTTTGGTGTTTACGGACCTAGTCTGAAACCTCTTCTTCCCTATTCTCCGGCCCCTCCAAACTAAATTTAGATCTGCACAAGTCATTTCTCATAATAACTTATACCAGGGAAATTTTAAAACTATCGCTGGATGGAAATTTCTGTGCTTAAATATCATTAAGACTTAGGACTAGGAGTTAGTTAACATTGGTTATTTATTTTAATCATCACAAGTCAGAGAGTATTATTCCCATTATCAGACAGGAAACCACAGCTTAGACAAGCCAAATAATTTGCTCAGGATCACATAGTCAGGAAGCAATAGGGTGATGATTGAAAAACAACTCTGCCCCCAAGCTCCTGCTCTTGAGAGGGCCCTGCTGTTCAAACGCTGGAAGACAATGCGGGGAATGTGGTCGGAGACTCCTACCCACACGGGCAGGTTTTTTCTGGGTGAGATCAAATGACTGTGAGAGGATTCCCAGCTCTCCAACCCTAGGTTTCTAGGAAATTTATTTTGATACTAGAATGGCTTTGAGAATTTTTCATGTCTTTCCTCTGAAAAACCTCAGGAGAAGGCACGAGTTTCCAGTTCAGCAAGGGGATTAGGTGCTTGAGAAGGATTATGGGCAACGAATAGGTTCCCCTTCCCACCCCAGCTCCAATCCAAGGACCTTTAAAAAGAATGTTTTAAAAATTCCAATGACATCATCTCCACTACCATCAGTAAATACACTCACCAAAGTGTGCAGCAAAGACTCAGAAAATGAGAAGAGCCCATATTTGAACAAAAATCACACAATCACTGTATGCACATTCATTAACACCACCATTCCCTTATTTTTCTCCTTCTCTCCCTGCACTGCACCCTCCCACCAAGTAGCCCTTAATGACTGTTTTACTGCCCTGCCCACCAAAATGGCTTTTGAGCATAGAAGGCATCAGAAGGTCCCTGCTGAGCTGCCAGCTGGGGAAGTGTCACAGGCCACTGAACTCTAAATGAGCTGTCTCTGCAACAAAAGGTCCCTGTCCCTTGGACCCACTTCAAGGGAACTGCCCGCGGCAGCCCCTATTGCTCCTTTTGTACCGCACTCTGATTGAACTGGGAATCGCTATGTGCTCAGGGCTGTTGAGAAAGCCAGGTGGTGGATTCTGGAGATAACAGATTATGCAGATCTTTCGTTAGAAACCGACGCCCCATTGTACCACTGACAATATTTAAGCACAAGTGCTGGGAGCTTCCCAGACCTCCTAACAGTCGTGCACAGGAGAAAACCGGTAAATACTAGTCCCTTCTATCTCGAGGCCTACGGTTGCTGCTGGGAACTAAACGTGGCCTAGCCACTGGCTAAAAATGAAAGAAACTGAAAAATAAATACTTATGATAAAACAAGTACACCAAAGCCAAGAAGGAAAAAAGAAATGAGTACAAGATACAACGGGGGTCAATCATCATAGAGCCTGGATGTCCGAAAACTGAAATGGTTTATCCTCTTGACGATAAACTGCTTGATCGGCCTCAACCTTGTTTCCCCAGGGCTCCATGCGGTGCACCATTCACTGATGATGTTTAACAATAAATGTAATAACGAGAGCTAATATTTACTAATCACTTCTATGTAAATGTATTAGTTCCCTATTGCTGTGTATTTCACACACATTAATCTCCTCAATCCTCCTAATAATCCTTTAGGTTATTAATTCATTTATTCCTCCAAACAAGCCTGTGAGGCAGCTACGACAATGAGCCCATTTTTAAGATAAGGAAATGAGGACCAGAGAAGTTAAGTGACTTGACCGAGGTCACATGGGACATTGCAGAATCGGGATTCAATCCCAGGCAAGCTGGCTCCAAAGTCTGGAGCAGTCTGCGTTACATCATTACCGCAGACTCCCGGCTCTAGCACAGGCTCACTAAGCAACTCACCTTCTATTCCCTTGGAGCCATGGTAAGTTCTGGAGTTTTCCCAGTGTATGAGATGAGATCTCAAGCCATTTTTTAATTTGATCTTTATTGTATTTTTTTTTCCATTACCATTTCATCCCCTGTCAAGCCATTTTGTAAAAAGTGTGGCCAAAGGAAGTTTGAGGACAATTAAACTAGAGGAGACATTGTGGGGAGAGAGAAATAGGCAGCTAGGGCTAGCTTGATGGGAAGATTTTCTGTGATACATCTCTATATTAAAATCAAATGAGAAATCAAACACTGCAAATGAAATCAGCTACAAAAAATGAGTATAAAATTATGTACTATAAAATTTTATGTAATTCTTATCAAAATTAGTAAAGGAAATGAGCCAACATCGGTAGCCTGGGCTGCGTGCCCTTCATAACTTCCCGCCTTTGAACATTCATCTTTCCCATCCACTGAGTGGTGTTGGGGAGGAAGGAAAGGGATGTTGGCGACATGGGCACAGTCCTCTTTGCAGATTAGTCTGTCTCTAAACCAGCTTTCTAGGGTTAATCTAGAAGGGACTTGGTACAGGCGGTCAAATAATCAAATGGGGAGAGATGCCCTGAACTGGGGGGCGGGGGGTGAGGAAAGCATGTATTGGATCATAAAATGCACAGTCATCAAAACTCAAGCTCTCCCAAGTCAATGTCTATAAATTCTCTGGCAAGCACATACTGTAGATTGAGGAACATATCTTTTACTACACAAACATTTTTTAACTCAATTCTTTGTAAATTCAGGCCTTTTAAAATTTCAGTACATGCCTTTCCTTATTCCGGTGAGATCAGGGGTGTTGCACTTAGAAAGGCTAACTCTTCCCCGATTAAAGCAATCAAAAAGGAACATCCTGATTGAAAATGAACTTTCTGAGCAACATCCACCGTGTTGATGAGGCAAAAGATATCTGACCTGCTACTGCACTTCCTCTTTGTTATCAATGAAAATCTGGGCCCAAGAAAAATGACATTTTAGCATCATGTTGAGTAAGGCTTCATATGAAAATTGAATAATCTGCTGTGGGAATGAACATGGCTATTCAATATATAACAACCCAAAGGCATACAAATGACTCATTCAAACTAATTACTTGTATTATGTGATAAATTATCTCACTGGGCAAAAGGAATCACTGTAGGATGTTCTATGTTACAAACTCGCTGAAACTCACAGGATGCCAACTCCATTCACAGAATATTAACTAGCACAAATGTTCTCGGCTCTATATTTAGCACAGTGGTGAGAGGACAGGAACTCCACACATTTTCCGCGCGGCTACTAGGCCTTGGCAGCCCGGAGCATCACCGCTGTGAGAAAGGCCTCCCACCCCACCTGATGAATCTATCAAGAAATTTTATCACAAACATCGGAAGTGACACTTTGCTCCTTCTCCATGTGGCAAACAGCCATTTCACACCTGCTGGCAAAAATAGTACGCCTGTAAATAACATTTTCCAAGGGAAAATTAGAAATCGACTCCAAAGCAACTGGAAATAACACCCATCTACCACACCTACCCTGCCACCAACTGATACTCGGGTCTCAGGCACACAAAGATAACAAAAATCAAGTTAAAAAGGAAAAGAGAAAGCAAAATGAGTTATTAAAATTAAGTCTCTGTTGACACTATTCTTATAATTAATCCTCCTGGAAAGGTCGATTTTTAATTACTATCTTCAAAGATTTTTTAAAAGAGAGGAAATAAGAAGCACTTTATCAAATATCTAGTCCTGGATACACATTTCATTTCTTGCAGCGGGAATGCATTGATTCATTTTAGGTTCTAGGAAAACAGGAATTTTTGTCTGTTCTGTTCACTGCAGTACCCATAGCTCCCAGTGACTGGTACAGGGTAAGAACTCCATAAATACTTGTTGAGTAAATTCATCCATCAAACATGTATTGAGTGCCTACCATGTGCCAGGCCATGTGATAGGGCCCAGAAATACAACAATTTGCTCCCAGTCTGTAAAGAACACACCTCTCAGCTGCAAATTCAAGTATCTGAAAGCTCCCTTGAAATACAGTATCTAATAGGTTTCTCAAACTTGACATGATCCAATCGGAACTTTTTTCTCTCCCTGACGCCACGTCCTTCTACTGGACTCCCTGCTGTCGCTCTTGCTGCCACCACAATCCCCCCAGAGAAATCCCCTAGAGACATGAACCAGGTGGGTTCATTGCCCGACTTAATACTCCTTCCACTGGACGGAGGTCCACTGACTTTTACCATGAGCCCCAAGCCCTGCCTCTGGTCTGCATCCCATCTCGTACTGTGCCCCACTTCCCTCCTGCTCACCATGCCCCAGCCTCACTGGCCATCTTGTGGTTTCTTACCGTCTCCACAGTGTCCTTACATCGGGGCCTTTATACGTGCTCTTTCCTGGCTGAAAGTTCTTCCCCCGAATAACGGGACCTTTCTCATGACTTAGGCTTCTCTCCAAATGTCACCTCCTGATAGAAGTTTTCCAAGACCACCTGCCCTAATTTCTGATTCTAAATGACCACTGATGCTTACTTAGTCACGGGTAAACAACTGAGAAGTCTCCAAATAGAGTCAAGCCTGAGCCTTGATGTCCATCCCCGGCACCCCCAAGGGACAGGGCTGTTCCTTCATTGGCATCTGACTGACCCCTCCTCACTTCCTGGTCAGGTGCTTTACTCAGCAACCAATGAGCCAGACAGCTGTGACCCGGCCCACACGCAGGTCAGCCTCCCTCTGACCCTCCTGCTCTGAGATAGAATCAGTCTGGCGTATGCCTCTCTGGGTCCTGTGGGGTGTGCCCCACCGGGTTCTGCCACGTCACTGCAAATGAATTCTCTTCCCAAATAAAAAAAGCCCAATGACTCGGTCCTCTATGCACGTCCATAGAAATGCATGCTCGTGCCTGAGGGAGCCAGTCGAGAGTGTTCCCGTAAGCTTCATTCACAATATCCCAAACTGGAAACTACCTAAATGTTCATCCAAAGTAGAGTCAATTAATAAATTTTGGCATATTCATGCAATAGCATTCATACAGCAATGAGTGCCATATATAACAATCTGGATGAATTTTACAAATAAATGTAGAACAAAAGGAACCAATCTCACAAAAAAGACATTTCTGCACAGTTCTATATATAAAAGGGTCAGAAATGAGCACAACTCAACTACAGTTTTATACTTAGAAATAATACAGAGGCGGTAGAACATTAAGAAAATGTAACAGAGCAACTACCATGCATATTAAGAGAGTGTTGATCTTTGGGGTGGAGAAGCGGGGAGGGGTTGGGATGACGTGCACAGGACGTCTCTGGGGAATATCGACAATGTTCTGTTCTTCACTCGGAGCATGGTTACACAGATGTTCATTTTATAATTCAATAACCTGCATATTTGCATTTTATGCACATTTCTCTACATATTACATTGGGGGGGTGGATACAAATGAAGGGACATCCTTGCTAGATAGAAAATAACCGCCACTGGACTTCCTTAGCACTTGGAACATATAAACCCCAACTCGGTAAGCACTGCTGTAAGGTTTTCTGCATGTACAGCCAAACACAGTCCTAGCTCACACAGCATTCAAAGGGTGGAGAGAAGACAGAGGAGCAATGAAGGGAACAATAGACAAGAGTGTTGTTAGAGTTACTAAGAGAACCAGGAAAGCAAATTAGATAGGAAGGTCAAGTTGACAACAAGAGACTACCACCACGCGCTCAAACAGGATGAGAACATAAAGAAAGGCCATTTTACTTGGCCATTGGATGGTTATTTCCAAAATAAGAAAACTAGATTAATATGCATTTATATTATATTTAGAGAAACTGTGTACCTACACTTTACTGACTTACAAAATCTGCACACACTCAAAAGACTTTTTTTGTATAATATTTCTCCAGTGGCCAGAGAATCATGTGTTAACCTACTTCGGATACTACGGCAAAGAAAACCAGTGGAACCTGAGTTAACCTCTAGAAAAAGTAGGAACAATTAGTTGTTAGGGCTGCGCTCACCAGTACTGCCCTAACCAGAACAAGGCTAACATAGTCTTCTAACCGTGATGAAAGATTCTCCAAGAGAAGGAGAAGAGGAAAAGAGGAAAGAAGAAAGAAAAGGAGGAAGGGAGCGGGGGAGAAAGGGAAAAAACAAGTAAGCCTGGAGGGAGCAACGCACAGTAATTAGCACTGCAGTAGAAATAAGCATCCTAGCAGTGGACAGATCCACAAGGGAAGCAGGGAGACTTCTCCGCAGAAGTTGCCCATAGACTGAGACCTAATGACAGCAGAATTAGCCAGGAGAGACTGGGAGGGAGTACTCCAGAGTCAGCTCAGGAAGAAACGTGGAAGTATATTAAGCAGGTCTTAATCATTTTAAACCTCTCTCTCAATGTTTCTTTCCATCACTGCGCTCAGACTTAACAGGTAACTCGCCATCTTGAATTATGCCAACTTGATTTGTCTGATCATTTGAAACACCGACTATCATCCAATACTCACTAACTGGATTTTGCCAGTGGCTTCCTGGCAGAAATCAGATAATACCACAGTTCCTAGAGCGAGGTCTGTTACTATTATGTTTATGGCAGCGTGCCAGTGAACGTGGGAAAGAGTAACTCTGACTCATCCTGGCCGTTCCTTTGGGTACGGACACATGTCATGAAATAAAACACCAGCTCAGACCACGACAGGGCGGTGTGGCAGCACCCACACACTCACCGCGTGTCCCTTCGTGCTAAGAGAAGCACCTGAAATGGCCTGGATTTAAAAGTAAAAATCTTCACTTGTCTCTATCTAATGTAGAACTGGAAAATGATGAGCGTACGAAAAAGTTCTTTTTTCCATCTTGCCTGTACTCCTCCCATTTAAAAGTTTTTAGGGATTAGTGCCTATCATCTGTATTTTGAATTTTCAGCCACTTACAATGAAGGTCGGGGTTGGGGAGAATCTGACCAAGATAAAAAAAAATCACCCTGTGACCTAGTGTAGAAAATGTTGAAGCGCCTTACTCAAATTACCATTATTAAAATATTGACAGTGGCCAGGACTTACTTCCCATCCAGATCTTTAAACCCCTCTAATGAAACCTAAGGGAAGAAATCAATCACTTGGAGTTCGATTGCAAAGAGAGAAAAATTACTATGTTTCGCAAGATGGATCCAGTTACTTAAGTTCTTAGAAACTTTGCATAGAATAGGTCATCAAACATTCATTAAAGGAGTTAATTAATGAAGGAAAATCAATGTTTGAGAGGGAGAGAGGATTGAACAGTAAATAAAATTTAACTCAAAATCAGTGTCCAGTTAACGGAGGGTTGGGAGCTGATGTAAAATGAGCTAATATCACAATGAAACTATCAAGAAGGTAAACGACTAGAATCCAGGTTGTAACAATATCCTTCCGCTCCTCAAGCTCTTACCCTCTCATCATTTCTCTTCCCGTTTCTCCCACCCCATATTTCCCTAATCCCCATCCCCCCAAATTTTTGTTAAAGTCCACAGAGAGGTAAAGGCCCTTCATTCCCTTTATACCAGCAGTGTGTGCCCTGTGAGCTGAGTCTGTGCGATTGTTCGTTCATGCCTTAATTTCCTGGACGGCCAGTCACTGCACTGTGCTGCAGTAGGCGTGGGATCCTGAGTCCAGGGCCGCAAGGGGTCAGCAAGACCACTCAGTCCCACCCTCAGGCTGCTTGGAGTCAGAGATGAGTAAACAAAACAGCCAATTATAATGCAAAGACATAATATATACTTGCGGCCTGGGAGCACATGGCCTGACACTAGAATTTACAATCCAGCTGAAGAGAACAGGCATTTGAAAGTTAAAGGACGTTGGCCTTCTTTAACAGTTCATAATAACAGTTCAAGAGAACCACGTAATGTAAGTGGTTAGAGGATTACTGGTGCGAGAAAGCGAGGTCTAAGATGGAATCTGATGATGGGAAAGCTCAGCCAGATGGAATGGTAGGGGGGCAGTTCAAAAGGAGAGGTATGGTAGGCAGTTAGGCCTGAGCAGAGCAAGGAAGAGGGGCCAGGCACAGAAAGCCACCAGGGTGGAAAGCCTCGGGCACCTAGCAACAGGCAGAACTGGAAAAACAAGGACCTCGCCCCCAGGGTAACCTTTCCTCCGCTAGCATCTCACCGATCACTGGTCATGTGGTTTAGACTCCCGGACATTTCATATCTCTGGTCATAGGGTTCAGACCCGCCCCCCACCAATCTTTCATCCCCTGGCATGTCACTAGTCATGTGGTAGACCCCCTGAGAGCAGGAACTGGGGCCAAACAGTGGCCTCATGGACTCCCCTGTGGGCCCCTGCGTGACCACTCTCTTAAGCATTAACCTCTAGGGATAACATCTAGGCCTCAGTTGTGTTTCAGCTCCAGGCCCCGAACAGTAGCAAAACCAGGCTGACAGGAGGACCAACTGCATGGACTAATGACCCCCTGCCCTGGTGCCCACCAATCTGTGGAGACTGTGACCCTGAAAGGAGACACCTGGAAAGCTGAGGAATATTTTACTGAGATCCTCCCCTGGGCCCTCCCCTAAAATCTCCACCCTTAAAAGCCCTGAGGACGGAGGACCCAGCTCAGTCCCCCTCTTGGAAGCACACCTGCACCTTGCTTGTCCCCTTTCCCTTCCCCCCAGGGAGTTACCTTTACCCCTCTCTCTCCTAAGCTCCAAGGACGCTTCTTTTGCCTCTGTAACTAGTTTCCTGGGCCCATGTCTTCTACAGCTCACTTCTTCTACCTCTGTGACTTCTAAATAATCTTTTTCTTATAGTTTGAGTCTGGGCTCTGAATTCTCTCTTAGCCAGAACGCAAGCACTGAGGCTGCTGAACCAAGCTCTGTTCCGACTCCACCATTCTAACACTTGGTGTCGTCCCCGCTACCGACAGAGGGGGCCACAGGGTGGAAGTCCTAGCTGATGGACTAATGTTCCAAGGGCATCTGTCTGGACAGGACCTTCGCTTTATACAAAACAGGCAACTCACCGCTTTTCTGAGCAATATTACACGGTGCTTTTGTGCCTCCTCACCAGAGGCCACACGGGCACGTCCTTCCCATTTTGCTCCTTGTGCTACTCTTCCTTCAAGGAGCAACTTAGCGATTCATCATGTCTTTCCTTAAAGTCGTACATTTATGGAGCTCTCTTCGTTTTTCAGTTGTCACATACATGCCTTGTCAAAGCTTGTGATACCTGTACTGTTTCCAATACCCCGTGTCCTCAACTAAATTGCAAGCAGTTCCTTAAGAACAGCATCTGATGGTCTGTGTCTTTCTTCACAGCACAGCTGTCTGCCAGAGCAAATGCTTGCTGTTTATCGATTGTCTAGTAACATGGTTTAAGTAAGCAAACAAACAAACAAAAATCACCCCCCCAAACCACCCAGTCGTCAGGGGAGAAATGAAAAAGACTACAAGCTCTTTCTTTCACTTCCAAGGGCTCTCTCTGTGTAGGGACCCACTCTGATGACAAACTACCCAGGTGGCTTCTGCTCTGTAGACACAATACACTTGGACTTATGGGTTCAGATAGTCTTGTCAGCATGGCCCTAAGACCGTTTCCACTTCAAGAATAATCTGAGCTTTGGATCAAGTATTTATCCTCCTCGCCACCTAAATGCTGCCGCATTTAGAGATGCTGCCGCCACCTAAACCTCCGGCACCTCTGAAACGTCCACAGAAGAGAGAGAAGCATTCTCTTCGGTCCCAACTTAAAAAGAGAGACATACTTGCTGCACGGGGCAGATAATTTCCCCCCCAAATGATGGCCAGAAACCAGCAACAAAATTCGTCATCATAATGAAAAGATACATGTAGCTGACTCTCTTCCATAATACTTTTGAGACAAAAAAAAAAATCAAGTTTGAACTTGGAGCAAGATTAGTTCCCTGGAGGCACCATCAGAGGACTTTGTGAACTTGCTCCGTTCACTGGTTCACAAAGTTGTGGGTGCGATGAACAGAGTTCAAAACAGCTTCCGGTTGCCAGGGTGGCCCAAACCCCGTTTCAAGTTCAGAGGTGCCCTTTCAGCTAATGGAAAGTTCCACTGAAAGTGAAAATAATGCAATCCTACTGGCACACTAGTACTGATTGAGTGATAAGCCTCAAATGCATTTCCACCTTTGGGGATTATCTGGCAAGCTCAGGGTGTTGCAGTGATCGTTGGCATTTGCCTGATAAAACAAGGTGTTTCTTTTCCACAGAAGACTTAAAGTAGACTTAGTTCTAGTGAAACCATAGGCCACCCTGCACTACTCACTACTATTAACTTATTTCTGAGAGTTTTTAAAAAATCCTTATTCACTCAACAAACACTAAGTAATAAGTACCTGTTATGCTACCAGCACTGAGCTGGGGCACAGGTGATTAACCTCACCTGGCCACCCCGGAACTAACAACTGAGTGGTGGAGAAAAACTGCAACACAGATAATTCTGCTAAACAGTGATAAGTGCTATTTTAAAAGCAGGCAGAGAGGACAGTGGGCTCAAAAGAAGCAAAAGAGAATGTGCGTCATCCTGGCACACAGGGCACTTTTGGAAGGGACATCAGCAGGGCTCACGGCAATGACAGCAAGGCTACTACAACCACTCTTCAATTGCTCTCCTGAAAACATTTTAAAACCACTTATTTTTTCTATCAGGAATTTCACTCAATGATGGGTTCACCAATTAGTCCTAAGACCCAAGGTGATTTTTTAAAACTAGTCCAAACTTCACCACCTCCAGGTAACCCACCTACCTACTCTCAGAACGGGGGTCAGCCCAGTGTGAACTGAGGGGGTTGAAGCTAACCCAAAATAACCCAGAGAAGCTCATGTGAGTGCTGACGGCTTTTGATCATGAAAGCGAGAAAAGGCCAAGTCAATTCCAAAAGCAATCTGGGGCACAGCTGGAGTTCTCCGCTCTCCCAAAGCCCTCCCTGTCTCACCTGCCTTTGCCGGCTGCAGTTACCTGAACAGTCTCCCATCCTCTCATGGGTCAGTCAGCATCCCCCAGGACTCTCTACCTCCCTGACCACATAACTTTTATGTTGTGCCTTGTACATAAGAGCTCACTATGATTCGTGAATGAATGAGTTTTTCTACTTCTGTTCATTCATCAAGTTGTTCCCTCTATGCCAAGTGTTGTTTCCGCATCTTCTCCTTTTTCTTCATCTCCCACTACAAGTCTCTGCCCACCCCTCTTATCGTGTCTATTAAGATAATATCTTTTTACTATTTTATTTATTTATTTTTAGAGAGAGGGAAAGGGAGGGAGAAAAAGAGGGAAACATCAGTGTGAGAGATACATCGATTGGTTGTCTCTTGCGCGCCCCCAACTGGGGACCTGGCCTGCAACCCAGCCATGTGCCCTGACTGGGAATCGAACCGGCGACCTTTCGGTTCGCAGGTCAGCACTCACTCCACTGAGCCACACCAGTCAGGACTGTTAGGTTAATATTTTTAAAGGGAGAGGATGTAGAAGGAAGAACCAGGCTTCTCAAATCAGACATCTCTGACCTGAACCCTGATACTATGACCCTATTTAGTCACTTACTGTCTATGACCTCCAGTTTCTCCTTCTGTAAAATGAGAGAAATTCCCTCTCATATATAGCATTACTGGGAGGGAAAACAGAGATATGTATAAAATTCCTGGTATGCTTTGGTGTCAAACACCTAGTCAGCGCGCAATAAATGCTAGTTTCTTTCCCTTCTCAATACCCAACTTAAGGCTCTGCTTTTCTGAGAAGCCTGTCCACTTACCTATGAAGGTCCTTCCTGCTAGAGCAGAGCCGTACTTCCCCAGTGTCTGAAGGCTTCTGTGGGAAGAAAATCTGCAGTTAGGAAACTTTTGAAGCTGGGAGGAAAACAGGTTTAGGGAACCGAAGGGCATTGTTAAACCCAAACTCTTTCTGGTTGTTTCTTGTATGTGTCCTGACCAGAAATGGAACCCACAACCTTGGCATATCAGGACCACACTCGGACCACCTGGGCTACCTGGCCAGGGCCTAACCTAAGCTGTTTTAAATTCAGTACAATAGAACTGTAACGCAACTTGCTGAATAAAAACAGTATCAGTGACATTTAGATCTTCTAAACTAGCAATTATGACTACTGCATTATTTTCCACTTACCACTCCCTGCTCATCAGAAAACTTCTGGAGAGTTTCCTGCCTTGTGATTTATAAAGCTGCTTTTAAATTCATTTGGTTTTGATGCAAATAATCCACATTCTGCCAGAGGGTCTGTATTATCTGCACCCGAGTGTTCCACAGCTCTCTGACTTGTTGGCTCAGGGCTGTTGACTCCGTAGTTTGAAGTTCTAACACAGTCTCCAAAACAGGGAAAAGCATATGTGCTTGAGAGGAAAAAAAGCTTTAAGTTCTAATACACCACTGTGTACTGCCAAGTATGCATTCTACAAGTCCACCTCCCTGTACTGGAGTCCACGTGGCTTTCCTGGGTCAAAGACTGCCTAACCCCCAAACACCCAAGGCTGCAATTCCACAGTCTGAAAACTAACTTTCTTCCAGCCTCCTCTATTAGCTTCTTCCAGCCTCGGAAACAATCGGACCCTAGTCCGATTCTGTTTTCCTCTTAAGCCTCTTTCCTAAAACCCTTTTCTGCCCTGTCGAACACCGGACTCCTCTGTTTTCAGTGCCTGTGTTCTTGGCTACTTCTATTAAGACAAACAAACAAACAAAGAACCCTAACATTTATGTGGCGGGCCCATTCCATTCTAAGCACCTCAAATGAATTAACTCATTTAACACCCACAGCAAAATTAGAAAATTGGTGCTATTACCCCCTTTTTATAGGTAAGGCAACTGAAGCTCAGAAAGGTTGTAAGAGGTAGAGTCAGGATTCAAATTTGGGCAGTGTGCCGTTCATGAAGCCAGCACGTGATATGCTTTCTCACTTCCTGTTCAAGCTGAAACCTCAGGCCACACAGAGTGTCTACTGCTGGTTTTGTATAAAGCGTATTTGTAGGTGCAGTATACCCTTGTGAAATCACTGCCTGATTCCTCCGCCCCTTCCTCTCCCTCCCCCACCTCTCCTCCTTTACAAGGTCTGATGTCGAATAAATGGTGTTTGCTCAGAGCCCCAATGCGTCACTGCACCTGGGGAGATTCCCAAATAGAAGAGAAATGCTTCCATGTCGTATACCATATACCGGAGACTCTCTCTGCCTTATCCCACCCCCGGCTGAGAGATGTGCCCTTTCTTTGTGGTCACCAATAAAGATATGATACAGAAGAAAGAATTTTTTTTCATATATTATTCTGAATTGGACCACGATCAACTCCATACAGTATATTGCTTTCAGATAGGAAAAAAACAGAAGTCGTTTTGGAAAAGATATCTACAACTACACACCACAATCCTTACTGCCTTTTAATGAACTTCAATGGATCTTTCACCACTATTTCGTGCCCTCGTGAACCAGTTAATATTACTAAAGAACAAATTTCTATACATTTTCTACCACTAATGAACATGAAAACTAACTTTTAGTGTCAGGATGTATCCTCTGCTTCTGCCATAGTCCTGTGACTCACAGAATAAGCCACGGGTGTTCCATTCAATCATTTAACAGACATTAATTGAGCCCTGGGATACCAGTGAGCCAGACAGACAATACACCTTCTCTCGAGGGCCAGCATGGGACATAGACAATAAACGATAAGCACTTAATTGCAGAAAACAAGGAGTGCCATGAAGAAAATCAGACAGGATGACCTGTGAGACAGTGAAGTGGGTATGGGGGAAATTAGCTTAGACTGGGTGATCCTGGAAGGCCTCTCTGATGAGGTGACATTTAGCTAAGACCTGACCACCAAGAAGCAAGCGTGCACGTTCCAAGGCAGAGAAAATAGTGATCGCCAAGTCTTTATGTGGAAGGAAGAGCCAGGAACCCCTGCCCTCGGGGAGTTCACCACTGTGTAGGCCTCTTCTGACTTTGTGACGTTTATACATAAGTCTTGTCAGCCTTAATCCTTGTGGACTAAAGTAGATTTTCCATCCCTGTTATCACTGCAGTTGCCAAGTTCGAGGGACTGCAGTGTCTTTGTCCTGTCTGGAGGACTCCTCTCTGGGCCAGCTGCAGTAACAGAGCCTTACCTGTTGATGATTAACACCCACAGATTGTGGAAAACAGATTTCGCGAGTCGGTCAGCCATAAAATTCTTACTAAATAAGGCTGCAGGAGATTAGACCAGTTACTGGGGAGCCGGGCCACGCATCCCTGCATAACCTTCGCCTCGCTCAGTCCCTCCCCCATCTCACCCTGTTCCCAGGAGCCTGCACTGAATAATAACCTTTCTGAATCTGTGGGAAGCCAGTTCTTAACAACTAAGCATTGTCTTCCTCATTGTTTTATGTTGAAATCCTGCTAAGACCCTCGGGCTTATGTGTAATGCAGGGTAAATCATTTAGTGAAAGTTCTAAGACTTAACTTGATAAAGAGACAATTTACCAAAAAAGATGAGCTTTAGTAGAACATTCCTGATGAGCCTAGCTCATAGGCTTAAAAATCATCATAAAGTTAAAAACAGACCATACTCCACACAGGTGATAATTACATCCTCACAGTGGGAACGGACATACTTTCCTGGCATTCAACCCATCCGTTATCTGCACAGGTAAGCTCGCCAGGCCCTAACTGCTCCCCCGTCTCGGACTGTTTTCCCCTAAGCTAGTCTGATCTCCACGCTCCCAAGGCTTTGGGGAGCTGCCTCATCAGTGTCACCCTTGCTAACATTAGGGTGTGATATTCTTTCTCATCCATGTCTTCACCCATTGGTCCACACACCTCTGAGAATGGTAAGATATCTTCTACTTATATGTTTGCAGATAGCTGTCACAATCTCTCCCTGAAGGTTTGTGGTTCCCAACTTTGACCCAATTTTCTTCTTTCTGTCCTGTAGCTTAGGCTAGTTTTCAATCCTAGAGACGTGATACATCCTTGGTGATACAATTAAGAGTCCCGAACATAGCCAGGAGACCTAAATTCCAGTCTTGTATTTATTAATTCACTCAAAAAAATATTTATTACATACTTATTATGTCCCAGACCCTGAATCATTCGTAGGTGTTTAACCTTGGACTAGTAGCGAAACTGCTCTGTGCTGCAGTTTTCTTATCTCTGCATAGCTCTATAAAGAAGGTATTGTACCAGATAACCTCTAGTCCTTTGCAGTTCTAAATGTCTTTGAGTCTAAGTCCAATCCTTACCCCCATATTGTTGTTACTCAATCACATTTGTCTCTAAGTAAACTGACTTTGTTATGTAAAAATTTCCCATTAAAATAGAAGCTTATACTGGTTACAGTTCCTGAAGCACTAATATAATTCCACCGAGGGAAAAAATTTACACTAATCAATACTTCTGGAGTTTAGGTGCACATCTGCAAGGATAATAAATTAAAAAATTAAACTATATATATATACACAAAAAAAGAGTCTGAAAACAGTAACATGTTATAAATAGCTCAGAACCCATTTCCTCAAGAAGAAAAAACAAGTACAAAACCAAGTACTGAAAATATAAATAAAAAATGTAAAACTCCAAGCTAAATAGACAATATAAAAATTAGGTTACATAAATATTGCTGGTAATATTGTATATGCTTTTGAAATAATAATTTGACCTGTATCAAGGACCATAAAATGGGTTGTGCAGATTAACTATAGGTATAGCCTTAATCTTCATTTTTCCATCTGTTGATTCTGGGCTCACCCATGTAAATTGCTCTGACCAATGAGCTTACTCTTTTTCCAATCATGCGTCTGTGCCATAACCGTGAGAGAACATGCCCTGGTTAGCCCGACGGGTGAATGTAAGAGATGTAAGAAGAGCCAAGCCTCTCCAACTGGAACTGGCAGTTTCCCTGCGCTAAGGAGCTGGAGCTGGGAGTTCAGAAAGGCTAAAGCAGCCAGAAGGTGTAGGGGAAAATACCAGAGAAGAGAAAGCTCTGGAGATCTGCAAAGGGTCACCCTGGAGTCTTCAGCTGAGTAGTGATCAGCCTGTGAATCAGGGAACTCCAAGGTCTGAGAAACGACCACCCAAAAAGATTAGAGAGAACAATTCCAGAGCTCACACGAAGCTGAAAATAGCTCCTTTCCCACCAGCTAGAGTAGAAACACTTGTAATTAATGAGGCATCAGCCTGAGTGAGCAGAGGGGTTTGTCCCATGCTGTGGGGTCAAAACTGTCCTCGACAAAATTCTGCTGTGCTCCCACCTAGCAAAACTTAAAGGCAAGGCTGGAAAGGCCAAACTGTTTCCAAGTAACTTAAATGGATCTCCAAACAAGTGTCTAGAATATTTACAGAAATACAAGAATGTCCAGTTCCCAAGAAGATTAAACCATTTGTGGAACCAATCAAAAATTTACAAAGTATATTAGTTTGCTAAGGCAGCTGTAATAAAATACCACAAGCTGGATGACTTAAACAATAGAAATTTATTTTCTCAAAGACCTGGAGGCTCGAAGTCTGAAACCAAGGTGTTGTCAGGGTTGATTCCTTCTAAGGAATGGAAAGAGATGAGAAAATAACCTGTTCCAGGCCTCTGTCCCATCTTGAAGAGGCCGTCTTCTTTCTCCGTGGGTCTCTTCACATGGCTAACTCTGTGAGTGTGTCTGTTCTAAATTTCCCCTTTTTATAAGGACATCAGTCATATTGGATTAGGGCTCACCCTAGTGACCTCATTTTCATGTTATCAACTCTATATTAACCCTGTTTCCAAGTAAAGTCACATTCTGAGACATTGAAGATTAGGACTTTGAGTTTGTGGAAAGGGGACATTATTCAACCCATGACATCAAGCATGCAAATAAACAGAAAAATATGACCCATGTTGAGAAAAACCAATCAATTGAAATCAAGATATTATATAGATGACAGAATTAGGATTTGACAAAGACATTTGAACAGTTATTAAAACTATATTTTACTTGTTTAAGAAGTTAGAGGAAAGTGGTATGATTATCGATATGAAGAGACTTGGAAGATATAAAAGAGCTCAAATGAAACTTCTAGAGACATAAAAATATAATGTGAGATGAAAAATACACTGTAAGAGATTAATAACAGGTTAAATACTGGAGAAGTGATAATCGGTGAACTTGCAAACAAAGCAAAATAAATGATCAAAAATGAAACTTGGTGAAAAAAGACTGGTGAAAAATAAGCAGAACGTCAGTGAGCTGTGGGACAACATCAAGCAGCATCATATCTGTGTGGAAATAGAATGCCAAAGGAAGGGTGAGAGACTAAAAAATTATTTGAAGAGATATAAGCTGAAAATTTCCAAATTGGATGAAAACTAAAACTATAGAAGCTCAACAAACTCCAAGAACAACAAACATGAAAAAACTACACCATCATATTGTTATCAAATTGCTTGAAACCAACGATAAAGAGAAAAATCTTAAAAAGAAGCCAGTGGAAAAAGACACATTTAGTAGAGAGGAGCAAAGATAAGAATGCCAGCAGACTTCTCATAAACAATAAAACCAAGAGACAATGAGCCCTGGCCACATGGCTCAGTTGGTTGGAGAGTCATTCCACGTACCAAATGGTTGTGGATTCAAGTTCCAGTTATGGCACATGCCTAGGTTGCAGGTTCAATCCCTCGTTGGGGTGGGTACAGGAGGCAGCCAATTGATGCTTCTTTCTCACATCAATGTTTCTCCATGTTTCTTTCTCTCTTTCACCCTCCCCCCTAACAACTTCTCTCTCTAAAATGAACAACAACATGTCCTCGGGTGAGAATTTAAAAGAATTTTTTTTTAAAGAGACATCTTTTAAGTACTAAAAGAAAAAGTTCTGTCAATCTAGAATTCTATACTCAGTAAAAATAGCTTTCATGAGTGAAGGTGAAATAAAGACTTTTTCAGACATACAAAAGCTGAATTTATCAGGCCTATAAGAAATGTTAAGGGAAATCCTTCAAGCATAACAAAAATAATACCAAATGAAAATCTACGTCTATCAAAGGAACGAAGAGCACCCAAAATGGTACCTCCGTGGGTTCTAAAGCTGGTAGGGAGAGGGGAGAAAACAAGGGTATGCACTGTGAGGAAGCCCAGCTGTCCAATATCACTATCTGAAAGAAGAATCATATATCCTAGAAACCAGCAAAATCACAGGCTTTGGACACCAGCTATTAATGAGAGTCACCCTCACCCAGGAAGTAGGTTACTCCTTGGAGAGCCTATGTAAACCTCACCCCATCGTTTTACACTACTTAAATGCTTCACTTCTCTCCGCAAATGAGCAGACAAGCAAGTGCTCTTCTGTAATAAATTGGGAGCCAAAATCATGAAATGCTGAAATCATCCTCAAGTCAGCAATGGCTATTTTTAATTCAGGTTTTGATTTGAGGAGAAAGGAAAAAAAATTATATTCTAATCCACTTCCTTGGAACAGCTGTAATCAGCAGATGCCTGCAATGACAAAACTTAAGTGACCAAAGTTCTTCATCTAAAAATCTATTCAACAGCAACAACAAAAAGGTATCAGTGGATTTTTACTTGCCAAACCTCTGGGAAGTTGCCTATGTGTAAATGGACTGTCATTAATGATTATAGCACAAATGATTAGGCAAACAAACAAATGAAAATACAAGAAAGAAAGATTATTACCTGGAAAGAGAGTATGTTATGGCATGCCTGTTTGTTTTATGATATCGATATGTAGAAAGAGATATTGCTGTGGAAATACCAGTTTGCATGTTCTGGCTTTTATATATACTATTGTCCAGTCCCACAGATTGCTCCACGGCCTTACAATGCTTCACTGTTTTCCTCTGTTCCATCCTGTGTCATTAAGGGCTCTATCTGACCCATCGTTACAATTTCATTTAGTTTCCTTCTATGTCCTCTTGCTCTCCCTTTGGCAAATAGGTAAATAAGCTACTGATAAAAGTCTTCATCGGTCACTCATTCATTCATTAAAATGGTATTTATTGGCAACTCCTAGGGGCCAAACGGGATTCTAGACAGTGAACAAAACTGACAAAAATCCCTGCGTCCATGGAGTTTACATCATCCTGGTATAAGAAGGACGATAAAAGAAGTAGAGACCGAGTCACGTGGTGGTCAGAGAGATAGAGAAAAACAAATCAGGGGGAGGGTAGGGGGAGCACCGCTGGGGAGGGCTGGTAGTGTTGAAGAGAGTGGAAGGTCTCCCTGAGAGAGAGAGAGAGCGACATTGAGTAAAAACCCGGCAGGTGCGTGGGAAGGAACCTTATAAACAACTGTAGAAAGAGCATTCAGACAGAGGGAGCAGGCTTGGCAGGAATGAGAAATAGCAAAAAGGCCAGAGCAGCTGGAATGCAGGGGATGAGCAGCACAAGCCAAGCCGGTGACGGGAGGGACAGAGGGCCAGGGCAGGCCCCGAAGGGCCTTGTAGGCCATTGTCAGGATGTGGGTTTTGACTCCGAGACAGATCGGAAGTCACTGAGGGCTTGAACTGAGGAGAACCATGAAATGGCACATAGATTTTAAATGATCACCTTGGCTGTTATGTTAAGCATAGACTACTGAGGATCGAGGGGAGGAATAGGTAGACTCCATAGGAAGCTACTGCAGTGGTCCAGGAGAGAGAGGGTGTGGGCTCTGATTGGGGGGCTGCAGCATCCATGGTGAAGAAACCCGCTAAAGATGGCTGCCCACCCCGCAGTTCTGGCCCGAGGTGCCAGGGGTTGACAGTCATGTGTTCTTGGAAAAGGCTTTTTTTTTTTTTTTTTTTAAGAAATTTGTTGCCTTTAATAAAAATGTCAAAAAGTTTTGAAAGTCAACAAGTCAACATTCACCAGTAGGAGACCAGTATGAACGGCTGTTGCTAGCGGAACTGGAAACACAGTGAGGCCCCTGTTTGTAAGAGCTGAGGTTGATTCACTGAAGTTTCTTCTTAGATGTCAATGAAATAGGGATTCTCCCTTGTTTCTATCCTGGCTATGGAAAACACATTCTCAATACAATCAGCTTACTTCCTGGCCTTAGTAAATGCTACGTGGTGAACAAAATTAACTCAATTTTTGATGACTGAAGGTTTTCATTACTTCAGTATCCTAATTCTTGTTTAATAATTCATTTTAAACAGACGTTTGGATATAGATAGGCATGATACATGAGATCGGCCTGAATTTATACTGAAATCTAGGATATTCTCTAGAAGTTGGTTATTTTTTAAAGAGCTTTACTGTACATGTTTTTTTTCATTATCACATATATTTATCCTAACAGCAGATTGTAGATGAACTCTGGTTAATGAATTATGGCTAATCAAGTGGGATTTTTCCCCCCCCTGCAACCCAGCCTTTGACTCTACAGCTGATGACAATACACACCAAGTAATTACTAAAATGAATCATCTCCATCTGAAATAAACATATTAATAACCTCAACCGTATTATTCAAAATATAGATCAAAACACCCCCTTCCATGATAAGCCTGTGCTTTTATAGCCTTCCCTGCTATTCTCTCTCCAGCAACATTTTTCTGGACTGACAGAACCGTTAACCAGATTTTCAAACCAAGGGTTATTTACATCCTCCGGTGCACTTCAGTGAAATTAATTTGAGTTGTTCTCCTTTTGCACCAGCTTCTCAATAAATCTCTCTGGCAGTTTAAATAGAAATATCAAGTCAGGGTGGCTGGTGGTAAAAAATTACCGCTGTTAAATGTCCTGCCCGGAGCGGGAATGGTAAAAGAAAGTGGGGGAAATGAGGACTTTTCAATAAATATGAATAAAACAGAAGTCAAAATATGTGAAACTTCACTGTATTATGGGTAAGAACAACATTCCAAAAAAAAAAAAAAAGTGGAAAACACACTCTATCAGAGACCCCGGTGTCGACAGGTTCCGTTTCTTCTGAGGCCTCTCTCCTTGGCTGGTAGAGAGCGTCTTCTCGCTCATGGGGCCTTTGACTCCTGTGCGTGTGTGTGCTGACCTCTTCTTGTGAGGACCCCAGTCACGTCAGATCGGGGCCCACCCTAACTGAATTACCTCTTCAAAGACCGTATCTCCAAATCCAGTTCCAGTCTGAGGTACTGAATGAACAGGGGGTGGGGGTGAGGGCCGGGGAGGAGACACAATTCAGCCCATAACACACACTGTTTAGGGAAAGTCCATGCTCCAAAGCTGTCATCACCTGTTAACTGTTTAATGAATCAGGATTTTTGATTCTTTGCACTCTGAGAATGGGCTAAGTCTAGAATATAGCATCTGACAACCTCACTCCATCTGTGGAGAAGGACCTGTAAGTCTGGGAAGCCGCCATACCCATGGCAGAGACAGGAAGTGCTCCGGGCCACTGGAGGCCAGCGCACTTCCATTCCACACCCAGCTCTGCATTCAGGGGACGATCATTAGCCAGGCTCAGTATGTGTCTCATGCAGAACCTTCCTTTGCCAGGTGTCCCAACCTTTTGCACAGTTCAGGAAGCCAGATAAAAAGAATTGCTTTGTGTTTTCTGAAAGACATTTACCATAGAAAAAAAAGACATCCCTTGGTGATTTATTTTTCCAGCCACATTTGTAACACTACAGCTTTCCCCCCCGGGCCAGGGATATGGAGTCCAAGCCCAAATCACGGCTAATACCAGACAGGTAGGTCTTCATGGAGGCCATCACTTCTGAACTCTCATATACCTAAACCCAGCTTCAGAAGCTTTCTCAACACCAGCACTAATGTGGCTGCGGCTGAGGGTGGCACTGGAAGTGAAATGCCTTTTGCATCCCTGGCCCAAACAGCGTGGGCTGCCAGAAGCTATTGCTTATTGCTCGTTCCACTAAGCAGCCCCTTCAGCCAGAGGTTTCTGATTACCAACTCAGTTGTAATTCTTGACTGGCTGGGCTAGAATTGGTCTCTGTGTTAACAAGAACCAGTTTTAAAAGGCTGGGAGAGAACCCAGGTTTTATGGAGCCTGAAGTTTATATGATGTGGAGAAGGGGAACCTCCTTTAAGAAAAAGAATGTAATACTGGAGATATCAGGGGGAACACTTTGTGAAGTGTTCACAAAATGTTTCAGGTGTACACTACGCTGTACACCTGAAACTAATACAAAATAATATTGAATGTACATGGTCATTGAAAACTAAAGGAAAAGGTTAAAGAATGTAAGATTACATAGGAAAATGTGGTCTCTCCCAGGGCCTTTGAGGAGTCTGGTGTGAGTGAGAGGCCTAATGCTTAAAAAGAGAGGTTACAGCTGCCTGGACATTACTCTCCTGTGATGAAAGTTCACTCCCTAACTTCTACTGCCCACTCACGCTCCCCCTGCTTTAGCTCCTGTGTCTCTATCTTGTTCTAAGTGGGCTTTCCTGCTATTGCCTTTCCTCGTCCTCCGGTCAGCTTTGGTTCACAGAGGGCAAAGGGACGGGCCAGTTAGGAGACGCAGACTGGGGCTGAGCTCAAAAAGCACCCAGGCCCCAGAGAGGACTGTCACCTTGTTTAGGAAGAAGCATGTGTTGGGTTGGTCTGCTTCTGAGATTGAAGAGAGGTCACCTGGGGAGTGAATTGGAGACCAGGATCCAGGATTTAGCAGATCAAGGCAATCCACCCCCTCTCATTGAGGAGTGTGGAAATTTCTGAAAATGGGGAGTGCAATTTATATTTTCCCTTCCACCTTTGCTCCCTCCCTCCCTTTCTTCCCGAAGAAAGCCTGAAGTCTTCTGCAGGAAAGGATCCAAGATTACTACGTATTTTCCCAGATATCTGAAGTTATAAAAGTTGATGGGATGACGTGTGTTGTCTTCGTCCAAGGCTGAATGCCAAAAAAAGGCCGTAACAGCTGAGTGAGACTCTACAAGACGACTGGTCCCGGCCCTAAGATGGTCAGAGGGGAGACTAGTTCTAGACGCACAAGGCGGTCACACCATCTCTCCTCCTCAGAGACAGCGCTGGCACTCTCCCCAAAGTAGCTGTGAACAAGCGGGCAGGCTGGGAGACCAATGTTTCTATAGAGCAGAGAACACAGTCCTTCCTCAGTACAGAGTGTTCACAGCTGAACGCAAAACTGACGACACAGGAGCGACTTTTATGTATTTATCTCCTTTTCCCTAGCCTCCCTCCTTGCACAGGCCACTCAGTTTCCACAGCACTTCCAGGAGCTCCCAGGGGCCCTTGACTCCAGCTCACCCCGCCAGGGGCGGTGGCAGTGGCATGTCTTTCCAAGCCCTGTGTTAAGGAAGCTTTTAGTGCAGCGGAAGACATGGATTTGGGAGTGAAGGAAACCTGGGTTCAAACCCTAGCTCCATCATATAATCTTAAGCAATGACTGATCTCTGTAGACTTCAGTTCCTTCACCTGTCAGCTGAAGTTACTGTGAGCAAAGACTGAATGAATTTGTCTAAAATACATAGCACAGTATGCAGCATATCATGTACTCAGTAAATATCGGTTCCGTTTCTTTGTACTCCCAAGGATTTCCCTGGGAACGCTTAGCCCATGGGAAATTTTAATTTGGAGGATAAAATTAAACTGTGGTCAAAACAGGCCCCTTTATTGTCACGACACCTGCACATCATTAACACAATCCCACTGGAAAATATGGTCACACCGAGGGAAGACTACATGGAGAATTAAAAGGCCATGCCCACCTCAAACTGGCCTGAAGTATGAACACTTTATAAATATTAGGAAAGGCGATAAGAAAATTAGGCATCAGTCAGCTTGAATTGGATGATAAAACAACTCCGCTCCCAATGTAGATGTGCTGATGATATGGATAAAGAACAAAATGCATATGGAATTAAATCACTAGAACCTGAACTAACTCGCTTTGCAGCAAGCAGCAAAGAAAGTAAGCACACTGGCTTCAAGAAACCTTCCTGGCAAACCCTCACATCAAATGGATCACTTGCTGTGAATTCTTTCCACCCTTAAGTATATAGGTTGGGTTGCCTCACCCTACACTTATCTATATTCAAATATCATTTTATGTTTCAGGTTTTAGCTCCCTAAATTTATTGTCAGTTCCACCTAGGAAGAAACCATAGCTTGTATTCTTTTGTATACTTCCCTTGGGTAGGACCACAGGACATTTTTTTTAAAAAAGAGAGGAAGGAAGGGAAGAAGGGAGGGAGGGAGGGAAAGAGGGAGGAAGGAAGAAAAGAAGGAAGGAAGGAAGGAAGGAAGGGGGGAAGGAAGGAAGGAAAGGTAGAGGGAAGAAGAAAGGTGGAAGGGAAGAAGGAAGGGAGGAAGAAAAAAGGAAGGAGAAGGCAGAGAGAAAAGGCCTGCTTCAGAAGCCAGACTGACTTTGTGGTGGAGTATCCTGTGGTGAAACATCCCCATGCAAACTGGCCATCTGCAAACTGTCTGCTCTTGGCCGTTCTGTTGAACTTGATGCATCCATCTTCTTGTAATAAATACTTTTTGGAGAATTCAGCATAAGGAACCATCTGCCATGCTTGACCCAAGTCATCAGCAATGAGCAAAGTATCCATTTATAGGCTGCGTTGGTCATTAGTGACTAATTAAATGTGGGAAGCAAAGGCAATTCTTTCCAGAACAGCTGGTACAGAGGAGGATAAGGCAGCAGGAATAACTGCACAACTGGTTCTATAAAGAGCTTGTCTTTGAACCTACTACATCCAGTCGTTTTCTCCTGACGGCAGTGCCTAACACAAGGAGCAGCAGGTAACACTGGCAGAGGAGCCTGAGAACAAGCAGGACTCCGGGCCCCTTAAAGCCTGCTCCACCACGAGGGAGGAAGGGATCATTGCCCCTGCCCGAACAGGCTACCTTCTAGAAGTCATCCCCTCACCCCTCTGAAATCCCTTCGCACTTTACGCCACTTGTAAGGCTCTGATGGTGCACGTCACCGAGTATCATCCTTTAGATCTGTGTCTTTTTATCCTCACCACTTGCAGATTCTTTAAGACCATGGCTTTGCCACATTAACTGTGAACCTTACACAAGACCAAACTTAGCACCTTTTGCTGAGTCAACAACAAAGAAACATTTGTTGCATAAATGAATAAAATTCTCGTGGTCTTTTAGTCTGAAATATATTTTCTCATCTATTTCTTCACTTGGGCTTCAGCAGCGAAGTCCAACCCCTATTTATAGACTATATTAAACAAACACAGGACTGCATGAACCAATAGCAGAGACATGGGTAGGAGGTCAGGAGATAGAGTGTTATGCTGGTGCTTTTTCTAAACATAAAGGTGGACTTTGGTGAGTGATGTAACTTTTCTCAGCTACTTCATCTAGAAATTGAAGGAAAAGAACAACTGTCCTGTAAAGAAACAAGGGAAGGGAAAAGAGGAGACTTTGACTGGGCGCCTGCTACCTGGCAGACACTGGGTCAGGGGCACGAGGCTCATCAAAGCTTTGCAGCAGTCTCCTAGCTACAGATTAGGAAACTGGCACTCAAGTGAAATAACTGAGTCACTCAGGTAAGTAATTGGCAAAGTGAAGACACTCACGCAGAGAATCTAACCCCAAAGCACTTCGGGTAAAACCATTTGACACTTCGTGAGAGCCACCGAGCTGGCACCAGGATGGTTGCCAAGGATACGGAGGTGCACTGAACAGAAAGCCAAGTGTGCGTGAGTGAATGGAAAAATAGCTGCACCAGAGTATGTGTGAAGGATTCCTTCCACCCCACCCTGCTGCTTGTAATGAGGCTGTGGAAAATAAACTACGTCAAAGTCAAAAAGTCCGTTTTAAGTGTCTGCGCCTAACACTGCAGTACTGGAACCAGGAAACACACTTTAAATAAAGAACTCTTGGCCTCAGTCCCCGAGAAGATAACAATCTTCACTTATCTAGAAAGTTCACTGACTCGGAACAATATATTCCATTAAACGAATAGATACAATTAATATTGCTAACTTTGCTTTCCAGACTGCTCAACAGCCGTTGCAATTAAGACCAATGCATTGACGAATCAATGGACAGGATATTGTCACACATCAGAGGCTACAACTTTCTGAATGTTATGTCAGCTAATCATAATTAATAAATAATCTGCAGGTTTGGGTAGGGTTATAATAGGAAATATTCTACTAGCCATATTCTGGCTTTGACTATATATTCCTCTGTAACTAAAGGTACTATTTGATTAAGTAATATTTTAAAAGTTTAGTAATAGTTCTTCTCATTTGAAACAGTAATAGTAACTTCACTTCATAAAAACTTCCTCCTCCTCATGTACCCAAGAATTGTGTGTATTATACATGAAACAAAAAAGTAGAAATATGTAAACTTCAAGAGAAAGTTAAGCCGAAAATCATGAGTTCATTAACTAACTAATAATTATAAAGTAAATGAATTGTGGAAGGATGTTTTATATTATTCTTTCAGTATCTCTTTTGTACTACTGTGGGCCTTTTACAAGGAGAATTTTCTTGAATTTCTTACTTTATTGTTGAAATAGCAATAAAGTATGTACACGTAACCCATAGGCTTAAAATTAGTGATTCATTATTATGATATATTCACTGGAACAAAAGTAATATGCAGTTTGAGGAGCCTTCTTATGTCCCATTACAAGGACTGAATATTTTATTCTTCTGTACAAAATAAGAGCTACTTATTTTGCTACTTATCAATACTATTATTTCTTTGTTCGAATAGTATTTGGAGAAGAAAACCTCAAAAAGCAAATAGGTGGAAACACATATACCACCACTTTTTAAAAAATTGATTCAAACACATATAACTCTCTCTTCTGAACAGACATAATTTCTATTTCTAGCACAGGGAGCTCATAGTTAATGTTTTACAATTGTTCTGTTAAGCATATATTCTCTCTAGGACTGCCTTGAAATCTCTTCAAATATCAAAGAACCCTTAAATTAAGAAGAATTTATGGTGAGATCGATACCCTCATATTTTAGTCATTATTCATCCAGGAGAGTTCATTGCTCTCTCCTGCTGAAGGAATCAGAAAGGAATGGGTCTGGGATTTTCAGGGACCAAGTCAGGAAATGTCAATGGTTAGACTTGCAGGGGTGTCCAACCTTTTGGAGTCTCTGGGCCACACTGGAAGAAGAGCTGTCTTGGGTCACACATTAAATACACAAACATGAATGAAAACTGATGTGCAAAAAAGAGGTTTTAAGTAAGTTTGTGATTTTGCACTGGGCCGCATGGAGCCCATGGAACTCGGGTTGGACACCCCTGGCAGAGATGTGCAGGGTCTGAGCCTCCCCACCTTTCCCCAGTGGAGCATGTGCACCTGGGGCTCCAATGTTAAGTGCCATTCCTCCTCCAGCTCATCCATTTTGCTCTAAACTTTTTAGGGATAAGAAGTCCCAGTGGAGTAAAAAGTCCAGCACCCAGATTCCATCCACTGCGAGTCACAGAGTTTACCCCCACGTGATGCGAGGACATCAAAGTGAAGCCGGGACAGCAGGCGTTCCAAGTGCAAGTTCTCCGTGCGGTCAAGGGTGCCACAGTCAGGCCCACACTGGCGTGTGCACCGTGTGCAGCGAATGCCAGAACTCGTCACAAGTTCGCTGTATGTGAGTGTGTACACCGATAGAGCTGTCCCATCCAAGTGCCTGTTTGGGACCCCAGTGCCATTGTTTGGGGATGCTTATGATGGAGCATAATGCTGAGAGGGAATGTGACCTTTTTCTTACCACAGACACAGGGTCAGAGGGGACCTGGAAGCAGATGAGGTCTCCAGACCTGGGCCAGTTCATTAGGAAACGTTCGCTAACTCCCTGTCCCACCCCCACCAGCAAGAGGGTAGCAAAGAGGCGTTAAAAAGCATGAACTCATGGCCGCAGTGTGCACCAAAGGGAACCTGAGGAACACTCAGCACAGGTAATCTCCAAAAAAGATGAGACACTCAAATAAAGTGGATTGGGGCCATTGTAATTTGTATCATGAACAGCAGCTAAGAGTTATTGAGCCCTTCTCAAAAAGCAAGCCTTGTGTTCTGCATATATCATTTAACCCTCAAACCAAACCTATGAAGCAGGTACTTAATTGTCTCCATCCTACAGATGAGGAAAATGAGGCTTAGGGCCATTAAGGGACCTACCCAAGATCACACAGCCAGCAAGAATCAGCAGCCCTGCTTTCCACGAGCGCCATCTAATGCGGTAACCACTGGCCACATGTGACCATTCACATTTAAATTAAAATTCAATGAAGTTAAAATGCAGTTTCTCAGTTGCACTGGCCGCATTTCAAGTGTTCATACGGCTACTGACTACTGTATCAGACAGGGCCAACTACAGAACACTTCCGTCACTGCAGAAAGTTGTCTGGCTGTGCTATTTTAACCACTGCACGGGGCTCAGGAAGGTTAAAAAACAGACTAGTTTAAACACGCGCACACACACGCACACTCCCCTCACCGTCTCTGCAGTGGCCCTAGTGAGGGGAGCGCCATCTGCATCACCGATCCATGCGTGACAGAGGGAAACACAACAAGGGCCAACAGTACCTCCACTGGGACAGGGGAGGGAGTGTCGTGGAAGAGCTGGGAGCAACGGAAAGCACTGAAGAGAACGCTGGGTGGGTAACTCAAGAGATCTACAAGACCAAGCCTCCTCCTTACACGCACATGTTGAAGGAGGGACCCTCTGACGAAGAGAGGGATAGACATCCATGTCACTGATGTCAGTGTGGTCCATTGTGCTCACAATCCAGGAAAACGCATCCCACCAGATGCACAAGCAGCGCGGACACATCACAGCTGCCAAGAGGAGCTCAAGAAGAGTCAGTGCTTCCAAAACATTCTGAACCGTCCCAGAACTTCTCTTCGAACAATGTTTGTGGTAAGAAGTTAGAGTTATGTATGATTGGAATTTTCAAAGAAAATACTTTTTCTCTTAGTTGTGAAAAGAAATATAATGTTTCAAATAAAATTCTGCTGTTTTCCATTTAACATGACAGGGTTCCTCGATCTCCATATAGCTATTTGCTTGAAGCAATGAAGCCTCTAATAATAGTTTTATTATGTCTGCAACTGCTTCATGTTTTTAGCATGGGCCGTCCAAACAACTCTGAGGCCTAATGAAATCACACTTTCCACTGACCTAAATGTCCCACACAAACCCGAAATATCATACAAGGTATTTTTCCGTTTTTGTCATAGTCTTTATTCGTTACTTTGTCTTCTGTAAGTATCTTTACTGGGTCATTCAAAAGTCCCTTGTTGAGCATCAACTTAAGCAAAAGGAACGTATCAGATTTCCTATTCTCATGGAATTTTTGACAAGAATGGGCGATAAAGACAAATAACTGTTTCTGGGAAGACTGATAACTGCCACCAGGGTAGTTCAGACAAAGTGTTACCGTGATTCTGAGAAAAGAGAGGTCACAGCTGGTGGGGATGGGACCAAGGACAGCCTATCAGTGGAGATGGCTTCTGAGAAGATTCTTCGGGGTGGGGTGGGAGGACAACACTCCTCCAGGACCCCTTATCTAACCCCCACGGGGCGGTCCCTCTCGCTGACGGGATTTGTCCTCTGCCTTCTCCACTTTTGCAAAGGTGGCCACTTTGTTCTTGAGCAGAATCAGGGATCCTGGGCTGCCCTGTAAGCACCTGCAGTTGGCTGGGGAGGGGGGGCGGGGCCTGCACACAGGTATCCATCCACTTGTCATGTGTACACACTGCCCACAGAGATGGCATCCTTGACACCCACCCCTGACCACTCCTGGGCAGGAAGGAGCTGAGCCTTACCTGGCAGATATCAGCATCTTCCACAAAGACAAATGACAATTGATCACACAAATGCTGTTCCATAAAACACTAGCAGGCAATGCATTGTGGCACAGTTTATTTTTTCCAAACAAGTAAAACAAAAAGCTTGGCTTGAAAATAATGAAGTCATGTATATAAACAATGCCTCCCCCCCAAATGCTTTTCTCTTGTTTCCCTTTGCAATAATCTATTTCTATGTCAGATTTTAAAACAAAAGCTAATTTTAATAGGGAAAACAGATTAAGTCAAACAATGAAGAAAGAAGTAATGTTTGCAAGGTTTAGATTTGAAATCTTACATAGCTTTCCCAAAGACACTGATGTTTGCTGGCACTTGACTATTTTAATCCTGAAATTCAAACTTCTCTTTGATGACAAAACTATATACCTATAAATGAAACAAACATCCCATAGGTCTCTTTCTGGTGTGAGCTTCGGATACTTTTCCTTTGCAGCTCTTTCCAATTGTGAGCAATGTATCACTTTCTCTAGCTATTTTTAAAAAGGCTGGGTTTTAAAGTGTCAGGAAGGGCTCAAGTGACAACTAAATTAAAGTTATGTCATGTTCCTCAAAGCATATTCCAGTGACAATGCATTGGGTAGGAATGATGTTTATGACAAAGTCTATATTTTGTTTGGGTTATGAACTCTTTATTTATGACATTTAATAAGAACCAGACATTGCCTCATTACTGTTTCATCCGAGAAGTATGGCTTGCAATGAATTCTGGTGAGCTCTATTTTTTCCCCCATAGGGTAGTGTGTGTGTTACAAATGAAAAGTGAGAGCATTAGATGATTTGTTCAGGTCAGTGGTTCTAGGACTATAAATCTGTGGCTAGTAAGTATTCACTCATTTTTATCAGACATTCTGAAACTACATAAAAAAGAAGTAATGGAACAGAATCCTGAGTCTTAACCAACCATCATTAGAGGGACTGCAAAACAACCGTGTTCCAATTCTGGGTACTCTAGTAGCACTTGGGTGCAGACATAGGTTATCCAATACCACATTCGTTTGGTACTTGACCTTGGCATTTAAGGTATTTTCTTGAGCCAAGAGTTCAACTGATTAGAGAACTATTCTAAGGGCAGGAGTGACCTTGAGTGGCCTGAATGTTTTGGAACCAGGCAGACCTATGTTTCAGTCTCACCCCTGCCTTGTACCAGCTATGTGATTTTAGGCAAAATTAATTAGTCCCTCAGCTTCAATTTCTTCTTCTGAAAATCAGCGTGCTAATATGTCCTTGGCAAAACTAGTGTGAATTTAATGACATGAAAGTATGTACTATACCTGGTTCCTCATAAATGTTAGTTTCTTTTCCTTGAATAATTTTACATTGGAAATGAGTGGAAGATTTCATCGTAGTGTACTGATTCACTTAGGTATTCATGGGAGTATTAGCCTATATGTTGCCTCTTTAGAGACAAAAGGTTTTCTAGGGCTTTTGACCTCAGTGATAAAGTTATCTCTGCTTCATGACCCATTTCATGATAAGAACCCACAGCTTACAAATGCTGTTGAGCTAAAATAATAAAAAAATCAAAGCCTTTATTTAAAAAAGTGTAATGTCTTAAGAACAGGGATATAGATCAATAAAACAGAGAGCCCAGAAATAAACCCATGCCTTTACAGTCAATTAATATTTGACAAAGGAGGCAAGAACATACAGTGGAGTAAAAATAAAGCCAGTCTCTTCAATAAATGGTGTTGGGAAAATTGGACAGTTACATGCCAAAAGAAAAAAAAAAAAAACTAGACCATTAACTTACACCATACACAAGAATAAACTCAAAATGGATAAAAGAGTTAAATGTAAGTTCCAAAACCATAAAAATTGTAGAGGAAAACATAGGCAATAAAATTTCAGACACCTTGCGAAGCAGTATTTTTGCTGCTACATCTCCTAGGGCACTGGAAACAAAGGAGAAAATGAACGAATGGGACTACATTAGATTAAAAGCATCTTCATGAGAAAAGAAACCATAGACAAAATGAAAAGGGAATCCACTGAATGGGAGAACATATTTGCCAATGATACATCTGATAGGGGGTTAATTTCCAAAATATATAAAGAACTTACACAACTCAACACCAAAAAAACAAACAATCCAATTTTAAAAAATGGGCAAAGGCTCGCTGGTGAGGCTCAGTGGATTGAGCACAGGCCTGCAAACCAAAGGGTTGCTGGTTGGATTCCCAGTCAGGGCACAAGCCTGGGTTGCAGGCCAGGTCCCCAGTAAGGGGTGCTGAGAGGCAACCACACACTGATGTTTCTTTCCCTCTCTTTCTCCCTCCTTTCTGCTCTCTCTAAAAATAAATAAATAAAATCTTTTTTTAAAAAAGAAAGTTACATACCCAATGAGTTTTACACATACCCAACGTATAAAAAAATAAAAAATAGAAAATGGTCAAAGGATCTGAGCAGTTACATCTCCAAAGAGAACACACAAATGGCCAATAGATATATGAAAAGATGCTCAACATCACTAATTAGAGAAATGCAAATTAAAATCACAATGACATATCACCCTACACCTGTCAGAATGGCTATCATCAGTAAATCAACAAACAACACATGTTGGAGAGGTTGTGGAGGAAAGAGAACCCTAGTGCACTGTTGGTGAGGATGCAGACGGATGCAGATGGGTGCAGCCACTGTGGAAAATAGTATGGAGTTTCCTCAAAAAATTAAATATGAAATAGCCTTTGACCCAGTGATCCCACTTCTAGGAATATATCCTAAGAACCCCGAAACACCAATTCATAGCAGCACTATTTATAATAGCCAAGATCTAGAAATAGCCCAAGTGCCCAACAGTAGATGAGAGGATAAAAAAGCTGTGGTACATTTACCTAATGGAGTACTACATGGCAGTAAAAAAAGAAGGAACTCTTACCCTTTGTGACAGCACGGATGGAACTAGAGACTATTATGCTAAGTGAAATAAGCCACTCAGAGAAAGACAAATACCATATAATTTCACGTATAAGTGGAACTTAATGAACAAAGTAAACTGACAAACAAAATAGAAACAGAGGCATGGACACATGGAACAGACTGACAGCCGTCAGTGGGGAGGATGGAAGAGGGGGACTGGGTGAAAGGAGGTGAAGGGTTAGCCCAAGAACACATACGCATGACCCATGGACACCGACAGCGGTGTGGTGGCGGCCAGGGGGAAGGCGGGGTGGGAGATGAGTGCAGGTGGGTGAAGACGGAGGGGTGGATAGGGACATTTGTCATAGCATGGACAATAAAGTAATGCCTGTGTTCTTGGTTAAATTTTCTTAAACTAAATTTAGTCTGTGACACCCACTGAGCTCACTAAAGTATGTACTTTAGAGCAAAGGGAAGGAAGTGGTTATCTCAACTGGAAAAAAAAAAGACACATCTATGAAAAAGGTGAAGAAAATACAGTGAGATCAGAGCAAACACAAATTCTATCAAAATGTGCCCCTGGCTTCCCTGATAAGCACGTGGTGAATGCCACACTGGTCAGAACAATGCTATTCCCAGCTCGGGGTGAGCAGGGCTGCTCTCACTGACAGGAACGCGAAAGGACGGGGAGAGAGACCCATCAGGGGAGGCCCTGGCTTGAGCAATATTCAAACATCAATTGCAGGAAGTTCCCTATTCGATTACACACGATCACGAGAAGGCAATGCCAAAGACAGGTTCATAGCTAGATTTGGCTACACACAATTTGAAACTGTATGTATATCAACAAAATAAAAATTAAAGACAAATGGTAATTAAAAAACCATTTTCATGGTCTTTATTTATTACAATGTATGTGGTTAACTACAATAATTTGGAAGCTATTTTTAATAGGAAAATATATTGCCAAAAAATTCCAGTGAGTTAAAAAATCACGGAGAAGAAGAGTAACTGGAGGGAAAAGGTAAGAGCCTGTAAAATGTAGAACATTCCCTGACAAACGTCTAGAGAAAATCTTAAACATGTTTTGTGAAAAAGTTGGACTGTAACATAATAATAATTAATAGCAACTATTTCACTCTGAATAAAGGGATTTCAAAATAACCACTATATTTATTGATAGAACTAAGGTAGCGGTTTAAAAAATGCTGTAGAGACTGTGTAAATAGATTTGCTCAAAGCATCTGGAGCGTCTCACGGTCTCCTTGTGGATGAGAAGGTGGAAGTCAACCTCAGTGGATTCTAAATGTGCTGAACAACCCAGACACTCCAGGCAGTTGAGACACAGCTGTGCCAGCACGGAAGGAGGTTCCCCATGGAGGGCAATGGAGTGCTTACTGGTCCGTCTTTAAATATTGCTCAAAACTGAGATGGCAACACAATTTTCAAGTTTGTGACTGAATCTAGCTGGGAGGTAACAGGAAAAACACAAGAATCAAGACTCACAAGTATCTTGGCAAGGTCAGAACTAACTGGAGACTGCGTAGGAAAAAGGCTTTGTTTCCTGGGCGGATGACTGCTTGGAGTAATTTGCAAAACCGGTTGGAATACGTGTTGAGAGGAATCCTAAAGGCACACAGGGCTTGGGAAGAAGAGGAGTGAAAGCAATCAACACTATCTGGTCTGGATGTCCATACAACACACTGTAATGCAGTGATATCTTCAAGTTAGGGATTCATTCATTCATTCATTCATTCAGTAGGTGTTTATGCACGTTTCCTACGTGCTCGGGGAGAAAGGGTACTAAAATCATTCCACAATGTCTGGAGTTGTGTAGTTGTGATCACAACTGAGATGTCCTGAGGGTGAAGGAGGAGTTTATTCTCTCGTTCATTTAACAGCTGCTCATAAAGAGTTTCCTACGTGGTAAACACTGTTATAAGGGCTTCAAAATATTAAATTATTTGATTCTCTTAGCAATCATATGATATAAGATACTATTATTGCTCCCTCTACAAAGGACAGGTTAGGTAACTTGTCCAAGGTCAGAGAGCCGCTGAGTGGCGCAGCTGGGATTCAAGGCCAGGTGGGCTGTTTCCAGAGAGGGAGCGGCGCCTAAGCACCTCTCTGTAATGCACAGCATCTTGCAATATATGGACCATTACTATACACATAATACATTTTAACTTATTTAAAGATAAGTTTTAAGTCCTAAATTCAAGACCAAAAACTATAATATGTTATATAAATATAGAATGGGAGAGACAGATTAATACAAAAAAGAAAATTAGTTGGGATATATAAGTCCAGGAATAATAATGTTGCTGCTAAGAAAATGAATAAACTTCTAGCCTTGATTAATAGAAAAGAAGTAATGGAAGGGAAAAGAATTAGTTTATTGATTCTACTGGGTACTAGGCACTTTATATACAATATCGTATTTACCCTTGATTAAATCTCTTAGAGGTAGTTATTTGCGGTAGTTTGGTTGCATTTTTCAGGTGTTATAAGAGGAGATGGCAGAAAATCTAACATCAACCAAATGTCTATGGGGTCCTTGATACTTCACATACTTTACCCATCAAAACCTTACTTCAGCCTAGTGAAAGCTAAGCCTTATTGTTGCCCTTTAGACAGGAGCAGTCTAAGGCATAGAATGCGTAAAACATTGTGAGAGCCAAGATTCAAGTTCAGATGCGTCGCGCTCTGTGGTAAGCTCAATAATGACCACCCCGTCCCCGCCGCAATGTTCATATTCTATTCCTCAAGAACCTGTGAATATTACTACTTTGTATGGCACAAATAACTTTGCCGATGTGACTATTGATCCTGAAGTGGGAAGTTATCCTGGATTGCCTTGGTGGGTCCTAAACGGAATCATGGAGTCCTTGCAGAAGGAGAGTAGAGAGAATTTGACTGCAGCAGAGGAGAAGGCAGTGTGACCATGAATGCAAGGACTGCCAGGGTCCTCTAGAAGAGGAAGAGGTAAAGAACAGATTCTGCCCTGTAGCCTCCAGAAAGAACCAGTCCCGCTGATACCTGGATTTTAGTTTCTTAAGACATCTTTTGGACTTCTGACCTTCAGAATGATAAATCTGTGTTGTTTTATGTTTGTGGAATTTGTTGCAGTGGCAACAGGAAATCAGTGCAGGCTCCCAGCCTAGAGAACACTAATATAAATCAATTCCATGCAACAAACACTCAGGGCATTCTCGAGACGGAGCACTTACACACATCCGCATCGGGAAAAGCCAACGACTGCAGCCACGGCAGACCAGATAGGGAACTTCCAAACATGAACACCCTCCAAGGACACTTGAGACATCCTCATGACTATTCCAAAGCAAAATCTGGAAATCTGGAGCCAAGTACTCCAGAAGCTCTTCCCAGTAGGGAGGAAGGAATAGTGTGAGGGCCAGTCCTTCAGGTAGCCAAGCCATAAAACCTTGTAGAACTAAGTCAGAACTTCACACTGAAACCCACAGGACTGGGGTGGCCAACGCAAACCTCAGTAGAACTAGTTGTACTTCCAGTAGCAAAACACTCCTAAACAAGGGCCATATTACATTTCCAGCTCTTGGGGTAAAGCTTGGCACATGTCCGACAGTAGCCCTAGACTGGAACTCACCAGAGAATGAGTAACTCAGAGCAAAAATACTTGCAAAACAAACTCTGTGCCTAGCCCAGATGGAAAAACAAGCTACTGGCTTTGATTGCAGTACAAACTCCAGACCTCATGCCAGCAACAGCCTCCTCCAGGATTACATTTGGCATAGGACGGGAATTATAGTAGTTTGAATTACACATACTTTCCAAGGCAAAATAAGTACTACCATGCCCCGAAAGGAAGTCTGTTTATATCTTCCGCTGTTCATTGAGACAATACTCACTGGCTCTCGATGTTGCTGTCCGGCGTTACCCTCTCGGGGGAAGTGACTCAGGCAGGAAACAACCAGCAAAACCAAGAAAAAATACAACCTTCCGCGTGCAATTAGCTTTTGTTTTCCTGCCCCCTTTGGATCTCGATGGATATTTCTTCATGACAGAATTTTCAGTGCTAGTCTTCTGAAATACCCCCAAAGGGAAGGCTCGGAGGTACAACCAACAAGGGGGTCTGGTGCAGGTGGACCCTAGGGGAGGAAAAACCAAAACGTAAAGACAATGCTGATGGGAATCGAAAGGGATTCAAGCAGTGAAGACTTGAAGTCGTGAAAATATTTTTTAGACGTCCTTAATGAAAGAGCTATTCTCAAATTTTGAAATTCCACTTATTTCCTCATCAGTCTCCCTGCATCTCTGACGTTGTGGGTGTCGGCATTGCCGGCAGGTCCCATGAGCCATACTTAATGCCTTAAAACGATCTTGACTGTGACTTTCATTTCAGATCAATGACACCCATCGCTCATTAACATCAAATCAAGAGGCGGTAACTGAGCATCACTGGTGCACAAAATGCTGTGGAGGATACAATCACCAAAGGCAGTGCCCTCTCAGGGCTTATCATCTACTAAGGAGAAAGGACATAGATATATAAAATATGAAATAACAAAGTTTTAAAGATGGGTGACAAAATAGAAACCCATCGCGAAGTAGGACATGGTAAGCCGACAAATGACTGTACAGGCGAGGGCACTGTGGAGTTTAAGAAAGAAGAAGATCACGCGAAAACTGCAAGGCTACCAGGAGACTCGGGAACCCAGTAGTGTCGACCACGTTGTGGTGTGGGTAACACAGAGTAGGTGTGATGGCGAGAGATGTAGGCACTGGAGCCACACAGACCACAAGTCAAAACCCAGCTCTGCCACTTGCCAGACGTCAGATCTTGGCAGTTGCTTAAAGACTCTGAGCCTGGGTATCTTTCTCTGTGAAATGTGGGTCACACCTGCCTCCCAAAATTGCACCGTCAAAGTGAGATGTGTGTCAATTTCTTGGCAGACAGTAGATGCTCAATAAATGTCGAAAACCTTTTCTCTGGCAGTGGTTATTTAGTCTTCAATAAAATGTTTTGCCAAGATTGTCACGACACCTTATTATTACCCACAAACCTAAACATACTTTTACAAAAATGTCAGCGGTCTCCTGCAGGGGCAGTGTCATGCCGCCCCCATGACTGCCCAGGGAGGTCTGGGGCTCCAGCTTGGTCAGCAGGGACGCCCCGCAGAAGGTGGCTCTCCCCTCAGAAACTCTTAACCAATGCCTGCCATTGCTATAGGACACAGAGAAGCTACATATTTCCTCAATTTTATTATGTACATTTTCTACACATTAATATTTCTGAGACAGGAATGTGGCTTACGATTTGTCAGGAATATCCCTTTGAACAAAGCTGAAAAACAATTGAAAAGCATATTGTTTTATAATTCATGGCATTTTAGCATGGAGGAAATCTGATCACGGCCCTGGAGAGAATGGAGCTTCCAAGAAAATAGAGGTGGACTCAAGTTTAGAAGCAAAAAGCCACAGACCTAATGCCACAGAGCTGCACACTTAAAATTGATAAAACAGTAAATTTTATGTGATATGTGTTTTACTACAATAGAAAAAATTAAGCCACAGGATAAATACCATCGCCTGGATTAACAAGTCAGCATTATGCAAGGCTGCTGCAGGGCACAGGGCATATTAAAGCAAAGCCTTCCAGAGAAACCAACTGGTTCTCCGCCCTCCAAGCCCGTCTTTGAGGAAGAGCATATGTGTAGCCTAAAAAATCTCTACAATTAGTCACCCAGGAGAGTAAATCCTATTTCCTAGACACTGCTAACATCCTCAGGGTGTGGGGACGGTGGCTGGGGGGAGGATTCTAGGGAAGTGGGAGCACGAGAGTGGGCAGGAGCACAAATCTTATTGGAGGACAAATATAATCTGACCACAACAAAAGCTTTCCTACAAGCTATTCGGTTCACTCTACTGCTGTCGAAGTTTTCTGTGTGTTCATGTTTAAGGGAAGATGATAACAAATAAAAAATATCCAAGTTATAAACCACACCCTAGTAGAGTCAGAAGAAAGAAAAGAGGGAAATGTTGGACGCTGTGGTGGCAGGCTGGGAGGGGGGGCAGGAATGTGTTCTTTCACTCAACTGTGGCCAGGATGTTTTGTTCTGATGGTCCTCCCTCCGCACTTCCTTCCCCAATTGTACGACATCCCTGAAAGCAGCCATTTCTGATCAAAATGTTGCAGCACCTAAAAGGTCAAAAGAACAGTTTCCACCTGTGAAGCAGTCACCACCACAGCCCTGGGCCCTCCGCCGCCGCTCCAGGAGACAGCACAGCTGCACGCTTCTTCCGATCAGCAGGGTCAGAGACTCTTCCAGGCGGAGCCCGGAGGGAAAGCACCCCATCAGTGCCTTTCCCTCCTCTCCTTCCCAGCCTTTTCCCTAGAACCCTCCCTAATCCGTATCCCACATCTGGAGTCTATCAACAGCGTCCCAGGGATCTAATACATTCTCATTTTATCAGGAGATGGTTGAACACGGAAAAAAAGGCTTCCAGACTTCCACACGAATTGCTAATGATAGAACTTCAGACCTGTGTGGAGATATATTAAATCAGAAGACCCTGTTGAGAGGGTGCCTTCAAAGTTCCCAGTGCCCGTGTCTGTCCCTCCACTGACCCTAAGTGACCCGGTAGTGAAAGCTCTCCTCTGACTCAGGCTTCACCAGACAGCACCTTGAGTGCAACAGCTTCTGCCTCAAGACTACAGTATGGAATTTCCTCTATTAAAAATAGAACTGCCTTTTGACCCAGTGATGCCAGTGCTGGGAATATAGCCTAAAAATCCTGAAACACCAATTCAAAAGAACTTATGCACCCCAATATTCGTAGCAGTGCTATATACAATAGCCAAGGGCTGGAAACAGTTTAAGGGCCCATCGGTAAATGAGTGGACTAAAAAACTGTGGTACATTTACACAATGTAATTCTACACACCAGAAAGAAAGAAGGAACTCCTGCCCTTTGCGATAGCATGGATGGAACTGGAGAATATTAGGCTAAGTGAAATGAGCCAGTCAGAGAAAGACAAGTACCATATAATTTTAGTCATATGTGGAATCTAGTGAACAAAATAAACTAAGAGCAAAACAGAACCAGAGACATGGAAACAGGGAACAGACTGACAGCTGCCAGAGAAAAGAGAGGAGAGAGGAGTGGTGGAAAGAGGGGGAAGGAAATAGTCAAACAACGTGTATAAATGACGTACAGATATGGACGAGGGTGTGGGGTTGACTGTGGGAGCGGGGGATGGACTGGGCGAAGGAGGGCAATGGGGGAAAATTGGGACAACTGTAATAGAATAAGCAAGAATTAAAAGAAATACTACCTGAGGACCATTCCACCTGTGTTAGTCTGCTCGGGCTGCCATTACAAAACACTACAGGCTGGGTGGCTTAAACAACAGGAATTAATGTTCTCTCAGTACTAGAGGCTGAAAGTCCAAGATCAAGGTGTTGACAGGTTTGCTTTCTCCGAGGCCTCTCTCCTTGGCTTACAGACGGCTGCCTTCTTGCTGCACCCTCACACTATGGTCCCTTTATCCAAACCTCCTCTTCTGATAAGGACACAGGTCGTATTACATTAGGGCTCATTCATATGACCCCATTTTACCTTGACCACCTCTTTAAAGGTCCTATCTTCAAATTCAGTCACATCCTGAGTTACTGGGGGATTAGGATTTCAAAATATGAAACTTTCGAAGCATGCAATCCAACCCATCACACTTTCTTCCATCTTCAAAAGTCACCAAAGGGGAGCTATTGTTCTTTGATTGTAGCCAGGAACATTACATCAGGCTTTCTTTGAAGAGAAAAGGTCCTGCCATCTAAAGTGTGGAAGAGATGTTTCAAAGAGGAGAAAATTACTGGAGATGTCTCTGCTGGAGTTAGCTCTAGGAGGAGGCCATGAATAAAGAAAAGAAGCCACTTGACCACAAACCTGCTATGACACTACCCAAAGGGAGCTGAGGGGTCTCCTCCATTGTCACCAGAAGACAGATGCAGGATGGGAAGACCATTCAGTGGGATGTGTTTGGGCCTTTGGACGGCAGGTCATGAGTGAGATAGGCTGGGATGATCCAGGCTTGACAACTCGAAAGGTGAGTGATCTGCTGTTCTCTGAGACCCCGGAAGAACATGTGGCACCACTTTCATTTGTCATCTAAGGCAGCTACACTGTTCTGTTTCCTTTTATTCACTTTCAGTAACAATAACGATACTAGCAATAACTATACCACATACTGAGCTCTCACTGCAGAGCAGGCATTGGGTTAATCACTTTGTAGACATTTTCCCACTTAACCCTCACATTATTCTCTCTTTGTATAGGAAGGAACTGCCAAAGGTCACACAGCTCATTGGAGGAAGAGCAGGTATTTATACCAAGAACTCTGACCCTGGAGCCTATAGCTACTTTTCTTCATCAATCTACCTTTGGGAGGCAATATAATTGGGCTAGACTAGCACAGTGGAGAAACACAAGTTTTATCTTCACAATAGGCAAGAGTTCAAATCCCAGCTCAATGACCATGAGTAAGTGACTTGATCTCTATATTCAGTTGCCTTCTATACAGCTGAGGATAGTTTATGAAAAAGTGTAATCAAAGTCACTCATAAATAGCATCGATCATTTTTATTATTACCATTATTTTCTTCCCACCTCTATTCTATGATTAAACATGTAATATAAACCAATAAAATTGCATTAACACATAATATCTTGCATTGCAAGTTTCCACTAATTAGTGCTACTAATTTGAAGTTATTCTTCTAGCTCTTCAGCAAAGGCAAAATTTAGACGAACTCATATTTTTCACCTACTTTTAAAGATCACTACTGATTGCTTATTAGGTTTGCATTTTCCTTACCCCTTCAACATCTCAGTCCTTAGGAAGACTCAATGAATAATTTAAAATTCATGTTTAATGTATTATACATGCTTCTAGCAACTGTTTTTATGGACTGATTCCTGTTAAAGCCCTCAAGGCCTGGCGGCACAGGTGGCTCCATTAAAAATGTATTTCTCAGTATCCTTGAGGGATTTCTTTTAGGGGCTGCGACGGGCACATTCATAGATAATTGACAGTCGATTGAATGCTCCTCTATTCACCACATTTGAAGAAACATTGCTATTTTTGATCTGATAGTTGTCTGTCAGTACTTTCCATTTCCTACGCTGAACTATAATTAAAGCACATGACGTAGGACAAGGTGACTGGTTCAATTATTCCCTTGGAAATGGGTGAAAGGAGATTTTCAGGGATTAATAGAAGTGGGAAAAAGAAACGAAGAATAGGAAAATGTGTGCTTCCAAGGAGGGTCTTAGAAAGTTAGTCAATAGTGGGATACAGTAGGGAGGCCAGAATCACTCTTGTGCCTTGTCCAGATGCTAGGAATGGAATAGTCAGGAAGAGGAGGATGCTTTTCACTGGTTGTGCCTCCATCTGGGGTCAAGATGCATCCTCAATTAGATATCTATCTAATTAGATATCCTCAGTTGGATATCACCCACTTTCCTGGAGAAGAAATGAAGCCAGAACATGGTGTGTTTTTCTGGTGAACCTAGTTCCATAATCTGTCAAATGGTTTAAGTTTCATATTAGCCCTGAATTTGAAGTCTCCTAAGGCCTAAGTCGGGCACTGTTATATGTGGCTATGATGCTTTCTGTTTATTGAGTCAATAGGGTTACTCCTTTGTAGAGATGTAAACAACATGAATATAAAGGGGATAAGTCAGTTCCAAATAACATGTTCTGGCAGGCATTCATCCTCCTTGGATTAGTACAGATTAATATACTTTTAGAAGGTACATGTGGATAAATGTCTTCCTTACTGATATTGGTATGTCACCAAAATTATGAAGGGCCTACCCAGCCTTAGAAAAACCTGTGTTCCCCCTGCTGAGGGACCCAGGGAAGTCATACCCCATCAGTAATGTGGTTTCCACTCTATTTGCCAGACAGATGGACCATCTGGCTTAGGGTTGGCCCTAGAGTTTTCTATCAAAATAATTGTTTTTTCAAAACATATTAATTGACTTATGTTAATATGAACAATATCCCAGAATTGAGGACAAAAAAATAAGGTATCTTTTGGTCAATATTCCCTGGAGGAAAAACTTATATATAAATATGCTTTTTTACTGAGGTTTTATTTAATGCAGAGTATAAAAGCAGCTGTTGTGAGCAATGACGTTGGTTTCATTCATCATTATGTCTCCGATACCTAGCATAGGGCACATAACCCAGAAGGAGGTTTCAAATACTTGTTAAATAGAGGAGAGACTTGTGGTTAAAAGTGAGCAGCCTCCGGCATCCTGATTCATCTTAGAGAGTAAATGCATTTATTCCGCGTAAGATATGCCTGCGCAGTGGTCAGTTTTCTCTCAGGGAAGAGAATTACCTTTGAATTATCTTTGAAACAGCACTACCCTAGGGAATGGGCATAGCCCTTTACATTTGCAAATCTCTTGATGCTCAATTTTATTAGCTATTTTAAGAATAAGACCCTGGGATTCCAGTAGTAATACCTCATTTGATGGATGAACAATGCAAATCCAAAGGCATCAATTGAGGACTTACATATTTAATGCTTAAGACCCGAAGGTAAATCCGTAAGTGTATTATCGAATCCTCACAGTCACCCTGTGAGGCAAGTTCTATTTCAGCTCCATGTGTTATTGAAGCTCAAAACGGTCTAAGTGACTCATCAAATGTCACGTGGCATCTCAGTGGTAAAGACAGGATTTGAACCACGGTCTGTGTGGCTCCAGAACTCAGGGGCTTGACCACTGTCCATTACTGTTGCCATGCCCCCTTGTCTTCTCACAGTCCATAAAGGCTTTGGCAAAGTCCATTCCAGGACATGACAGTTTAATGACAGAGGGTCTTCTAGGATCTCAAAGCAAAAAGTTCCTTAAAAAGTGAAAACGGTAACGAAGATGAATTAAAAGGAATCCTTTGAGGCAGTGGACGAGGTACCTGCAGTGAGGGTGGCTGACCCCCACATCAAGTCCTGTTCTTCAGCTTACACTCTTTGGGCCTCTTGGGCTGCCCAAGTGGTGTCATTTCAAACAGCTCACCAACAGGCCTCCTCTGTTTTAATCAAGCTGAACTCCTTAAAACTCCTACTGCACAGTTTACATTTTCTGGCTTCTATCCCTTCCAGAAGCTGTTGTCCCCATCTGAAATGCCCTACAGTAAGTTAGATATGGCCACAACTTCATTGCAACAACTCCCATCAAAGGGAAGAATCTACTTCTCCACTGCCTTGAATCTGGGATGACTTGGTGACTTGCTTTGACCAACAGAATGTAGCAGAAATGACACTTACTGACTTCCAAGCCTTGGTTTCCAGAAGCCCTGAAGCTTCTGCCTCCACTGTCTTTGAACACTGCTGCCATATGAACAAACACAACTGTGAGGATGAGGGAGAGACCACGCAGAGAAAGAAGCCCAGCTGGCCAGTCTTGACCGAGGCCCAGGCTGAGAGCTGTGAGTGAGGTCATCCACAACCAGCTGACCCATAACACCTGCAAGCAGATGCAGAGTTGAGATGAGCCATCTGCCCAGATTGTGAAGCCAAAGAACAGTACCAAATCAATGGTGCTGTGTTACGCCCTTCGGTTTGGGGTGGTTTGTAATGCAGCAGCGGAACATTAACACATACCCTTTTATGCCTTTTTCCTAATAAGTCCAGTGCCTACTCATTGACCGAGCTCCGAAGTCACCCCTCCGAGCAGTTTTCCCCGATGGAAACTTCCCCTGCAAGGCCAGTCTCGGGTTTAAGTGGATGCTCTGCTGTGATGCTGCAGGCACAGAGACCCGCTGCCTCCCTGGGTACCTTCCCCCTTCCGCACCCACCGCCTGATACCTGGGGTTTCACCATTCAAGTTTCATTACTTATGTAAAAGCATAAATGCCTATTAAATTTTAAGAGTCCCTGGAAGGGATAACAAGTTCGTGCTTTTGATTTTGTTCTAATTAGAAAAATGTACAGGAATGGAAAGTGACCCAAACATAAAGTCACATTCTAAAAGAGAAAAAAAATTGTAATGGTTTTGAACAACCTGAATATAAGGCTTTAGGAATATAGGTGAAATAGTTACATGATCTAATCTCAATGTTTAATTTATTAAGTTAATTAAGCATACTATATATTTAAAATCACATTATATAAAACAACATTCAATTTAGAAATACTTCTTTCTTCTATACCTCCATCCATGAAGGTACTTGAGTCAAAGTAGCCATATGTGTCTTTAGTGGCAAAGATCCTCCGTAACACTAGGGACACTTTTGAGCCATCTGACAGTTTTCTAGACCTATCTTCTCCTCTGTCCACTGTGTTGCTGCTGCTGTTTTTGCTCTGATGCTGCCGCGGGAACTTTTATCCCAAGCTACAAGGACCCACTCACAAACCACAAGGACAGCTATTTGTTCCCTCTCCGCAAATGTATATTCAGGATATTCACAGTGCAGCCACTTGTAGTACTGCTTTGTAAAGGCACCTTCAGAAAGCTGTTGTACAATGGCATCTAAGGCTTGCAATTTGGAGATCTTATCCCCCCAAAAAAGAATTCATTAAATTTATGTTAAATTTCTTGGCTCCCCTTTTTTTTTTAATTAGAAGATCAACATAATCATTTAAAAGTTTGTAATTTCCTGAGGTCACTTCAAGCTAATGTGCCTTCCTCAAATAGTACTTTGTAGTTCAAAATAAGTCAGAAAAAAACATCCCATAACACAAAGGACTCTGGAAGGACAAGAATGCAAGGTATATCCTTTTTGAGGGGAAAACCCAAATTTCAGAGAGATATTTTGGGGAGAAAATGAATTATTTATATGACATATTAATACATACTTACTCTAGAAACTTCAGACAACACAGAAAATTACAGAGGGAACAACAAAATCATCAATAATGCTACCAAATAGAGATGATAGTCCTGGCTGGTGTGGCTCAGTGGATTGAGTGCTGGTCTGCGAACCAAAGGGTTGCCAGTTTGATTCCCAGCCAGGGCACATGCCTGGGTTGTAAACCAGGTCCCCAGTAGGGGGCATGTGAGAGGCAACCACACATTGATGTTTCTCTTTCTACCTCCCTTCCCCTCTCTAAAAATAAATGAATAAAATCTTTTTTAAAAATAGAGATTATAATTTCACCATTTTGATTCATTTCCTTCTAGATCTTCTTCCTATGCATTATTTTACATATATCAAGTTAGATTCCATTGGCTCTACTATGACAAAATTATAACAGACGCATTTCCCTGGTGTGAATTCTTTGTAAGAAGATACGCCATCTTTCTCTCACGCCCCCTCCTCCTGCTGTACATTGGCATTGCCTGGGGAGCACTGGTGTCTCAAGCAGACACTCACTCATCCTTTGCACCTTAGCATGAATGTGTTTCTATTTCTTTTTCCTTCATTCAACATCTAGCCAAGTAAAATATACCAAAAGTGAATAAAGGGCAGTCCCTGACCTCAAAACAGAGAGAGACCTATAAGCATAGAATAGGGTAAAGGCCTGAACACTGGAAGATACGAAACACTAGGCAGCACAGAGGGGAGCTGGACCCCTCAGGGCAGGGGTCAGAGGACGCAACACGGGAGGACTGGGGGCTTCTTTGTTTGTTTGTTTGTTTGCTTGTTAATTACTTTATAAAAAAAGACTATTAAGACCGTTTTGAGAAGGGCTGGGAGAAGTCTCTAGGAATCTTTCCCCAACAAGATGCCCAGGACAGAGCATGTGGACAGCAGCAGGACCATGCCTTATTAGCACCAGTTAAAGGTTTCCTGGACAACGGGGGTATTTTCCCCCAGAGCAGCTGTGAATAGAGGGGAAATAAGCCTGAGGGCACCGGGACTGAAGGGATGGAACTAGAAGAAGCCAAGACAAGTGCCAGCATGAAAGAGCAGAACAAGCTCCGCCACTCCCACACTCATCCTCACCCTGTTCAGTGTTTCCGCGTCCTGGCACCCGGGCCTGCGCTCTCTGATTCTTCACACAGGCGTGTCTCATCTCCTTCCAGTACATTCCTGGAGTTCAGCGGAGACAGCAATTATGGAGTCGCAGGGAGCCCCAGGCCTGGGTTTGAGGCCCAGTTGCCAGTCTCCTCTGGGCTCAGCATCCTGCCCAGTGTGACAAATTCTCCCTCAGTCTGTAGATGTGGCTGCAGGCAAGTGACAGACGTGCCTCTTCCAGCCACACTGACCCTACAGATTCTTCACCTCAGATTTATTTCTTGCTTTTTAAGAAAGCTTTTTAAAATTGAGCTATCACCGCATAATAACATTATATTAGCTTCAGTTTCCAGACACCAGGCTAGGCAAGCCAGAGCCAGACATGGAGACTAGAGTGGCCCTCGGCCACCCACCTGAAGTAGCCACCACTCCCCACCAACACCCCGCTCATTCCATCTGTGTTTATTTTCTTCAGAGCGTGGACCGCTTCCTGAACTGAACTTCTTTGCTTACTTGTTTACTGTCTGTCTTCCTACTGAAATATACCAGGAGAGCAGGAATCTTGTCGCAAAGCCTAACACAGTGTATGAGGCTACAGATGGAACAGTGCGAAAGAAGAAATGAGCGAACATGGAGTAAACGTGACCCCGAAACATGCGTTACCATGAGCTCTAGGTACTAAAGAGGGGATAAGGTAACACCCCTGATCTCCACAGCTCACAGTCTAATAAGGAGAGAGAATAAGAAAAAGAAATCATTGCAATTCAGTGTAAAAAGCATAATTGCAGGCGTAGAAATAGGTACAGAGGTAGTAGAGAGAAAGGCACCTACCCATTTTTCTGAAAGAAGTGATTTCTGACCTCAGTTTTAAAGAATGAATGGAAATTTGACAGGTAGGTAATGAGGGAAATACTTTCAACACGGCCCCTTGGAGCTTCACTCTGACCTGAACCTTGGCCTCACTTCCCTTCCCCCGTGGAAAGTCAGGGTTAAAAATACCCTTTAAGATCATCTAGTCCAGCAGTTCCTAAAGAAGACTGTTGTTTTAAAATACGCCCATAAATTCTCTGATGCTCAGTCCTTCTGAGGAGGCCAGTTCCCCTTCCATTGAGCATGGGCTGTGCTTAGTGACTCACTTCTAATAAATAGAATGTGGCAAAATGACAACATATGACTTCTGAGGCTGGGTCATAGAAGACAAGTGGCTTCCACCTTATTCTCTCTCTCTCTCTCTCTCTCTCTGTCTCTCTCTGTCTCTCTCATTACTCATGCTGGAGGCAGCCAGCTGCCATGTAGTGAGGACGCACAGGGCAAGACACAGAGGCCCCGTGCCCACAGCCCGTGAGACCCAGATTCTCCAGCCCCAGGGAAGCCTGCGGATGATGGCAGCTGTGGTCAAGGTCTTGACCGCAATCTCATGACCCTCAGGAGCTTAGCTGCTCCTGAATTCCAGACCAACAGAAACTAGGAGATAATAACTACTGGGTTGGCCAAAAAGTTCATTTGGCTTCAGTAGCGCTTAGTTGTCTTTAACATCATTAGAAACAATTTTGTTTGATTGTATTGTGACAGCTGTCATATCAGCATGCATGTAAAAAAACTTATCAAAAGTGGCAAATTTTTGTGCAGTCATCTTAATATTGAAGATGGGGGAAATAAGCAACACTTTTTTGGCACATTATGCTTTATTATTTTAAGAAAGGTAAAAACGCAACTGAAATGCAAAAAAAGATTTGTGCAGTGTATGGAGAAGGTGCCGTGACTGATCAAACGTGTCAAAAGTGGTTTGTGAAGTTTCGTGCTGGAGATTTCTCGCTGGACGATGCTGTGTGGTTGGGTAGAACAGTTGAAGTTGATAGCAGGCATATTAAGTCATTAATTGAGAACAATCAACATTATATGCCATGCAGGAGATAGCCGGCATACTCAAAATATCCAAATCAATAAAGTTGTTGAGGAAAGTGAAAAAAGGGTCTTTTATTTTACAGAAGGAACTAAACGGACTTTTTGGCCAACCACTATTCCTTGTTTTAAGCCACTGAGTTTGGGGGTAATTTTTTACACAGCAATAGATAACAAATACAAGGACCTCAAACAGCTTGTGTTTATGTGAATGATGACTGTTTATATTTACCCTATTAGAAATTAAAACTGAAAAAGTGTTAAAAACATTTATGTATTAATTCATTAAAAATAATGTAATAAATATAGTATGTTACCATAAATGACATTTTTTTGAAAAATAATAATTTTCTAAAAGAAAAGTGAGGAAAATGGCATCATTTTCATTTTTATAAATCTTTTAATTGTCCCATTTCATGGACGATAGCTGGATTCTTATATTTACTTCTATATTTACTCACTTGTAAAATCACAGATTATGTAGCTCTGAAAAACTCCACAAGACATTAGAAGTGAAAAATAGCACTGATCTTATCAAGGTTCTTTTTAACACCCATGACAAGTAGATACAGGTCACACTTGAACATGCCCAGTGACTGGGAACAGAGTTCCCATGAAAGCCCACTGCTCCCCTCGAACATCTCTGGTGACCAGAAAGCCCGCCCCTCTGCCAGGCTACCTTTGCCCTCCCATCGGTTTTATGCAGTCTCCTTAGGAGTGCATTCAGAATAGGTCTAATCATTCCTTTAAGGCTAAGACCCTGGGGTAGTCTATTTAAGGGTTATTTATAACCTTCCAGTTTATGGAGCACTTTTGCCCATGTTCCCTTAAAAAAAAAATACAGTAAGATAATTCAATTCTAAACGAATATCTCAAAAGAATTTACCATGAGTTATGCCCTCCTGCCAATTGGTTTCAAGGACTTCAGGGCCTTTTCCCAGACACAGATATCCCCGTAGGAGCTGTTTTCAAACATCAGACTGGCAGAACGCATAGATTTGATGTCTCTGGGATGGTAAACTTAAAAGAACACCGAAAACAATCAATGCAACTGAGAACAGAGATTTCTCTTTTCTGCTTAAGGCACAGCCTTTCGATTGCATTAGCCTTCCCAGCCCCGTGTTTGAAGTTCCTCCTACAGCATCCTGAGCTCTGTGCGTGTTTCCACATGCTTCTCATAAACACCATGGGCTTAGCCGTTCATCAGAGCTGTCCACCAGGTCCCTGTTTGGAGGTGTCTGGGACAGGACATCTGCTGGTTTGTAAGGGTAGGAAAGACATTTGTGGTTGGTTCTGAAACACAGAAACAGCTCCAGGAAACATTTCCCAAAAGCTGTTCAGAGAGTAGAAAAAGGCATTTCTCGTTATGTGAACCATACTCTCTGGGGAGAAAGAACTATGCTCAGCCAGACTTAAAAATTGAGTTTGAAATCCTCTTATATCCATGTCAAAACACTTGGCACACACAGGAAAAAGTACACTATTGGTGGGGATTGTAAACTGGTAAAACCGCTATGGACAAGAAAATGGAGGTTCCTCAAAAAATTAAAAGTAAAACTTCCATATGATCCAGCAGGCCCACTTCTGGGCATTCGTCCAGAGGAAATCAAACCACTGTCCTGAAGATATGTCTGTACCCCCATGTTCACTGCAGCATTAACTCGCATTAGCCAGGGTATGGAAACAATCTCCATGTCCATTTACAGATGAATGGCTACAGGAAATATTATACAAACTCACACCGTGGGATGTCATTCATCCAAAGGTAGGAAATCCTGGCGTTTACAGCGTTTATGGGTGAACTGGAGGGCATGATGCTCAGTGAAATAAGCTAGACAGAGAAAGACAGATACTGTATGGTCTCATTTATATGTGGGGTCTAAACACAATAATAAAAGTTTAAAAAAAATTTTTTTAAAGTTGAACTCATAGAAACAGAGAGCGGAATGGTGGTTCTGGGGGCAGTGGGGTAAGGAAATGGGAAGATGTTAGTCAAAGGGTACGAGCCTTCAGTTGTAAAATAAGTTCTGGGGATCTAGGGTACAGTATGGTGACTATAGTTAATAATAATATATTGTATACTTGAAATTTACTAAGAGAGTAGATCTTAAGTAAGCATTCTCACCACAAAAAAAGAAAAAAAGTATCTCCAAGGTGAAAGAAGTGTTAATTAACCTTATCGTAGTAATCAGTTCACAATATATATGTATATCAAATCATTATAGTGTATACTTTAAATATCTTATAACTGTCAATCATACCTCAATAAAGCTGAAAATCACATTAAAAAGTGAACATATAGATATAAAAATCCTCATACTTTAAGTTTATAAAATTTTGTTTGTCAATTATATGTCATTAAAACTTGGAAAAACAAATAAATAATATAATAAAAAAGAAATAGGAGGGAAAAACAAAATGAATTGAATGTATCTGAAAGCCATTGCTGCTATTTTCAATGGAATTCAGAAGAATCCATTAGGAACAGTTACTTCATCTCACATTACAGGGTTCGTTAGAACATAATGTTGCCCCTGAAAAAGACTTCAACTAATCTCACACAATTTAGAGAATTCATTCAGTCGTTTCTTGCCTTCTCTCACTGTATAATAGAGAATAACACAAAATTAGTGTTTTGCTCTGAATTGTAATAGCTAACATTTATTGAGAACTTACTATATCAAGGATTGTACTAACAGCTTTTCAGCTTTAGCTCACTTAATCCAAATATACTGCTGCTATACCCATTTTATAGATGGGAATACTAAAGTTCAGAAACCATATAGCCAAGGTCATAGCCAAGGTCACAGAACTAGAGAATGGCAGAGAGGAAACTATGGGAGACAAGAAATGACCTTTGGGGCATCAGAGGAAAGTGCTCACTTTAACAGCAATTGGAGATATTTGAAAACAAACAAAAGTGGGGGAGACAAAATAGTAACAAAGTTGACTTAACTGCATAGGACTGATAGGAATCACAGTAATTCGTGTGTGCCTCCATTCACATTTACCGGGCAACATGATAGCCAATCACACACGTTTTGCACTTTTATAATAGTTTTATTTTATGGCAACGAGTGCTTCCCTCCGAACCTCTTGGACTACGTGCGAGTGTGAAGGAGCAGCAGACTTTGGCCTTGGGTGTTGCCCTGGCCTGCGTTTGTAACCTGCTCTACAATTTACTGCCTGTGTGCCCCTGGGCAAGCCGTATAAACTCTCTAACCTCAGTTTTCTCACCTATAAAGCACAGGTATAAAAAGAATGGGAGGACATGTCTTAAATATTCCACAGAATCTAACACACACGAAGCACGTAGTACTTCACTACTATGTCCTTCATGATGATGATGAATAAGTACGGCCATGTGGTCAGCTCTGAAAACTTGAAGGCATTGTCCTCGCTTCCTCCACTCTGCTGCTGTGCTTCCAATTAACAGTCTCACACACACACACACACACATACACACACCCCTTTGTGGAACTTCTGTATCCTTCAGCAAACACAGCAATTTGCCGAGTAGAAAAAAAATAAAGAAAGAAAGAAAGCAGAGTGCTGGAGGAACAGAAGAATGAGAATAAATGGAGGAGGCTACGTTAAGTTTATAAAACAACTTCTACTGACAGGTGGCAGAAGTGGAGCCAGCGTGGAAGGCCTTGTCCAGTCCTTGGACAACACTCCCATCTTGTCACACATAAATACCCAATGGCCAGGTATGACCACACTGATTCCCCCATCGAAACAGCCAAGACATCTGAACTAGGAACACTAAGCCATTTTTGAGAGGGGAAGAGGGAGGGGGACATGGGTGGAAAGATGGGGACGGGACTAGTTAAGGAACATGTATGAGTGACCCATGGACATGGACAACAGGGTGGGGATTGACTGTGGGAGTGGGGGGTGGGCTGGGCAGGGGGGAGCAAAGGGTGAAAAATTGGGACAACTGTAATAGAACAACAATAAAATATTTAATAATAATAAAAAAGTTGAACAGGAAGAACCACGAGATAACAGTTCCAGGGCTTGATACTGGCCTGAAACATGGTATTAAACGTGTAAACAGGAGATGCCAACAGAGTCCTTCAGTGAAGTTTGCAGGAACAAATTAAGTGCTCAATCATCTTTGGGAAACTCAGACACTGATACTTGTTTATGAAAGGGGAGGACAAAATAGGTCATAGGGTCTCAGCTTCGGACATTTGGGCTGGAGAGCAGTTGGAGAGCATCTGAACCTGTCGAGAAAAAGAGGGTCCTTTGGGGGGCTGGCGGGCAGAGGGACGGGGAACCTTCTCAAGAGTCTGTATCAGGATCTTCACAAAGTTGTCGTTTGTGTTTAGGAGAGTCTTTGTTCTGTTTATTCGAGATGTACTATAGAAGAATATTGTCAATGGACCAACTTTTAATGGGTGGATAGTTGGCAAAACATTTATCATTGACTCATTGTTTATTCCCAGGAAAGCTATTTAATCTCTGTCACTTCAATGTATCTGTCAATAAAATGTGGGAAGATTCTGGCCTCACCGTGCATCTCAGGGATATGAGAACTGCATGAGACGGCCAGTGGCCATGGGAGAGCGCCACTCGAGCACCGATGAATTCCTCCGAGTCCGCCTTGTAAGCCTGTGCTGCCGCAGCCGCCTGCGTTGGAGGCAGAAGGAAGACATGGGCAGCGAAGTCACAGGTGGTAACTCAAAAAGTCAGCAGGAGAAAGAGTGGCTAAGAGAACGGAATGGCCAGAGGCATCCAAGAAATTTGAGACAAATTACACGAATTAAGAGAGAGAATGTAAGAATATAAGACATAGATGGGAGCACAGTACAATATCCAAATAATAAAAGAGAAGTATCTCAATTGAGTCCCGCCATCCAAAGGCATAAATAAAAATAACAGTCAATTAAAACTGGAAAGAAAGATGCAAAAGGGGGAGGGGGAGTTAAAGTGAAAAAGACAATGTTAAGAAAATCCTAGAAGTTTATTTGAAAAAACAAAAACATGCAGAATTAAATGAGGAACAAAAAGTAAAGCAGCCATGAATATGGAGGATGTCCTTTTGGGGTCTTTCTCATTCATGACATTTTAATTCCTTTTCCTTAAATAAATGATTTCAAATTATTGCCCATTTCTTTTCTGACTTTTCAAAGCAGCCTTAACAGAGGCACGAAGACAGTATTTGGTTGTTTTAGCGGCAAATGTAAACTGGCTAACTGGAGGATGGTGGTCTGTAAGGAGCTGAAGTAAATAGAGCTCAAGAATAACACTGTATCTATGTTTACCCAGCACTGTCTCGGGAGAGAGACACGGGGACTCATTTCTATCTGGCTTTAAATCATTGCTTCAGGAGGTCACCTGAAGGCCAATCAATGAAATGGATTATTTTAATGTGTAAAATTGAGTACAAGATCCTGGGCCCACTGTAAGGCGCAAGAGAGAAGTAACCTTTACATCTCTCGATGGCAGGCTGTGACTTTCCCTGGAGGATTCTACAGCAGGCCCTGCCAGGTGTCATTACGCAGCCGTTGCTTGCCAGGCCCTGTTACAGTCCCAAAACGGGTCAGGACTTTCTTCTATTCCTGGGTGATGTTCTTCTACTGTGACTTTAGGAGAAACAGATAAGTTAGTTCTTTTTTTTCAATCACACGCTAGGCAAACTAATAAACCAAACTTACTACACAATTAGCTGTACTTATCTCAATTAATTACAGATATTCCAAACACTGAATGCTTTTTCTAACAATACAGGTATCATTTGAGTTCTGGCCAACAATCTCTTTGGCCATGGGTAGCTGCGCCAGCGTTTCAGATCTAATCTGTCTACGGAGTCTTTATGTCTTCATCTGTTGTCTGGTCCTGAGCCCTTCTCACACATATGTGTATGCTCACATATATGTGTATAGTTACATACAACACATACACACCACACTGTCCATCCACAGTCACCTTCCACATGACCGCTGAGTTTACTGAATGTCCAGTCACTCAATTTACAAGGCTTCACTACCCTAACTGAAGAAGTTTTTAACTTTTTCTACTACCCTTCATTTCCCAATTCTGGTCTATAGAATACGTAGGAAAAAACTACTAGGGAACAAGTTAGAAATACAGATTCCTGGGACTCACACCCAAAGATTCAGATTCAGTAGCTCTGGAGTAAGGCCCAGAAATCTGTGTTTTTAACACATTTCCTGTTCAGGGTACAAGAAGGGACAAGAGGACATGCAAATGTGGTGTCATTGTGACCAGTACAAAGAGCTGAGTTCCAATATCAGCTCCCACTTTTGCCTTCTGTGTTGGGCAAGCTGCTTCTGCCTAATCCCAATTTTGGAGGGAAGTGGGAAGTGGCATCTGTGGCATTGTTGCGAGGATTTAATAAATTAACACCTGTTAATCTTTGAAACAGGGTCAGTGAGTCCTCAAAAATCTTAACTACTTCTGGCTTTATGCATGTTTATGTATTGCATGTTTATGCATGTTTAAAGGTTTGTGGTCTTTTTTCAAACAGCATATAACTATTTTTACATTTGTTGAAAAAGTAACCCTCCCTCTGCATGGGGACAGGGTTGGGCCAGCACTCGCTCCTCCCGTCCATGCATCAGCTCCTCCTGGGCTGGCCCAGGGCAGCTCCCACTCTCAGAGCAGCCCTGCCTCCTGCACTCCTGCTCCCTCAGGGCCGCGCTCAAACCTTCTGGAAAACTGGGTAATGCCACCGCACCTGCGGGGCTGCAAGGCCACGTGGCTGCTCGCTTTCTCTTCCCTCTTACACTCCTGACTGTTCCCTGGGCTCCTGCCACTCCCGCCCCATTATGCTCCATTATGCTCCATTATTCACACTCCTGTGCCTTCCTTGTAGAGCACTTAGCACGGGTTCTAATTACACATTAGTTTGTTAAATTAATGGAGGCAGGATCCATGTCTACTTGGTTCGCTCTTGCGTTTTAGCTCCTACCACCGTTCTTGGCACACAGATGATGCTCAACAACACACTTTAAATGGATGGATGAGCAAACTGCTTCACCCTCCCACCCCCTCTTCACCGGTCTGATCCTGCTGACTATCTTAGGCGACCCACCACGGTCAGGTGCAGCCTGTACAACAGGAGGGCTTATTTATTGTCCCTATGGCTGACACAGAGGAGAAATTCACCTGCACGTCCAGTACCACTAGAAGGGCTATTCCCCCAGGAAACAGCAGCCCATCTTCGGGCTGGTCCCTGAGATGCCGCTCTGCAACTGGTCCCTCCCACGGATGCAGGGACAGGAACAAAATCACTACTCTTCAAAAGGAACGGCTCTCTTCTACTGTCACCATCTCTCAGAGACACCGTCAGCATTTTAAACCCTCCTACTCCTTCCTGCCACCCCTACCAAACTGACCCTGCCTGCGAGGCCAGCAGGCAGCCGCCTCCCCTACTCCTCCCGATGGCAAGTCCTCTCCACTAACAATCCCTTCAAATTAGCTACATCTGATAGACTACCGCTTATCAGAAAAAACAAGGAATTTGTTTTCTGACCGAAATAATCCTCACATACCGGTATTGGTTTTGAGCTTCTTGGCTGAGGTGTGCTAAAACAAATATTATCTTTCATGCGAATGCAGTAGTGAAAGGAAAATGCTCCAAACTCTATTCTATAAAAATGGAGGTATTTTACTCACTTCCTGCTCCGAATCTTTAGTTCATTTATGTCCATCCTCAAGAAACTGACTGACTCATATTATCTAGTGAGACACAGAGAAGGTTGGCATCAGTTCGCTGACTTACTTGCCACCCAGGATATGTTGCTTCCTCACCTGTTAAATTTTGTTTCAATATACTGAGTTCAACTCTGAGTTTCCCTATTTGGGCCTCAGTTTTTTACATAATTTCTTGGCAGGGAGAAAAAAAGAACAATTAAAGTATGTGCTTGCGCGCAAGTTATTCTTCTGATCCTGGGACCTGTATTTGCTTCTCTTTAACCCTCCCTTCTTAAGTATACCTCGAAGAAGTGCCTTGGTGCATCTTGCAACACACCACACCCTATACAGCGAAGGCTTCCATAGGGCGGTGACTAAAACCCTGTGCTTCTTTGCATGATGCTACTGGAGCCCTTACATCAGAAGATGGCATCGGCCAGTGCCTCCTACTCTATCGGTTGCTAACATCGCAAAGCATGACCTATGTGTCTTGGGCTCTCCACAAAAGCGGGAAGAGCCTTTACCACGAGATTTTCTACATTTGATTAATATCATTTTAAACTATTGTAAACGTCATTTCTCTACTTGAAAAGACACCCCCCACCCCAGAGGGTGCCCAGCGCTCTGGGACTTAGCCAGATGACTGTATCCCCCACTGCTCCTTCGACGCCTGCAGCAGCTCATCTCTGCACAGGTTCTTCTGTGCGAAGTCACCTTTTCCCTTTCATTGCCCCTCTTCTGCAGTATTAATCAGTCTTTTTAGTCTGAGAGAATTTCGTTAGCAACACTTCAAAGTTTTTACTCATTTCAAAAAAAAAAAAAGCTGGCAGAACAAGGATGTGAACCTGAAGAAAGAATAAATTGAAGCAAATGCAAGTAACATAATTTTTCATTTTTAACCCAATTTTTAGCTATGAAAAATATAGCAAATAAAGGATACAAACAAAAAGAATGAAAATTATACTGAGTTTTTGCCAGGACCCCATGATTTCTTGTTTTTTCCCCTAATACTGGATACTTCTCCTCAAATATCCTTTACTTAGTTGTTCCTCATCTCTTGGACTCCTTTTCCTTCTTAATGTATTTTTTTAACAGCTAAGGGTATTAAATTCAGGTACAATCAACTTCATGTTTTAAGTGTATAATTGGTTTTTAGTAACTTTACAGAGTCATACAACCACACTAGAATCTAAGTTTAGGACATTTCCATCATCCCAAAAAGGTCCCTCATGTACATTTCTTTGACTTCTTTGGCTTAGTCTTTGGACCACTTCTCTTTATACTCATTTCGTGATGACCTCATCTGACTGCCACACTTTAAGGACCAGGTATATTCTGATGACTCTCAGATCTGCCTCTCCACCCTGCACCTCTCCTCTAAACCTCACACTCGTTTCCTCTTAGATGTCTAATGGGCATCTCAAATGGCATGCCCAAAACCGAGTTTTGATCTTCCCCTAAAACTGCTCCTCCCACGGTCTTTCCTAACCAGTTAATAGCAGTTCTTTATTCCAGTCGCTCACGCCAAAACCCCTGGAGTCATCCTTGAGTCCTCTCTTTCATCTCATCCACCATCCAATTCATCAAGAAAAATCCTGTGACCCTACCTGTAAAACAGAGCCAGAATCCAGCTCCTTCTCATACTGACACGGCTCCCACCCGGGTCCAAGCCACCGCATCTCTCGCCTGGGTTATTGCAATAGCCCCATTACTGGCCTCCTGCCCCTGCACCTACTCCCTGACTCCTGCTCTCAACATAGGAATAGCCAGAGTGACTCTTTTAAAGCTTGTCAGACCATGTTACAACTCACACCCGGCGATGACTTCCCATCTCACACAGAGCAAAAGCCAGTGCTTGTTCAACCTCCTCTGCCCGCCTCGTACACTCTGCTTCAGCCTCACTGGACCGCCTTGCCCTTCCCCAAGCACATCCGGCTCAGGACCTTTGCACTGCCTGTTCCTTCTGCCTTCGAGATTCTTCCCAGAAAACTATTTGGCTAATTCCTTTACCTCTGATAAGTCCTCCCTCAGTCTTAGTTCTCAAAGAGGTCTGTCTACCTTCATCACCCTCTTTAATACCATGAATCTGCCCCTGCATGCTCAGTCCCCCATACCTTGTTCTACCTTTTCTTGCTGCTTGAAAGTTTTCCCCCTTTCACTTAACAAAGCTGCTCCTAAGTTTAATAAGAAAAAGCAAAGGGCTGACAAGAGCCACCATGACTTTGAAGGAGAATGAAGAAGGATATAACCCCTAACAGATATGAAACCCATTATAAAGCCACAGTCATTAAAAGGGTATAGCAACGGTAAAGGCATGGAAAAATGGGACCGATCGAAGAGAGCAAAGGGCCCCGAAATAAACACATGTTCTACCTAGGTACTTGGGATATGACATGTTAGCATCATAAATCACTGCGAAATAAGATTATTTAAAACAGGACAACTAAGTTTCTATCTGGAAAAAAGGTAAAATTACTGTGGAACACTGTTTTACATCATATACAAAGTAGATTCCACAGTGATGAAGGAATTAAATTAAAAAAAAGAAAAACTTTCAAACCTTCCGAGAAAATATATTTATAACATCTTGCTAGAAAAAGTTTTCATAAACAAGACAAAAAATGTACAACACTAAAGGAAAATACTGAAATAATTGACTACATTAATATTAAAAGGGACCTGTATAACAGGAGACACAATAAACCAAGTTAAAAGAAGTGCCACAGTCTAAAAGATGATACATATGGTTGAAAAAAGGACTGGTTTGTAGTATTTATATTTATTTTTAACTGACACTAATTTTGAGAAGACAAATAACTCAATGGAAACACTTTCAATGTTTAAAATAAAATTTAAATGTTGAAATATATGAATAGTCAATTAATTCACAAAAGAGGACATTTATCTGGCCATTTACTCACATGAAATTTGTTCAACCTTACTAAATGAATGTGCAGTTAAGACGATGATACTCTCCAATTGGCTCCACAGAAGTAAAAATAACTCTGATAATACAAAGTGTAATTCACAAGGATGTAGTGGAAATGAAGCTGTTACATACCCTGATTGGGTGTGTGCACTGGTCCTAACTACTTCGGAGAACAATTTGGCAAAACCCAATAAAGCTGAGAATGTATGTGTTGTACAACCTAGTAGGTCCATTTTTAGAGATGGACCTAGAGAAACTCTGATATATGCACATAAAATCATGTACAAGCATGTTCACTGCAGCTTTGCTTCTGATTGGAAAAATAATGACAAATGATTTAAATGTCTGTCAACAATAGAATGTATAGTAAGTTGTGATATTTTATGTGTTATATAACATCATTAAATTCATCATAACAGTAAATTTTAAAAACATACTGTGAATTTTTTTAAAAAAACAATGTACAAAGCCACATATTGAATAGGATATTAACTATGCTAATTATTATAATACAAAATTTTATCTATAAGTGTAAAGCACATCTACTAAAAATGTAAGACATATACATGAAAAAATGCATATGCTTTGCAGTGGATGACAGAAATGGCCACAACTTTCCTCCCCTCTTAGAAATCCACTCCCCTACAATATGGCTTCACCATTCCTTCTACCAAGAAGCAAAGTCTATTTTCCCATCCCTGAATGTGGCATCTGTGACACTCCTTCTCACAACAGAATGCAGTGGAAGCAATGTTTTGCCAGAGGTCCTCTACACTTCCATTCTGCTCTCCCTCTAGAACCTTGCTGCTACCTTGAGAGTAAGCCTGGGCTAGCCTGTTGAGTGATAAACAACCATGGCCCAGTGAACCCCACCAGCCCAGCCTACAATCAGCCAACCACCAGACACATGATTCAGCGCATACTAACCCAAGCCAGCACTGAGATGACCCGCAAATGGACCAGAGACGTGTGGACACACCCAGCTAAGATCAGCCCAGCGTACTTCCTATCAGCAGAACCACCCAGGGGACCTGTCCACTCAGGACCAATAGTACTCAGCTGTTGTTTTAAGTCACTGGGTGTTTGGGGTGATTTTTTCACCCAGAAAGAGCTGCGTGATGCATGTGCTGTCTTCAGAACAGTGCTCATTTAAGAAGAGAGGGATGAGAGGAGCACCGGGGGGAGGGAGGCGCCTTCACCTTTCACATCAATTTTTTAAAGATTTTAAAGTCCTCAGATCCTGTGTTAAATCTGGATCATAGTAACCCAAGAAAGTCCATTCTGTTATTCCCAGAATTACGCTGAATACTTGAAATGTTGCCTAACTTGTTTAAAGAAGCATGCTACCGGTCTTTCCGTGCTTGTCACGTCCACACAAATATGCTAGCGGTAGACATAACCACGTGGCTTCCTTCACCATTTGCTTCTCACGCAGACTGGCTGCACGGGGACTTGGGAATATTAGACCTGGGCTTATGTAACAGAACGCATGAGCCACAGTGACTCAGAGTGAACAAACATTAGGGTCACACCTCATTCTGCAGTAGCACATAAACAAGAGCAGGAGAAAAATGTCAAATGCTCAATTAATCAAAACTCAAGAAACAAATTTTCTTTCATTAAAAGATCTGTTCATAGGAGCAAACAAAAATGAACTGCAATCACCGATACGCTCTGACTTCCAGGTCAAGTCCTAGGGTCAGACCGAGGAAAGCTAATCCGTTCGCGTTCAATATTCAGGTAGGAGAGTAGATGTACACTTTTGGAAAATATTTTCTTTTCTTTTTCATTTTAAATTAATTTTATTTTTTTAAAGCATATACAAATAGGCCAAATAAGACTGAAGCCTGAGAAGGCTGCAATCTTTCTAAAGAACTTAATAGTCCAAAAAGACTAATACTTATTGCCGATTTAGCTCACAAGATCCACACTCACTAGTAAACATCTCACGGCCACCTCTTATGGGCATTGGAGATTCACTGAGCAGCGACCCACAGCCCTGCCCTCCCGGAGCTGACGATGTAGCTGGAAAAAAAAGAAACAGGCTGTACAAACACAAAGTCCACACACATCTGTCACAGCAAAAGCACCTACCGGTATGAGTCATCACTCGTTCTAACCAATGAGCCATAGGAATATCTGGACAAATATACACTACATCAAGTTTCAACCTGATATAGCAAAACAAAAAAGTTTGTATTTACTTTTTTATTCACTCGTGTTTCAACTGAACTGAATTAAAAGAGGAAAACATAATTCTAAACCAAGTGTACCATAAACTTTAGTGTTCATGTCCTAGAATTTCTCCATGGTTCTACATCCAGGCGTCCAGTTCAGCAGTTCTGACTGCCAAAATGATGTACAAATTCAGATAGTGAGTGGACCAATCCCCACCCATCCTCAGGATCCATACTGATAAAATCATTCGGGTTCACTTTGGAATCTCCAGTCTCAACGCTGGGATATGATGGAGGAGGCTCTCTCCAGTTGCCACTGGAAATCTTTTACATGAGGCCCACCAGAAGCAAAGTTCTTCAAATAAGAATCTGTGCTGATAACTCTAACTTTTCTTCTAAACAGAGGACGGACGTCCTTATCAGACTTAAAAGCATCTTCCACATCAGCGTCAAAGGGACAGGAAAATGGCAGGACAGCGTTGAGATCGCAGCAAAGCTCTGTCCTCCATGTGACACTCGAAGCCAGACAACACGGCAGTCCCAGATCACAGGGCCTTCCCCGGGTCTGGCCTGCGGTTCCGAGATGGGTATCACCTTGCTCTCGGAAGACACGGAGGCAGAAGTGCCATTCTTCTAAAGGGTGCTGGTCATAGTTTTTGATGTCTTCACAGAGCATCCAAATATTTTCTTCACGCTAGCAGCCGTTGTAGACACAGGCGTCCCGTGGGGGGGAGGCCAGCTGGTAGTGGGTGGGGACATCCCCCTCCATGCTGACTTGGGCCAGGGCACAGGCCTCAGGTGGAGGGAAGGACCAGCCCCGCCAGTGGGCTTTGGGGAAGGAGGTGGAGTACAGCAATCTGCTCTGGTTCTCGTGGCAGAGTCAAGAAATCTTTTCATCAGAGACTGAGATACAATGGATTTCTAGTTGATCTTCATTTTACAAAGAAATGAAAATTTAACTGTATGTCCCATCCAGCAATGCTGCTTTTATTGAAATAGAATTGCTTGTTTCAGTTTTGCTACTATTTCATTTTAAGATTTTAAAAACTCATACTGTAAGAGGTTGTGGGGGGGGGTAGAAGTTTACAGAATCATTGCAAAATCAGACTTATCTGAAAATCCCAAGTTCTTATTGCAACCTAATAAAAAAGGTCCATTAACTTTTATTTCAAGAAATTTCTGAGCCAATGTCCCTGACTTTGATAGCATCTTTTCACACTAAACTCTACAATGAAATTAAATGAGGGACCAAGTTTGTACCTAATCGTTGGGGAAAACATATGCAAGCAATAACCAATTTCTCTGCCATTTGGAGCCAGGAATACAAAGGCTTCCTTTACATGAGAAACAGCAGGAGTGTAGCTGACATCTTTCCAGGTGGCAACAGATGAGAAAAGGCATTTGTGGCCAAAAGACAAGGTTGGGAGGGGGAATTTTAAAAGCCTAATGTGAGACAAAGAGACACAATGAAGCAGAAAGTATACACTCCAAAGTAAGTCAAGTCACAGTACGTGCCAGGTCAGAAGAATAAATCAAGCCAACCTGAGACTGAAAATGAATCAATGTCATTTATAAACAGAGCAGTAAGGCTAACTCTTTACATTTACTTCTCTCTTAAATAAATTATATGCCCTTTTTTCTTTCTGCTTCTTCTACTGTCCATAAGTGATCGTGATACAGTATGTTAGCAGCTTTTTAGGTTTAATGTCTAATAAAGATTGACTTTAGAGCTTCAAAAGCGGTATAGCAAGGTCAAAATGGCAGACTGAGCCGAAGAGCAAAATCACCAATCTCAATATTTGAGAAAACAAAAATAAGAAACACGTAGCAATATTGAAAATGTAAATAGTGCGTAATATGTTCCCGGTATGACTTTAAGATCTTTACACATGTTAACTCATTTAATAATATATCTTTATGAAACACAATATAATTATTATCCTCATGTCACAGGTATGAAAGCTGAAGCACGGATCACAGCTGGTAATTGGAAGACCTGAGATTTGATCCTAAGCAGCCTAAAGCCAGAGCTTCAGTCTCTCTTTTGTTAAAATTACAGTTGACATTCAATATTATATTAGTTTCCGGTGTACAGCACGGTAAACATTTACATAACTTACAAAGTGAGGCCCCCGGTAGGTCTAGAACACACCTATACGTAACCGCACGTAGTCATTACACTATTATTGACTGTGTTCCCTATGCTGTACTTTGTATTCCCATGGCTATTTTGTAACTGCCAGTTTGTACTTCTTAATCCCTTCACCTTTTTCACCCAGCCGCCAGCCCCCTCCCACCTGGCAATCAACAGTTTGTTCTTTGTACCTATGTGTTTGTTTCTGTGTTTTTTGTCTATTTTTTTTTTTATTCCACATATAGGAAATCATATGATATTTGTCTTTCTCTGATTTATTTCACTTAGTACAATACCCTCTGGGTCCATCATTTCTTGTAATACTGGTTTGGTGGTGATGAACTCCTTTAGCTCTTTCTTGTCTGAGAAGCTCTTTATCTGTCCTTGCATTCTACATGAGAGCCTTGCTGGGTAATCTTGGTTATAGGTCCTTGCTTTTCATCACCTGGACTATTTCACGCCAGTCCCTTCTGGCCTGGAATGTTTCTGTTGAGAGATCAGCTGACAGTCTTTTGGGAGCTCCCTTGTACAAAACAAACTGCTTTTTTCTTGCTGATTTTAAGATTACCTTTTTGTATTTAATCTTTGGCATTTTATTTATGCTGTGACTTGGTGTGGGCCTCTTTGGGTTCATCTTGTTTGGGACTCTGCACTTCCTGGATCTGTATATGTATTTCCTTTGCTAGGATAAGAAAGTTTTCAGTCATTTTTTTCCCTCAAATAGGTTTTCGACCTCTTGCTCCCTCTCTTCTCCTTCTGGAACTCCTATGATGAGAATATTGTTATGTTTGATGTTGTCCTAGATGCCCCTTAAAGTATCCTCATTTTGGGGGGGTTCTTTTTGTTGTTGTTGTTGTTCTGTTCAAGAGTTTTCTGCTACCTTGTCCTCCAAATTGCTGACTCAATCTTCTACTCCATTAATCTGATGTTGATTCTATCTGACACATTCTCTATTTCAGTTACTCTATTCTTCATTATTGACTGGTTCTTTTTTAAGTGTGCTAAGTCCTTTTTTTAGTGTTTGCTACCTCTTTGTTGAAGTTCTCACTGAGTTCATCTATTCAGCCCTCTCTTCACTGAGCATCCTTATAACCAGTGTTTTGAACTGTGTATCTGGTGGATTGCTTGCCTCCATTTTGTTTAGTTCTTTTTCTGGGCTTTTGTCTTGGTCTTTCATTTGGGACATGCTTCTTCATTTCCTCATTTGGGCTGCATCCCTGTGTTTGTTTCTGTGAATAGGAAGATCTGCTATATCTCCCAGTCTTGGCAAGGTGGCCTTATGTGGTAGGTGTCATATGCACAGTGGCACAGTCTCCCTGGTCACATGAGCTGGGTGCTCCAGGTGTGTCCCTTGTGTGGATTGTATGTGCCATCCTATGGTAGTCAAGCCTTGATTGCTGTTGGCACGTCAGCGGGTGGAACTGCCCTTCAGTCTGACTGGCTGTGAGGACTGGCTGTGACTACAGCACATGAGCTGTTGTGTGGGGGCTCACCCCACAGAGCAGGATTCACTGCATGGGGGTTCTGGTGCCTGCGGAGTCCACACCTTTTGGGTGTGTCATTTGTGGAGCTAATTGGGAGGGACTCTAGTGCGGGCCCCTTTTAGCCATTGCCTATGCCTGTCCCAGGGCCACTTGATGGGAGCTACAAAGTGAGCTGTGGTTGGTAGTCGCCTGTGCTGGGCTTAGAGGCACCTGGAAGAGGCCGTGCTGTGAACCGAGGCTGCTGCTGCCACTAGGGCTGGGCTGGGCTGCTCAGTAAGAGGTACGGGTCATGCCAAGGCCAGCGGCTTCTTGTTTGGGGTTTGTGGTCCTTTCAGTCCTTTTAGGGAAGTCCCTAGTGTGGGCCAAGGCTGGTCGCTTAGAGTAACAGCCTCTGAAAGAGGTTTTGGCCTGTGCACAAGTTGGGTGGTGTGAGTTCTTAGGGAATCACCTATCTGCTTGCTCTGTGTGGGGAGAGCTTAATAAAGAAACAAAACAGTGCAGACAACAGCCCCCCCACCTTGCCCTGAAGCCAGAGAGTTCCATTCCCTCCCTTATGTCCCTGCCATTTTTTGAGCTGCTGCCCAGCACTTGCTCAGAGCAAGTAAGTCCATTCAAGTAAGTCAAGTCATGTGTGGGCCCTCAAAGAAGAACGTATGGGACTCCACCAGCCCTCCAACTCACTCAACAAAATCCCTGCTGATTTTCACAGATATTGTGGGGACTCTTTTTCCTGGCACTAGTGGTCTGGGCTGAGGAGCCTGGTATGGGGCTGGGACCCCTTGCTCCTCGAGGGGCACCTCCGCAGCTGAGATATCCCTCCCGATTCTCAACTGCCACACGTGGGTGTGGGACCAGCCCATTTCATGTCTCTGCCCCCAATGCCAGTCACTGTGTGGCTTCTTCTTTATATCCTTAGTCATAAAAGTTCTGTTCAGCTAGTCTTCAGGTGGTTCTCTAATTTAGTTGTAATTTCAATGTCATTACGGGAAGAGGTGAGCACGGGCTTCACCTACCCTGCCATCTTGAATGGGAGCTCCAGAGCTTGAGTCTTATCCACCCGCTACACCTCTCTCAAATTGACAAAACAGGCAAATACGCAATATGAAAAACAAGAAGAAAAAAGCTCTCGGTCACCAGACAAGGCAACAGTCTAAGCCTATGCCATCAACTTTAACAAGAGGCATTTAAAGGGTGGGGCGGGGGTTGAGACTGTCTACTAATCCTATTCCCACTTATCAGAAACAATATCAAATTAATATTTTGAGTCAACCAATAGCAGAAAATTCTTGTTAACAACTCCCTCTCCCAAATTTGGAGATAAGTGAAACAATGGAGTGCCTAGGCATTGTCAGGAGGAGAAAATGTCCAGAAAAAGTGTGCCTACAGCAGAGTGAACTAAAGTTCTCTGCAAATTAAAAATGAGCAAAATAAAAATCAATGACATAACAATGGCAAGTACATATATAGAGGATAAAACAAGAAAATGAAAAAGAATTGGTAAAGTTAAGAAAACTGAGCACCAAAACCACACCACTGGAGTCGGGGGTCTAAAAACTATGACCCATGGGGCAAACCCAGGGCGCCACCCCCTTTTATAAAGCTCTGTTGGAACACAGTCACATCTGTTTGTTTACGTCTGTGTGTGGCGGCGTCTGCACTGTAATGGCAGTGTTGAGTATTTGCAACAGGAACCAAATGGCCCACAAAGTTCCAAATATTTACCAAGGGGTCCTTCACAGAAAGAGTTTGCCAACAGTGGCCCAAGAGAATTAATACATTGTAAACAAGCTAGCCCTTCGGTCCTGAGCAACTCTACTCCACTTCTGTGTTGCTGTTTTCCGGTTACACCCTGAAATTAAATGTGCTTGAGTGTAATGCAGTGTGAGTTGGTGGGTCACACTTTGGCCCTTCCAACCAGGCCCCTGACAACTTGGCAACTGTATCTTTTCACCCTCAGCTTCAGCCAAGCGTCTTTGATAACACACAAGAACAGCTAACATTTGCTCAGCACTGTATGGAGGTACCACTGTGCTTCTGTAAGAAAGCGGTCACATGCCGCATAATGACGCTTGGGTCAACAGCAGACAGCATGTATGGCAGTAGTCCCAGAAGAATAATGGGGCTAAAATTTCTTATTGCCTAGTGATGTCACAGCATAACGCTACTGTATTTTGTAAATAAATTTAGCGTAGCCTCAATGAGCAGTGTCTATAAAGTCTGCAGTAGTGTACAGTAATGTCCCAGGCCTTTACACTCACTCACACTCACTATCTCGCTCACTCAGAGCAACTGCCAGCTTTGCCAGCTCCATTCATGTAGGTGCCCTCAAGGTACTACAGGTATAATTTTTTACCCTTTCTTCCATATTTTACTGTACCTTTTCTATGAGATATGTTTAGATGCACAAATACTTACCCCTGCGTTATAATTGCCTGCAGTATTCACTACAGTAACATGCTGTGCAGGTTTGCAGTAGAGCAATAGGCTGTACCATATATACAGCCTGGGTGAGCAGTAGGCTATACCGTCTAGGTTTGGGCAAGTACACTCCGTGATGTTCACACAGTGACAGGATCGCCTCACGACGCATTTCTCAGAATATATCTCTGTTACTAAGTGACACATGACTGTACAGAAACAAGGGGAAGGCAGCATACAGATAAAGTTTAGGCAATATTACTTCAGTGGACAACACTTCCCTGTTGTATAATAATCCTCCTTTATCGAGCAATCTAAAAATAAGACAATGAGGGAGGAGAGAAATCGGTCTCAAATTTTATAACGCTATGCTCTACTTCTATAAACATGTTTTACTGGAAGTATCTTAGTTGAAACATTTCAAAGATTTATTTACTTTATTATTTTTAAGAAAAAAATATCAGGCTATAACCCTGATTATTGAAGATTTATAATTCTGTCAAAAGGTTACAAAGTGTAGTGCAAAATTACATGTTACTGATATAACCTGGGCGAGGAATAAACAGACAGCACATTTTATTGTCACTGGCCATTGGATCAGAATTTACAACTTGGAGGAAAATATTCCACAGGATGAGCCTGTTACCACCTCCTCAAAGCCCTAATATAGGCTTCCACACACTCCTGGGGAGTTTTTTTTTAAATTATCAAACAGATATTAAGTTTACTCATTTCAAAATGGTTATACAATCTTGTATAGAAAGAATTTTTGTTCAGGAATCAAATTTCTCAAAATGTACATACCTCACTGTAAACAGTCACTATTTTGAATATTCTGTGATCACTACATTTCAATTTTAACTGCATGCAAGCACCCAAGACATGTCAGAACATGCTTAGACACTGTAGGCTAATTGAGTATCTTAGCATTTATTCTTCAAATATTTATCCAACCCAAACCATGTTCTCCAGGCACTGTGCGAGGTACTGGAGACTGGTAAAGAAGCCCCAGGATTTGGGGAATTTAAAGTCACGATACAGGTGAGCTCTTCCAAGATGGATATGTAAAACAGCAGTGGAAAAAGTGCCTTCTCATGTGCAAACTCTGATCACTTGGTGACTGAAGCATTTTTGATAATTCTAGAATAGCCTCGAGGAAAGAGAAAAATCGCCAAAACCAGTTAGCAATGTCTGCTGCGGGCATGCGTGACTCAGTTCATGTTGTATGTTCACAATTCCTTGTAACGTTAAAAGAAGAGAGGACCAAGTGTGAGGTATTGGAGGTCAATATTTAACATACGGGTGAAGGACAGGGAAGAGCAGCAGAAAACTATTCAATGGCAACATCAGGAAGCTAAAAAGAAGAGTTTCCAGGATGAAGCAGATAAGAACATCAAATGTCAGCTTCCTGGAAGGAGGAAGTTTGGCAAATCGTAATTCATTGGTGACTTTCCTGAAAGCAGTTTCAGGGTGGTGGAGTGGAACCTCAAGGACAGAGACTAAGGAAATAGGGAAGTGAGGCAATCTACATTTCTAGAAATCAAAGATTCTTCACACTTCACCCTGTTCCTTAATATACAATAACGCATATCTGGTTTGGGGTTATTTCTTTGTTCACAATTACCTACCCTGAAATTGCAACTTGTAGGCAGTGTTCTTCTGGTATATCCAAACCTCTATTATACTGTTTTTCTCTATGAACACATATAATTTTAGGAGTCTGTCTTACTATTCTGATGCTATGTTCATACACCTAATATTTGTCTCTTTTGCTATTTTTTTACTTTTATTTTTGCTAAATAGCACCATCTGCTTCAGTAACATCAACTATACTATTCCTGTCCAATATCTGCAGCTTCCAGGGTACCAGATTAGCATTCAGCATGGCGCTCTGCAACCAAAGATCAATAATGAGCTTTGGGTCTTTAGCATCTAAATCATTAATCAATATTTTAGGTTTCTAAGAATCCATTTAGAATAAATAAAATCCTGAATTTGGTTCCAGAATGTCCGTTTTATTAATTCACTAAGGAATACTTCATCTATGTCACATTGCAGTGAAAAAGAAGAAATAAACATAATTTCTCAGTGTAAATATCCACTAAAATTGGAGATAATTTTATACTCAACTTCCAAGAGTCACAATACTAAAGATATACTGGAGTAAGTACAGCCAGTTCCCATGGCACTCCCACAGCCAATTTGCCACACCTCACTGGGCAGAACCTGGAAATACCAGTTTCCTCACACATCAAGGCTTGTTCTAGGGAAAGGATTGAACACAATGTTTCAGATTAATCTGATTTTACCACACTTTTATGCATCTGAACCAAAAAATTAAATCTGGAGTCAGTGAAATAGAAAGCAGCTGAGCTGGGGAGAAATAATCCAGGAAGGCTGAGACTTGTGACCTCGAGTCTACAATTTACTCTAAAGCTCAGGGAAACGATTGACTTGCCTGGGCCACAGTTTCTGCATCTAAAAACTGAAGGAGCAGATTTGGAAGGTCTCTCAGGTTCTTACCTGTTCTAATACCCATGACACTGAGAGTCCACAGTGATAGGAAAGCGGAATAAATACCGAGAAAAATTAAAACACAGACGATCAGCTTCAAACTCAGGCAACAGGAGAGGAGGCCCTGTTTTAAAGATTGGATTTGTGCTTAGGACATCGAAGGGAAACGAGCATGTAAATTCACCCAGAAACAAAACTGGTCAGTCCTTTGGGTATTCCTTCAGCTGCAGGCCTATGATGAAGGTAAATTATGATCAGCTAAAATGTGCCTGTATAATCAAATCACCCTTGTGTAAATGAGGAAGAAGGAAATGCCAATCATGAGTCACTGAGGGATTTAGCTATGTTGACAGTTTGTGTAATAAGAAAATAACCTATTGTTATTAAATATTAGGGTAAGATTCGTGTCACATAATGCAAAAGTCAAGACCGAAGCTTTGTTGGGCACGTGCAGACTATCCACTTGTTACTTCATGATTGCGTCTTATAACACTAGCAACACTTTCTCCTTTTATTTTTATGTCTACCAAATATTAAGTCTTCATTTTGGGGACAGTTCTTAAATTGAGACCAGTCTAAAACAGCAAAATATTCCGGCTGTCAAGCTAGTCATTATTCATTCTCTAACTGAATGTTAAAAGATACCTATCTTTTTACTTCATTCTCAATAACTGGTATAGGATTAATCAAATAAAAGATGGAAGTTCGAATCACTTGTGTTTGTTTGGTTTTTTTAGAATCGCCAAGTGAAATCCAATTCTGAACAGATGTGTCAGTTTCAGTGTGCATTTACCAAAATGTCGAAAGAGTGCCCCCACCATATTTACCACTTAAGTGATAATCATTCACTTGATTTTTACCGTGTTCCAATTGTACCATGCATTTTACATAAATTATCTCATCTATCCTCGTAATAATTTAAAGGGTGAATATCATTATCCTCACTTTACAGACAAGGGAATGAAGGTCTAAGAAAATGAAATGTCAAAGTGGCAACAGCAGGCTCTAAGTCACTTCCTGTGATCCCGGAGGGAGTGAAAGTGTGACAGATGGAAGCTGAGCAGTTGTTGAATTCAGGAGAACAAAAACTTGCTTGTTCTAGTGAAATCAGGAAAAGTAAAATTCCACTTACGTGGTGATGCTTTGGAATACCCATCAAGCCCTCAATAACAATTCCCAGCTGATGTCTCAAGCCTGGAATTCAACAGGGTAATTGATGAGAAGAGTTTGGTTGTGACAGCAATTGTCTTAGATAGGTTTAAAGGTGTTATTGTCCTTGTTTTTCAAAGAAGGAAAGAGAAGCTCAACAAGTAAATAACTGACTGAAAGTCACACGGCAGGTAAGGAAAGAGGCATGCACACACATACAGGTCTTCCAACACCAAGTCCATGTTCTTTCCACAGGGCCACACAACCTTCCCAAAGATGCCACTCTGTGCCATTTACCTGGTTTACTTAATAGTTGAGAGTCTTACTAACTTATCAAGGCTATCTTGGACTTGCCTCCAATCTTAAATACTCTGATTGTCATACATATTCTATATATTAATAGTTATGACCTTGAAGAGAGCCTTGAACTAGACGTAGCACTGCTCTCTGCCTGGAGATGAACTGAACCCTCCTACCCATAGAACCTGGATGTAACAAAGTGTTTACACACGATGAGGTAGTGATGTTATTAGTGCTTCAATGTGACAGAAGGAGGTGATCACTCAGAGTGAGCACTCGGAGCCTAGAACAAGCCTGACATTTGGAAGGAACTCTAAATATTTGCTTAATAAATGATTTCATAATCACAAATATAGTGATGACTTTTGGTTTAGCCAGCGGACTCTAGGTCAGGTAAGGAGTCTAAATCCCAAAGGTCTATCACATGACCCACTGGGATATAGGAAGAAAATATTAAAATGTTCACATAAAATTTGTATCTCCTCTTTTTAAATTTTCTACTTTGTTTTAGAATGTATATGATATATTAGACTAGTGGTACCTATAAATAATTTATGAGTAAATATATAAATATAAACACACAAACATTAGTATTACATTACACAGAAGGTTTTATTGATGGTGATGCATAACAAAAATTTTTTAAAAATCCTGGTTAAGATCAATTTAGCTGCCTTGCCCTTGGTGAGCCCATAAGGACTCCAAAACACCTGTGTAGTGATTTTCAAACTTTAGTGGGCACTAAAGACTCATTGGGGTGGCTTGTTAAAAATGCAGATTACAGGTTTCATCCTCAAATATACTGACTTGGTAGGCCTGTGGCAGGATCCAAGATTCAGTTCTTGAACAACCAAGTGATTCTGCTGCAAGTGATCTCAGGAGGAACAACTTCACCAGGCTGCAGTGGAGAGAAGAATCTCCCCCTCCCCGACTATCACCTTTCAAATCTCTCTGGGTCGTTTTGAGAACCAATGGGACAAGGGTTCTCTTAGGTAGGAATAAGTGCATATCGGTTAGGCGATTAATGCCTTAAATAAAAAATATAATGATAATGATAAAATCAGCTACCATTTATCAAGCACACACGCAGTATACATTACTTCTAATCATCACAAAAATCCTACAAGGTGGCTACCCTCAGCCTCATTTAGCAGAGGAGGAAATGGGTCTTAGCACAGTGAACAAATAAGTTGCCCGAGATTTTCCATTATACTGTTTCTAAAAGCTCTGAAGCCCCAAAGAAGACACTTCCTTTACAATTTCCCGACAATCCCCTACCCCATGTGTGGAAGAATCATGTTCACAATCCTGACCCTATTTCCGCGTTCAGAGTCACACGACTCAGAGGTGGCTGAGAACCAAATTTCTGGGGTTTTCTTTGCCAGACACTATCATGTCCCTGTTCACAATGAGCTTGGAAAAGCCCAGAGATAAGCCCAGGCTTATCTCTACTCTACTTTAATAACCTACCCACAGCAAAGGTTAATCAGAGATGATGACTCTTTCAAATAAAAATACTCTGAAACATTCACTTCTCATGCCCTCAAGTGCCATCTTTAAAATGGAAAGTTTGAGCTAAACCCTTGCTCAAATCCTTCCACCCCACATGGTAAAGAGGATAATTGACCACTACTTTCAGCAACGTGCTCCAGTCGTTTATTTAAAAGGCATCTCCTGACTTCAGCTCCCACCGTCCACATCTTCCAATGCGGGCTCCTTTGCTTCCCATATGAAAGCAAGTGAGTCACCTTTAGAAAGTCCATCCTATCCCCAACTATAGTGGCCACTAGGGGCATGAAGCAATGCAGCAATTTAGTGGTACACGACTCTGGAAACCTCAAAAATCCAATTCTGAACATCACATTAATTACAGTCATGCCTTCTCCCCTGGACTGTTCACTCTGAAGGAAGCTGGGGGACTTGTGCAGACAGGCACTCACGCAGGCCCACAGAGAGGTTGAAAGCAAAATGGAAGGAACTGAGGCCTCCAGCCAACAGCCATGTGAATGAGCCATTTAAGTCAATGATGCACCATCTCGGGGGTGGACCCTCGAGCCCCAGTGGAGCTGACGGCTACCCTGACTGACACTTTGACTGCAACTTCCGGAGAGACCCTAGGCCAGAACCACCTGGTGGAGCCACTCCCAGATTCCTGAACCTCAGAAATTAGGTGAGATAATACATGTTTGGTATTTTAAGCTTGAACCTACACACAGGTACAGTAGTAGTATAGCTCTTAGTACATACTCTATTTTGCCTGTGAAATAGAATACCCAAACCACCCCCTCAGAGGTTTGTCCTGGAAGGGAATCTGGCCTGCACACAAAAACAGTGTTTTATACTGTGTATTCTTGACTCCCGCTCCTATATCATGGACTACCAAATGGTTACGAAGAATTAACATGACTCTCCCTCCTTACTACTAAGTGCTGAAGCTGCTGTGTGTCTGGTTGTTAATCATAAACTCTGTTAAGTGCTGGCTTCTCCTATCAGATCGTTCTGACCCTGAACTGTCTTTCCAGGATTATGTGTAAGTGGCCTACAACTATACGCAACCCACCCACAATAAAGGCCATTCGAACACAGGTCTCCAGCCTCTAGGAGCTTCTTAGAGTCTGCAAGGAAACTAGGCTGGTCTGTTGATGTGACAAGCATGCTATTGGGTCATTGCTTCTATCCTACCCTGTTAAGGTTCCTAGGAATTTACACAAACAAGTGAGGAGATGAACCACATATGTCATTTTGGCTCAAAAGGAAGCAGAGAGGATTCTAATTATTCAAACCAGGAATTTGTGAGTCTTTGGCCCTTAATGAAACCTCTGTGTGAGTATGAATATGACCAGTAAGTTCTATAGCTGGCACAGAATGCAGATGTAATAAAGTACAAATTGGCCTTGTTGTTAGTTGCTCCCTAGGTACCTGGTAGCACACCCTCATCACAAAGTTCATTCTCTGACTGCAAAGAGAATTCTGCCATGAAGAAATGATGCATTTGCAACTGAAGAATGAAGCCAAGTATATGCCATGTACAATAATGGTTGAAAGACTTTTTTTTAGACTTCTTGACTATGTTTTTCAAATCATAGATTTTCAGTCTGAAACATCATCTGCCACGTGAAATGGCTGATACAACTTAGTAGCCCTCTTGGTAGGGGACGCTCCTTTCTGAGCTTCACTGTCCTTCATTTTATGCATTTGCATTGAGTTTCGACAATGTGAGCACTTGGTGATTCATCATCATTGAACTTCATACACAAAAGACAGAGTATGCGATAACTTCTGTTTTTAGATTTTAATGGTTATTTTCCTTTGTGCCATAAAACTTTAATTGCTGGAAATACATCTTAGAGGAGCTGAGTTGCCATCCCTCATCACAGTATTGGCCACTCACCCCATTTCAAAGAGGCCCAAGTTGAACCATTCTGCCACTAAATAGCTTTGGACAGTAGGCCTCAATTTGACCAACTTTATGTTGAAAGATTGGACTACATGGTGTTTAAGCTCTCTTCTCCTGGTAATATTCTATGAACCCAAATCATTTTTTTTTGTTTTTTTTTTAAGAAAATGCTTGTGAAAAACTAACCCTTATAGTTACAGTTACAAAATTTAAGACAGCCCTGGCTGGGTGGCTGGGTAGTTGGTTAGAGCATTGTCCCCATATGTAAAGGTTGTGGGTTCGATCCTTGGTCAGGGCAAAACAAGAATCACCCAATGAATGCATAAATAAGTGGAACAACAAATCAATCTCTCCCTTCCTCTCTCTTTCCCTCTCTCTTTCTCTCTCTCTCATCACTAAATAAAAAGTTAAAAAGTAAAACTTAAGTAGAATAAACATAGTCTGGTCCAAGATACTTCCAGATAATCTTCCGACATTTCCTTCAATTGTTTACATCGTTTCAGAGAACTCAGCCTCTCTCTTTCACCCTCTGGATCTCCCACTGTCCAAGGCAGGGCTGTCTCCCCAGAGTGTTCCCCAGATGAACACATTTCAGGATGGGTAGCTGGAAAAGAGACCCCTCTAGCGCTGCAACCAGTGGATGACAGTAGTTTCTAACCTGGCTGCAGCCATCAGCTATGGGCTGCGGAGAGAGCAGAAGGGAACAGTTGAATGTGCTCTGGTCGATGTGAATACATGGCCTCTATAATCAAATATGTTCCCCTCCTCTGAAAACGTGACAGTGTGAACCCTATTCCAGTTTGCTGCCCTATTCATCAGACGAAGGCAAACACTGACCACCTCTAGACTTTCTTCAGCATATAGCATCGTTTTCTTTATCTCCCACATTCTAGAAGGACCCACCATCCCAGTTTGCCTGGAGCTCTCCCTGTTTTAGCATCAAAAGACCCATGTCCAAGGAAACCCTTCAGTCCCAGACAAAACTGGATGAGTGGTAATCCTATTAAAAGTGTCGGCCCAAGAGTTTGTTTTGTTGTGTTTCAAATTTTGAATCAGTTGCTAGATTTAAACATCAGGGGATTCACAAAAGAGTCCAGATTTCTGGCTTCTCCTTCAAAAACGAAATACCTGGCACCACTGGACCCTCTTTCATGGCAACCACCAGCAGGAGCTCAGTAACTGCTACCCCATGATAAGTCACCTTATTTCCGGGGACCCACAGGCCTTGACACTCAGAACTGCTTCCCCGGAGTGAGGCTAAACACCAGCCACCCATCGCTGCCCTGGGGCTGCTGTTTTCTACGATGAAGTAGAAAGTGAAGTGTTCCCTACATCTATGTCTCTTTTAGAAGAGACAAAAGTGAAAGATCTACCAACAGGAGCAAACATATTTCAGTGTGTGGAGGTGGAGAATATCCCTGCCTGCTAACTGATGTGGCCATACACAGCCCACTGGCGCCTCTAGCACTGAAATCCTGACACACCCAATAGACTCTGTCATTTGTGGCTGGTGGCTGGTGTGGTCAGCACCTCAGGAACTGGCAGTATTGGCCAATGTGCTTAGGGTGCCAGCACCCCAGGGACAGTATTAAACTATGTCTTAAATACTATTGGGTTGGCCCAAAAGTTTGTTCTGTTTTTTCCATAAGATGGTCCCAGTAGCACTTAGTTGTCTTTTACTTCGTTTGAAATAATTGTGTTAGAATGTATTGTGACAGCTGTCATATCAGCATGCATGTAAAAAAACTTATCAAAGTTGGTGAGTTTTTATGCAGCCATTTTAATATTGAAGATGGAAGAAAATACACAACATTTTCAGCATACTATGCTTTATTATTTTCAAGAAAGGTAAAAACTCAACTGAAATGCAAACAAAGATTTGTGCAGTGTATGGAGGAGGTGCTGTAACAGATCGAACGTGTCAAAAGTGGTTTGTGAAGCTTTGTGCTGGAGATTTCTCACGGGACAATGCTCCACAGCCAGGTGGACCAGTTGAAGTTGATAATCATCAATTTGAGACATTAATTGAGAGCAATCAATGTTAGGCCACATGGGAGATAGCCAACATGCTCAAAATATCCAAATCAATAAAGTTATTGCTGAAAATGAGAAATGTATTCTTTACCTTACAAATAAAACCCCATATGGATATTTTGGCCAACCCAATAGATCCTTCCTGACAGGAACTCAATTTCTACCATTGCTTCTGCTTCATGCAAAAACCTGATAAACCTTATTTTTCTCAGTAGGGATATCTTGGGTTTCGGCCTCTCTAATTAACTTCTGTGCTTCATTAATCTTAAAGTCATCCAGGACTCTAAGCAAACACACATAACCTAGGGCTGGTAACCAATTTTAATTTTCTTTCACATGGGAATATTTATAAAATAGTCATCTCCTACATTAAAATAAGGAGGGGGTGCGGATCTTTCCATTCTTGTCTGTGTTTGCAGGAAGTTAATCCTTATCTCTAAATCCTGAGTAAGCAACTAACCTGGAGGGAGTAAGAGATTCTCAGCTTCATACAGGCATAAATGATGCCCTTATTTTTGCTCATCATTTAAATGCTGGCAAACAGCACATGGCTGGCCCATAGGAAACACTTGAGAGCATTGACTGAATGAATTAATGAATGCATGAGCGAATAAATAAATGTTGCAGAAGAAGTAAGCTTTGAAGTTGAACGGATAAGAGGTCAAATCCTAACGTCTAATCCTAGCTCTGCCTCTTCCTGGCCAAGTATCTTTGAACAAGCTATTTCTCTGAGCCTTAGTGTTCATATTGCAATAAAAGAAATAATATCCATGCCTCATCTGGAAGCTATGAGGATTAAATGAGAGAGTGTTCAAGGCCCAGCTCACAGAAGGTACTCAATAAAAAGTAACTATTTAGCCCTGACCTGTGTTGGCTCGGTTGGTTGGGCATCTTCCAATGAAGCGAAAGGTTGCCGGTTGGATTCCTGGCAGGGTACATGCCGGGTTCTGCGTCTGGTGACTGACCGAGGTTGCTCTCTCACATCCATGTTTCTGTCTCTCTCATTCTCCCTCCCTTCCCCTTTCTCTAAAAATAAATAAAATCTTTAAAACTTTTTAAAAAGTAGCTATTTAAAAAGTCCTTCACAAGGGAAACTGAGGAGAAAGAATGGAAGAAACCCTTAAGCTATCTTTGAGTGTAAAGTACTTAAAAGGAAGAATGTAACCATTGTAGAAAGTTTGAAGTCTCTTAAATTTGATAAAAATCACATTCTTAAAAGCACATTCTAAACTTTGTTTAGTTTTTTATATCTCTATACTTTTAGTTGAGCAGGGGCTCCCCAATTATCACGTCACATTGATTTTATTTAAAGTTAGATTTTTAAGTGTGTGAAACAGATAGACCAACATCTTTCATTGCAATGAGATTTTTAAATATTAAAAAGCATGCAAGATGTAAAGTTAAGAATAAAAAGAATTTCTGAATTTTATCCTCCAATAAAATGTATTAAGAAAATATTTATATTTATACATATACACATATACACACACTGCATTATGTGATCTGATGTAATGTATACAGTATATTTTTTGAAAATAGATTCATTCAAATAAATGAATGAATTTCAAATAATAAAAATGAAATCAAGTCATGGATTCTTTCTTAGGCAATACAAAAATTTCAGTGTGAGATTCCGTCCAATTTAAGCCTTTCCCAAAGACTTGAGCTTAACAATCACTGTCCTAAGTGGGAAATAAATGCACAAGGCCAGCTATGAAAAACAGTGCCCAGGCTGACTGCTCTCACCTTCTGGTAGGACTGTAGGTTAGAAACAGTCCCACTCTCCAGGAAAGCTCTGGTCTTGGCTTTATTGAGTTTGGTTGGTCTGCGAGTGATGCTTTAGGAATGGTGATGCTATTCAGTCACGTGCTGTTGCATCTTTAGGGAAAAGTAGTGAACCTGAACCTGTAGGAATGCTACCAATCAGAACTATGTGCAAGGGGCTCTTGACTATTTGACTTGGGTTTTAATGTGACCTCATTACCTGGCAGATATGAGCTTCAAGATTCATTTACCTTTTTTTTTCATCACTGTCTTTCCATTGTATTACCCCTAAGCCCGTGTATGGTAGAGCGGGCCTCCACATCCATTCTAATTTCCTTCCAGTGTGCCCTCCTGTTCTGCAGAGACTGGAGAGCTAAAAGCCACAACTCCCAGGCCTCCTAGCAGCAGAGTTTTAGTTTTAATTTCTTCCATTCATCAGAAGCCCTGGCACGACGGCTGGAAGATCAAGTAAGCTGAGAACACGCTTCACCATTTGGCAATTTCTGCCAGCTGAGAGTGGGTGGCAGTGTCTGGTTTTTCTGGGCAGTTTCCTCATCTGGACAGTTCCTGAGAGTGCTGACCTCCTCCTCGTGCCAGCTTTCTGATCCTGGCAGGGGTGGTTTGGTCTCAGAGCCAGCAGCTGGCACCTTGGCCTCCCAAATCAGGTAGAGGTCTCCCGGTTGAAGAGCAGTATCTGCCTTGGTGGTCCAGCCAGAGTGTATCTTTCAAGTTGTTCTTAAAAGCTCAATCTTGTCAACAAATTTTGCTGCCACCAGTCTAATGCCAACAGGATTCCCCAATCTGAGGTGTGCAAAAAGGGGAAACTTTATTTGGGTGAACTGTGTGCAAACCAAAAAAAAAAAAAAATTGCTCCTCTGAGACAAAGGGAAGGCTGCTTTTTATAAAGAAAGTTCCTGCCCTGGTTCCCAACTGATCGGTTTTTATGAAAGTGAGGTTTCCAAATTTGCACAGGTCCTGATTTGTTGACTTCACACATTCTGATTGGTTGTTATGCAGCCACTCTGATTGGTCATTATAGATGCAAATAGGGATATAGATGCACAGTTCCGATTGGCCGGGCAGGTCTCAGCCCATTGGTCAAAAGATAATACTAGGAACTCCTTTATAAGGGTTGATTCAGACCACAGGAACACCATGCAGGAGGCTGAAGGTTCAGTCTGTAGTTTTTCCCTGAAATGCAGCATGTGTGAGAGGCCTCCACCAACAATGGTTGCTAGACTGCTTATGAATTTGGGCCCAGTTAACCACAAGGAGTCCTTGGTGGATATATTCTTTCTCAAGGTCCACAACCTGGAGGATGTTGAGAAAGGACCCCCTTAAAAGTTCTATGATACACACAAGGTAATGGATACCCCTCCATTTAAACTAGCTAACGGGCATTCTGTTCTTTGCAGCTGCTGAAGCCTGATAGACATAACCCTTACCTCCTATCTATTGAGAACCCCTTTCATGCGGAAACACTAGGAGGTAGGTTTATTCATTCAATCAGGACACACACTATGGGTCTGGAATTATTCTAGACAGTGGCGATGCCATAATAAACAAAGCAGATAAGGTCAAGTGCTCAGAGAACATTCATTTAAGAGGGAAAAACAGAAATTCCCCATCTGAATGAACAAGTTAATTTCAGCGATAAGTGTAATAAAGAAACTAGATCAGAGCAACATGATAGGAACTCTGGCAGACAGGGAGGGTCATGTTGGATGAGGTGATCAGGGAAGGGCTCTCTGAGCCTTGATGTTTGAGTAGAGACCTGAGTAACAAGCTCAGGTCCACCATGTGATAACCTGTGGATAGAGCTTTCCAGGAGCGGGAACTAAAAGAAAAAGGTGGGCAGGTGAGAAGGAGTTCAGGATGTATAAGAGGCAGAAGAAAGGCCAGGATGATGAGAGTTCAGTGAGCACAGACAAACAAGGTAGAACTCATTCATTAAATATTTGTTGAGCACCTACTATGCACTGAGCTCTAGCTTGGGTGCTTGCATTACAGCAGTGAAAAATTGAGACAAAAATTTCTTTTCTCATGGAGCTTATATTCTGGTGGTAGAGAAAGAAGGAACAATAAGCACATAGGTAAGATGCATACTGTATTAGATCAGTGGCTCTCAACAGGTGATGAGTTTTCTTCCCATGAGACATTTGGCAATGGCTGGAGACATTTTTAGTTGTCACAACTGGGGAAGAGAGAGGGGGGTGCTAGTATTTAGTGGGTGGAAGCTAGGGACACTGCTAAACATCCTACAATGTACAGGGTGATTCCCCAAAACAAAGAATGATCCTCAAATGTCCATTGTGCCAAGGTCAAGAAACCCTGTATTTGATGGTAATGAGAGTTATGGAGAAAAAAGCAGAAAAATGTGACAGGGAATGCCAGGAGCAGGGCAGAGGAAAGTGGGGTGGGACAGTTCAGGGAAGAACACAGTAGAAATATACCATTTGATGACCTGGCCAGGTAGCTCATTTGACTAGTGTGTCATCCAGATAAGCTAAGGATGCAGGATCAATCCCTGGTCAGAGCACATCCAAGAATCTGGCAACTGGCCCTGTTCCTCTAGCAGCTAGCTGGAGGGTAAGGAAGTGAGTCAGCCTGGGGATGTGACTCGCTTAGCCCAAGATTTTGTTCTTACTCTGCAACAAAGAAGCCAGCATTGGGAAAGCTGCTGTTCGTTTCCTTCCATTGCAGTTGGTGTCACTGCAATGGAAGGAAGAGTGACTGAGCTTTGCCTGGAGAGGACAAGAACTGGTCTCCTTCTCATCCTTGTCACAGAGCACACTCACAAATACACGCATTTGTTTCCGTGGAATGAAGAAAGGCGGTGAGGATGGCTAGGGCCCCACTATGCACACGGGAACAGGAATGTCAGAAGGGGAAGTGAGCGGGCCCAGTTGTCCCGTGAGTCAGTGGAGGAAGAGGCGGCATCCTGTCCTGTGGCTTAGCCACTGACCATATTACTCCTCTGCCCAGTAAGCAAATGCAGAGAGACAAAGCAGGTCCCGGTGGGGACCAGCCCAAGATTGGGGGAGACGAACCAGAGAGCTTATATTCAGGCAGTGAGTAACCCAGATGGTACATTCAGAGAAGGCAAGTCAGACAACCTCAGACTTCAGACCTCTGCCGTTCGAGTATGCCTGCGTCCTCCCTCTTAGATGGCATTTGTATACCATAGGACAACATCCGGGTAGCTTGTCTTTTTGTTCATTCTGTTTTTAAAAACTTCTGGAAAAAATGAGCTTTAAAAATGTCTCCCTTGGATACTTTTTTTCAAAATGGGTATGGTTTTAGGTTGCGTTCTAGAACTCCATTTACTTTTCCTCTATTCAGTTTTAAATGACTCTGGGAACAGGACATAAGACTTAGTAGGAACCTTCTGTTAAAAAGAGAACTACTAACATCAACTTTGAAAAAAAATCAAAGGGTGCAAGAATCTAAATTCCCAAAGACAGTCCTTTCATGGGAGGCTCCACACAGTTGCCTTCTGGGAAATGAGGTCTTTCAGCAAGTAACATGGACCCTATTGGATTATTTTCCCTTTACTCTATCAAAGGTGATAGCACTTTGCTCATTTTCTAGGCCATTCTTGAGAAAGCCTTTCCAAATTTCAATTCACACTTTAAGGCGAAGTTCACATACTATCTCTTCCCTGAAACATCCATGATTATTCCTCCCAGGAAGTATGTATGTGTGTCTTGTCTAAATTCTTCCACTGGAGTGAAACGTCCTTAAGGCCAGAATTCTATTCTAACACTGTGCTTTTGTATTGAAATAGAGAAATTTCATATAATAACAGCTAGAAAGAAAAGGTTACTTGGCTGCCGCACTGAAGGGGATGCTCCTGGAAGATTACAGACATGTGTGGGCATATGCAAATATGCCTGAAAGGGCTAGTACCTAAATGGGGCTTAAGTGCGTTTCATGTCATGAAGGTTTTCAAGAAGACAGTGAACAATAACTCTTCAGAGATGCTGTGGAGGAGTTTATGCAGCAGCTGGGAGGTACATCCAGTGACTTCTAATGCTCTTTCCAACTCTATTTCATATACGTGATTCTTAGAAAGTTTTTCCCTAGCTGAATAATCTCATTGAACTGCTGCCTCCAGAGAGGCTGCCACTGCGTCAGGCAATTCTGGAAGCTTCTCCAAACAGCCTGAAAGCGCACTGGCTTCCAGCTTCTAAGGAATGCATCACAGAGGACTTCTGACTTTGATGTAACTCCATCCTCACTTTATGTGGTCATCACAGAGGCCCACGGTTCGGGAATTACACAAAGTGGTTGGAACCTGGACTCTACAACTCTCAACCCCAGACTGAGAAATTCAAGTTTATGCGCCAGTTTCGTATCCACTCGTTCTGTGGGCCTGATCTCTCCAAGCAAAGCCAGATCCAGGAGAGTCTGAGAATGATTCCTAATCTTACCTGAGGGGAATACTGAGTGGACTTTTGGCTATTTCTCTTCTTTCCCAATGATTTTAAGGGCCAAATTAAAGACACCGAGAAAAACGGGTCGGAAAAATTGAAAACCTGTCCCTTGGGTATGCCACGCCTCCTGATTGTTGCTGTTCCTGAAGGTGGCAGCTTCACTCTCTGAAACACACACACCAAACACTACTCACTGCAGGGGACCAGGCCAGCACCGTGGAGTAAGGCATTCACACTGAGACTTCAGGCATCAGTGGGGTGTGGGGCTAAGTTAGGAGGTGTGTCGCATTGCATCTGTGTATCTATCTTCTAAAAAGCAAAGCACGTGGCACGATAATGTCAGTCTCTCTGTGTCGTATACAGATATTAATCAGGACTCAAACAGCACTGTGTTATAATATGGGAAGCTGTTTCTTTACACTACCTGTTTTATTGTTTTGAAAGAAAGACTGATAAAGCAAAAACACCATGACAGACTTGACACATTTCTTTTCACCGATCTACTTCACCATATGCCTTTTTGTGAGATTAGTATAATTTCCCCAGCTATAATGGCTCTTATCAATGTGAGAATGAATGCCCACATATTAAAGTCTAAAGCATAAAAATTACAATTACTTAAAGTAATTCCAGCTAATTGAAAAACAAGTCCTCCATTTAAAATTATTCTGTGGTGTTTGCAAGAGCTTCTTGGCCATCACTGGGAAAATGCGACGTGTGTGTGTATCTGTGGAAGCAGCTACAATGCAAAACAATCAAACAACCTTCTATGGTAAACCACCCAATGAATGAGAGCAACGCCAGTGCTGCTCCAGCTTCTAAGAAGACTTCTCCCATGTGTCGCTGTCAGGCCCACGAAGACATTGTGTTGATTCACTGCCTTGTATGGATGCACTGGGAAAGTATATCCTCACAGGGTTGTAATGAATGCAGAAAAGACAGGCTCAGACCCCTGTCAAAAGGAGTAAAGAGTGTCCATCTGTCTATCTACCGAGCTATATACAGGGTGGGCAAAAGTGGGTTTACTGTTGTGAGTATGCAAAACACAGAGTTTATTCTTGTGTGATTTATTAATTATTGCATTATTTTCTATATGAATAACTGTAAAGCTACTTTTGCTCTACCACATACATATATGTGTGTGTATGTATGTATATGTGTGTGATATATATATATCTATATATATATCACACATATATAAAATTTCCAAACCCTTCCTGATTTCCCTGGAAATATCAAATTTAGGCTCCTTCAGTATCCCAGCACATGTTATTTATTAAATAGCTGTTAAGTTGAATTAAATCAAATATCCTTAATCCTGGTTAATCAAGCACTATGGCCCTGGCCAGAAGGCTTAGTTGGTTGGAGCATCGTCCTGTACGCTAAAAGGTTGTGGATTTGATCTGCAGTCAGGATGTATATCTAGTTTATGGGTTTGATCCCTGGTGAAGGCACTCACGGGAGGCAGCCAATTGATGTTTCCCTCTTACATCGATATTTCTCTCTCTCTTTCTCCCTTCCTCTCTCTCTAAATCAATAAACATATCCTAGGTTAAGGATTAAAAATAAAACACTATGACATCTCAACTCAATTGCTATAAATCTTGTGTATTTAAACTGGGACAGAGTCAAGTGAGTTTTAGGACCCTCAATAATGTGTCACAAGGCAATAGAGGAGGAATCATACCCCTTTATTTTCCTGCTGAAAAATCACCAGGGCATGGAAAAACCCCAAACTCAGCACCCTGGCGTTTTTTCACCGGGCCTGCTGGTGTCCTGGCAGACCAATTTGGAAACCATGATTAATCCCCTGGTAAACAGTAAGTCTGCTCTGCAGGCAGCCGAAGCCAAAACTGAGTCACCCTCTGGAGATTCAACTCTTGGCCAACCGAACTCTAGCTCCTCCTCCAGGAGCAGGCTCACTTGCCTGGTGGTTTTCAACCACCAGAAAGGCCTTTCCATGGCGACAGAGGAGCCCAATGAAGCAGAGACTGAAATGTCACTTCAAGTGACTGACCACAAGCTGATGTAACCCAGATATATGCAGGGATCATCGTGTCCTATATGGATCAACTGAAATTGGCTGGAACCCTAACCACCTGGAATGGAAAACTCAATATCCACCCCCCCCCACCCCAAACACCATTTCTGCAGGGATTGAAGGGAAGGAGGACAACATACCTAGATTTCTCTTTGTCACCAACAGCTCCACTTAGTTTGGAGTGTGATCATCTTGTCATTGCGTGAGACGATGTTGCCACGTGACAGGCATGCCCCTGCTTCCTTGACACACACACCTCCCCTCCTGTGCTTCCCCAAACACCACCGACTCAAGGCTCCGGGTGTAACTCAGGCAAGGGAGAGGATTTACATGGGAGCACCAAAAACAATTTAAAATTAAAAATTAAAAGTCCCTGTTCTTAAAAGTCCTTCAACCACCCTGACCTCAGAACTTTCTCACCAGCTGTCCTTTCTCCTCCGGCTCTGGTTTCCTTCTCTACAATTTCCCCAGTTTTTTCAGCCAACCTCCTCTCCCAAGTTCTTACACACCATTATATAAATTTTACTTTAATTTCCCTGTCTGCTTGTAAACTGTGCCCCCACCTTATACTCTTAAAACATTTTCCTAAACAAAGATGCCTCTTTTTCCTAAGAGGAACTTTATGGCCAAGTATTCAAATACACTTACACACACCTGCACATGGGTGAGCACACAGGTGCACGCACGCTGACCCTCAGAACACCCAGGAGCAGAGATGTCAGTTTCCGGGAGCTGAGACCACAGGACTAGAATAGGACAACTGGGAACAATAAGAGGATTTCAAACATGTGTTAATTTTTACATGTTAGCACTGCTCTTCCCTTATTTTTCTAGGATATGTGTTCACGGGAAATATTAAAGATTCTCAGCTGCGGTATAACTCTGAGGCTAACTGGGCAAAGCCTAGTTCCTAGTACTCACCACATGTAACACTGGTTCAGGCAGCTCAGGTCATCTTTCTCCTGGTGCCACTTTCTTGGGGTCTGCTAGGCCGTTCCAGTTGCTATACTTTTGCTCATTTTCTCTCACCCCAACACACACACACACACACACATCTGTTGCCTCCTAGAAGGCTTTTCCACATTTCCCCTCCCTGGATCACACTGTGGCATTTGATTTCATTCTTTCTCCCACGTATTCATTTCCTTTATGTTGCCATTTCCTCCCTAAGAGCGACGTATATTCTCTGAAGGCAAGGGCTGTGTCCAGCCCTTGTTGTGTGTTCCCCAGATCCCCTAGCACAGTTCTGGACGTGCCGTGGATACTCAGCAAACGCCTGTTGGAATGAATTAAACAAATGGCAGGAACTCAGAACCAGAGCATAGTTAACCACAAACATGAGACCACCTCATTGAGGGCAGCTAAGGAAGCCTGGGTCCTTTGAAACTACCTAATTCTGCTGTCTGGGCTTTGGTAGTTTCTAATCTCAAATCTAATTGTCTACTTTTTTTGTGATCTCAGGCCAGTCATTCAACTTTTTTGAGCATCATATTTTTAAATCTATGAAATAAGAAAGGTAAAAGCACCTGCCCTGCTTGGCTCACACAGTAATTGTAAAAATTAAATGGGAATATATATGTATGTATGTATATACATTCTATATATATACATATACACACACACATATATGTATATATGTACATATATTTTATATATATGTAAAACCTGAGAAGAAATGTATACAAGACAGATAAATTACTATAGGTATTATAATGTCCACATATCTTAAAAAGATCTTGAGTATTTTATCAACTAGCACAGGCCACAGAAAGTCTTCTCATATTTATTACAAAGTATTTTCCCTTAAATAAATGTCACTATTGTTTTCTAAGAACATTTACTTAGCCATATAGGAAGATTTATTATAGTTCTCTTACTTATAAACAAAATGTCTCCTGTTTTTTCTCTTCTACCAACAGAATTTATTTCATTTCCTGCATGATTAGCTATCATAGGAAAAATCAAGGTATTTAAAGACCATGTTTAATGCTAACTTATGAATAAAAACCACAGCTATGTTAGAAGAACGATGTGGCTTACTGCCTTTTTTGGCTTGCTTCTACATTGTATAAAAAGTTAGACTCAACGACCTTGGTTAATTTATTCTTGATTAAATTTAACATTTGATTTGATTTTTGTGATCCTATGGATTTCTTCAACGTCTTTAATATCCAGGGGTATTATAAAGATAAAGCTTCAAATCATAAAAATTAACTCAACTTAAACTGCATAGGAAAATATGCAAACACCACTGCTTTAAACATTTTCTGTACTTAAGTATTACCTCTCTAAAATGATCCAGATACCACCAACTAAACAATATTTTGTGCAGTACCTAGTAAATGCACAAAGTTGATGATTTTTATATCCACTTCAGGGGTAAGGAACATGAGGAGAAAGAAGCAATCACGTTACAGACAAATTGAGTGTAGTCTGTAAGTCTTGCACCACATACACACACACGCACACACACACGCACACACACACGCACACACACACACATATACACAGCACATAACTATATTTATATCCCCATATGTGCATCTCCACCATCCATTTCTTTCCTAATAGCATCCAGATTATCTTTTAAGGAAAAGAAATGGCCTGAGTCCTATAAATCCAGGTTCATGTCCCCACAGAAGCTGAAAAGAACAGATCCTTCCTGGACCCAAAATCGCCCCAGCCAAGGGGTCAGGCATTTGAGGAACAAGAAACAGCCATGGTCTGGCCGCAGGAGCGCCTAATGTTCCAGCCCATTTCCGAGCCTTGTTCTCCAATATCCTATTAATTCTGAGCACACTGTTAGCACCCCCAAATCCTTTGCACCAATAAATATCCTTGAGCTCCAGTTGGTCAGAGTTTTTGTTAACAGCAGCTGAGGGATTCTCACCACCTATGACCTAACTTTTCTGTTCTTAGCCAATAATCTTTGTTAAAATTCTAAATGAATGAAGAAAATACACATAAAATCATGTTTAAATGTTCTATAGGGTATAAACTTTTTTGTTGTTGGCTAGAATTCGAGAATTCAACATATGTATTTTAGGTTTCTCCCTTTTTGTTTCAAGATGTAAATATTTTTTTATCTGAAACTGTAAGCATATACTTCAAAACTTAGGTAATTTTTTATATCCCTGAGTTATTCCTTTTTTATATACTAATTCACATTTTATGAATCAATCTGCATTCTTCAAAAATTACTAAATATCACAGTACAGAGTCTGCCTCATGCTTTGTCTTTTCCACACAAGGAACCATAAACTAAGTTGCCAACTTAGTTGTTAAAACCAACAACTCGGCACTGGTAATGGACAGAATTATTTGCTTCTGATTTACAAAGCTTTCCACTTTACACGTTAGCCAAGCAGCAACTACTGGTTGCTAAGCAACAGCTTTCCTCTCAAGGACCAGAAATAGAATATATAGAAGGCCAATTTTAAAAACATAATATACATGTATATAAGTTAAAGAAAGATCCAGCCCCATAGTCTGGCTGTTTGGCCAGAATGGTTGTCACGAGTATTGAATTCATAACAAAAGTGTGTGAATTCCAAATACATTTGATCCACAACTTCTTTAGTAACTATTTCCCCTTGTATTTTCTTCCAGTATCTTCCTTTCCTGAAAAATCATGAAGAAACATAGAAACCAGGCTTTTGAAGCAACTTTCCTTCGAAAAGTATACTCAGAAACTGTACATTTGGGTTTTATTGAACCAAGTCATTGCTACATTAACATTCCTGTAGCAATACGGCTCTCTTGGTTAAGATGTAATGCTCTAGGAAGATATACTCCAAGAGGTTAAGAATGACTACCAGAGGGAAATAACCATTTGCTTTTTTCCTTTACATATTCCTTACAACAAAAGTAATTGCTGCTGGTCGTTGCTGGGTGTTCGTGAAATGCTGAGCATTGTTCTAAGCTCATTAAATGCATTAATTCATATTAAAATTCTCCATTTGGCAGATGAAGAAAGAAGCTTAGAAAAGTTATGTAACGTGCTCAAGGTCATGCACATAAAGAAGCAAGAGAGAGTCAGGATTCGAACACAGGCAGTGCACCTGTGGGTCTCCACCACTTCACTACTCTGTTTTTTTATAAGGTGGTTCATGTGTTGCCTGAATACCTTTCTCTAAGTTGCTCTGTCTCAGGACACACAGGCTTTTAATTCCATCTGGCTGTTCAGTTCCTTAGCAGCTTTTCACCATTGGCTTCAATCCTCTTTATAGCAGTAGGAGGTTAGGGCATAGCAGAAATCTAACAAGTGCATGAGGATCAACATGTGAGCTGATTTTAGTCAACAAAGAACTGACATGTGCCAATTCCAATGAACCTGTGGCCACATGCTGTGCTTGCTGGAAATAGACCGCGCGGTTACAGAAGTTTCTAAGGAATTGCTTCAAATAATTACCACTTCTGGGGATTGATTTCTTTCTCAAATGTATATTTAGTAATTTTTTTCGGAAAGATTGGCTTAGTATACTAAAAAAGTAAAAGGTAAGAATCTCTTCTTCCTCACTTTTGAGCTCAGTGTAAAAAAGGTGAGCATTCTCCAGCAGGCAGAATTTTTTTTTTCTCAATTATTCTTATCCCAAAGGGGTAGGTAAAGTCTATGAGGTAAAGAAAAATAGGAACCAGACCAGGAAAGGAGCACTGAAAACTGTGCTGAATAAAAGCAGCTTAGGAGACCCACCCAAACACCCCAAATGCACTAGTTGATCTCTTTGTTAAAACTTTCTCTTCTGCATTTGTTCACTCATTCACTCTGTGTGAGGAAACTACACTGGATGTTAGAGACACAGGAAGAAAATGCACATACCTAAAGTTCACATGCAAGGAGAGGAAGCAGTTGCATAAACCTGACATTGCAGTTTATTGTGGAAGTGCTATGATGGAGGGGGGAAGAGGGCCACAGGGACCTCAACATGCCAGGCAGGAGGCTTCTATTAAAGGGTACACAAGGCTGGGTCTTGGAGCATGAGTGGAAGCTTGCCATATGAAAGGAAAAAGTTGAGGGGTGGGGAGAAAATGCAGACGACTGTAACTGAACAACAATAAAAAAAATAAGAAAATAAAGATCAAAAAAAAGAAAGAAAGAAAAGAAGTTGGAGTTTTAGTTAAGAGTTCAGAAAACGCTCAAAGTCCAAGGAAGATAAAAGGCCCTGGTACGCGGGAGGGAGGGGGGAACCCTTGTTTTGCAAATTAGGCCGAGGAGATCGGAGGGAGCCAGGTGGATTGTTAATACGCTACACTGGGGAACTTGGACTTTATCCTGAGGCAACCAGCAGCTCACAGAGGTGCTGGCAGACAATGAAGCATAGTATAAACGTGGATTTATACACCATGGCAATATAAAAATAAAAGCACAACTGCGGAAAATTAGGTGGAAAACAGTGGAACCATGAATAGCTGTGCTAATTTTCCCAACTTTCAAAGCAAAAATAGGAACATTTTTAGATGTTCAATAGGAACATCTAAAAATCAGTCGGAAAATAGAGACCACCTGTACTACCCAGGTATTAAAGGTAACCACTAGAACCGAAGATAATATGAGAGCTAAGGAAATAAAAATATCAGGAAGTAAAAGACAGCAATTTAGGTAGAAGTTTCCATGAGGATTCTTCCCATCCTTTATAGCAAGGAGTCAGCATATATTGCCCAGAATTGATAAATCAAGAATTAGAAATTAGCAGCAGAACTTAAAATAGTTGCCTCTGAAAAAGGAGGCTTGGTTAGCAAATACTCTCTGTTGGTTTTAACACCTGCAATTTCCTGTATTTGGCGCAAAAGGAGCATAAATGGGCTTTCTTTCTCTTTCACAACTTTCTCCGACTTGCCGCTGCACTACTTTCCTGAGGCAGCCTCTTGCCTCCTCCCCCAGGAGAACGGCTCCAAAGGGCCGTTTGTTGCTCTTCTAGGTTCAGTCAGGCTCTGCTTACATAATGAGAAAAGCAGTCTCTAGCTCAGGTACTGATAATAAAATAGAAATTACTTAAGGCTTCAGTGAGCTTAAAATAATTACTGCTAGCGACGCTTCTCTACTTTAGACACAGAAAATCCAAGGTCTTCGAACCTTGGATGGAAGGTTCAGAGCTATAACCATAAGTTAATTAAGAAAAGACTGTTAGTCATACCGTAGGTGCTAAATTAGCGACTCGATTGTTTTCTATTCCTTCAGTGGTTTTCATGCGTATTAGGGAAGGGTCAAGCCTTATGAAAAGTGTCCTAATGCTTAGAATGGAAAATTGTCACAGGGGTTATAACTTGCCCTTGGAAATAACATCTTTGTGACAAAATTCAAACTAATTTTTGTAAAACCACATTTGAAAAAAATCACAAACAACTTGCTAGAACAGTTTGCTGAAAAGAAAAAGAGCCAGTATCCATAAAAAAAAGATCCATGTTGTCGCTCCTTAGACAAAAAGAATGGAGTCAATCACACTCTATGCAAAACCAATCTAAATATTTCTCGTGGTAGGACCGTCCACACAGTACACTGAAGCACAGCCTACAAACCTTCCCCCGCTCATACGAACATACGTATATAAATACACGGCCGTATTCTGTGACGCTCAAGAGTATTAAGGGCTGACTATGCAAGGCCTGGGTTAGCAGCTCAGCTCTGACACTACCTGGGTGACCTTGAATGTGTCGTTTGACCCAGGTCTTGGTTTCCTAATAGTACCTACTTCACAGGGTTGTGGTGGGGACCGCCCACAAGCATGAAAGTAAAGTTTGTAGCACCGTAGATGACACAACGTCAGCTATTATTCTAAGTAACAATTTACTGATCTGTTTTAACACAAATATTTTCTATTTTAAAGAGTACCTTTTAACACAGATAAATATCCCAGGCTGGCAGTTAACTTTTAATCAGTGCAAACTCTGAGTTTTGTTTGGTGAGATGCTATGGATCCCACAAAGGGCACCTGCCCCGTAAAAATCTGGAGCCCACGAGGCCAGTTATGACCTCACCCAGCCCCATGTGGGCAGAGTGGCCTTTGCTGGGGTCATTGTCTTCTGCAGGGGAACCTCTTCCCAGGAATGCCTTCTTAGTAGGCTGCATTCGCACCAGGAAGAGATTAGTTGGCTGTCTACGGGAGGGAGAAGAGTCGCTGATGTGATAAGGGTAGCTTTTATGAAACCCAAACACCAACAAGGTTTACCTCGGATGGCTTTATGCTGCCATGGCGACAACTCCAGGACCAGGAGTCTTCGCTGGGCAGGGACTGGAGGTGGTGGCGCAGAGCAGGTATCAAAAATATGGACATACAGAGAAGATACGTGACCCACAACACCTGAAGTTATTCACTATCTGGCCCTGTACAGAAAAAGTTTGCCGACTCCTGCTGTAGAGTCCAAATGCTAAACTTTGGGAACCTCCGCCTTACAGATTTCAATCTCTATAAGCAATAAATCAAAATGCTGGTTTCTGCATAACTGATGATGTGCTCTTGCTCTTCTAGCCATGGTTCTGGGTACTGAATAGAAAAGGGTATTTTCCTTCCTGCAGCTATTGGCTTGAATTATTATAGATGAAGTCATTCAAAGTTAAGTCATCAGCTTATTGGATGAAACTGAGTTGTTGTTCAACTCAATCAGAACGATGTATCATTTGCTCTATCCCTGGAATTGACACTGAGAGCAGGGACATGAACTTGCCTGAAACCAACAGACCTCTGGCTCACACAATACCAACAGCAAGCCCAGCAACAGTAAATAACCCCAGGCCAGGAAAACTACTCACAAGCTCTAAAAGCCAAAATTTTCCATGCTTTTGGCATCAGAACACATTTTTGTGGAAAAACCTAAACAGAACAGAGGTGAGCTGAACGGAGGTGAGCTCTTATCTGTATTCCACCCAGTGCGACTATGCATACTTTTCTCTGTGTAAGTGGTGGGATAGCTGATTGCGGGACGGTGCCCCACGCTCTTGAGTCTGTAACAAATGACCGAGCACGTTCTCCCTTCTGAAACCCAGGCGGCGGGTTGAGGGGAGGTCTGAATCCTGAGTTCAGCCGGTCCTAGAGGTTTTCAATGAGGAACTGCAGACCCATGTTCCATTTGATTATGGTTACAGCCAAAGGGGGGCCGTGCAGGTGCCACTACTCTGAAACCAGCAAAGCTCTTTCCCACAATGCTCCTGAAACTGGAAGAATCAGCGTTTGTGGTGCTTGTTGCTGCCAGAATAAGTAGAGGTAAGGATTGAAACTTTAGGGGTGCTTATTCAGATGCCAGTGATCTGAGAAGACAATGGGTTATGTACTCTCAAAAACCATCTTAACATCTCATCTCAAGCCGATCTACTTATAAGGAGAAGATAGAGTAGGTAAAGGGTTTGGAAAAAACGATTAATTGGATAAGAGTCACAGTCGGCGATTTTCCTAGTAATTCTTTATCAGTTGATCAACAATTCTTTCTTTATCTGTGTCACAAATATTCCCTCCCTGAATGCAGCAGGTACCTCTCCATCACTTGCAGACTCCTGGGCCACAAAGGAGATTGAATTGCTTGTCAATCCCCTAGGGTCATGTGGTCCTGTATTCCTGGAACAAGAGCTTTCCCCAGGCATTCATCATTTACACCTATCAACTACAACTAAAGCTAAAATCTTTGACTCTTGCCTTCCCCTATCACTTCCACATAACACATCCCTCCAATTTTTTAGTATTTGCAAATAGTATAAGCCTAACCTTTGTTCCAGTACACAAGTGAACACATTGTACCAGTAGGTTTCTTTTAAGGATTCTGTACAGAATAGGAACACACCCCCCCTCCACCACCACCTCCCAGACACTCTAAATACAAACATAAGTATTCTTAAAGTGATACACACTATTCTCATGGTTACCACTCCCAAGTTAAATTAATTTAATTCAAAAAAATCATTTTTGAGACTCTTACTATGTGCCAGACACTAAGGTGTGTACAGTGGTAAACAGAACAGGCATCTTCTCCTATAAGAAAACTATGATTTGGCCCTAGCCAGGCAATACAGTTGGTTAGAGCATTGTCCCAATAAGCCAAGGTTGCAGTATTTGGTCCCCAGTCAGGGCACATATAAGAATCAACCAATGAAGGCATAAATAAGTGGAAAAACAAATTGATTTTTTTCTCTCTCTCTTCCTTCTCCTCTCTGTCTCCAATCAATAATTCTTTTTTAAAAAAACTATGCTTTAAAAGTGGAAATACAAGATTTATCTACTGGCTCACTCATTAATCTAATAAATTTACTGAGCACCTACTATAAACAAAGCACCTTTCTAGGTGCTGGGAATTTAGCAGTAAAAAAAAGAAAGCAACAGTCCTATCATCATAAGGCGTACTTACTAGCAGAGATAGATAATAAGCAAAATAAATAAGTAAAATATATTAATATAAAGCAGAGAAAAAATAGGAAGTGCTGAAGCAAGGGATGCCACTTCAGAGAGGATGATCAGATAGGGCCTCACTGAGAAAGCTGGTAGGAATGAGAAAGGCAGGTGTTCCAGGTAGCAGGGATAGCAGGTGCAAAGGCCCTGAGGGTACCTGGCCAACCTGGATGAGTAACAAGGAGGCCAGTGTGGGTGGCTGGAGCGAGTGAAATAAGGAGAAAGGGTCACAGGAGACGAGGCCAGAGAGGTGGGAAGGGAGATCGAGTAGGACGAGGTAGGCCACTGTCTGGACCATGGATTTTAGTCTGCGTGAAAGGGAGAACCTCTGAGGGACTTGGGGCAGCTGGGAGACAGACAAATACTGTTAAAGCTTCTTTCAGTGGTAAAAATATTAAGCATGGACGACTATCCAGTAAAGGGGTTCACCGAGGCTAAGAGGTTGTGAACACGTCACTGAAGAAGGGACATCTGGGGCTAAAGAGCTTGTTTACAGTGGGCGGTTTGCTCCTGGGGAAAGGGAGGTGCTCTCCGCAGACCAGACCTGTCCGCTGACCGAAGGGAGAGCACAGCAGGCTGGGGGCTTGTGATGCTACAACAAGCATCCTGTACTTCATCCGAAGGCTAATGAGTGGCAAATGGACAGGTTTTAAGGGAGTCCCACGATCTGCTCAAGGTTTTATAAAGACTGCCTGATTGTTTTCTGTAAAAGAGAATAGGAAGTATTTTTTTAAAAACACAGGTGATCGCTCATAAACACAAAGAATCACCAAATAACTTTTTTAAAAAAGAAAATAGAAAACATCAGTACGCCTGTGGGTTGTAAGTATAGTGGTAGGAAACTCCTGCGTCTCCATACACATATACTCATGCACCTGTGTGTCATTATTCAAAGTTTCAAAGTCACTTGATTAGAAGGAAGGACATATAAAAGGGGAATGTGCTGTCATCTTCTTAAAGGTATCGCTGGTTGCTGAGACTAGAAGAGGGAGAGAAACAAGGCAAGATACACTAAAGATTTGGGGACCACCCTATACTAAAAATGTCCTTTGTTTATCTGGAATTCACACTTCACGTGGCATTCAGTACTGTATCTGGTGATTCTGATCAGCGTTCAAGTCCCCTGCAAACAGAGGCAGACACACTAGGTAGGACAACAACCGCGGCAAGTGGTAGGAAGCCCTAAAATGACCGTTTCACAAGGGATTCCTGGCTGGACTAGCATAAATGCGAATGTTAGCATGTAAAATAGAATTGCTAACCTTTGAATTAATCATAAGCAGAACAATGTCCTGTGTAAGTACTTCTCCCTCAAGGTCGCGATGTGAACCTGTGTGGCTCAGATTCATTATGGGCCCCTCCGTCTGCCGTGGCACAACAGGGGGCTGCAGTATCTCACAAGGCACATATCACTGGAGAGGAAGTTAAGAGCTGACACCAGTTGGGCAGTCCTGAAGGGCCTTATCTGTGGGAGGAAAGTTCTATTTGCATCTTTACTTCAATAGAACTTGTTTACAATGTTGAACTTGACATAAAAGCAAAAACCAAAAAGGCCATGTTGATATAAGTGTCCTTCTGGAAACATTTTTTAAAGCAGACACATTTTCAATGTGGACCCATGATTTGAGTAACTTAGCTTGAAAAAGAAGCCGATAAAAAATGAAATAAAAATAAATCCAGTAAATCCAATGTATTTATTGATTGGAGAGAGAGAGAGAAACAGTTTTTCCCCCCTTTTCAGAGCAGCTCTGCTCGCAGGGCCCTGAAGTTCCTGTGCGTGTGTGCGCAAATGGTTTGTGGGGCGATCTCAGGAAGTATTGCGAGGGAGAGCCCTGAAGTTTCTTACCCTGTAGACTATAAACTGAATTCCTTGGCCTTGATCTATCAGCAAACTCGGAAGACAATCCATTGTCCTTGAGCTCTGACTCCCTCAGACTCCTGGGAAAGGAAGGAACAAGCAAATGTATGCACACACACAAATTCTCAAAGTGGACTGGCAGATCCCACACAGACAGCTGGTGGGTTTCTTGAAGGCCCAAGTTCCACAAGCAGATATATCTGTAATGGCAAAGGAATTCTTAACAACCTGTTAGGAGAGGTGTAACAGAATATAACTGAAGGAACATCAGTGACAGCTGCCAGTCAACTGTGTGACCTTTACAGCACCCAGACTCGAACGTGTCTTCAGGGAGGGCAGCAGTGCTAGACTGTGCTACCTGCCAGTGTGATTTGCAAAAAGGGGGGAAGCGAAGAGTGTGTGCCAGTCGGTCGCTGTGTTCAAGGGGATGCTGAAACCCCTCAAAGCTTTTCACTTGAGGCTTATCAAGAGCAACTCAGCATCCAAAGGCAGACATTTCAGTTCTTCCGTTCTGTCAGTGGGTGTCCATTGAGAACCAATAAATTGCCAATGAATTGCCAGGCTCCTTCGTCAAGGACAGAAAAGGGGCATTCATACATAAACTGGAAGAAATTTATATATTGGAGAAATGTGCTCTTGAAAACATTGACTCCAGATGCACGGAATTGTACACTTGAAAAGGGTTAATGAAGCCCTTTTTGAAAAGTGGAAAAAAATAAACAGTTAAAACTAAAAAAAAAAAAAAAGTGGAAAGTTCGAATGTAATTAGATATTATATTTATCCAAGTGGATAGAGGTAGTAAAACTAGTAATTTTTAATTAATAAAAAGAAATTATTAGCCTAAGACAATACCAAAAAACAAAATACAGTTTTAAAAGTTGAAAGACAAATATGTAAGTGTCTTTAATTTCAAAGTAAAAACTGATTTATGAGTGTCCAGGATAAACAAAATGACTGATATAAGAGGGAGAAAAAGCAAAAGATACGGAGAGTTTCTAAAAAGAAAGTTTTTTAGATTCTCTTTTTGTTGTTATTGATTTTAGAAAGAGAGGAAGGGAGAGAGAGAGAAACATCCATTTGTTCTACTTATTTATGCTTTCATTGGTTGATTCTTGTATGTGCCCTGACTAGGGATCGAACCTACCACATGGGTGTGTTGGGACAAGGCTCCTACTGAGCTACCAGCTCTTTTTAAAAGAAAATGATTTTCAAACTATTAGGAGTAATTTGGAGACAATGTATCTTTTTTTCAATAAAGGCTATTAAAGAGCTGTTGAATCATTTATTCCACTATTTCGTAATCTCAAAAAGACTCTAGAAACTTGTCCTATGAAGTAACAGGTCATTGTTTTATGAATTACCATGTCTAATTAATATAATGGTATGCAGATCTGTCTATGAAAATCAAAGTACTTCACAAGGTTATCTAAAGCCCTACAGGGTGTTAAAGAACAGTAAGGCAGGCTTGACTCCAGGGGGCACTACAATGGGGTTTTGTAGTAGGGGAAAGAGACAGGTCTCCAAACCGAAGAAAAAGTGGGAATATGTAGCAAGGAACACAGGATGGGAAGGGGTTGATACATGGAAAAGTACTAAGAGGCAGCATGAAGACTAAGGAGGGATTCTGGCTAAACTGACCTATTAGGATTCTTGCTGAGGGCGGGTCAGGGCGATGAGGTATCACCTGGGGCTGGCAGAGGATGACGACTTTGAACAGAAATGGTCCACAGAGGCTGAGATTTCTTTTTAAATCCTTCCCTAATTCACATGCTTAGCAGACCATATATTGTACAACTAATACCCTTGTAGTAGAAAAAGCTGATTTAGGCACCTCAGTCTGGTTCCTGAGTCCTATGCTAATGACTTTGAAGGACACACTTAATTAGCAGTAGCAAGATCTTCAGGAAGGCAAACTCGAATAGCTGAGTTGCCGGTACATTGTAAATGTTCCACAAACATGTAGGATGAAGTTAAGAAGAGCAGTCAGACCCACCGGGGCCTGTCCCAGATGTGGGGGGAGTAAGGGGGTGTAAGGCAGTGGTCTTCGAACCAGGGTACCAGTAAAGCTGGGTGTGTATCTGAAGGATTTCCAGGCGTTCATTCACTGGCACGGATTGTTTTAACAAAATCAGCGCTCAGATCTTCAGCTCCCACAAGTTCTCTCCAAACACTGCCTTACTGAACAGAGCGCTGTAGGAGCCCGAGGACCCGTTTCCCACATCCCCTTTCCAGCCAGACGCTGGGCAAACCACTCTAAGAAAGAAAGCGAAAGCAAGGTCTCACCAGTCCTGACTTTTGTGAGCTAGCTCCAGGGGACAACCTCCAGGCCACCAAACAGACGAACCATGCAGATTTCCCGAGGATCTCAGATTTCTGGAGAGTGGAGCAAAGCTCAGAAAGACACCCTGTCCTCTCTCTATCTCAAGTCATGCTCATTCTCAATTTCAAATTCAGAAGTAAGGTTGCCCACATGTGCATTAGCCATGTTTATTTGCAATTAAAAAAAAAAATGAAGTCAGCCTGCTCCTGATAGAAAACCTAACATTTGGCCAGATACTTTGCGCTCTCACTTCAGGAACAATGTCTGACCTGAATGAGGCAAACCTACAACTCTAAGATGTAACAGTCTTTGCACAAAGTGTTCAGGTGTTGACGTGAAAGTGTGCAGAGATGCAGAGTTTTACAAAAGTCTTTTAAAGCTTTTGAGAGCAAAATGTTTGAAGACCACTGGGGGGTCTAAGACACAACCCCAGGAAAGAAGGTTTTGCCAGCTTATACACCCAATTTAATGACGAGCACAGGCCTCCTGAAGGAAAAGCTGGTGTTTGAATGCAGTTGGATTGCTCCCATTCTGACCCTCAGGAGCTTTTGTCGATTCCTAGGAAAAGAGACTTAAAATAATGCCGGTAAATAACACGGAACCTCGTCACCCAGACATCTGTGGGAGACAGCTCAGCACACAGTTTTAAGGCGCAGAGACGGCATGAGTGAGATGTGAGGTACTGCCTTCACGGTGCCCGTCTGAGCCCACGAGGTTGCCAGAGAGACCACAGAAACTCCAAATCTCAGTGTGACCAACTTTAGAGACTCCCTGCTATAATTGGGAGGGCCGGGGGGGCTCCCTCTATTTCATCCAGTCTGTAGGATCAGCATCTCACTGCTGTTCTGGTGAGTCCACTGGGCGTGGCCTGGGGAAATCCGGGAACTCTTCCGATAAAACATTCAGAACTCATTAAATATGAAATTGCTTCCTTCACTGTCTCCACCTCCAATTTCCCTCCCTTCCCAATGAAAAGTATGGGGAAACTGAGGCCCAAAGCAGTTGAATTGCGAGAGGTCCTGAAGCGCTGCCTGTTCAGGGTGGGAAGGGCAGTGTCTGATCTGCACTGGGATCTAATTTCAAGTGGAGAATCTGAGCCACACATACCAGATACTGCTGGATATAGACGGTCTCAGAACGGCATAACTTTCTTATATTTTCCTCGTGTGGTTTTTAATGGCATTTGGCTAAGAAACAGAGTTGGCCTGGATTCGGGCAGGAAGCTGGGTGTGAAGGTGTAACTGTCCCTGACTCACAGGTGTCTCACCCCACTTGGGCGGCAGTTGATTCACTGGCGGGTCCAGCCCACGCTGGGAGACGGGCTGGGATCTGTCTGGATACCGTGTGGCCAACAAGGACACAACGTTACTCTTTTCCTATCTCATTCCTAGTGAAGGGTTCCTGCCTCTGACAATACCACCCATGCCAGGGACTCTGGGATCTCTGTGGGGAACAGGGGCCCCAACTGCTACAGGAAAGAAACTACAAAAGACTATATTGATAATTTCGTTAAGCATTTACAGGTCCCTCAGCAAAACACAGATAATATGAACATTAACCCCGTGTCTCGCAGGAAAGATCAGCTATGTCACCTCCAGCAGAAATTCTCATGTACACCCTAAGGGTTTTGGCATCTCAGAGGGACACTACATTTGAACACATACTTCATGTAATAACAGAGCTCTGTAGGCTGCTTAGTCAGGTACCCCTTTCTGTCGGGTCCAGTGGCGTACCACGTTTCTGCCACGTTCACATGTCTGAATAACTCAGTGTAAGATGGTTCTCGTACACCAGCTTCTTCTAGACCTGTGGGATTCTTTACCCTCCAAGTGACTTGACAAGACCTTCTGAAACATTTTTGTAATAACCTACGCTTTTCAAATAGTTGTTTCTGACCCAGTCCAGCTGACAGCACACTTATGACCTAACAGACCTCCAAGTAGGACCTAAAAGTGGGGGTGGCAACTGTAAAGATGGGGAGCTCCAGTCTCTCCTCCCTGACATAAGGCAGATACTGCTCATTCGTAGCCATGCTTGTTCCACTGCGTTGAGACTGAGTCCAACTCTTCAAGACCAAATGCTCCAAGCAACACTGTCAACTAACTGACGTCTAGATTAGAATCCATTTGCGATGCCAGGATTAGATTAAATCACTAGAAAATCTAACTGTCCTTGAGAAGTTTCTTTTAACATCCCAGATCTTATGCCAGGCAAGCTAGTGCCACACTCCCAATGGTAACATTCTTTTGATGACTTCAAAATTCCACGCCACTTTGTTTGAATGACACAGGACAATTCTAACTCCCATTATGCATTTTGACTTGTGCCAGGACATATTTTCAGGTGGGGGAACAGGAACAGCTTATCTATTCCTTATTTTCTCGTAATTTTTTGACATGAGTAGACCTGTGGTTCCCAAATTATCTAAGTTGGCCCTTAGGTTGTTAGTTTAAGTTTGAGGCTGATATATATGTTCATATTTTATCTGATTATCCTTAAATTAAGGACTTTGAAAAGCAGTCATTGCTTTTCACTAAAATATTGGCAGACTTGCTTGAGAACTATAAATTCACTCACTTGGAATGGATAAACATTATGAAAAAGTAATTCCAAAATTTAATTTTTGGGGGGGATTTCAGAACCTAAGGGAAATATCTAATTCAAAGTTTTCCTTGACCTCCCCCACTCACCAGCCCAGGCCTGATCCAAGACTCAGGCACCCCCAGCAGGCAGGGAGGGGATGTGATCTTTCTCTCTCACTTTCTTTACTTTCTACCTACCATAGTAAATGCAACTCCATCTTAATCTCTATCCTTTATTCCTGCCATGTTCCCCCTTGCTTACTCCCTCCAGTCCCATGGCCTCCTTTCCCTCCCAAACACCAAAGGCCTTTGTGTTTCCTGTTCTTTCTGCTTAAAGCACTCTTCCCCCAGCTACCTGCATGGTTTGCTCCCTCCCAGACGTAGCATACGGAGGGGGCGCAGGCAAGCAATACTTCCAATACACTGTGTGACTGATGTTGTAACAAGGGGAGATGTCCCAAGGTGCTGTGTGAGTTCATGGGAGGGACACAGCCTGCCCAGTCTTGGCTCGTCAGGGAAGGCTACCTGGAGGAAGTGAGCTCTACACTGAGGCCTGGAGAAAGGGTAGAAATTAACCAGGTGAAAGGTGCTTCAGTCAGTGTTCAACAGCACGTCCAAAGGGCAGGTGTATTAAGGAAGGGAGAGGTTCAGTGTGCCTGAAGAGGAACATGAGGGATGAGATTACTAGGGCCCGACAGACATACACAGGAAAGAACCTTGATCCCCTCCATAATGCAGGTAAAAGGCTTCTCCTAATTTTTCAGGAAGTGCAAAGGAAAAAAACAAGATTCATCTTGTTATGGCAAAACACCATTCTATATAAAAATCTGAGAAACAGCTATATAATGACACTTTTCCACTTTTTTCCCCCCCAAAAATAGGATTCATTTTATTGCGGCGAAAAATTATTTTGTGTAAAACCCTGAGAAACAGCTCCGTAATGACACTTTTCCACTTGGCAGAAACACAGGAAGCAGTGCATTCTTTGTACATACATTCTAAAAAGCTTTCCAGTGCATTACAAGTGCTCTACTCCCGGCTTGCATTCTTCATACCACTTCCACTGAAACACGTTAAAGAACTGACCACGGTTCTGTGCTATCTTTGAGGGTTTAAAAAAATCCCTACTTAACTTGCTTCTCTGATGTAGACCCTCAGAGAAATTCAGGCTGATTGTACAGTATGTCTAGATTACCATCCCTTGGGGGGGGAGTTCACCACATTTCACAAACTCAATGAGACCAATAAGAACCGGTGCAACACTAAGAGAATGCCCGGAAATTTCTATGGAGTGACACTGTGATCAATTAATGAAGTTAATGTCTCAGTAGACAATCCGGTACCTTTAAAAAATCATGCAAGTAAAGGATTTTTCTCTTTCATTCATATTTAACATGCAAGCTAGATATCCACAACTTCGTTCCCGAAAGAGTAAAAACAATAAAAGTTTCATGATTCAGCAGACTTTAAATCATTTAAGACACTATAATAAGTTATTGAAGAAAGAAGTTTAGAAACTGACAGGACCTCCTTAATAGCAAAGAAAATGTTAGTACTTTGCAGAGAGAAGGAAACTCTTCCCTAATTTCCTATTCAACTGTCATAAAGGAAATCACTCCCCCAAATTCAATTATTCTATTTTTTAGAAGACAAAAGTCATGCACAGAAACGCGAGGCTAGGTTTCACGGTTAGACTCACAGTGACTCGTGCTCTTTATCCTTATAGAACGGAACTTGAAGCAGAGCAGTTTACCCTCTTGCTCTCCGTAACACCGCAGGTCTCCAGCCTTTCCTCAGTAATGGGATAGAACATTCCTTGAATCTGAATCACCAGGAACCTAAGTGAAGAGAGGGTGGAGCTGAGAATCCTACATCCCTTCCCACTGTCTAAGACCACTTAGAGAGAGAAAGGGAATTAGCCAGGAAATCCAAGTGCTTCTTCTCCATCGTCCGAGGTGCTTTTACTTCCCTTGCGTGTGATGCGCCTCAGTACCACCAACTTCCTTCCTCATTGTCCCAGTCCTCTATCATTCCGGCTCCCTCCGCCACTTATCTTCACTGTTTGGAAACATCGGTTTGACAGAAGGAGCCATGAGAGGCACAAGTGATTTTGACATTCATTCACCCAACACTTGTAGATGTCTGAAGGCGGGAACAACCCACTTCAGAGCCTGGGCTGCTGCTGTGCACTCAAAGATTCCACTCACTCATCTCTTAAGTCTGCAAGTGTGAAAGTACCTTGTGGTGGATTAAGTAGCACACGAGTGTTATAAAGATGGTCCAGGGTTCAGGGAGATGGGAGAGAGGTTATATACGCTGGGGAAACTGGGGGAGGCCTTAAAATAAATAAACATTTACTCACCACCCACCATGCGCCACATATAATTCTGTGAGGCAAGTATTATTGTTCCCATTTTGAAGATTAGAAAACAGAGTCACCAAGAAGACAAGAAGCCTTCCTTAAATAGTTAGGTAACCAAGCCTAGAGGTAAATCTAGGCCATCGATTCTAGCGCTCTTTCCATCATACTAGTCCAGTTCTCAGTCGTGGCAAGGTGCTAATCAGGTCTTGAAGTGTAGGTAAGCGGAAGACATTGGAGACAGAAGCACTGAGGAGGGAGAAGCGTGTCTCGGGCCTTTCTGACCCATGGGGGCATTGGTAGGACACATAGCCACCATTGTTTTTCTTTCCCATTTTCCTCTGTAGTAAGACATTGGAGATGACTGGGAAAGAAAACACTTCACCTGGTAACTCTTTTCGGAAGGGCACCAATCTTGGAGAAGTGTGGCTGGGACGGCTTATTCTCGGGGGTGGGAACTCGTTGACAACAGCTTTGTGACTTTGTGTATTCTGGCCTTTGGAGAGCTCAGGTTACTAGAGCCTTATAAAATTTCATCACGTCCTCATCGTACCTCACTCTCATTTCCCCCAGACAGTGGGAAGGGCTATAGAAGAAGGCAGAACTGACGTGACAGCCCCACTGCTCAGTCCTTTCTGGTTCTCGTCTGAAGTAGTCTCTGGACTCCGTGTGATAAGTGATCACTTTACACTAGCAACAGTTGGCTGGCTAGTCCAAGGCAACTACATTGTGGGACTTTCATCCGTCGGATATTAAGTTTTGGATATCACACACCACAAAAGTTCTCTTTCCGGAATAAACTGTATACACTGTGCTATATGTTACCATACATTCTTTTACACATTGGCTTTCAATGTTTACATCGAAAACTCAGCTTACTATAGAGTCTGCTTATTCCATGCCTTGTTACTCTCACCAATCAAGTTGATGTTCTTTAGGATCATTTTTTAAAATATATTTTATTGATTATGCTATTACAAATGTCCCATTTTTTTTCTCCCCTTTATTTCCCTCCCCCCTGTACCCACCCTCCCACCATCATTCCCCCACCTTAGTTCATGTCCATGGGACATATATATAAGTTCTTTGGCTTCTCCATTCCCCATACTATCCTTAACCTCCCCCTATTTTGTACCTACCATTTATGCTGCTTATTCCCTGTACCTTTTTCCCCCTCTCTCCTCCCTTCTCCTCCCCACTGATCACATCCACGTGATTTCTATTTCTGTGAATCTGTTCCTGCTCTGGTTGTTTGCTTAGTTTGTTTTTTTTTTTTTAGGTTCAGTTGTTGATAGTTGTGAGTTTATTGTCATTTTACTGTTCATATTTTTGATTATCTTCTTTTGCTTGGATAAGTCCCTTTAACATTTCATATAATAAGGGCTTGGTGGTGATGAACTCCTTTAACTTGACCTTATCTGGAAAGTACTTTATCTACCCTTCCATTCTAAATGATAGCTTTGCTGGGTAGAATAACCTCGGATGTAGGTCCTTGCCTTTCATGACTGTGAATACTTCTTTCCAGCCCCTTCTTGCCTACAAGGTTTCTTATGGGAACTCCTTTGTAGGTAACTGTCTACTTTTCTCTTGCTGCTTTTAAGATTCTCTCCTTATCTTTAATCTTGAGTACTATAATTATGAGGTGCCTTGGTGTGTGCTTCATGGGTCCAACTTCCTTGAGACTCTCTGAGCTTCCTGGACTTCCTGGAAGTTTATTTCTTTTGCCAGATTAGGGAAATTCTCCTTCATTATGTTTTCAAATAACTTTTCAATTTCTTGCTCTTCCTCTTCTCCTTCTGGCACCCCTATGATTCAGATGTTAGAATGTTTAAAGTTGTCTTGGAGGTTCCTAAGCCTCTCCTCATTTTTTTTTGAATTCTTGTTTCTTCATTTTGTTCTGGTTGAATGTTTATTTCTTCCTTCTGGTCCAAACCGTTGATTTGAGTCCCAGTTTCCTTCTCATCACTGTTGGTTCCCTGTGTATTTTTCTTTATTTCACTTTGCTATGGCCTTCAATTTTCCTCTATTTTGTGACCATACTCAACCTATTCTGCGAGCATCCTGATTACCAGTGTTTTGAACTTTGCATCTGATAGGTTGGCTGTCTCTTCATTGCTTAGTTGTATTTTTTCTGGAGCTTTGATCTGTTCTTTCATTTGGGCCATATTTTTTTGTCTTGGTGTGCCTGTTACGTGGTAAGGGGCAAAGCCTTAGGTATTTGCCAGGACAGGGGAACCCACGTGGCTGCCTAGTGGCACTGTATGTGGAGGAGGGATCTGAGAGAGGGAAAAATGCCACTTGCACAGCTCTCAGCTGGCTTTCAGTTGCTCCCTCTACTACCTACAAGCAAATTGGGCCTTTCTTATGCTGATTCCCAGGTAGGTGGGTTTGTGTACGTTCTAGGACCCTGTGGATCTCTCCAACGAACTCTCCTGTGAGGCTGGGAGTTTCTCCTGCCACTTCAACCCCCACAGGTTTTTTTCAATCAGAGGTTTTGAGGCTTTATTTGAGGCTGGAACCCTTGGGTTATGATCTGTCTTGCTCCCTAGTTGTTCCTCCCACTTTATCCACATGCAATGTGGGACTGCCTGGTCTGCCAGCTGCCACCTCACCCACCCTGGTCCTCCAGCCCCCACCTTGCCGTGAGTCCTCTCTGCCCAGCTGCCTGTCTCTGCCCCTCCTAATGGTCTGGATGAATGTTTCTTTAACTCATTGCTTGTCGGACTTACATACAGTTTGATTTTCTGGTAATTTTTGTTTTTAAATTTGTTGTTGTCCTTCTTTTGGTTGTGCAAGGAGGCAAAGTGTATCTATCTACACCTCCATCTTGGCCTGAAGTTCCTAACTTGATTTTTTTTAAGGGTTTTTTGTTGTTGTTTTTTTTTTTTTTTTGATGAAGTCTTTTGGAAAGCTTAGGTTGCTCATTAGAATTCAAGAGCTGACTATACAGTTAGCTGTTGGCCACAGAATCCAAAGAAGTAGCAAGCTTGAAGGTCGTATAATGTCACAGGAAGAACGTCGGAATGACATGAGAAGCTTTAATTCCTAAGAAATTTTTGAAAGAGAAAGAGACTATTAAGGGATTTGGGTTGCTGAAAGAGAGTTGTTCTCAAAAATTTTAGCAGGGATGACTTTAGAAAACAAGCAAAAGGTCACTAGTAAAGCAGTCAGCTTGGCTAATGTACAAGCCAGTGAGAATAATGCAGGATAAAAAGTATTCTGATTTTATAATCTCTGGATTAAAACAAAGTAACATCTGGACAGTTTTCCCACTCTGGTGCAAGGTCTATATTGAAGTCTTACCAGGAAAATGCAAGATTCTCTCTACAGAGGAAAACAGATTTTTAGAGAGGCAATCAAGTTATGCTTCGCAATACCTAATGACTTCCAATGATCTATTTTAATGAAGTTTTGAGATTTCCCCCTGGGTTCTTGTGCTTTTTCTGATGCTACCATCTTCTTGTTTCTGCTCTTAAGACAACACGAATGTAGCCTAAACATATGTTCAAATGCCAAAAGAAAAGAGGAGAAAGAACTGGAGAGAACAGGAGCATTGACTACAAGGGATGAACGCAATATATGAAGTAGACAAGCCAGTCACTCAGAAACAAGGGGGACCGGTGGACTGGAGGAGGCAAAGCATTGCTTTCTCAAGCCACAGGAAGGCTCGGTGTTCATTAGGCAAACGACATCCAGAAAATATAGACGCCTGATCAAACATAATGTAATGTGGCAAAGAAGTTTTAAAATGTAAAGAAGGTTCCAACTTAATATTAATGTTAAAGGCTTATAATAGAGCAAGAATTGTAAATTGGGTAAATTGCTAAGCAGCAATATTCAAGCAGATTCACTCATCATAATTAGAATGGTTAATAAATGAGAGGGGACTAAAATGTGGAATGAAATGGAGCATGTTCCTATGCTTAGAAAAGGCTTTTAAAATTAAAAAAAAATTCAGTTACAGTTGGCATTCAATATTATATTAGTTTCAGGTGAAGAGCATACTAGTTAGACATGTATAGAACTTACAAAGTGATCCCCCGCATAACTCCAGTACCCACCTGGTACCATACGTACTACATTTTACATCCCTGTGACTATTTTGTAACTCCTAATTTCTCCTTATTCACCCATTCCTATTTTTCACCTGCCTCCCCCCACCCCACCCACAATCCAGCAACCATCAGTTTGTTCTCTGTGAGTCTGTTTCTGTTTTGATTGCCCTCTTTTTGTTTGTTTTTTAGATTCCATGTATACATGAAATCATATGGTATTTGTTTTTCACTGTCTGATTTACTTAGCACAATACCCTTTAGGTCATTAAGATTTCATTCTTTATGGCAAGTAATACTTATATATCACATACATATCACATCTCCTTTATCCAAGCATCTGTTGATGGACACTTAGGTTGCTTCCATATCTTGGCTATTGTATATGAAATGTCCTTCTTTGTCTCTTGTCCGTTGCTTAAACTCTATTTTGTCTGATGTAATTATTGCTACCTCCACTTTTTTTTCATTTCCATTTGTATGATATACCTTTTTCTATCCCTTCACTTTCAATGTGTGTGTGTCGTTCCATCTGAAGTGGGCCTCTGGTAGACAGCATGTGTATGAGTCTCATTTTCTTCTCCATTCAGCCACCCCCCATTTTTTTTATTGGAACATTTAATCCATTTACATCTAAAGTAATTCTTGATAGGTAGTTACTGCCATTTTATTATTCATATGTTTCATCTTTTCTTCTTCTTCTTCTTAAAGAAGCCCCTTTAACATTTGGTGGTGGTGAATGCTTTAGCTTTTTCTTGTCTGGGAATTAAGTACTTTCCAAACTTTAGTGTGGGTACAAGATATCGGGATGCTTGGCAAATTGTAGATTCCAGAACTCTTTCTTAGAGATTCTGATTTCGCAGTTTCAGAGCAGGGTTTCTCAGTCTTGATACTATTGCCACTTTAGGCGGAATCATTTTTTGTCGGAGCAGACAGTCCTGTGCGTTGTAGGACGTTTAGCAGCATTACATGTCTGCTAGACACCAGTACCACCTTTGCCCCAAAGATTGCTTCCAAAGATGGTGAAACGTCCCCCGGGGGCAAAAAGCACTCCCCTCCTTGGAAAATCACTTGTCTAGGGAGAAGCTTCATTTCTACAAAGAACATCAGGGTGATTTTGATGAATGTGGTCAGTGGTCCAACTTGCAAAATATCGAACTAAAGTGTTATGAGTTGAATGTCCCCTCCAAAATTCATAGGAAGTCCTGATCCTTAATACCTCAAAATGTGACCTTATTTGGAAATTTAGAAGATGAGGTCATACTAAGTGAGGATGGGCCACTAATCAATTATGATTGATTGGTGTCCTTATAAAAAGGGAACATTTGGACAAAGGCACACAGGGAAAATCCATGCAAAGTTTAGGGCTAAGTGAAAAACTACCAGAAGCATGGAGAAAGGTCTGGAGCAGAAACTTCCCTGGTGTCTACAGGGGCAGCACAGCCTTGCAGGCATCTTGACCTCATACTTCTAGCCTCCAGATCTGTGAGACAATAAATCTCTATTGTTTAAAACACCCAGTTTTGGGTACTTTGTTACAATAGCCCCAGCAAATTAATACATAAAGAATAAAATACAAGTCAGAGTTTAAGACTGAGACAACATTTGAAGCAGTATCAGAGGTGAAAATGGAAAGATTGCAAAAAATTTTTAAATTGGCACCAATTCTTTATCTTTCTTAGTGCCTTTTTATTTTTATTAAGCACTCTCCAAATATACTTTATCTAATTTAAATATTAAGAGCAAAATATCTTAAAATAATTTGTTACTTTATAAGGTTGAAATTACCTACCACATTCCATTTTCAAGTTTGCATTTGGATTATACAATCATTGGATAGGTAGGTTTAACTATCTGGAAGTTGCCTGGAAGACAAATGGAAAGCGTACATTAGGTCAGTATTAATAGAGAATGCAGTATGTGATATTCTGTATTAGGTAAAGATGCATTAGCTGACCACACTGTAGCTTTAAGAAAAGTGCTGGCTGTTTCAGGTCAGAAAGGCACTAGTTAGAGGACAGCAAGTGGGCCCCTGTGTGCAGCAGGCCGCACAGTCACATGCTCACCCAAAGTGGGCAACGCATACTTTCTCACCGGAAGCACAAAGCTCATAGTACTAAAAGAACCTAAAAGGTATTATGTGTGTACTCCAGCAGTTTCATTTGCAATGCCAGTGAGTGCTGCTGTCGATTATTAAAAAACAAGAGTCCAGTGGCAAATGCCAGTCTTTTCTCCTTAGGAAATAATAAGAATCGTTCTAATAGACATTTTAGTTTCCTTCCCCACCTGAATTGAAAAAACAAACAAGGAAACAAGTCTCCTTGCCTCAAGATTTTAGAATAAAACATTGTAAAGCTTCTGGTGCAGATGAAGGGCCCCCAATTTGTTTGCCCTGCTCCTCTGGGCATAAACTAAAAAGTTAAGGATAGAGAATGGTAGGAAGCATTGACAAAGCATTCCTAGAAATGTCTACAAATTAAGTTGAGTAATCAAATACCAACAAGGATGGGCCCCTTGAGCGCTCTCAGGAAACCAGGATAAGCTAAACAAAACATTATTAACCTGGAGGCCTTTGCCAAACTCTAAACAAGTTTACCTCACTAAATCCCCTCACTTTCAAGCCAGGACACTTTCCAGCTTGCCCTTCAGAGCCCAGTATAAATCACGCTTCGCTGAACAGGTTTGCCTCCAGGGCCAAGGTGGTGGGGTGGACTGTTCGGTCTGGCACCTGGCTTAGAAGGCCCTAGAAGGTTCACATAGGGACTACCGATTCTGAAGACTACCTTCTATCTCCAAAAGAGGGGAAGCCCAGCGAAGAACGGACCCTGCGTCTCCCAGAGGAGAGCTGCACTCAGACAAAATAGAAACCCGGGCGGACGAAAGGTAGAAGTAAACAGGTTTTTAATAGCAACACATATTTATTATGCCTTCTCAGACCTTTCCAATAGTTTTTTTTTTTTTTCCCCAAGTCACTGCATTTTCATACCCCTTCTCTCAACCTGCTTCTCTCCTTCCTCACAGTCTCCACGCCTCCTGCCTGCACACCACCACCCGCCAACGAAGGTAAGGGCCAAGGGCAACTACACACAGACTCATGTGCTCGGCGGCCAGCTCCAGTCAAGGGCAGTTGTCTAGAGGTAATTTTGACGTGGAGAAATCTAATCTCCCCCCTGTGATCCCTCTGGCTGCTGTGCCTCTCGGGGGAGGCAGAACAGGTGAGGGCGGCTGGAGGAAACTAGTTCCCGGACGGTCTGAAAGGGCGACGAGAGGGTGTGGGAAGTAAAAGGAGGCGCACCCAGAGCACGGTCTCTCTCCCGAGGATCACCTTGCGTTGACCTACTTGAGTGGTGCTAGAAGGAACCAGAGAGAGCGAGGGAGAAAGGCGGGGCGGGGCAGGGCGGGGCAGGGGTGGGCGGGGCCACCGGCTGCATCCTTTCTGGTGCTCGCCTGTGATTCGCTGACTGATTCGTGCCGGAAGCGCCTGCGAAGGGTTGGCGGAGGCGCACGTGGTGACGTGCGAGGGGGTAAGGCGCGAGCTGGCTGCGGTTGCGGCAGTGTCTCCGGGACGCGCGTGGAGGTCGGTTGCTGGGTACTGCTGGGCACAGTTTCTCCGCCTGCTGCTTCAGCGCGGCAGTGCCGGCGAGCGAGCGAGCGAGCGAGTCCCCGCGAACACTCGGTGGCGCTCCCCTCTCCCCGCAACCTCCGTGGACTGACCGCGTGTCCTCCCGCTCGATCGCTTCCCCCCTCCGCGGCCTCGAGACGCTTTCCGTTGGGCCTGGTCCCGCCCGCTTCCTGCTGCTCCCCTTCGAAGCTCCAGAGATGAGTTTTTCCGTCTCTTCAGAGATGAACCAGGTAATAATCGCTGTTCCCATCAAAGAGGGAGGAGAATGAGGGAGTGGCCGGAATCCCAGTGGAGAGATGGAGTGGTGTCCCGATCCTGGGGGTGAGAAACCCTCGAGCCTCCGCCACACTCTGTGGGCGAGAGGCTGGCGCCTGGAGAGCCCTTTGCTTCGGGTGCTGCCATGGTTGCTGAGTCGCGTTGGCGGCCTCAGGCGGGTGCCAGCAGCCTCTGAGAAAGCTGGAGCAGAGGGAGCAGGGAGGGAGGAATGAGACGTTCCTGTTCGGGGCCTGTGTCAGGGGGCCGTGGGGCAGGGATGACCTGCCGGAAGGAGGGCGCGGGAATCTCCATTCCCGCTGTCAGAACCGATGCCTAGTGTGTGGGTCTGCCCAGGTCTAGACTCTCCAACGTGAGACCTCCCAAGACTAGCGCGTGTGGGCCGAGAGCTGCATTGGTGTCCCCGGCCTGGAGTGAGGTGGCACCCCCGTGGGCCACGGGGTCCTTTGTTCCCGCTCCACGTTGCCCGCTTTTCTTGCCAAGCGCGGGGAGAGGGGGGCGGGAGGAGGGAGGGAGCTGCTGCCCTGACGTGTCGGCTCTGAATGACTGCGGGGCCGGCCAATCCCGGGCGGGGGTGTGCAGACGCTGGGCATTGCCTCCCAGCCTGCTGAGTGGGCGCCGGCGGTGCTGCGCGCGCGGAGGAAAGCCTGGGACTGCCGGGCTTACCACTCTGGGGCGCTCGCCATTGTCTGTCTGTGGTTTTTTTGTTTTTTTGGGTTTTTTTGCAAAAGAGATTTGCGGTGAGGTGTGCTCTTTTCCGATCTTCTACGCATCTTGCAAAGGGTCTCTGGTTATAAGCTCTTAGGAAGGTATCGGGCAGTATCAGATTGAGAGTTGACCGTAGGGAAACTTGAACCACAAACACTTTAGAAATAGGTTTACTTTCCCCCAGTACTTCGTAGACAGACCTTTGTGTGAGACAGCAGATTTTGAAAACTATAGCAAGTAGAAATCAGACGCCTGAAGGGCGCATTTTTACTTCCTAATGTCAGTTGTTAGTGATGGAGATTAGAACATCCTGGCTTCACTTTATGTGGATCTTCTGTCCGGCAATAAAGAAAAACTTTGGAAGCCTAGTACTGCTTGTAACAGTTGAACACGTACCGTATGACCCAGACTGTATTTTCTTTTAAGAATTCTAGCTCTGGCGGTTGATTTAAGGATAACAAAAATACGAATGAATAGCTTGTAGGCATAATACTGCTGCTGAAGCTTCTGGCTTGAAGACGCTAAGGCGTTGTGTTTGTGTATCTGAAGATGAGGCAAACACTGACTATTCAGAATGCGATTGAGAAGAGTATCAGTTAATGTTGGCTGGCAGGCTACTTATCAAATATCTATAATTTGGTAGCTGGAGTTTTGTAAAACAGACTAGAGTCACTGACCAAAAAGAGATCCGGAATGGTTTCCCTCTGAATTTTCTTAGTAGAGGACATCTCTGATTAATAGACATAAATTTCTTAATTTATTTTAATTTGCAGTTCTACTTTTCTAACTTTTCCCCCTAAAGCAAAGCATTCCAGGTTTTGATTTAGCTTTAAATTAGTGTTTTTTTGGCCTCTTACTTTGGGGTGGGGTTTTGTTTTCTTTGCTTTAAAGATATTTTAATTGACAACTGAGTGTGGTTTTGCAAATAAGGTTTTTGCAATGTAAAAGTTTTCTTGTTAAGCAAATGCTTAATCATTGTTACTAAGATCAATTACTCCTAAAAATCATTCCATGGATCTTTCAACAGTATGATTGTATAGTCAAATCTACTTGAAAGAATTCTTAGAAGTTGGGGATCCTTCCACCCTTTTGTGCTAAAATGTAAATGAATTATGAATATGAGAGTGATTTCTGGGGGGGGGGGTTTGTGTGTGTGTTAGGACCACAGAAAATACATGCTTATCCTTGGTTACCAACTTCACTTACCACCTTGTGGATGATTTCCGAACCTGTATCTAGAATGCCGGACAGGTACCTCAGCATTATAATGTCCCAAAGCAGATTTCCTCAAATTCCTCTCTTCATTCCTAACTTCAGCATGGAGCAAACTAAAATGATTGTTAGGCTTTTTGTAATTCTCATTTGGATGTTGATTCTGATCGTGATGCCTCCTATCTAAGCTAAAATATCCTTACTGCCTGAGGATAAGCATGGGTATATAATATCTGTACTTAATTTTCCTGCTTCCATGTTTTAGCCATTCCTGCAGACCATCCGCACATTTCTGCTAGTGTCCAGTGCTTCTCGTTAAAATCCTTTTCAGCTCTCTAGCATTGTTTAAAGCTAGCATTGATCGCTATTACTTCCTCTCCCACTTTTCTCCGAAGGAACCCTGCAAACTGCAGTCTTTTGAGACGGAAATAGCTGCAGTTTCTAGAATATGTGTGCTCTCATACTTTTTCCTTTTCTTGTTTGACCTATCTTCACTGCTTGGTTTATCTCTGTCTGCGTGGTCTGCACAGTGTTCAAGGCTGGGGAAGGGAGTTAATTCCACTGTGTCAGGAGCATCCTGTTCCAGATTGTGCCTGCCATATGTTTGGGGCTATAAATGTTTGTGGGATAAAACATTTTCAGAACAATGAGGTTAAAAGCACGGGACCAAGTAAGTCTGTCTGGTGGCTTGATAAAACAGATGGTGATAGTAGTTTCAGAGGTGACATTGGGAATCTGGTAACTTCTGGTTTTAAAAAGACTCATTGGTTTACTTTGTATAATTATAAAATCCTTTAACGAATGGAATTGATTGCTATTTTTTGTGAGTTGGCTGCCCTCAAAAGACTGCCTTGAAGCTTATAATGTTTGTAATTTGCCTTGAAGTTTTAAAGATCCTTTGAAAGTTTGATGATAAGGTTTTATCTTGCTCTTTTCTTGGTGAAGGCTCAAGAAAAATTTGGAAGGAGATAATATGGTACCTACCTTTTTTAACTCTTTGATAAGACCTGTTGAATTCTATTTCAGTTAAGCCAATCTTTTGGGGGGCTGTGGTAACATGTGAACTTCTAGATATTACTAAAGAAGTTTAATTACTCATTTATGAATCTTCTGTCTCCCTTTCTTTCACTGAGCATATTAACGCACTGGAGTATATTTACCAGAATATATTGCATTTGACCCCAGTTTTAACTTTAAAAGTGGATTAGTCAAATATGTATTTTAAATATCTACTTTTGGTTTGGCTTTTCAAAGGAAAAAGTTCTCTCTTTACTTTTTTACTCCACCAGTTATTGAGTTTCACAAAACAAAATTAAGATTTTTCTGTGAATTTTTGGAACAGTTTAAAACTTTCAGTTTGCCCAGTCTTGCCTTAGTGAAAGTGAATGTGAATTGTCAAAGACAAGTTTCTCTGGGCAGGAGTTGCTGTGACCCCTGATTTGGTGGTGGGTGAGAGTGGGGACATATATAAGGACAGTCATTGGATAAAGTAAGTTTGCTGCATTAACTTAAATATCCATTGGACTTGCATTAGCTTTTAAAATCAAGTAGGGCTGCACTGATAAGTAGACATTAAAGTGATGAGATTCCTACTTAAATCTTGATGTGCTAGAAAATCATCAAATACCAAATGTAGTAGGACTCACTTTATTTGCAAAACTAATAATACTGTACAAATTTATATAACAAGATTTGTTCCAAAATTCTCCTCATTCTCCCAAAGGACTGAAGTGATTTCAACTGTGTTTTTGCTTTTAAAGATAAACTTAAGGTAGAACTTCCAATTTATCAAATGCATATAGATGCCACTTTTATTTTTAGATAAGACTAGTTTACAAATAGATACTGAATAAAACTGGTCAAAGTTTAAAATGTTTATAAATCTCCATATCATAATGGTTTGGGTTTTTCAAAGGGCACGTTTTAATCATATCAACAAAACTTGCACAGAGGTTCCCCTTCCACCCTTGTTTTAGGAGCAGCTTATGAAATTGAGGTGAGGAGTTAAGCGCCTGTGTGTGTGAATGGCCGCGCCTATGTATACCACATGGACAAAGATTTTCCTAACTTGGGCTGGGTCTTGGCAAAGAATGTTTGAAAGTTTCTTTAGGAAAGTGTGTGTTACTTGGAAAACATTTATTTTGTTAGACCTGATTTCTCAAGAAAAGCTGAGTTAACTAATCTAGAGGAAAGTATAGAGCCACGGAAGTCAGTATTACATAATGGTAATACTACTTGGAATGGTCTGAATCCAATAGTAGAGAATAGAATTAATAACCAGGATTTATACAGGGTCTGGCACAAATAACGCCCCTCTTTTATTATAAAATCTCTTATTACAAAATCAGAAGCATGTAATTCTGTAACATAACAATAGCAGATTCAAGCACACCATGTGACAATTTAGGTGAAATGTTTAAATTAAAACTGTAAATTATCACACCCACATCATTATCCTACCAACCACACTCAAGCAGGCTTTACTTCTGCCAGACCCTGTATTTGTTCCCTAATCTTGTGCTTGTGTATCTCACTTAAATGATAAATATTATTAGCTCCTCCTGCCTTTGGGGAAGGTTTGTTTGTTTGTTTTGATTACCTGAGTAGTGGCAGGTTAAAAAAAATATATACTATATAATCATATCTGTGTTAGTTATTTTCTCTCTTTGTGCCATTTACGTCAAAATCTCTTCAAGATCAAGACTTACGCGCTATGACCTACCTAGATCAATGACAGTCTTTGATCCTTCTGAATATCTAAAATTTTTCATTGTTACAGATTATGATGCATGATTATCACAGAAGAAATTCATGTCTATAGCTTTTAAGGACTTGATTACATCATTTCCAAGCCTGATAGTTTTGGAATCACCACTGGAGCTTAAGACACCTCTGCCTTCACTTCAACCAACTGTCTTCATACCTCAATGAAGTGCTGAGATTTAACACTCCTTTGCTCGGATTATTTTAAGACGCCCCAGAGGTACATTTCTCTCCAGGATAGTAGGTGAGTGCATATTCATTGCCCAGTGCGCCTTCAAGACACCTTGTTTTTCTGAAGACTATACCAAGTACACTAACTGCCTGTCATAATTTTTTAAAAGATGAAATCAGTCATCGTTTGTAGTTTAAAAAAAATTCCTATTTTTTCCCATTTTATTTTGGATTTGGACAAATCAGTAACTTCAGGCTGACTCTCCTATTACTGCTTTAGAATGGTGCATCTTGTGTAGTCTCTGTTAGTCTCTTGGTCACGAGAAAAGGTGGAATGGAAACTTTAGGAGAACATAGGTCTCTGTCATGTATTTTTCGAAGTGATTTAGAATATATGGAACTTGCAAAAGGAACAGAATTGAAGTTCATCTTACGTATCGGTTTTTATCATTTGCGGGTGAAGGAATGACAGCAGCCAAAGGAGCCCTGCACTGGAGGACCAGGCCGCAGCCCTCCAGGCTTTTAGCTGGCTCATAGAGTGGGTGTGGGTGGGGCGGGGCTTCCACTTCTCTCCCTTTGCAATGAATGTTGGCAGACATGGAAACGGCCAGAATTGCAGAGATACACACTGAGATGCTCTGAATCCTTGAAAAGACCACCAAAGCACAGGGGTACAAGGACTTGGACGTTCACTGCCAGTGCTGTTTCAGCAGTGTTTTTGTAAGATAAAATTTTTGTTGTTGATAGGATGGAATTTGAAAATAAAGATACTGTGTTACTTTTTAAAATATGAAAAGCATGATTCACAAGTAAAATAACTCAGCTTCTCTTTGCCCTTCAGCCAAATTTATAAGGAAAAATGATTCCCAATGGATATTTAATGTTTGAAGATGAAAATTTCATTGAGTCCTCCGTTGCCAAATTAAACGCCCTGAGGAAAAGTGGCCAGTTCTGTGATGTTCGACTTCAGGTAGTTAAAACTTAATTGGAAACTTACAGAAGTGGTCTGTTATTACTAAAAGCCGTAGAATCGTGGATTTGCTTATTTTCTTGTTCATAGGAGGCATTTAATGAAATAACTTTTAGAAAAGAATGATTGGCTAGAGAAATGCATAGTCCACAATGTTTCTCACATGAATTCCTCGTCATTTCAGGTGTGTGGCCATGAGATGTTAGCGCACAGAGCAGTCCTGGCTTGCTGCAGCCCCTATTTATTTGAAATCTTTAATAACGATAGTGATCCTCACAGAGTTTCTCACGTCAAATTCGATGATCTCAACCCAGAAGCTGTTGAAGTCTTGTTGAATTATGCCTACACTGCACAGTAAGTTCTTTGAACTAATTCATATAATCAGGGAATCTCATCAGGAAATTCCAAGTTTCTCTATATTAAGAACCTGTTTTAAGACCTTGGTATGTGAAATGATAAAGAACTTTTCTTTTTTAATAGGTTGAAAGCTGATAAGGAATTAGTAAAAGATGTTTATTCTGCAGCCAAAAAGCTGAAGATGGACCGAGTAAAGCAGGTAGGGTACCGGAAGTCACAGACAAGAACTGCTGTTGTCAGGGAGTCTTACTTGGTGATTAAAATGCATGATTTGTCATGCGTTAGTCTTAAGAACTTGACAGTCTCTTTTTTCCCCCCAGAGAACTGAATATGCTGTTTTAACTGTAGCCTGTGGTAATGTAGCAGGTCACACGCCCCCTCAGATACCAGGGGCTAGAATCGTGCTCTTCCAGCAGTCTTCTGGGGCAGGGTGTCTGTCAGTGCTTGGTACCATGAATTTGAATACGTATTTGTTCACCATGTGAGCAGGATGGTGCAGGGCGAGCAACAGAAAATTGGGACAACTGCAATAGAACAATAACTTTTTAAAAACAATGAAAAAAAAGAATCTGTGTGCAGGAGAGAGGAAAGTGCTTGGGTGAACTTTGGGTGGAAAAAACCATGTGGCTCTATGCTTTTGCCATTTGGAGGGACTTTTAGACTTTTCTAGTACTAGTCTAAGTTTCCATTTTGGCACTCTAATTTAAAGAAAACTTCAACTGTACCGTTAAAACCAGGTATCAAATACACATTTGTTTTTCTCAATCACATAACCTCAATTCTTTGTTTTTTTAATTTTTATTTATTGATTTGAGAGAGAGCGAGAAACACCAGTTTGTTATTCCACTTATTTATGCACTCATTGGTTGATTCTTGTGTGTGTCCTGACCAGGGATTGAACCCGTGACCGTGGTATATCAGGACAATGCTTTAACCAGCTGAGCTACCTGGTCAGAGCAAATTCTTTGTTCTCTTACTCTTCTGGGTTCTTTAAAAGTATTCCTTCTAGAATTTAACACCATTGAGAAGTACTTAATAATTCATAGGAAGAAAAGCACTTAATCTTCTAATGTTGGGGTCAGTACACTACAACCCTCCTGCCATAATTATTCTAGTTGAAATTTGTACCTTTACATTTCATGTGCATTATCACAGCATTTCAGTTTATCGAGTGTTTTCTTTAAACAGTTTACACATTGTATGGCATTCTTTGATGCTTATTGTTTGCATGTGTTGTTTCTTCCGACTGTTAAGCTTGTTTTCTCGTGGCACTGAGGTTTTATTCATCTTTGTCTTCACAGAATGCATACACATTGAGTACTAAATGTTTGTTAAATAAGATGTATGTAAATGTCGGCACTCTTATTTGTTTTCCAAGGTTTGTGGCGATTATTTACTGTCTAGAATGGACGTTACCAGCTGCATTTCTTACCGCAACTTTGCAAGTTGTATGGGAGACACACGTTTGTTGAATAAGGTCGATGCTTATATTCAGGAGCATTTGTTAGAAATTTCGGAAGAGGAAGAGTTTCTCAAACTTCCACGGCTAAAGGTAGGAGTAAAATCCACAGATGCATAATGCTTATTTCCAGGCACAGAATCTCCGTCCATGTTTGAGCAAGTAATGGTTGTGATAAAGACGGTACGTTGAAATGATACGGTTATTTGCAGCAGTGTCATGGTTTTCTGCCAACCCGTTTGTTTACTTTCTTTGTTTTGTGGCTACTGGTTCTTAATTCTAGTTCACAAGTTAGAGTAAGTGCAAATGGGGCATCTTTATTTACGGCTTTATTATGAAGTTGAGAATTAAGCTGGAAATTGGAGGGTCAATGCTGATCCATATATCCCTGCTGTTTTCCAACTCTAGCTGGAGGTGATGCTTGAAGACAACGTCTGCTTGCCCAGCAATGGCAAACTGTACACAAAGGTAATCAACTGGGTGCAGCGCAGCATCTGGGAGAATGGAGACACCCTGGAAGAGCTGATGGAAGAGGTTAGTTTTAAAGTAAATGGGATTCAACCGTTCTAAAGAATTATTTTGCTATAACATGAAGGATTCCCTTTCACCTTTATTTTATAACCATGACCCTAAAGAATTTAAATTTTGCTATAGGTACCCCTAAGCTGAGAAACAGGGGGGGTGTCCAGGTGAGCTGAATGAACTGTTCAGTTTGGTCTTCTGCTTCTCTTTTTTAAATTTCTTTGCTTATTATGTGCTATTAACTTTCTTTAAAGTAGCATGTAATTTGCTTTAGAAGTGGGAGGTGGTACACTGAAATTTTCTGTAGATTCTTAATTTTTCTTCACAGGTTTTTGCTTTAAAGTTGACCAGTAGGTAAAAGCTTCTAATGGTTGTTCCTCCCCGTTGATTTATCTCCCCATAGGTTTATTAACAAAACTAGGATACCCAAGACTGAAGAGACCAGAAGAAACCTCGAGTGTATTGACACGTAAAGAAGCAGCAGTCCTGCCCCAGTTCTCCTAAGAAAAGTCTGCTGTGGGCAGAGAACGATGATGATTTAACGGTGTTTACTCCTTTACAGGATTCCTATCTTCAAAGCTTTGTGTTTTTCAATGGTGTTGTTCATACGTATAGTCACTCAACTTGGGCTTTTCAAAAACACACGAGAAAGAAATTAATGGAGAAATAGTGGGAATTAAATAGAGGCGGATGGAGCAGTGGCGTGACCTTGAGTTTGTCCCTGCACTTAAGCCTTTCAGGTCCACTAATGGCTTACCAAGCCTGTTAGGCCTTTAGAAATACTGTTAGCATTGTGTTCTGAAAAGGGTAACAGGCGAGGCGATCTTCAAGTCCTCTGTAGTTTCCACTTGAAAATCAGATGCATTCGCCTTGTATTTGCATCTGTTAAGGGAAGTATCTCTACAGCTTGTTTGAATTTTTGAATTTGTTTTTCATCTGTTTTTCTTATGTAATTTAGACCACTTAATCCTTAGAGGTGTAAACTATATTCAGTATTTTATTGTAAATATGTATATTTTGAAGACCTTATATATTGTACTAGTGCCTTTTTTCTTAATGCTATGTAATGGAAGCTATGAAAAAAATGAAGATTTCTTTCATGCCAATCAAGCCAAAGACTCTTCAGCCGGGCCTAGAAGATTCTGTATTTTATTTTTGTTTTTTAAATTTTTACAACCATGACATGTATTTTCTTTACTCCGGGATCCTGCCAGAGTAAGATGTCAAGAAGCCCAAGCAGCACCCTGGAGGTTACCTCGAGGCGGTTGTGTGATCTGCGTACCAGTGGTGTAGCCATGGAGACAGTAGCCACATGGGTGTTCTGTTGCTGTTTTGCAGGTTCAAACCTTGTACTACTCAGCTGATCACAAGCTGCTTGATGGGAACCTACTAGATGGACAGGCTGAGGTGTTTGGCAGTGAGGATGACCACATTCAGTTTGTGCAGGTACACTTTGCACATCTGAGGTAACCTCAGGTTGGAATTTGAGTAGAGCATCTTACAGTGTACTGAGATTTTCCTCTAATAAAGGAAAGTGGAAGAATTTCATTGGTATGACATTTGGACAGAAACACTTTGGGAGAAAACAAGCATACCTTATTAGAGTTAACTACCACTTTTTGCCACATAAAAAGAAGTTAACAAATTAGGAAGCCCCAATTTAGATTTTTTTTTTTTCTCAATAACATTTACAAATAGTAAGAAAGATTTCAAATAAGATGAAGCAATGTAGAAATTTGTTACTTGGTTTTAAAAAATAGTTGTTGGCAAAGAAATGTCTATTAAGTAGACCCAATTTTTTAAAGTCTCAGATACAAACTTTTTTACTTTGTGGACAAATATCAGAGAAAATTACACAAATTGTAATTGTCACATAGTGAACCCACTAGTTTAAACACTACCCGGGTGGAGAGGAGAAGATTTCTGGGGTTCTGGGGGACTTCCTCTTGCCCCTTCCCAGTCATTGCCCGACTCTACCCCCAAAGGAAACCATTATCCTAACTTCCGAAACAACAGGTTAGTTTTCCTGTGTTTAAAGTTTATCTAAGTGGTCATACAGTTAGACATTTGGTGGGGGGGAGCTTTAGCTCTACATTGTAATTATGAGGGATAAAATACAAAGTAGGTACTGACACAACTTAAGGGATGCTTTCCTTTAATAATTAGAAGACAAATGATAGACTCCCACGTAACCCGTATGGTGACATTCTTAGGTATTCTGTGTTAATAGTGATTGAATATCTTTATTCTCAGAAGAGGTTTTTGAGTCTGAAGTTAACATTTTTCAAAAGTACTCTTTCAACAAGCCAATACTGAATCACTGATACGAGGCAGGCAATGTGTTAGATACGGGGGCACAAAACTGTCTTTAACAGACTGTTTGTATTTGTAGGAGCTTATAGGAGCACATAAAACAGTGCCAACGTAAGAGGTGTCTACTGAAGGTATAAAGGGGAGGGCATAGTGGAGTTAAGAGGTGAGAAACCAGGGAAATTTCACAGAAGAGGCAACATTTGAGCAGTCTTAGGATTAGCAGACTTTGCATAGCAGACAGAAGTGTGTCAGACAGCAAAGAAGGTCTGTGCAAGGATGACGCTCTTGGAATTGCAGGTCCCGTGACTGGGAAAGTAGGGAAATGCCGCCTGACCAGGGCTTACACTTACCCTACAAGTAGTGGGAGCTTTCAAAGAATTTCAGAAAAGGGAACAGATATATTTCACAACAATAGGGAAGTGCGTTAAATTACGGTATTTTTCTGTAGAGCAAGCATCTACGTATTAATCATATTTTAGACAAATGGTTAACTATCAGGTGGCAGCCTCTGGTTCGTGGCATTCCAGCTAGTTTGTGCTGGGGTTTTTTTGTTGTTGTTTTTTTCTTTACAAAATGATTGCATTTAAACCCTTCTATTTTTATAACCAGTTTCAGAAAGTAGATTAGAGCTCCTGAGACCAATTTGTAGACTGTTACAAGCAGTGGTTCAGGTGAAAAAATGAAAAGGGCTTAAAGTGAGGGTATTAAGGAAAAGGGTGGACTCTAGACATTCATAGTTACAAGGACTGAGTCAGTAGTTTGTTTTCTTTAAGATTACATTTATTTACTCGTAGAGGGAAGGGAAGGTAGTGAGAGAGGGAGAAAAACATTTGGAACGTGAGAGAAACATCGGTCCGTTGCTGCTGGCACGCCCCCAGCCAGGGACCTGGCCCACAACCCTGGCACATGCCCTGACTGGAAATTGAACTGGTGACCTTCTGGTTCTCCAACACAAATGACTATTAAGCAGACCCAATTTTTTAAAGTCTCAGATAGAAACTTTTTTACTTTGTGGACAAATATCAGAGAAAATTATACAAATTGTAAGTGTCACATAATGAACCCACTAGTTTAAACACTACCCGGGTGGAGAAGAGAAGATTTCTGGGGTTCTGGGAGACTTCCTCTTGCCCCTTCCCAGTCATTGCCCGACTCTACCCCCAAAGGAAACCACTATCCTAACTTCTGAAACAACAGGTTAGTTTTCCTGTGTTTAAAGTTTATATAAATGGTCATATAGTAGACATTGGGGGGGGGCTTTAGCTCAACATTGTATTTATCAGGAATAAAATACAAAGTAGGTCCCAGCAACCCACTGAGCCACACCAGCCAGCCCTGAGTCAGCAGTTCTTCATCATTGTTTAGATTAGGAAAACAAAGGAAAAGGAAGACTGAGAGGGAGCGGGATTCTGAGGTGTGACTCCTTAGGAGGAGGTAGTGCCATGAATAGGGGTCACAAAGTGAAAAGTATGAGGGGACACACTAAGCCTCAGGGATAGGAACCGAAGTTGAGAAGGAAAGCTAGGAGGACAATGAGAAACAAATTGCTTTGTAAAAGCTGGTTAAAGGAGGAAGGGGGAAGGAGGACTAAATTGTCAACTGTGTCATATCATTCTCTGGGAAGTCACGTAAAAGGTTAGGGACATGACTCCTACATTGGTCTCAGGAAACGACTTAGTAGGAACCTCCAGTGGATATAATTTCCATGAGTATTAAGGCAAAGCTGAAAAAGCAACAGCCACTAGAGACTACCTCCTGGGGAGACGGAGGGAAAGAGAGCACGGGCTGATGAGTACGCTGGGGGGTGCGAGTCAGTGTGGGCAAGTGTGAAGGGAAGGAGGAGTAAAGGATTATGTTTGAAAATGTTCCGGAAGGAACATAAAGGTGTTCGCCAGCATTTCTACATCGGGCCTGTCGGTTATGTAACACTGGCAGTCTTCGTTGTCAGTGTGCTTTTCTCTTTCACATTGATTTTCTCTCCATACATTAGGCCAGTTTTCGTATTGTGATAAAAACTCTTATGTAAGCATTATCAATTAGTGATGCTTTGGGTCCCTCTTCCCACAGATCGGGGTAGGGTTTTGTGTACCCTGTAATTCCAGTAGCAGAGGACACAGTCTGTCGTTGTATAGAGTGGCTTTATACGCAGAATGCCTAATCTTTATTTTAGTGGTTATTGCCTTGGGCAGCATGTATTTTCTCTGAGTTTCCGTATGTGTATCTGTGAAATGGGTAGGTGGCATTGCCCTCACTGGGTTGAGAGATGATGTGAAAAAGTGGCCAATGATACCTAGGCACATAATAAATGTCTCAGTGGAGTGTAATGACCACTAACATGGTACATTCTCTGCCTTTTCTCGGAATAGCCTACGTGTGCTACAACCACACGTGCTGGGTGGCCAACACCAAACTTTTAAATAGTTTTTTCAAAGCTTCAAGTAGCTACCCAAATCGTTGTTCTCCACTGTTACGTGGATTATTGCTTCTACTAGAAATACAGATTTCCATTACAAATTTTACCTGCCCACGTGGCTCTGGCCCTGTGGACCAGAGTAGGTGGATAGGCAGACTTGGCCAGGGACTGAGGGTGGAGGGTGATGGTACCTGTTCGTTAGGTAGCTCCTCTCGGGGCAAGTAGTGCTGGCTCTTCCAGTGCCCTATGATCACATCTTTTAGAAGTGGCGTGGGCTAAAATCCTTGGAAGAAAATCATCAAAGAGAACTTACGCATGAGAACACATTGTAAATCTCTGAAAGTCATTTAAAATTTGCAGCGTTGTCCCTTTCTCCCTCTTTTAGTGTTCCTGGGTATTCTACTTTTGTGAACGGTTGGCTCTTTTAGTATTATTGTTTCATTTCTAATTACTGTTTCTTTTTTGTTTCTGTGATTTAATGTAGTTTTGTTTGGAAAACCACTCTATATACCTGTAAGGTAGTCTTAAAGAAATAGACTGTAAAGGGTTTTTTGTAATTATGCTTTTTTCCTGTAAAGAACTTTCAGAGGGACTGGCTGGGTGTTACTCACACCTGCTCCCTTTTGGTTGGCATCATGTGAAGGGCTCTGGTACATAGCGACATCCGACTTCTTTAGGTTTGACAGTGTCATGGAGACAGTGGGTTAAATGCAGTCTCCGTTAATTCATGGCATTTTAAATTTATAACATCTTTTAAAATATTCTTAATATACTTAATATATTAAGTACACTTAATATACTTAATATAAATGTGAGCATATGTGGACTATGGAGTGGAGGATTCCCTTTTTTCCCTCCATTAAGGAATTGATACTTGCCCTACAATATGTATTTTTAGTTGTGTAAATTGAGCTTTTCCTGGCCAGGCAGGTTTTGTAAGCGGAGCTGTTACGAAGTGGAGATAGAAGTGACTTGTGTGCGTTGGAAGTGTTGGTTTGTGTTGAATTTAGGTGTGCTATGTCATGCATAGGTGCAGGGTACTAGGAGTTTTTTTCAGTGTTGTGGAATAGCTCGGGAACAACGGTACACCTGGTACGGTCTTTGGCTAGGTGTCTGTAGCTGCCTTTTGATCTTGCAGAAAAAGCCACCACGTGAGAATGGCCATAAGCCGATAAGTAGCAGTTCCACTGGATGTGTCTCTTCTCCAAGTGCCACGGTACAAAGCCCTAAGCATGAGTGGAAAATCATTGCTTCAGAAAAGACTTCAAGTAAGTGCATTTCACTTGTCAGACTGTCTAAAATTTATTGATTTTTTAAGGAGTATTAGTGGAGCTCTTTTTTAATACTTTCAAATTGACCACTTGAGGAAAAAAGTCAGATGCAACTAATTGGAGTACAATAGCAAACTGTTCCTGTCTGGAATCGGGAGTCCAATTCAGGACTGCGTAGCAACCAAAAGGAGTTAGTGATTGCATCTTACAGCACTGTTGTGCTTTTACAGATAACACCTACTTGTGCCTGGCTGTGCTGGATGGTACATTCTGTGTCATCTTCCTTCACGGGCGAAACAGCCCCCAGAGCTCACCAACAAGTACTCCCAAACTAACGAAAAGTTTAAGCTTTGAGATGCAGCCAGATGAACTGGTGGAAAAGCCCATGTCACCTATGCATTATGCACGGTCTGGTCTGGGGACAGCAGAGCTGAACGGCAAACTCATAGCTGCAGGTAAGAACAAGGGCGAGTGATTTCTAATTGGAAGCCTTCTAGCAGCCAAGCCTCCGGGTGGACATAGTACACTTGCTTGTGACAGGCCAGCTTTGGAAGAGAGGGTTTAATACACCTTCTTTCTTGGCATTCCACTTTACCGCACTGTCAGACAGTAGGGAAATAACAGCTGTTAAACAACAGAATACTGTTGTTTGCCTAACCTTTGATGCAGTATATGTTTCTAATTCTTAAGCTAATTTAGTCATACTGATAATGTTACGGTTTGGCTATTTGTAAGCTCTTAAGAGACATGAACTACTGGGGCCTTACAAGTTTGTGGGTGCTTCAGCCATTCTGGACCAGAAACCCTTGTCCAGTTTAATGTCTTAAACATAAATTGTTGTGGTTCCTTCACCAGGTGGCTATAACAGAGAGGAATGCCTTCGGACAGTTGAGTGCTATGACCCATGTACAGATCACTGGTCCTTCCTCGCTCCCATGAGAACACCGAGAGCCCGATTTCAGATGGCTGTACTGATGGTGAGTGCATTAGGTTTCAGGGAGACGCAGCCCACACTTAGCTCTTTCCAATAACTGGAGGATGGCAGAAATGCTCATCTCTTACTCCTGGTACAGGGCCAACTCTACGTGGTTGGTGGGTCGAATGGCCACTCAGACGACCTGAGCTGTGGAGAGATGTACGATCCATACGTAGACGACTGGATTCCTGTTCCAGAGTTGAGAACCAACCGTTGTAATGCTGGTAATGATGCTCTCCGCCTGAGGTAATCCGTATTTAAACACGGTTCAGTTCTCAGTGTATGACCTTATTTCCTACTCACGTAGGGGTGTGCGCTCTGAATGGCAAACTATACATCCTCGGTGGCTCTGATCCATACGGTCAGAAAGGGCTGAAAAACTGTGATGTTTTTGATCCTGTAACAAAGTCATGGACAAGCTGTGCTCCTCTGAACATTCGTGAGTTGATTTTTTTTTCCTTCTCCTCCCCCTCTTCCCCCCCAAAAAAAGACCTCCAAATCAACAGTATGTGTAGTACACACTTACAGTTTGGGGAGCTAGAGCGATGATTTTGGTTTGACTTGATTTTACAGGTAGACACCAGTCTGCAGTCTGCGAGCTTGGTGGTTATTTGTACATAATCGGAGGTGCGGAGTCTTGGAATTGCCTGAGCTCCGTAGAACGTTACTGTCCTGTAAATAACACCTGGACTTTAATCGCACCCATGAATGTGGCCAGGAGAGGGGCTGGAGTGGCTGTTCTGGATGGTGAGTACTGGGATTAGAAGAGGTGAGGAGTAGGGGGTGGCAGCAGTTTGTTCTAAGATCCCAAGAGAATGTCAGTGATAACTATAAGGCTTATTTACATAATTAAGAATTTGGAAGCAGCCATCTTTTGTGTTGCAGTGGGGGTTGGTGTATCTTTTAGAAATGTCTTTCTTAATCAGAAACTCAGTACTTAATATAAATATATTAATTCATTAATCTTTTGATGAGTTCACTGAATTAAGTTTGAAGTCATTTTCTTCCACAAATGATGCTCTTAATGCATCATTTTGGAGCTTGAATTTATTTCCTTAGAGCAAGAATTTTAAAGTATTTGATTTGCCAAACAAAATAAGTGCAAATCATCTAGATCTGGTTGTTATTCTAATTGCTCTCTACCTGATTGGAGGTAAAACTTTGACTACTTTCCAAGGCATTAAACTTAGTTTTATAGAGACACACCTTTCTTTTCACGTTCAGTTTATTGGTTTACATACAACTGCTATAGTGAATTTAGCTAGCACTGTTTTGGGAACAAAAGCTGAGTCTTAGGAAGCTTGTGGCTCAGCTGGGGAAGCATGGGTATGCACACACCAGCAAGCAGTCTGCTGGCCTGCAGCCTCCAGCCCGCTGTGAGCCTGGGCAGTCCTTGTCCTTGATTGACGTTTCTTTATAATGTCCATGAGATGCTCTCGGAACTCAACTCTTGTTCATGTCCATTAGAGCCTATGATAAAACTGGTTTTGTCACATGTTGTTCCACTTAAAAGTCATAGAACCTATCAACAACATTGAAGTGAGGACTTAATAAGTAACATAGTAGTATTTAACATTAAAATTTTATGTTTGAAAATCATTAACTGTTCTGTATGTATATTTAAAAACAGTCATAACGTTCAACTTTGTTTCCAAGAAGAAATTTCTTTACCAAAATCATTTTATATAGTTGGAAAGCTTTAGAAAACATTCAGTTAATCTGAAATCTTCCTTTGAATCATAGTTACTACACACTAGACTAATACAAAATTTCCAATGCACAAAACTATTGTGGTTTGCCACTCACTGTGTCCTTTGGCAAGTTGTCTAACATCTTTGCGCCTTGTTTCAGCTGTGAAATGCCATAATAGCAACCACCACATAGAACTGTTGTGAGAATTGCACTTTGGTTAGGTGGTGCCAACCCACGGCCCCGAGTTCCATGTGCAAGTGGGTTTTTACTGGTTTTATTCCGTATTTATCCCCAGCCTCTAGAGTGTGCTTGCACACTAGTAGGCATTTCATAAATACTTCTGACAGAATGAAGAGGCATTTCTAAGAACCACTGGTTTTAGCAAAAGACAGATTTAGGGGGTTTGTTTTTTTCCTTTATCTAGATTTATTTGTCTCATTTCTCTTTTAGGAAAACTATTTGTGGGTGGCGGCTTTGATGGTTCGCACGCCATCAGCTGTGTGGAGATGTATGATCCAACTAGGAATGAATGGAAGATGATGGGAAACATGACTTCACCAAGGAGCAACGCCGGGATTGCAGCTGTAGGGAACACCATTTATGCAGTGGGAGGGTTTGATGGCAATGAATTTCTGAATACCGTAGAAGTTTATAACCTGGAGTCAAATGAGTGGAGCCCCTATACAAAGATCTTCCAGTTTTAACAAATTTAAGATTTTTTCAAACTAACAGGCTTAGTGATGTAATTGTGTTAAGTAGAGGTACATTTGTGAATAAGGAGGGTGGGTGGGCATAGAGGTTGCTAACGGCAACACAAGGCTTTGCATATTGCATACTATTAAACATGCTGTACATACTTTGTGTTATTGGGAAAGGAATGCAAAGATGAAGATCTGTTTTGTGTATTTTTAGGGCTACTTTGGTTATTTTACTTTTTGGGAGTTGATATTGTAAAAGAATAAACCGAGAATTGACTGGGCACACCATTTCAAGAAGTCCCCTCTCCTCCACCTTTGTTTTGGCAATTTGCACATTAAATGACTCTTTCCTCAACTGTGTATTAGGCGAGAGGGGGAAGGGTATTGAGATACAGGTTGTTGGGTTTTTTAAGAACCCTTTTTCAATAACTGGAAACCCTCTATAACAAGAGACTTATTTAACTAGATAACATTGACTATTTTTGTTTTTATTAAAAGAAAGCGGACCTGCCTACCAAGATTTAATCTTTTATGATTGTCTTTTATAACTTTTTATATCCTTAGCAGAGCGCTTTACCTGATGAAGATGTGGTGGATTCATATTACAGAAGCAGAGGGGCAGTCTTAACGGATGCAGAGTGAGGTGTTCTTTTATGTACCTAGAATGCAAATGTCTAAGCATTTGCCTCAGCTACTTTTTTTTTTTTTTTTTTTTTTGAGAATGAAGTACCAATGTTTATTTGAATGAAACTGCTGAACAGTAACATAGCTTTAAGTTTTATTTGAAACACCGATTTTCAATATTACGACTTTTTGAGGGTATGTTATATGTAGAAGATAGTTAATATTCAATAGTTAAAGAACAGTGAAGTATTTTCTCTTATAAATAATTCCTGTTTTTAATCAACAAAACAACCCCAAATGGCAGCCCTTGATTGTGAAAACAATTAAACTATATTGAATTTATGAGAGCAGCCCTTACCAGAGCTGTATTTGTTCAGTGTTTCTATTTGTATGGATAAACATTGGTTGGGGTGACCTGGTAGCAAATGTGTAGTGCTACACAGAAAACTTTTGGGGCCAAAATTAGCGCATCCTAACGCCTGCTGCTGATGCCACCGTATTAAAGGTACTTTGCAGGAAATCCTTGCAGCATGGGATTAATATCCCTGTGTTGTTTGTGTACCCATTCATTACTGAATGTTTTGAGGAAACATTTTTTCCAGCAATGAGGGAGAAAAAATACTCACCCAGCATCTTACATCTGAAAAAGACTGATAGAAGGTTTGAAGGTGTCTTCTCTCAGAGAAGACAAAGCAGCACGCAAGAATCTAATGAGCTAGCTGGGACAAGACAACTAGTCGGTGGCTAACTAACTTGGTTACGAAGAAAATGAGGTACTTTCTCCAAATGTTCCACCGGTTCTTTGCTACCTTATTTGTATCATCCATTCCACAACCACCACCAAGAAAGGAAATCCATTCACCTAGTTAGTGGCTAGTTCCTAACTATATATATCTATTGCTGGTTGTCTGGACTAAAACTAGGTTGGAAAATTTGAGCCTAACGTGATCACTTTTTTTTAATGGCTCTGTTTATGTTGTATTTAGCACAGGAAATTAACTTTTAGTTGGGAATTCAGTAAAATCCTTGAAATTACTTCTCAGTTCCTAAGTAACACAAATGCAAATGTGTGAGATTACTTTGGCTCAGAGTTTTCCTGTATTACCATTGATGCCAAACAAGTATTTCGGTGGCTAAAACATATTTTTAAAGTATGTTTTGAGTATAAGAAGCTTCCATAAGGGGGGGGGAAAACAGTCCTCAGTGATGAATTGTTACTGTTTATCCACATCTAAAAGGAACATTTTTTCTTGAGGTAGGAAGACAATGTGGCATGGCCTCAGCATAACTTTTTTTTTTTTTTTTTTTTTTACCAGTATGGGTTTTGGAGTAATTTACAAATAATACTGATAATAACGACACTTGAGGTTGGTTGTCATAATGTATAAATAATACCAGATCCCTAAAACAGTAGCAAAACTATAAAATACCTGTTAGAATTAACAAAACAATTGGTTATGCCTCAGGCATGAATTTTTTTAGGTTTTTTTACTTTAAAGATAGGGCTTTGATTTTTGGCTTGTGGTATGTCAAACATGCTTTACGGTTACTCAGCGTGTTTTAGAATTTCTTATGTAATCCCATTTGGGTGGGGAGCCTCCTGGATTTAGGAATGTGATATTACAGCGCTAGCAACCTTGCTTATACCTATAATCTCTCTGGACCTCAAGATTCTTAATTTAAAATTGAAGTAGGAAAAGGAAAGTCGGAATACAATATTTTTGCACCTCCAGAGTTGCCTTTAGAAACGTCACAGAAAACTCAGTCTCTGTAGTAGTAGGCATTTATTTGTATTCTACTTGGTTCCAAAAAAAGAGAAGGATTTGAAGAGTCTTTCTCTGACTGAGACAATGTAAATTACCTGACTGAGACAAGGTAAATTACCTGACTGAGACAAGGTAAATTAACAGGGTGTAAAAGAGAAAGAAAAGCAAGGAAATGCCAATATATGACTCTTAAATGATAAGCCAAACTACAAATTTTGTTCTGTTAAATAAATCATCCATGAGGAAGGATAACCTTCCATTTGCTACAACATGGATGGACCTTGAGCACATTGTTAAGCCAGGTAAGTCCGAGAAAGACAAACATTGTATAACAGCACTTACGTGTGAAATCTGAAGTCAAACCTGTAAACACAAGTAAAACAGTGGTAATTACTTAGCAGGGGATCAGGGAAGGGCAGGGTGAGAGTGGTGTGTGATACAAACTTGGCAGCAAGAAGTAAATAAGCCATAAAGATCTAACACACAGTAAAATGAATACAGACAATATTGTATTATAATCATGTAATAAACATCACACAGCAGTCATTACAACACATAAATGTATCAAAGTAACACGCTGTACCTTAAACTCACACAATGTTTCATGTCAAATTTACTCAATTTTTAAAAATCAAGAAAAGTTGAATCATCTGTAGGTTAAAAGATTACCATGAAGCACCAATTTCCTTCATAATAAAACCAGAAGTTTATCAAGAGACTTAAAATGATATATTGAGCAACAAGTAGAATTTATAAAGAGAGGCGTAACTCATGTGCATGCCATGGATTCTTCAACCTACTAGTGCAATGGCCAGCAACGTGTTTAAGCTTTGCTAATTAGCTTCGTCACTTACTGGAGGTTGACTAAGAGAAGAAAAAGATCAGTCACCAAAGATACCTCATGGAAACAGAAGCAGCCAAAAAGGGCATATGTTTTGAATTGGTGGCTAAGGGAGTAATACAAGTTCAGACCAGAAAAAAAGCACACAGCATATCAAACTTGAATGAGAGAATGAAACTTAGGAGAGGAAGTGAAACACGCAGCAATTTAAGAATAGGGTTGTTGCATTAAAAACTGGAAGGCATCTACCAAATAGGACCAGCTGTCCACTAAGGCTACTTGCAAGTCACGGAAGATCCACCTTCTACATTAAACTAGTGTTACCTAAACCAAAACTGTTTAAAGGTACAGAATTGAAAGAAAACATCTGATAAAGGATTTGAATTCAAAATTCAATAAAATAATCAAATTTTTAAATGGGCAAAAGATTTGAATTGACACTTCACCAAAGAAGGTAAATGGGTTCCAAGAGGGTCACTATCATAAACTGTTAAGAAAATGTAAAAAGCAAAATGTCATATACACTTATTAAAACTGAATAATACACCAAATTCTGGCTAGGGTGCAGAGTAACTGGAACTCTCAAATTGTAGGAAATTAGAAAATAGTAAGGTCACTTTGGAAAACAGTTTGGCCATTTCTTAGAAAAATACCCTATGACACAATCCCATTCCTAGGTGTTTATCCAAGTGCAATAAAAACATGTTCACACAGAAATCTGTGTGAATGTATCAGCTTTATTCATAATTGCCAACAACAAATACCCTTTTGACTAGTGAATGAATAAATTCCATCCATATAAGAGAATACTCAAGAATAAAAACTGAAGTACTGATAACATCATGGGCGGATCTCAGAAGCATGCTAAATGGAAAGCCAGCCCGAAAGGGCTCCATTTATATAGCATTACAGAAAGTTAAGTTGGAAAAGGCTAGTGTAAAATGATGCTAGGAACTTCGATGGAATAATCCTCATGGATACCTCTTGTGAAATCACCAGCTCCTCACTGAGACAGAGGCAAGGACGTCATGTAGACAGCCCAGCCCCCCGGTGTGACTTTCCCCATCAGCCCATCCTGGTGGTTCATGACATGCTTATGATGACTTCTACTCAAAATATAATAGCCATACATACTGAAGAATGGAGATTTTAAGATCTGAAGCTTCTCTTAGGGATCTGATAATTCTTGCATCAAAACGTATGAAAGCAATCTGCAGATTCAGTGCACTACCTATCAAAATACCGATGGCATTCTTATCAAAACTAGACCAAATAATCCTGAAATTTCTATGGAATCTCAAAGGACCACAAATAGCCAAAACAATCTTGAGTAGAACAAAGCTGAATGTACCACACTCCCTGATTTCAGGCTATGCTACAAAGCAACAGTAATCAAAACAACAGAGAGCCTAGAAATACACCCTTGCTTATATGGTCAATCTATGACAAAGGGGGCAGGAATATACAATAAGGAAATGACAGCCTCTTCAAAAAGTGGTGCTAGGGAAAACTGGACAGATCATGCGAAAAGAAAGGAAAAAGAAGAAATCAGACCACTTTCTTACACCATATACAAAAACAAACTAAAAATGGATTAAAGACAAAGTGAGCCCTGAAACCATAAAGCTCCTAAAACACAATACAGGTAGCAAACTGACATCAGCCTCAGTAATATCATTATTGAGAGGTTCCCTCAAGCAAGGGAAACAAATGCAAAAATAAGCAAATGGAATATTACTCAGAAATAAAAAAGAATGAAATCTTGTTATTTGCAACAATATGGATGGACCGAGAGGGTATTGCCAAGTAAAATAAGTTAGAGAAAAAAAATACTGTAAGGTTTCACTTGTATGTGGAATCTAAAACAAAAACACTCATAGAAACAGATCATACTGATGGTTGCCGGGGGGAGGGATGGAGGGGGTGATTGAAAAAGGTGAAGGGAGGAATACAGTCATTATTGTCATAAGTGTGTGGTGACAGATGACTACTAGACTTAGTGTAATAAAAATTAAAGTTTAAAATTAGAAAAGAAGGCAAAAAGGGAAAGATAAAAATAAAAAAAACTAAACTTAGAAGAAAACACATTCACATATCAATAAAATTTCAGAAATGTCAACATAATCGACAAATTAATGCACAACATAAAAAACATACAAAGAAAATTAAAGTTCACACGAATATGGGTGAAATATAAAGCAGCAAGCAGCTAACAGGAGTAAAAAGAAATGTTCTGAAATGCATAACATATTAAAAAGATAGGAAGGAGAAGGGAAGTAACAAAGCACAGCCAAAACCCAACAGTAACCACCAGAAGCAGTTTGGGGATAAAGACCTGAGTAAAGTTCTTTTGGTCGGAAAGGATGTTTTGGCTCCTCAGGGGAGAAAAGGAAAGAGGCAGAGAGCAGAGAAGCTTCTCCTTCCCCCTGGTTCCAAGAACAGAGCACTGAGCCCCAAGTGGAGGTGTGACTCTGCACAAACACACAGCCCCTCGGGGCCTGCAGACTGCTCAGGAGCATCCTGAGTAGGTTCTGTTATTGGTGAGGCTCACTCTTATAATCATGCCTTGTACACCGTTCAGAAATACAATTTGGAGGTAAAATTAAAAGTAAAATCTTATTAAACATAATGTATTGCTTTTTTAAAAAATAAATTAACATAATAGAACACCAAATTAGATTTAGCCTAATGTATTAACAAAACCATAATATATTCTATTAAACAAGGACTTCCAACTTGCTCTATACCTAAATAAGAAATAAGTCAACTAAACACTTGGTTTAGTTAGGAGCAAACATCGGTCACTTCCACCTAACCCCATAAATCCTGCTGTTTCATATGCAAGGGGAAACCCAGCACGGGGGTCCCTCCCTGCTGTTCCCACTAGGCACACACTGCAAAGTGCCAAGCTTAGGGAAGAAGACTGTTACTGCGAGTTGGAGCTAAAGTAAAAGTTCTATTTTCAATACCTTGGGGAAGTGGAAGGGGTGTGTACTATATTCACCAGGTCGATGTGGAAGACACTTGGACCATACAAGAGCCAGGGTAAGATTTCGTGTGTGCAGTGGTCATGTCCTAATCGTTTCTTGGAGTTCGGAAGTGCCGCTGGTCACACAGGCATATTCAGGGCTGAAAGAGATGCTGCCGCTGTGCCTTCCTCAGATGCCGCAGCGGCCCCTGCCCCCAGATGACTAACAAGGTGGCTCTCCTTTCCTTAAACACTCTGGCTCAGTGTCATCAGGAGTAGAGGTAGGGAGGTACTGTCAACTTCAGAAGAGCTGACTCCACAGTTCATCCCGCAATGGACGCATTAGGCATTAGAGAACCTCAATGAGACTGTCAGTAATAAGCAATCACCTTTTTATACAAATGAGACATTTCTTACAAGTCCCTTGGGTTTGGCTTCAAAGGTGGAAAGCTCCTGTTGTTCTTGAGGCAATCAGACTCCGGTCCTGTCGCCGAGCATGTCGTCACACCACCCCCTGTTCCTGGCCTCCGGGTACACAGAAGCATGGCACTGCTCCATGGCGCGCTCCATCTCCACCAGCTGGCGGCACCCGATGGTTAGCCTTTCCCTAGGGAAGAAACGTCCGTCACTGCGTGGGCTGGCCAGGGAAGTGTAAACCTTACCACAACAGGATGCCACGGGTTTGAAATACGTTCTTTGATATTTGAGAGAGAGAAATACCAAGAGTTATGGTTTCTTAGCATAGACAAAACATGGGAGGATAATAGGTACTTAGACTAGTTCTCAATCAACACAAAGATCTTGATGAAACTCCTTGTATTCAGGAACATGGGTTCTCGCAAACAAGCAAAGCTGGAGGCTTAAAAATAGTCCTCTGTGTGGTTGGTGTCTGAAGGACCTCCCTCAGGAGTTGGGCTGGTGTGAACACGTTTTGATCTGAGGGATTAGCAAGGCCTGGGGACAGGGTGTAGATCACATTTTTTGTCTTATTTAGCTTGGGAATTAAAGAACAGGTAGACTGGAGGATACTAAGAGAATGCACCTCCTGCCAGCAGCAGACACTAGAGAGGGGACAGAAGTTGACAGAGCATCAACTATTAACATGAGTTGCTGAAATACGTTATCTAACAGTAAACAAATGAATACTAGTTACTCTAACCAGAGGTGGAAGCAGAGAGTAATGTCCAATGTATGCTGTGCCTGTGCATAATTTTACCTGAGATGAAGCCTACCTGGGCTCTCAAGTGTCTATAGGGTCCAGATCCCATTGAAACCTATTTAAATGTACTAGGAAGTCATCTATGTAAATTCATAAGGAATACCCAGCATCTAGTACAGCGTCTAGCACATTAGGTGTTCAAGAAATGATGGTTACTTTTATTATGTAAATGAGTTATTACTTCTTTAGCTTCTAAGATCGTTCCAAGCCATCTCCATGGTGTTGGGGAAGATCACTAGCTACCTCTCCCCGCTGTCCCCCTGCCCCCATGGAGGCCTTGATGTGGCGTATGAAGGAAAACGAAGGCAATCAGTACTCAGGGAATGAACAGGTTGGGAAATGGTGGCAGCAGAAGTAAATGCACCGTATTTTGAGTGGCCTCGAGTCCTGATAATGTGAAACTGATTAAAACCTGACTTTCGGCTTTGTGTTACTCTAGTCCTACTTTCTATACTTGGATTGCTTAAAACTGAGTGTTATGTTGCTGCCAGTTCTTCACAACTACTCCGAAAATGACTTCCAGAGGACCCCCAGATATCCAAAATGAGAGAGATGTTTTCTTCAAACTTAAAAATGAAACACATCCCTATTGCTGTTCTTCATTATTCCACATATGAAAACTACTCCATTGGTAACTAGACTTTGAATCGATTTGTGTCTTTTCTTTTTCTTCCTGCTTTCTCCTCTCACAGTTGAGCTCCTCTCCTCTTCCCATCCCAGTGGCATTTTCGATTGTCACCTACAGATTCTGTTTCCTGCAGCAAGCTGTCATTGCTGACGGAAGAAAGTATCAGGTGTTTTTCATCTTGTATATTTGGGCTCTCCTGGATTACCATGACACGAAGTCTTGAGTTCCTTTTGCCTATGGCTTATATGTACAGACAGAATAGTAAAGGTGAGGTCACCTAAGCACCTCTGTCTGCCATTCTGCAGTGAGTCCTCTCACCAGGCGTGGCTGTGAGAGACAGCCCACTCTTTACATGGTTTGATGTCTCTTAATTGCTCAAAGTTCCTCCTTTATGTTGGGCCTAAAAACCCCATCTGACCCGAATCTTAAAACAAGAAGTAATTATCTCTTTTTCCTCCGAACAGTACAAATATTCTGTCTCTTCTAGTGATCCTATTTCTTTTTTCCAAACTAAACAATCCGAACCCCAAACGCTTTCTGGAGCAGAAGTCAAGACTGGAGGTGGTTTCCAGTCCTGTAATTCTATGTTGCGCATGAGAGCTCTGCCAAACTGCCACTGTTTCTCCAGTCGTCCTAAATGGGCATCAAAATTGCCTGACCAAATCACGAACAGGTCAAAGTAAGTGGAAAATTTTTTTTAATCAATGAAAAAAAAAAACCCAACTCCTCCATCATTTGATTAATTTCCATGACTAATTTTGTTCAAACGGAATGGTAGTGGTGAATTTAAGTGACCTCATTTCAATTCCTGATACAATTTTTCCAAAATTCTTTCTAGGTACAATGAAGAAAGTCTAAAATGGATTTGCTTTATAACTCTCTGCACTTTGGCATACATTTGAAATGTGTACATCAAATGAAAGAAAAGTTGAATACAATGTAGTCCTACTATAAAAACAGTATGTAATAGCTAACATCACACTCAATGCTGAAAGACTGAAAGCTTTCCCCAAAATGAGGAACAAGACAAGGATGCCCACATTTACCGTTTCCAATCAACATTGTATTGGAAGTTCTATACAGAATAATTAAGCCCCCCCCCACACAAAAATAGTAGGCATACAGACTGTAAACAAAGAAGTAAAATTATAGATCCTAAAGATCCTAAAGAATCCATAAAGTAACTGTTAGAGCTAATACACCATTTCTGCAACACTGCAAAATAAAAGCTCAACATGAAAAAAATCAGTTGCATTTCTATACACACTAGCAATTCACAATTTGAAAAGGAAGTAACGATAGCAGGAAACATTCCATTTACAATAACAGGAAAAAGATCTAACTACTGAGGAATAAATTTAAGCGAAGAGGCACAGACTTGTACACTAAAAATTTCAATACAATGCCAAAAGAAATCAAAGCCCTCAATTAGTGGCATCCCATATTCATAGACTGGAAAACTTAATGTACCAGCACCAGTCCCCAGGGCAATCAACATACTTAACGCAATCCCTGTCAAAATCCCAACAGTCTCTTTTGTAGGAATGGAAAGGCTGATACTAAAATTTACATAGAATTTAAAAGACCCCCCAAAAAGCCAAATCTTGAAAAAGAAATATAATGTTAGAGGACTCACACTTCCCAATTTTGAAAACTTACCCTAAACAACTTCGACCAAAACAGAGCGGTACTGGCATAAAGACAGACGCGCAGACCAGTGGAACTGATCTGTAAGTCCAGAAATAAAACCTTACACACGGTCGACTGACTTTCGACAAGAGTATCAAGACCATGCAACGTGGAAAGAGTGGTTTCTTCAACAAATGGTGCTGGGACAACTCAACATCCACAAGCAAACGAATGAAGTTTGACCCACACCTCACACCACACACAAAAATTAACTCAAAATGGATCAATGACCTGTTAGAGCAAAAACTATAAAAAAAAAAAACCATTTGGAGTAAATATCCATGACCTCAGCTTTGGCAGTGGATTCTTAGATATGACACCAAAAGCCCAAAGAACAGAAGAAAAAGCTGCACAAATTGGATGTTACCAAAATTGCAAACCTTTCAACTGTAACTGAAAAATAATTAATTTTAAGTAAAAAAAATAATAAAATGCAAGAACTTATATAATTTGCCCAGCAAAAATTCTGTTTTGTCCCTTTGGGACAGTATAAACAATTCATGTTTTAGAGCAAATATGCAAATAACCTAGCAGCACTTTTGATATAACTCAGTTCTGGTGCGGTGACTGCAGTCTGCTTCCCCGCTACCTCCCTGGTGCTTCACCCCAAGCACCTGTTCAGTTTGACATTAAACAACTTTGTGTGGTTTAGTTCCAAGATTCTTCTTCTCTTTGTGTCCTTGATTTTTTTTCTGGTTTCTTATCTGGCAATGTTATTTTGGGGCAAAGCATACATAAAATATGATTAAACAGATATCTCTTTCTCAAAAAATCATTAAAAATTTTGTACATCAAAGGATACTATCAAGAAAGTGAAAAGACAACTTACAGAATGAGAGAAATACTGGCAAATCATTTTTGTGATAAGGGTCTAATATTCAGAACACACAACAAGCTGCCGGGTGCCAAGGTGGCTGACAAAGTCGACGTGCCAAACTGAAAGCAACAATCCAGACCTGAGTCATGTACTGTGGCCCTGCAAGCAAGAGGCCCAGTGAAAGGTGCCAGCTCCCCAGTGCTCTACTCTCCCCCCAGGATGATGCCAGGCAAGGGTCAGACAATGGACAATGCAGATGGGCATCATCTCGCTAACGAGGAGCCCTGAACCAGCGCTCCTGCCTCCTCATGGACTCAAATGGCTGAGGAAGGGGAGAGGGCTGTCTCGGCCCAGTCAGGCTGCCATCACAAAGTATCAGAGACTGGGTGGGCTACAAACAACAGAAATTTACTTCTCACCGTTCTGGAGGCTAGGAAGTCCAAGATCAAGGAGCCAGCATAGCACATTCTGGTGAGAGCCCTCTTTTATAAGATCATTAATCCCATTTATGAGGGCTCCACCCTCATGAACTACTGTATTTTTCAGACTGTAAGACGCACTTCCCCCCCAAATTTGGGAGGAAAATGGGGGTGCATCTTATAGTCCGAATGTAGTGGACCTGGCTCGCTGGGGCGGGGCGCAGTGGTGGAGCAGGGTCACAGGAGGCAGGAGCAGGGTCGCCACTGCAGGAAGCCAGTGGTGGCAGGAGTGGGGCAATGCTGTAGGCCCTGGGCTTGGAGGAGGGGGTGTCCCAGCAGTGCGAAGCAAGGGAGGCAGGAGCGGAGTCCCCGCTATGGGATACTATAGTGCTAGGGAGGAGGGTACAGGTGGTGCAGGCACAGTAGGAGAAGAAAGCTTGCGGTACCTGTACGTGCCTCCATCACGTGACTGGTGTGCCCCCCATTAACATTAACACAGGCAAATTCTACTGCAGGGTTACCTGTCAATGTGGCCCTGCAGCTGTTGCAAAACTACAATTCCCATCATGCTTGGACAGGTTGGGATGCTGGGAGCTGTAATTTGGCAACAGCTGCAGAGCCACACCGGTTGTGCAAAACTGCTGTCCCCATACAAGAGTGCCGTACAACACTCTTGGCTGTCCAGCAGGAGATCTCCCCCATAACAGTGTCAGCAGCAGATGTCCCCATAACAGGGTGTCATCCACTGATGTTCTCGGCTACAGTGCCCCCATAACTGTGATGGACACAGTGCTGATAGTTCTGTCATTACTGTATTTTGTTGTAGAAACATACGATAGTGTACCGTAGTCTCCTGCTGAATCTGCCATAGTTGTGGAAAGATGTCAAAGCAGAAAAGGAGTTCTGTTTAAAGGATGTTACTAAATATTTTACCACATTTTTTGCTTCAAATTTTCTTTTCCCGTTTTCCTCCTCTAAAACCTAGGTGTATCTTATGGTCCGGTGCATCTTACAGTCCGAAAAATACGGTAATCACCTCCCAAAGGCCCCACCTTCTAAGACCATCACACTGGGCAATAAGATTTTAACATGGATTTGGGGGACATAAACATGCAGACCACAGCAAAGAAGAGTCAGGAGCAGAAAAGCACTGAGTCGGAGAAAAACATTTCAGGCTAGGCCTCCAGAAAGAGGTCTCCGTAGAGGTGCTTCAGGCAAAGCCCCCAAAGGAGGCCTCCCAATGAAGCCTCCTGTGCTCGGCATGCAGGTACAGGTGTGGGGATGGCTGCCCAGGGACAAGGGTCTGAGCACTGCCTGCAGCCCACTCCTAACCCCTCCGAGGCTGCAGCCCACTGGCTGCGCACCGAATCTGGTGTGGGGAAGGCAGCGCTCCCCAGTGGAGGCTGCCAGGTAAAGTCACATAACTGCCAACGGTCAGGCCTGAAAGACCACACACGGTTCCGGTCTGGAGCCGGATTCCTCATGGAGAATTCTTTACAACTCAACAGCAGAGAGAAAAACAACCCAACTAACAATGGCCAGCAAGCACAGGAGAAGATGCTCAACGTCATTAGTAATTAGAAAAATACAAATCAAAATCACAGTGAGGTAAAACTTCACACTCATTAGGATAGCTATAATCAAAAAATGGAAAATAAATTTGCTGAGGATATGGAGAAATTAGAACCCTTGGATATTGCTGGTGGGAAGGTGAAATAGTGCAGCAGCTGTGGAAAACAGTTCCTCAAAGACTTAAGCACAGAGTTACCATCTGACCCAGGAATTCTACTCTTAGGACACCCTCCCAAACACCAACTGTAAAGAATGAAGGAATTCAAACAAATCCCTGTACACCGATGGCAACATGACTCCCACACCAGCCCCAAAATGGAAACAAACTGAGTGTCCAACAGCAGACAGATGAACAAGTGAACAAAATGTGGTATATACTGATACATACAATGGAATACTGTTCAACCTTAAAAAGGAGTGAACTGCTGGTTTATGCAAAATTGAGATGAACCTCAAAAACATCATGCTAAGTGAACAAAACCACAAATAAAAGGTTCTGTGTTGTATGATGCAACTTACAAGAAAAACCCAGAATGAGTAAATCCACCGAGACAGAAAGCAGGTTAGTGGTTGCCAGGGTCTGAGCCAGGGGGGAGAACAGAGAACCACTGCTTCATGGGCATGGCGGTTCCTACCAGGGCAGGCACTGGAAGTGTCCTGGAACGAGAGCCGGGGGTGTCCAGCCCGTGCCCGCAGGCCACATGCGGCCCAGGATGCCTAAGAATGTGGCCCAACACAAAATCGTAAATCATGCACGGACCTTTTTCTTTGCTCATCGGTTTTCGTTAGTGTTTGTGTATTTAGTGTGGAGCCCAAGACAACTCTTCTTCTCCAATGTGGCCCAGAGACGCCAAAAGGTTGGACATCCCCACAAAACAGAGTGATTGCTCCCCATGCCACTGAATCATACTGTTTAAAGTTGTTAATTTTGTTATGGAAATTTTAGCTCAAGTAAGAAAAGTACATACTTTTATTTTGTATTATCTTCTATCACAAATAATGAAGTCAAACTTACTGCAAAGTATTACTGCATCTAGAGACAAAGATAATATAATTCTTTTCTACATAAAGCAGAAACATCAAAGGTCTAAATCTGAGTTCTAGATTCTTCTTCTCTTAAGGCTTTTTTTTCTGTTGAGGCTTCTTGAACAGTCAGTTCTCAAACTTCAGCGGGGCCTGGAGGGACTGGAAAACAGATTGCTGGGCTCCACCCCCAGACTTGCTGATTCAGAAGGCCTGGGGCAGAGCCCTAGGGTTTGCATTTCTTCCAAGTTCCCAGGCGAGGCTGACCCTGGGGTCCCGGAACCACAGCTCAAAGGCAACCTCAAAGCCATTACCAGGGAGCTGGTTCTGGGGGTCAGAAAGCACTCACTCCCAAAAGCACTTGCCACAGGGAAGGAAAGCTTCTGATACACACGCCTTCTTAAGCAGCATATTAGCTGGATATGCCAGGTACCTTATGAGGCTGATGTTACTTACAACTAGTTTGCATTTCATGTAGAAGAAATGACCTTAGGGACTCACCTTGCAAACATAACACAACACTCTGTCAAGAACTTACAGGGCAAAGTGATTAAAAACACTTCTAGCCTATTTCTCATACACATAAAAGATATCACACAAATATATCCAACTGACAATCTCATTATTTACCACCTGGGTTTTCTGAGCCAACCCCTCCTCTGCTCAGGGTGCACACTGAGGACAGACCCCAGCAGCAAGAGCAAAAGCCACATCAGAGTCCACAAACTACGGAAGGCAGGACACTAACCGGTTTGTAGTACTAAGGTTCCCCAGTGCCATGGAATTCAACTTGTGATCAAAGCCACTTTCAACCTGAAACCTTAATTTCTAGCTTTATCAGGACCTATAAAATAGTTTTATGTTCTTCAGCTACTTAATTACATCCCTATTGCAATAAACATAGGGTCGAGCACATAAACTGTGTCCTTCCCCACAACTAACACTGTGTAACAAAAACCAAGGAACAGGAAATTCAGACACTTTAAGTAATTGCTTTTCTTAACATTCCCAAACAAGGCCAGCTACGTGCAAGTTAAACCACTCCTCTGTTTGCACCTCTGGGCCACAGGAAAACGTTAACACTCTCTATGTACTGCGTTTAACCCTGTGTCTAACCTGAGCCACTGACACCAGAAGAAGGTCTCTTTTGGCAGCTGATCTGGAAACTGCGAGCTGGGCACCACACGGCAGGCTGACACAGGAGACACTGTTCACTGTGAATGGGGAAAACAATTCCAAAACAAACAGCAGGACAACAAATCTAAAAGCTATGGATCAAAAGCCTGCTGGACAGCAACTGCCATTTTTCAACTCATTCAAGATATTACATATTTGATTTCAAAATCATCCTTCTGGGTATAAGAGCGAGCTTATTAATATCATAGTTCAAACCCCTGGTATTGTAAGGGCAAAGAAAACAAAGGAGAGAAAAACAGGTACAACTGCTTTAACTTTGAAAATTCAACTTTGACCCCTGTGCCCTCTCTACCTCCCACACCCCGCCTCCAAAAAACCCTCCCAATTATTCCAACAGTAAGGTGAACTTGAGATAACTTTAGACATCTGAACCATCCTGGCAAGGGACTCGGCCCTCTAGGTCATCTGGAGTGGGCTTTCCACCCTTGCAACCACATGGCTGGGGTTGACAGACATATGTTTTACACAAATCTCCAGTACACAACCTTCAAGAATAAACTGTCTGTAACGATCTACACGTAAGAGTGTAACTGACTAATTGAGAGTCTGCAGGGTACAGTAAGAAATCACTCTCACCACCAGGAACAACATTACGCACGCCCACTTAATGAGCGCACTTTCACAGCTGTACTGCTTAGTAACATCTGCGTCGGCTCATCAATCCTAGTGTGTTGATCATCAAATGAATTCATCAATTGAGAGTTTTAAAGGAAGCACTTTGATCGTTAATGCTGTCCCTGAGCCTGCACACAGAATTTCGTAGCCACAAAGGTGTAGCTGCACATTGTCAACAGCAGACAAACAGTGATTTAGTGGCGTAGTGGCGTATTACCTAGCAGTGAAAAAAGTCAGTTCTGCTACAAGTGCTTGTTCCAAACACACAGATTTGTTCTAACCGCACTGATATATTGAAGAACAGTTTGAGCACATAACGCAAGTTTCACATTTTTTCACATGTAATTTCAGTAGTGAGAGATGCTAGGTGAACAGAGAAAACTGCACCCAGCTGAGCCAAGCTGCTTAGGAACACACAAAACACACTCATGCACACGCCTCAAGAATGTACCAGCTCCCTCAGCTTCTTGTGCGTATTGGGCCACACCCACTCACACCTGGTGCTGCAACTTTACATCCAATTTCAGATGCCCCTCCCCCCAGCTCATCAAGGGGACTGACCAGCTGCAGCTCTTCCAACAACCACTTCCACAAGCAACTCGCTCTTTTTCAAAGTCAAGTGTTAATTTTATTATAGAATTTATGTATTTCCTAACCACTGAACATGCGTAAGCCTGTGATATCATTTTGATTTTCTGATGCACTCCTGATTAAGTTTGTGAGCGATGTGTCCCGACCCATTTGTTCTCATGAGCGCTGTGATCTTCGCTGCATGCCTCTGCACAGTGCAGGGGTGACAACAGGAACACACATGTCATGTTACACATGACAGGACTGTAAACCAACCCCTGCTCCACGTCTCCACACAGTGAATCTCACTGCTGACTTACAAGAGAACACGGGGTGGAGGGGCGGGGGTGTGAGACTGCAGGGCAACACTGAAGGGGTTGGTTAAATGGGCTTTTTGCTCCTCAGGAATTCATCTGGGCCCAGGGTTAGGCCTATACCCTCTCTCTGCATACAAAAATCAGATGTATACTACTTTTTTGCTACATATGAATGCTATGAACCAAATTATTTGTTTAAAGAATATGTACAGTGTGATTCCACTAAATTAAAAAGCAGGTAAAATTAATCCACACATTTTTAAATAAGAATATGCAGCAAAACCACAAAGATAAGGTTGAGAATTATAAACACAAAATCACTAGAGAGGAAGGACGGGAAGACACGAATAGAATGGGTGAAGGTCTCTTTTGTCAACTGAAAGGGAGGCATGTGAGTGTTCTGTGCACCAGCTGTTCTTCAAAACAGGGTCCGAGGAATGTAAGCCTCTTTCAAAGGGTCTGTGAGGTCAAAAAGGTCAAAGCTATCTTCTCGGTAAGACTGAGACAGGGTTTGCCTTCTGCACTAGCACACTCACTCTTGCAATAGCGCACAGCAGTTTTCCAGCGACACATGGTACGACTGTGGAAACAGAGTAAACGCAGCAGCTCTGAGAGCCCAGCGTGCTCCTACAATGCCGAACACTAAGAGATCTGTCAGCACATACAATGCTACTCTTGTCAGTAATGTTTTTTTGCTTGGAAAAAATCTCTTTATAATTCCATGTTACTTAACATGTACTTAATTAGCTACTGTTATTTTCAAATAAATATTTTAAATTTATCCATTCTAATTTCTAACACAGTAAATATTGACAGATATAACCCACATAAACAAAAGCTCTTTGAGGGTCTTCAGTAACTTTTTAAAATAGAAGGTAGTCTTGAGGCCAAAAATTTGAAAGCCGCTTTAAACCTTATACTGGCTACCTACACACACACACACACACACGGACCTTTTGTATGTAGGAAACATGAAATATTTCCTTCTAATAAAGGTAAAAAATCATAGTGTAGTGAAGACATAAAAAAAACCCTTCACCACCAGCAGAAGCTTAGTCAATGGCTTCTTTATATAGATGAGACTTACCGATACTCAGTCTGTGAAACACAATCATAAAGTTCCTGGGCAGTAAATTTGACACTTTCATTTACCTGAAAAGAACCAAGATACAGTTATTAAAAATGCATATTAAATCACACAAGTACTAAGAGCACAATTAGAGAGGCCCATGTTCTCAGGGACCAGAAAGTTGAGTTTCTAGTTTTGCATAAAAGGGACAGAACAGTAAGAATCAGAAGTTCAGTGAGCATAATACTAACACTGAACGATGTGTGGAAACATTACACCTATTGTTAAAGCCTAATCCGTTCACAGGACCAGAAGTGAGAGGGGTCTGGGGTCAGTGAAAATCTCAACAAAGCAGACAATTGCTTTGTAGATCAAATGGACAAAAACAAACAAACAACAAACACACACCCCACGCAACTGATTCATGCTTCAGTTAGCCTAGCCTCTTAAAATATTTCTAATTTTAAATACTAATTTTCTAGACAAAGTAAATGCAGTATCAAAAAGTAAAATTTTAAATAACTGAAAACTTAAAGGGCTGGAGGGCACTTGGGGTCATGTGGGTAGACCACTGCAAGCAGCAGCAGCCACACCTTGTTAGATCCCGGACATGAGAAAGAATTCAAGCTGAGCCAGCACTTGAATACTACGGCTGCCCTTTCCAAAGTTATTACTGAACCAACCTTCACTTTCATTTAAATATGAAGACTGTAAACTATGTGGAAACGTCTATCTGTTTAGAAAAAAAGTTTGATTTGTAGGCATTTTCCAAAGAAATGTATTTTTCAGACTGCTGAGGTCTACATCTTTAAACTAACATGTTTACATCCATAAACGCGTTATGAACTTAGACAATACTAACAGTCCTTCATCACACACAAACTAATGTGGCTGCACGGGCAGGGGACACGGTGAAGGGATTCCTATTTCTTGAGACTTGCTGGTGATTTAGCTTATAGTTTACTTCTGTGTAGGGAAGACTAGAAATTTGTAGAGGGGAATTCTCTTTATCAGATAACCCAACAAAGAACACAGTGCCTAAAGTTTCAGAAATTCTGAATTAAAAGGGAAATGAAATGAGACCATCTTCTATGTGATTTATTTCAAGTATTGTTAGTTAGTATACACTTTTTTTGTGTGGGGAAAAAACGCCCCCATCCTGATTTAATTAATACTACTTTAAAGATTCATGTCACCAAAGTCCTATGGAGTTAAGGGTATTATTTGCAAAAATTCCATGAGCTTCTTCAGTATTTTCATAAGAAATTCACCATATTTGTATAGAAAATGTTTCATTCATTGAAAGTTAAAACTATATAGTTTTTAAATATAACATTTGAAATGCATATAATCCTAAATTTTTGCTTAATATTTGTTAATTATACATAATAATATATTTAATGAATGTATTAAGTTGGTATATAATTTATCACAGTTAACTTTTTAGTTACTTTATAATTTTTACTAAAAGTGTCTTCTAAAAGTGTCCTGAAATATGTACTTAAACTATCAACCAGTCCAATTCCTACTTCTTTACAGGTTCTGCTCTGGCCTCAGGGCCTTTGATATTTTCACGACTGGCCCAGCACAGTAGAACCCTAACACGTCAAACTCAGGCCAGCGAACGCCAGCAGCGCCGCAGATGCCTGATCAGAGGATGAAGGGAATCGCCTGTTCTCCACCAACTGCTGAGAAAAGTCAGCTGAAGACTGGTTCTGAGCCTGATAGAATATGAACACAAAAGAGTTCCTCAGGCCTTTGGTAGCTTTTTAGGAAAATGAGTATCTAGATGACTCTTTAGTTTTAAAAGTGATTGTCCAGATACATTTGGACACTTATCCCAGAATACAGCAGGGGTACAAGGGTGACGTGGGTCCAAGTCATAGGTGACTTACAAAAAAGGCAGTTAAGTTGCTACTAAAAAGGAAAACTAAAACCAAATTAATGACCCATATCACAGATTCTAGTCTGAAATACCTTGTTTCATCATATTCATTAATTTTGATTCAAAATATTTTCAATCACATTGGGACATTTTAAATTACACTATGAAATTTCATTTCTATGCTCAAGTGTACAATTTTAATACCCAGGGAACAAATGGTTAAAAGATGCCTTTGTCAGTAAACATTATTAGAATTATGACTATAATGTAGATTATGGAATTGGAGTTGTTAATTCATTTACTATTACAAAGAATGCTGAATATTAGAAAGTGGCTATGTTATTTTTAATTCTTAAAATTTCAAGAACAAAAGGTAAAGATTAATATAAAAACAGTCAAACATCTTAAAAAGTTCAGATGGTCCTATCACCGTTTATGAAACAAATATCTCCAATGTAGTAATTGGTATAGAAAAGAAAGTTCTGCTAAGAAAAAATGACTTTAAAAATCTGGAAATCAATTCCACTATTCTTATAACTAATGTTAGCTATTTTCTTCCAACACTTTAAGCAACAAGAAGCCCTAAAAAGACCTATGTATCAGATTTTTCCAGGATAAGTGATTTTAAAATTATTTCCACAAATATATTTGCTAGAATTAATGACTCAATTTGAAATTCAGAAAGTATGATGAAACAATTAAATATATATGAATCATCTCAAATGAGGAAATCATCCTGACCATACAATGTGGTTATACAGTATATCAAGGCTGGTTTTTAAAAGAGCACACGTAAGCACTGTTAACACCGGACATTTCCCCTGTGCCTGGTACTGTATGGAGCACTTCCTATAGGGATATTAAGTTACTCAGTTTTAAAGAATACTGTAACTTACATATACTGATATTACCCTCACTTTACAAGTGAAGAAACTGAGACAAAGAGAATTAAACAGTGGACAGAACCGCACTGCACACTCAGTCACTGGATTCTTACTGTTAGGTGTTGCTTACAAAAAGCGAAATGTAAAACTAAGCAGGAATAAAAGTGAAGAAACACATTTAAAGGAGTTTGACTCCGTAAGAAATGTGAGACGTGAATATACATCATATTCCTTCAAGTAGAGCATTTCAAAAATCACACACACACTTGAAGAGAAAGAATAAACAGGAACATGGGCAAGGAGCTTTAGGCAAATAGGAACCAAAGATCAGCAGGACCCTGTCCTTGGATCAGCAAGGATGAGGAAAGCATGCAGGCTCATTTACCAAACACCCTGGAGCCCCACCACAGCTGACTCCAGGGCCTATGCTGCTGCCGCTGCTCGGAAGACACTAGATCATAGCCTTCCTTTTCAGTGACCAGTGGTTCCTGACCAGAGGCGGGTCCTCCCCAGGGGCCAGCTGGGACGCTGAGCTGGGTGGGACTTCTCTGGCTGTCCTGTGACCAAGGAAGCTACTGACAGGCAGCATCTGAGGAGCAGGAACATTAAACAACATGCCGCGTTCCACACAAGGAATAATAACCCGTCCAAAATGCCAACAGCTCCTGATGGGAAACAACTCTGTGTTGTAGGAATGCATTATTATAGGATTCTACTCTATGTTTGTACTTAGAGAACCAAAAACAAACTCATCATGTCACTGGGAAACTTCTGTGGCCCTCAAGAATTTAGAGCAAGTATCAATGAAATAGCATTCCATTACATTTTAGAACTCTACCATGTCAATTTATATTAAAATTTCTTTATGGTGGAAATGTGTTAAACATTTAAAAATATTTCTCATACCTCATACTTGATTAAGACGTTATAGAGGGTCTCAACATCTTGATAATTACTGTTGGGGACCAAAATCCTAAAAAGTAAAATATAATAAAAACAAAGGAAGGGGAATGAATGGTTAAAAGAACACCTGAACTTTTTTACAGAAAACATATTCATACCATGAGAGAGAACTTGTGTAATAATCTTAGAATGTTTACAAACTTTTTGGTTTTAATCAATAAAAATTATAAAATTATGAGCTTAATGAAACAGATCAATTCATTAAAATATTTTTGCTTATTTACATTGATACTTATATCATCAATTAATCTAGAACCATAATCATTCTGTGAAATTATAGTTCACATTTTGAGTTATGATACTGATTGCTCAAAAGGCACATAGAAATATGAAGTGCATTTATACTACATATCTTTTAAGCTGCAGATAAAGCTTAAAAATCGCCCCTGGAAGTGATTAACCAATCCAGTCAACTGATTAAACTATCAGACACATATCCTAATAAAAGCTTTTGTGACTAAGTTCAAATAACACTGTCTGAACTATCAGCCTAGCATTATGTGAAAAAGCATTTAGTAATCAGACTGTTACTAACACTGATTCATAAAAATAACACAAAATATACATATATAAATGAAACACAAAAACAAATGATAACAAGGAAAAAATAAAAATGGTAAAGATGATGGAAGAACATATTTCTCCTTCTAGCAGTAATGGAATAATTCTCATTTTCCTATACTAAGTATTTTTTAATTCTTTCAAGATGAATTTTTTTTTATCTTGAAACAAGAAAAAGAAACAGTCCTTTCAATATGGTACAGTGGTTATTTGCAACATCTGCTTGGGTTTGTTGAGCTGTGTGACCTTGTTCTGTGTGACTTATTTTCGTTATCTGTTCAATGAGGATTGTAATAGTCCATACTTCATAGGGTTATTGTGAGAATTAAATAAGCTACTATATGAAAAGTCTTTATAACAGTGCCTGGTATTCAGCAAGCACCACACACCAATTATAATAGTAACAAATATTAGTATCATCTAATAGTTTCAAGCCACAGAGTAAGTACATAAAGATATAATTAAAGAGAAATCAAACCACCCCCAATTAATTCTTAAATTCCAAGTGCCTTTTTAATTATAACAATGTCTCTAGGAGCATTTGAGATCTGGCTCCCAGCATATATGGTCAGTTTGGCTTAAATAAACTCATAAAAATTAAACAAACAAACAAAAAAATCCAAGCAAACAATGTCTCTAGGTCCGCTCATCCTTGCCAATGCTTGATATCGTCAGGGTTGTTGTTATTGTTAGAGTTAAATAACCTCAAACTAATCTTATTAGATCTTTAATCTATTGGGCCTTTATTTGCAGGAGACCTTTTATAAATTTTTCAGGATACAGTCACTGTTTCAAAGGGGCTATACTCCCTTGGAGGAGACATACACAGAATATCTTTAAGAATATACAGAAATCTCAATAAGAATACCATTTCATGGAAAAAGATTTTCTCCCAACAATCTTAAAATACGTCTAACCCTCCCCCCTCAAGGGAGACATACACAGAATATCTTTAAGAATATACAGAAATCTCAATAAGAATACCATTTCATGGAAAAAGATTTTCTCCCAAGGAGGAAGGGTCCATAAATAATTTGCTTAAAATAGTGAGAACAGAGCTATCTAGGTAAGTTAAACCAATCTTTCAGTCAGAGGAAGGAAAGAACGGGGTTTTCTAACTCTGTGAGTTAGTGTAAACACGCTATCAGCAAAGTAGACCAACACCTATTCATTTTCATAGCTTTGGAAATATCCAAAAAGAGGGTAAGAAAATTAGATGAAACGAGATGTTTTATATTAAGAGCCTTATAAATTCCAAGCTGATTAGCACAAAAGAAAGTACTTTACTAGGTAATAAAATGAACATTTCTCTGTCCTGAAATACTTTACAGAAAAACTGGTTTTAGAGAAATCAGTCATTTATCTATAGCAACAAGTCATAACCAAAGAAAGAAACAAAAGAATTACATCATCCTAAAATGTTAAACTCCCAGCCTGGCTTTATTTTTCAGTTTTACTGAGGTGCAGCTTACATACCACAAAATCCAGTCATCTTAATAAATGTACCGAGCTAGCTGCACAGCAATCGCCACAACCCAATTTTAGACCATTTCCTTCACCCAAAGAAGGGTCCCTCTGGCTCATCTGCAGTCATTCTGTTCTCACCTCCAACCCCAGCCCCAGGCATCCACGAATCTACTTTCTGTTTTCTGTCTTTAAGATCTTTCCTTCTTCCTATCGACAAAGCATAGTTGTAACTTTCAAGAAGAGCATACTAAATACAGAGTCCACTAGATGAGGCAAACTCCAGTGGGTACTGGCTAACTCTCACCATGTCTGCTGTAAGTAAAAAAGCAAGATACATGCCAAAAATGCCCAGATCAGAACAAGACCCCCTATATTCTCTCACTCAACAAATATTCGAGGCCTACTGTGAGCCAAGCACTGTTCCAGGCCCTTGGAAACAACAGTGAACAAAAATGCAAAGATTCAGAGTAGACCAAAGCATCATAGTTCTAAAAAGCCTAGAAAGAAAAAAAATCCTGACCCAGCACAGGAAGATAATGAAGAAAATTATCTCATTCTCATCCATTTAACTTTCTTCTTTGCACTTTTTAATTGCTACTTTTAAACAAACTAGTTTGTAAGTTATTTCTCCAAATGTAAACACTTGATTAGTTGACAAAATAACATAGAATTATCTTCTAATGAAGAAAGGTCTGTTGGTATGTCAGATATATTACTGTTATAATCTGGATAAAACTATATATGTTACTTCTTAGAACTAGAATATACATCATAGGTTTGGTTATCAAATTTGTTATCCTTAAAGAATGTTTTCAGGTAAACTGAGCCACAAATAGACTAGACAACCTTTATTAAAATACATTCAATTTAAGGTTGAATTTAGACTTCATTATGTCCTATGAATGCTGAGTTTATGAGAATGGAATTTGGCCTGTATAAAAAAAAGTTGCCAACTTTTACTAACTAAAAGTACAGCTTGTTGGACATACACAGAAAATAAAACGGAGAGAAACGATTTATGAACTTTCATGCCTAAGTCATTCCCCACACAAAAATTCTTGAGAGGTCAGCCTTCTCTATAGCTTTCTCATGGATTTTTCTTACATTAGAATGAAAACAAAGGACTCTTTGAATGAAAGTCCTAAAATTATCCTTTGATGGCAACTTTTAAAAAGAGTAACAATGAAAGAATCAGCCTTTTGGAGGAAATGCAATACTTTTCAGTAAATGGTTATTTTTTATTTACAAATATACCCACATTTGTTCTTTCAAGAAAAATTCCTAACAGTATTATCAAATGCAAATATTTATCAAATGCATACTATTTTTTTCAAATGTACATTATTCTAAGAGCTACGGAATATAAAAGAAAATTATAACACATGGTTGCCTATCTTTAAGTTGATTATCTTTGAAAATTTTATATATTTTTTAAAGATTTTATTTATTTTTAGAGAGAGGGGAAGGGAGGGAGAAAGAGAGGGAGAGAAACATCAATGTGTGGTTGCCTCTTGTGTGCCCCTACTGGGGACCTGGCCTGCATGTGCCCTGACTGGGAATCGAACCAGCGACACTTGGGTTCTCATGCCAGCACTCAATCCAGTGAGCCACACCAGCCAGGCCTATTATCTTTGAAATTTCACTTTAGAATTTTGGAATCAGCATTGGGGAATAGCTATCTGAAGCAGGATTTAATCTGAAGCTCACAGACGATTTACAAACCAAGTCTGATCTGAATGCACTTTGGTTTGCTTTACAACAGCACCAACAATAAAACATAGTGTCTTGTTGAATGAACACTTACTCAAAGTATGACACTCCTCTGAACACCCTGATCTTAGTTATGCAAACTCAATGAAGTTACCTACTTTCCTGCACCCCAGCTCACCTGCGGAGTGAGAAAGTAATATTTCCTATGTTAAGTTTTATATATGAATTAAATAAAATAATGTATCTGAAGTATTTAGCACAATGCCTGGCACGCATCAATAAATACTGGCTGCTATGAAGCAGTTTTCAGATGTAGAAACCAAAGGTCAGAGTTGTTAAAACCTTGCCCAAGATTACCACCACCATCTTCTTGCTTCTAAATGATTCCATGAAATCAAATAAAATAAAGTTCTTTTAAAACAAAAAGAATTTTATATGTAAGCAAAATCTGGCAAACTACTTTGTGCATGTCTGAACACTAAATCTTTGTAGCTGTTTCATCTCTCTCAAAGGCACAAAGGAAGGTGGCAGAGCCAACACTCAACTACAAATCCTGATTCTTCACCAAAAAGCACTGAGTTTTCTGTCTGCATGTGAGCAATTAGCATTAAGTAAGCAACATGTTGATCTGAATTAAACAAGTTTCACTCCCATCTCATCTAATGCTAGGTAAATATCATGTATCTCTTTAAGAAAAAAGTTATGCTACTCCAACTTCAAAAAGAGACAAATAGAATAATCCTACTAAAATTAAAAAGCAAACAATACATTAAAATGATTTAACTTCTAAAGTAGGGTTTTTAAAAATTCAAATAAAATTACTTTCCTGCTAAGGAAAACTAAAGCTGCAGACTCGGAAGTAGAAAAGTCCAGAATATTTCAGTTTAATATCTAATTCTAGAAATTCAAAGGAGAGAAAGTATGTTCTTAGATGCTTATAAATCATAACTTACATCCCACAGAGCTCAATCAATTATGTTCCCTTCTGGCAAGACAAAGTTTTACATTAAGATAATATCTAAAACAGTGTTTTGCAAGTGTGAGAAAAACTAAAGTTTAAAAAATAATTATGTGGCTTATTTCACTCAGCACAATGGCCTCAGGCTCCGTTCATGGTGTAGCATGTGTCAGGGCCGCCTTCTTCTTTAAGGCTAGGTAATACTACACTGTACGCATGCACCAGTTTCGCTTATGTGTCCGTGGATGGGCACTTGGGCTGTGCCCACAGTTTGCCTACTGTGAGCACTGCTGCTGTGAACGTGAGCACCCAGATGCCCCCTGCAGACCCTGCTTTCCATTCCTCTGTGTACGTACCTAGAGTAGTCAAAGTCCCAGACAGTGAGTGGTAGCTGCCAGGGGCTGGGGGCAGGGGAAATGGAAAGTTGGTGTTTCACGAAAACTGAGCTTCAGTTATACAAAATGGAAGGGTGATGGAGATGTTTGATGGTGGCGGCTGCACAGCATTATGAATGTACTTAATACATGAATACATTTTTAAGTACACTTAAAAATGGTAAAGGTAATAAATTTTTTGTTATGTATATTTTATCACCATCAATATTGGGAAAATTACATGAAGTGAAAATACTTGTTTACAGCATCATTTTAAAAACTCATTTTATTGAGGTATATTTTCTAAAGCTAAGAACTTTAGACTTAGACTCAAGATTTAATTGTTATGAACAATGTAACTATAATTTATTCAGCATCTTCTTAGTGCCAGTGCCAGGGACTGAACAAGTGCTATCTCCTTTAATATTTGCCACTATTATAAATTACATATTAGGACGCAAATACAAAAAGGTTAATTAATGTATTTAGATGACAGAGCTAATGAATGGATGGAGCTGCGATTCAACTTCATTTAGGTCATTCTGATGCTCATAGCCCTGGCTGTTATCATTTTAATACAGTGATATGCCTGGTTAATACTATCAAATTGGATTCTGCTAATGATGAATTTAAGTGGTATTACTGATAAACTGGGTGAAAATCTGTCAAACCAACAATGATGAAACACTCATCAGGAAAAATATCTTGGATCTTAAAAGTGTCCCTTTTTTTGGTCATTTAATTTTACTTTTATTACAAGTAAAATTAAAATCATGTTTTCTGTATTTAATTTGGTGAATCTGCTATGCAAATGAGAGATACCTATCAGCCCCAGATTTTGAAAGAATGCCATATGTAACTCAAAATGATAAAAAGACAAAAATCAAATTAAACAACTTAACCAAAGTAGTTATTTTATGTTCTTGTTCTTCCTTTGGAGACAAATAGTTTTGCAAGCTGATTATACTAATTAGATATAATTACCAAGTACAGAAAATTTTGAGGAGCTTACACAAAATTAATAATTAAATTTAATCTACTCGGAATAATGGAAATCTTTTTTAGAAGATGGTGGTGGGGCCCTGGCCGGGTGGCTCAGGGGGCTGGAGAGTTGTCCTGTACACAGAAATGAGGGTTGGCTTCCCGCTTGAGGTAAAAGTGGAGCCAAATTCTAACAATTTTTATCAATACAGAACCTAATCTATAAAATATACTCTGAACATGGGGGAGCATAGGGCCTATACCCTATCTATTGGCTACTGAGTAGATAAGAACAGACCGATCTTTCTCACATTACCAGGGTCCATGAGCATCTGCCATGTTACTGACCCCAGAACAAAACATGCGTAGTTCTGATAGGGGAACTCAAGAGTTAAAGCTTTTCCAGTAGCTTCAGTCAGAGATGATAGGCTACAGTGATAACTGCATGTGGAAAGCTGTTATTCCATGACCTACTTAACTCCAGGAGAAATCAAGAGATTCGACCTTTGTGTCCCGGGCGGGCTGCAGTGACAGAGACGGTATCTGAGCCATGTGCTCTCGGGAGGGACACAATGATGCAGATAAAGAACTGTCGAACGACAGATAAAGAAGTACCAGGAAAATCACCACAGGGCCACAACTCCTATCCAACTAGCTTTTTTCTAAACCCTTCACCTACCTTTTCTTCTCCTTATAAAAAGTCCAGCTTGAGATGAGATGTTATGATGGTTTTTGAGGGTACATAACCCGCTGTCTCCTCAGATCGCCAGCATCTGAATAAAGCACCCCTAAAGACCCAGTCCTTGTCTCTACTTACTGGTTCTGGCAGAGACAGGCAGCTTGATCGCTGACTCTTCCAGTTTCCACTCTAGTCTGTATTACCTTTATGTGACTTTGCGTTAATCTATGGGAACTGAGGTCAATGCAACAATTTATTCCAAGAAAGGTCACAGGAAGAGGACTTGAAATATTTGGGATCTGATGAAAAGACAGGTTGTGTTGGAACCAAAAATCCAACTCTCTAATTATGTTTAGTGTTCATGTAAAAACAATCTTCAGAAAATCTTAACTACGTCCACAAAGCAGCATATTCTTATCTTGGCTAACGAGTCAATGAAAATGAAGTGTTTTTGTTTTGTTATGGGCATAAAAACTTTTCTATTTTATTTAGATATATTTTTTAAGATAAGGTGTTTTCTAACTGCCAATTCAAGCCTCTCTCACATCTTCTGTGACACACTAGTTGCGTACTGTGTGGACGGATCTTCATTCATAATGAAAAAGACATTTTTGGCAAGAGGTCTAGAATGGCCTGGTGAAGCTGGGTTAGAAGACCTCAGGATCCCATGCCATTATTCAGGAAGTTCTGAAAAATGCCAGCTATCATTGTCCCAAGAGTTCTATCACAACACTCCTGAATTTCCTCAAATCCACCACTTATTTTTGTTATTGGGCCTTGGCTATTGTTACGGGCTGAACCGTGTTCCTCTAAAATTCATTATGTCAAAGCCCTAACCTCAGAGCCTCAGAATGTGACTGTATTTGGAGATGTCTATAAAGTTAAATGAGGCCATTAGGGTGAGCCCTGAACCAGTAAGAGGAGAACTATGGACACACAGAGACACCAGGGATGCACACACACAAGGAAGACCATATGAAGAGGCAGCAAGAGGGCAGCCATCGGCAAGCCAGAGGAAACCAACCCAGCCAGCTCACCTTGATCCTGGATATCAGTCTCCAGGACATGAGAAAATAAATGTTTCTGTTGTTTAAGCCACCCATTCTGTGGTATTTCATTATGGCAGTCCTAGCAAACTAATACAGTCGCCGTCCCTAAATACTGATGGCCCAGCTCTTAGGAAGCCATGGGCCCACGGTCAGAAGACAAGACATTTCCCAGAATATGAGACTGACATGGAATTCACTGAGTGGTTAGTTGCTATATAACTGCATTATTTGCTTTGCTTTGTAGCATTATGCTTCCTGCTAAATGATAACCTTTCTATCTGAGATGGTGCTGCTGGAGACCAGTTCCCTGCTCAGCACTGACATGTGCTGAAGGGGCCAGAAGGAACACAGCAAATAGGCTCTTCTCTCTTCTACTTAATGCTGAGGCCCCTGTGGGGATCAGTTAGGTCTTCAGTGAGTCCCATACAGGGTATAAGACCAGACACTGCCAGCTAAATCTGCACAACAGTCACAGATTCACCTAATACTTTGTGCATGTCATTCCCTCATTAATCCCTCCTCACCACTGGGTGCCTACTATCTTTCCTTGTAACATGGCAAATAGGATCACAAGGAAGAAGCCCAGCAGAGATAGGAGCTCATGGAAAAAGAAACAAAAATTGAATGACCCTATGTTCCTACCATTTACTGCTGTAAGACCTCAATACTGTATATCTAATCAGGGCTGGGACACAATTCTGTTACTGCCTCATTACAAGCATAACTCACTAGATATAGAAATTGTTGATCGTATGTCAAAAACATTAAAGAAATGTTCTATTTAGAAGAACCCAGAGGGAAAAAACAATTGAAGAGAAAAAACCCTTTTGTGATTGTGATACCAATATATTTGCCTGTATTTGATAAACAAGAAAAGTACACCTTTTAAAATATATTAGACTTAAAAAAATAAAATAAAATAGATTAGACTTTTTATAAAAAGAGAGCAAACCAAATCACGAGATACTACCTCACACCCATTAGGATGGCTACTGTCTGGGCATACTCCCCAGAAGCTGAAAGTGGGGATTCAGAGAGATATTTGCACACCCGTGTTCATAGCAGCATTACTCACAATGGCCAACGGGGAGAAGTAGCCTAAGTGTCCATCACAGAGTACTGAACAAAATGTCATATATACATAAAATAAAATATTACCATACGGCTTTAAAAAGAAAGGATTCTAACACATGCTATAACAGGGATGAACCTTGAAAACATTACAGTAAGTAAAATACAGCCTGTTACAAAAAAAAAAAAAAAATGTGGTATGATCTCACTTATGAGAAGTCAAACCATGTTCAGCAGAAAGGCCATTCTGAGGAACCAGAAGACGTTTTAGAATTACTACAGCAAGAGTCAACAATAACTTCATGTGTCATTATCAGAGATACTTTTTCTGTAACTCTGATGTTTACTTATCATGAATAGTTTTCAAATTGTCTTTTCATATGTTACCTAAGAAACAGTTATAGTGATACAGGAAACCTTTGTTTCCTCAAGGAAATCTGAAATAACCTTTTCCCTGGCCTTGTGATCTCTTCTAGTTACATGTCCTTCTGCTATTTCTAGTCCTCACCTCCAAGTCCCACCCCAGCCTACTGATATCTAACATCTGCCCCAACACTCTTGTGAAACTGCCACTGACAAACCAATGACTTCTGTGTGGCTCAAACTAGTGGGCACTTTTAAATCTTATTTGGCCTCTCAGTAGTAATCTGACACTTAAAGATTCTTTTTCTTTTGGCACTCCTTCCTTCCTTGGTATCTGTGGTGCCTGTCTGGAACCTTGAGTCTGTCTTCCTGGTGGTCGATCTTCAGTATTCTTTGACAGACCTGTAATAGTACCCTGGGCTAATTCACTCATGCTGCACAGACAGCGGCCGATAAGACAGAGGCGTGAGTGCTCCAGCAACGTTCAAAGAAAAATGTCCTGTTTCTGCCATTGTTCTTTGTTCCCCGCTCCTTTCTAGATACTTCTAGAAGTGTCTTCTAGAGTTCTTCCTGTGTCTTACCTCATCTCTGTCACAAGACTTGCCGTGTGGGGTTAAGGATAGTTTCCCGTATCTCTATCGAACCCCTCTGGTCCTATCTCAGACACCATGTGTCCGCATCCTCCAAAATAAATAACGTCGTTTTCCTCTCTCTTCCCAGTCTTCGAAATATCGTGTCCGAGTCAAGTGCATTCTTAGTTCTAAGGCATTTCTAAAATACCCAATCCATTACAAAGTAAAAAGTTCATATAAATGGCATATTTTTAAAATGTGCCCAACCACTTTGCCTATTTTTTTTTTTCTACGAATGACCTGCTGTGTTAATACATGAGTACTAACTGCGTCTTGACCTATGGCCATGCATAAGATGGAAAGTGTTATTCCAGCTTTAAGACAGGTTTTCACCACTCTTCCAAGTTATATGGTGTTGACAATCAGCAGTATCACCTCAGTCTTCTTTTCTGCTTTTATTACCCCAGTTGTTTCATTTGTTAACATGGAAAGCTTTTGGGGATATTAATTTCAACCAAAATAAGTGGACTCATTTTCCTCTCAGAAAAGTAAAAAGTAGGAAAAGGCAAAAACAAATGAAGAGGGTGAATATCCTTCTAAGACAAAGACATCTCCTATTTTTTTTGTCAAATATATTGTCTTTTAAATTAAATTTAGAAATTTTCTAAAGTTCTATGTATCCAACTAAAAAATATCTATTGAACAGAACTATGAAGTCATTTATTCAGTCAGAAAGTTTAGTCTATTTTAAACTGAGTTCTCTAGAATCAGACCAGTTTCAATAAGTTATTCTACAAAGTACACACTGTGTGACCTTGGGCACATTCTCCATCATTATCTCAATTATAGATTTTACTTATTATCAATCAAAAACCAAATCTCGCTTTATGTCATGTAAAAAAACAAGTAATGACCCCTAAAGGTTGAAGACAAAGAAAAAGTACTAACAAAAAAGGAAAAAGAAGAGCTCATCTGGCAGTTATTAAACTTTTTTATTACAAAATAAACTTGAAGGCAAAAAGCACTATTAGCAGTAGAGAGGACGCATTCCCCCGGAAGATATACCATAACCTCAGAATACAGAGTCCAGCAGAGGTAAGGCCTGCTTGAGTGTGGCTGGCATGGCAATAATATGGATGTAATAATTTATAGCTTTAATTTGAACACATCACCTAAAATATCATATAGTGTGCCTGAGTGTGATATTATCTTACAGAATTATATGCTTATGATTTTCTAATAAAAGATTTTATAATAAAAAAGGGGACGTTATTTGTGCCACACCCTGTGTAAAGCAAATGTTAACTGTTTCACAAAGAAACTGAAAAGCTCACAATTATAGCTGGAAATTTTAATATCTATCACAGAACTGGTCAGACAGACAAAAATCAACAAGCATTTAATCTAATGGACACAGAGAATCCTGTGCCTTAAAAAATAGAAGAAAACAGAAAGGAAATCAGGTGAAACCAGTTCAAATGATGAGTTTAGTGTAAAACAGTATGAGCTGGAAATTCACAACTAAACCGAGAAGAGAGGTAAGACTGAAAGCAAAGGTCATAGAGAGTTTAAAGTAGATGAGATTGCAGGAGAGCATATAGGGACAGGGTGGCGATAAAATACAGCTAGTGATAAGCCTAGAAAACTTGTTGCAAAAGCATTAAGTATACCAACAGTGCCTGAAGTAACACTTCATTTACCTTAGGTCAGAAGTGTCAGTACTATTCAGTATTTGCCTTTCACAGGTAAGGCAGGAAAACATAGTCTAAAGGTAAGGACAACAACAGCATTCCTGTAAAGACTTTTGCTGGGACCTCAGAAAATTCTAAGAGGTGCCTTGGAGACTTTTCTAGAAACACAAAAGGTCCATTAAGGGGCTTAAGAGCATGCCTCACAAATCTATCCAACAAGACTTCCAAAAACGTTAAGGGCACTGCCCACAGCAGTTCCACAGGGAACCCGCGGTAGAGAGGGTTTATTTCAGAGTGTTGTCGTTGTGACTTTTGTCTAATGGGTGAACCCCAATCAAATTCACAGAAAACAGGTGTTTAGAGGAATGTTCTGGTAAAAGCACCACCAGTTGAACTGAACAGGACAGAGGTAATCTAACATGGAAAGAGGTCTTCGGACTCCCTACCTTTTACAGGCAGGAACAGGCCGCGAAAGCTCCTTGGCTGCAGCTTGCTTTTCTTGTGGTAAAACTTGGGAAGCCAAAATTAAGAACCCAGAGAGCAGAGGCCAGAGCAGCTGTAAGGAATTCCCAGGCAGCAGGACTGAGCCCTCATCAAGGAAGTGGTAACACGTGCATGGCCGGGTCTTAGCTCGGCTGGAGCTCGCCTGTGCTTATTCCCCGGCACCCCCCCCCCCCCCCCCCCCGTTCTGAACGTGAAGGTGCAGAGGAGTTATCTTAGGCCCTTCCCGACACTACACTACACAGTGGGAGGTAGGGCAGGGGACTAATTCGCCTCTAGTTCACAGTAGTTCAGACAGAGAGGAATGGTACCCGAGGAGCTTTGCCTCACCCACACCCGGACCTGATTTAAATGATGAGATCCTAGACTTTAAGCTGATGTCATACTGGGGTAAGACTGGGAGTCCTAGGAAGGGGGTATGACTACGTTTTGCTAGTAGAAGGCGTGCAAACTGTTGTGGCCACAGAGTAGACTAGGTTAGGTTGTATCGTCCAAGATGGCTACACGACAAGAGCTGGCACCTCGCATGATCTCCTTAAAAGGTAGTAGAGACAGTCCTCCTCCGGTCAACAAGTAGGTTCTATGTCCCCTCCCCTGTATCTACTCAAATATTCATTGGCGTTTTAGTGAAGGCTCCTTCTGTAAATTCCTAGTATATCTTAGTTGAACTAAGAGAGAATGTTTTCCGTATCTCAGCCTGTAGAGAGAAGACAGATCAATACTTCTGTGGGTGGTAAACAGCTGCAATAGTGGCGGCAGGAACCAATCACCCCAGAACCCAGGTAAGATACAAACTGGAGGTGGAGAGTAGAAATCCATAAGGAAAAGGTGTATAAACAATAGTCCCTTCCCACACGGGTCACTCCGTCACAGAAATGCCTAAGTTAAAGAATGATCTGCCCTGACTGATGTTGCTCAGTGGATTGGGCACCGTCCTGCAAACCCAGAGGTCACTGGTTAGATTCCCAGTCAGGGCACACGCCTGGGTTGCGGGCCGGGACCCCAGTTGGGGGTGTGCAGAAGGATCAATGTTTCTCTTCCCCCTCTTTTTCTTCACCCTTTCCCTCTCTCTAAAATAAGTAAAATCTTTTAAAAAATATATCTTAAATAAAAGAGTAATCAATTACATTTTTGAACATGAAATTCTATTTTAAATGACTGTCAATAAAATGTTGAAAATGCACGGGTATAAAAAATATGTTGACCCAGGTTATAACTTACACCTCTGCAACTTCTCTGAAAATTTATACATTTAGGAAAAAACCGAATTCCTAATTAATGGTACTAAAAATAAGCTGAATTTTCTGTTTTTTTTTTTTTTTGTCTTAGGACAGATGGCTCCTTATACATTAGGCCCTAAGCTCAACTATGTAAAGGAAAAATAACAATTACAGCTTAATTGAATGAAACGCACCGAAGAATGTCTCTATTTCCACACATGAAAAATTTCATAGGATCACACCACTTCTCTTCATTGTTTACAACTATTTCCAAGAAATCTGGAAAACGTATGTTCACTAAAAATGAAGTATGTATTTTAACTGAAATACAAATTTAACATACCAGCATTAAGGAGAAAACAAAGACTAACACTTGTAAAGCTGTCACTGTTTAAAAACGCACCATCTCATTTATTCCATCAAGGCTTGAGGATTCACATTGAATAAGGGCAGAAACCGTGGCTTTGAGAGGGTAGAGGACATGCCCAAGGGGTAAATGTGGAACTAGAAGCCCAAGCTCTTAGTTTAACAAATACATTTTCACTCACTCCCTTAATTGAAGGATTCCTGATGCAACACCATACATAACTTGCTTTGATAAAAAGAACTAGACTTGACATTTATTCACTATGTGCCTCCAAAACCAAACAAACCATTGCATTTAACAAGCATCAAAACAATGCTAATAAATTTGCAGTCACTACAAAGTTGACTGTATTTTTCAATGTTTAAAAACTTAAAAATCCACCCATAGTTAGTCAAAAATAATTTTTAGCAGAACTCACTTTGATTTAACATGACTCTTTAAAAACTTAAGACCACGTATACATCTAACAAAATAATACAATTATTAATTTCTATTAATTTTGACTTAAGTGCCTGCTGTGTAAAAAGGGTGGGGAACTGCAATTTTAGTAGTTTCCCACTGATCAATGAATGCTGAAATGAGACAACTTTTTATTAATTATGCCCTCTACTGGTAGTTCAAGAAGTTCTAACATACTATCGCAGACTGGATTCTTTTCTCTAAGTGTGATCCCCTGCCACCTGCACATAAATCCCTGGAAAGCTCTTGAAAATACAACTTCCCCCTTTTACAAAATATCTACAGATAATTGTGATTTCAATCATTCTGGGGTAAGATCTAGAATTCTGCATTTTTAACAAGTTCCCCAACAAGTAAATGGAGAATCACTGGTTGGTTAGGTATGCCAACACCTGGCTCTTGAAGGACAATACCTTTCTGAAAAGCTCTGGAAAGGCATTGTTATACCTTTTATAGATAAAGACTGAGGCTCAAGACAATATACCCCAGGTCACATGCTAAAAAATAGCAGAGCCACTAATATTTTCTTATTCCTGGAGGTATGCGTCCTTAAAGGAGAGAAAAAGAAAACTGTATCAGCCTTAAAATCCAAGTAGTAATTTCTTCAGATGCAGCTAGGGAGGCCGTACACGCGTCTGTATAAACCTTCTCCGCCCTGGCTCCATGTGAGAATCACCTGGGGAACTGGAAACGATGCTTATGCTCAGGTCTCACCCCCAGCGAGCCAGATTTAATAGGCTTGGGGTAGGGCCCTGACTTTGTTATTTTTTCAAAGCTCCCAGGTGACTATAATTGGTCACGGGGGCTGAGCACCACTTAGGCCAGTGGAGCTAGGTCTCTAAGTGCCCAGAACTACCTGCAGGACACAGACTGCTGGGTCCCAGCCCCGGAGTTTCTCATCAGTAGATATGGTAGGTATGGGTAGAATTGTATTTTTAACAAGTTCCAGGTGGTGATAGTGGTGCTGGTTCCGTGGCCACACTCTGAGAACCAGTGGCTAAGCATATTGGTTAGTGGTTCTCAACCTTGCCTACACATTAGAATCACCTGGAGCAATTTTTAAAATTCTGATAGTAAGGCACACCCTCAGACTGATTACATCAGAATCTCTGGGATAGGGGACCCGGGCATCAATATGTTTAAAGCTCCTCAAATTAAAAAGGTTTGTAGAGCAAAGGTTTATAAAACCTATTACTATGTTAACAGACATCTAGTGATTTTCCAAGAGGGTAGTGTAGTATTCGGTATTTCCAAAGCTTTTTGGACCGGCAACACTTCTGTCAAGGGATATAATTAATGGCCATGAATGTATGAAATCCCAGCCCATAGAGTAAAGTGGAAACTGCTTTGAGTCACCTACAATACATTCCCCTCGAACCTTGACCCAGCCTCATCTTTGGCCAAATCTTTCCTTCCTCCGCTGCAGAGGCCCTTTTTAAAATATGAATGACTCTCTATTCCAATGATCTGTTTTCACATGACTGTACTATTTCTACAAGCTCGTTGGAGTCAGAGGTTGCATTTTTTTTTATCATTTGTTTCCCCAGAGCCTACTATGATGCCAAGTGTAGCTGTTGCTCAATAATTTGTTGAATAACTGAATAGAGTTGATATTCCTACTATCTGTAGAAAAGGTAGTATCAAGCATGGCTTTTATGCAACCTAGAAAGGGCACCACTTTTTACATAGTTAAAATCAGAATTGAATACTTCTCCCTCACAGAGCTTTTATTTAACATGGCTTTAAATTAAAAAAAAAAAAAAAAAAAAGGAAAAAGGGACTATTTGCACTTAGAGATGATATTTAACTTGCTCTGGGATTTGCCACATATTCAATTCATTAGTAATTTAAGGGTGCAAAAATCTTAGGTAATTTTTTATTGTACGCACCAGTCAACTGTGATCTAAAAAGAGGTACAAATGCTTTGCACATTAATGAGACAGAGATTCCAAAAACCCTTAAAGAGGGAAAAAACCCAAAACTACTATTGTTTTGAAAATCTAAGTTCTTCAAACTTGGACATACCTAAATCAGTTTTGTTTTTTAAATGAGGAATGATATTCTGTCAGCAAGCTAATTCTGGTCAAGCAATTTTGATATATCCCAAAAAACTGCAAGATTAAGTTTAGTATTTTCCTTCACTGCTACAAGACTTCATGCACCAAAGGTGTTTGGTCCATGCTACAGCTTTCTGGCATTATGTTGCCTTTATGCTTCACAAATATTTAAATAATCATATATGTGTATGTCTCAACACATCATAAGACTATGCTGTTTTATATATTATATGTATGTTGTTATATATACAGGGTGGGGCACATGTAGGCTTACAGTTGTCCATATGGGGAATATAATAATAAATAATATTATGAGAATAAATTCTGTGTTTTGCATACTCACAACTGCAAACCTACTTTTGCCCCACCCTGTATGTAATACTGTATTAGTTCATAAAACTTGCTGGAAGATGCCCAGCAACTTTGAAAAACCTGATAAGCCTACAAAAAAGAGAAAAGTAATAAATAAAACTTTAAAATTAATTCATACTTACCTCTGAATTCCTTCAAGAATATTCTTCACAGCTGCCATTAACTTTTGAAGGTAGATAAATGCTTCTTCAAATGATGCTATTTTTGAGGAGGTCTGAGCTGAATTTGAGCCCAATCTTTGAAACACATCTGTGCTGAAATAGTGAAAAAGAAAGATACTCTTCAGTACACATGCATACTTACTATAATACAAGTGTTTCCAGTTCTAATGTATAAAATAACATTCATAACTGGTCTCTTATAATGCCCATCTATTTATTGTTTTCTTCTAAGAGTTTTATAGTTTTAGCTCTTATACTTAGGTCATCTATCCATTCTGAGTTAATTTCTGTGGGTGGCATAAAGTCAGGGACCAACTTCACTCTTCTGCATGTAACTGTTGAGTTGTTCCAGCACTATTTGTTGAAGATGCCAGTCCTTTCCTAGTTAATGTTTCTGGAATCCTTGTCGAAATCCACTTAAAATGTACTTAAAATTCTATTCCACTAATTTATTTTCCTAGATTTATGCCAGCAGCACACTGTTTTGAATACTGTAGCTTTGTAGGAAGTTTTGAAATAGGGAAATATAAGTCCTCCAACTTTCTTATTAAGTCTTCCAATTCATAAACACTAGATTTTTCCATTTATTTAGACCTTCCTTAATTTCTTTCAGAAATGTCTTCATAGTTTTCAGAGTAAAAATCTTGCACCTTCTTGGTTAAATTTATTCCTAAGTATTTTATTCTTTTTGATGATAATGTAGGTAGAATTATTTTCTTTATTTCCTTTTTGGACTATTCATTGCTAGTGCATAGAAATACAACTGGTTTTGTACATTTATTATTTTAAATATAAAAACCATATACTTATTTTATTTAAAATGCATTTCTTTTAAAATTTTATAAATTTAAAAGCCTAGTAATTACATAAAATATGAAAAATTCAGGAATGTACAAAGAAGGAAATGTACAATGCCTATAGTGTAGTAACTACAGATAAGCATTATTAATATCCAGGAGGCACTAACCATTAATAGTACCTACCACTTACCTAAAGTCCTCATAAACAGAAAAGACACAGAACCCTCAGCTGGAGTGCCATGAGGACACCAGTGACGACTGAGTCACGAGCGCACAGGGCATGAACCGCTGGGCGCCAGTGCTCTAGTGGTTTTAGGAGAGCAGCTCGCGGGACCTAACAGCACTTCAAATGAGCACCTCCACGTGACAGGGTCCAGCACAAGCAGCTGAAAAGTTCTACAGTGACTCAGGTACACATCAGGCGTGAGAAACAGGGAAGGTGGCTCTAATAGCTTCACACTGACAAAGCATTATCAGCATTTTTCACTTACTGAAACACTATTATGTGATGGAAAGTCTATTATCCAGAAATTGCCCAGAACTCTGTAACATGCAACATTGATGTACACATAAGTCAGCTCTAAGGTACAGAAAGTACTCAAGTGTTTTCTAAATGAAAGGAAGATTAAAACATCTTATATATGGTGTTAATCTATTTTTTAAAAAGTGATAATATCTGCCTGGTATATATGGTAACTCTCTGCTAACCACAATGTGATGAGCCAAAATGTTCAACATCCATTAAGATGAGACAAAACCAACAAACAAAACCTTTCCTTTAGGTGAAAATACAAATTTTGAAATATTATTTTCTTTAGCTCACAGGTCAGGTATAGATATTTCTTTAGTATGACTATAAATTTTTTTGAAAAAAATTTTAATTACAGTTAAGGACTAAAAATGGGCGGCAAATCTAGCATTCTACTAGACGACTGATCGAGAAGAGAGGTTTCAATGGACTGCTAAGGTTACGTTGCTGCTCTTATGAACAGCAAGCATCTAGAACAGAGATGATCTTAATCAAAAACAACAGTCATGCTGGTCCCTTTAACCAAAATCATACTACCAAGTGTATAGTATGACTGACAAATTAATTATGTAAAGATTATGGGCCTTCGGAAAAGTACGGGAGGGAGTGTTGGCCTAGTTTAAAATCAGTGGCTTTCAATTATTATTATTTTTTGCTTGTTCAATAAGTTTATTATCTTTATCTGAAAAATCTTCATAGAAAATTGTGGTTTGGTTTATTAGTTCTCAGCAGCCTGTTCCAGAGCTCTGAAGAGGAAACTTGCTTCCTTCTCAGCTACCCGATATTTCTTCTGAGCAAGAGACATTTTGGGACGATTCTACCTCTTCTTTTTAACTTCTTTCTTAGGCTTCTTCTCATAGATTGGATTCTCAAGTACAGCAGCATGAGCCTTCTTATACATATCCTCCATCATGTCTGGAGTTACATTGTTCTCTATGTATTGAGAGAACTGTTTCTTGTAAGTATCTTCGTCTTCTTCCATTAGGTAGCACATATAATCTGCCACGTGCTGACCCATGATGTGCTTCCAATGCACTTCTGCATTGACTCCCTTGCTTTCTGGATCATAACCAGGGAATTGTTTGGTACTGTGAGGAATGGACAAGCCTCCACCCACAGCTCCCTTCAGGGCCCCAAACACTTTACTTCCAGTAGTAGTTCTGGCAAGCCCTGTACCCAAATAACAGGTGAAGGCACCAGGTTGACCATCAGTGCTTTCCACATTGTATTCATCTCCAGTCACCTGCACTTGGCCTTCAGAGATCCTGTCTGTGCAAAACCTGTTGAGAAGCTGCAGGCCAGCAGCAGGCCAGTACAAGATGCTGCAGCATAATTTGTCGGGCCGACCTTCACACCATGCTTCAGGAGTTCATGAGCATCAGCTGCACAAACTATCGTATCCCCTTCTATACAGGCACAGGCAATCTGACGAATGACATCTCTGTTGGCTACATGTACTATCATCCTGTATTTGGGTGTGTTGTATTTATTTTTATCCTGGATTACCAAGTGTTTCCAGGCATAGTAATCAGCTTTACCCTCTCATCGTCTTCTAAATTTCACTTGGTATCTCTTGAAGTAGGACTTATTTTTGACAACTTTTACAAACCCCATCCTGTGGATGAAAGACCCATGTTCACAGCTGGCCACAGACCTACAGGCCCAGCAGAGCTCTGGTGGCGGCGGGGGAGGGGGTGTGTGTAGGGGAAAGCTCAATTATTTTTTAAGTCACCCTAACAGCAGAAAACCACTACTCTCAAATGGTTTCTATCTTTTCATTTTACCAAGACTATAGTATTTTATGGGTATGAAAGTAATAAAAGTGTTTCTTCCTTTTAAGTATAGTATCTCCCTTTTAAAAAAATCTTACGTGAATGTTCCCTAACCACGACTGGCCTCCCCATACACTATTTTAAATGTTATTAATGCCTGGTGTCCTGGTAATTTGTCTGGCCAACCTAGATGACTGTCTTTGGTTCCACATATATAGGCAATGCTTCTCATCAGGGTTTCACAGCTGAATCACCTGGAGAGATATTTTCATTTTATTGTTATGCACTATCTCAGCCACACCTCAGCCCTACTGAGTCAGAATTTCTACGGATACAGCCCAGGCATATATATATTTAAAACTCTCCAGGTAATTCAGATGTATACCCCTATTTAAGCATCACTGTTTCTAAGGTACTGATCTGGCAAAAGATCCTCAAAAACGATAATCTCGTACATTAAACTTACAGCCCAAACATACTGTTCAGTGAATGTAATGATGAAAAACTCTAAAATTCAAAAATTCTCAGAAATTTAGTACCTGTTCTCATATATTGTAATCCAAACACTCTCTAAGACAGACCAGATTTCTTGATGCTTGTTGGGTTGAGGTGGATGAGAACCTGAGAAAATGGTAATTTCTTGGTTGTTAGACTTCACTGGAGAATTAGCTTCTTGCTTTTTACCCACGGTCTTTTCTGAAGCGTTTTGATTAAGTTTTGCCTTGGCCTGGGGAAATAAGTACTATATTAGATAAAATGCAGCTGGTCCTTCATCAGTAAGTGAGAGAAAAAGAATGCCAATTGTGCTTCCAAATTTTCTAGCTTTCTGGGAAGTGCTGACTATTCTGTCCTTGATTACATACAGAACGTTCCCAGAAAAGTATCAGAGCTAAAAAAAAAAAATTTCCTTTTCCATTCATATCAAACATTATTTCCAACTTATTTTATTACAGTGATTTTTCTTAGCTGATATGCTAGTATCAATTTAAGAATACTGTTTGAACTCTTCTACACATATGGTATTGAACTAGAGATAGGACATCTAGGATACATTGAAGGTTTCTCAAGAAACAATATACTCAGAACTGCACTCGAAGACAAATTGGAACAGAAGAAAGTGGAAGCAAGAAATTGGTTTGAAGGCTACTGAAATAATCCAGGAGAGGGGGCCTGAGAACATGAAGTGGGCGGGAAAATGCAGTAAAAAGAGAAAAAAGTACACAAGCAATATTTTTAAAGACTTGGCCAAAGACTAGATTTAAGGACCCTACAAAATTTTAACCTGGATTCCTGGAATAGAATAACACAAATAAAAGAAATTTGAGGTGTCTATAAAGTCTAGCAATGTGTTTTAAATAGATCGAACCTCCTTGATTACTTCTCCAAAGAAATATTAACGACAGATTTATTCAGTAGAAGTGGAACACAAATGTTTCCAAGCAACACATCTCAGAAACATGTGCAGGCACTGATGGAAATGTTCATTTGAATGTGCCACACTCACTGCAGTTTTAAACAGCGCATTATATTACACAATGCTGATGAAGGACAACACATGGAACATATCATGTATTATAATATAATAGCAATAAACCATTTAATGTATGTTTATGTATGTTTCTGGATTTTATGGCCACCATTAGTAAAGCAAGAAATAAAGGCTGGTTGTAGAGAGGGGAAAAGGAGACAAGCATTACAAGTAGATGAGAATGTCAGAAGAGAATACAGCAGAAAAGATAAAAAACAAACTGAAGAATGAAAGGTGGAAACCAGCAAAAAGAAAGAGAGACCAACGAGGTAAGGGAAGAAACAGAAGTATTTAATAGCAATAAGTTTAGAGAGGTTTCAGGAACGAAAGGGTGGACAACCTCAAGTGCTGAAGGAAGGCTCAGAAAGAGACAGAAAAGGGTAGATTTAATCATTAGAAAGCAAATGATAACCTAATTCTTCTAATAGAGTGTGGAGGCAGAATTCTATTTGTAAAGGCTTAAGGAGCAAGTGAGTGAAGAAATGGTTACAAGGGTAATAGATGGCTCTTTTCAGAAGTTTGGTAGTTGATGGAAGGAGGTAGTATAGTTAATAGTATGGCCATAAAAGTACTTAAGAATAGATCTAAACACATCTTAAAGCAGAGTAAAAGACTGAAGTGATTTTTGTATAGAAATTACCTTGGGGGAAAATACCAACTTAGGTAAAACATAAATCTGAAAGAATAGAAAAAAATTTAACTCTATGTTTAAAAAAATGGGTCTTGGTCTTGGCTGTACTGTAACTTCTTTGTGAACTTATATAAAATCACTCTCTTTCTAGCCCTGGCTGGGTGGCTCAGTCGGTTGGAGCATCATCCTGTACACCAAAAGGCTGCAGATTAAACCCCAGGTCAGAGCACATACCTAGGTTGTGGGTTCGACTTTGAGCTGGGGCGCACATAGGAGTCAACAGATGGATGTTTCTCACATCAACATTTGTTTCTCTCTCTCTCTCTCTCTCTTTCTCTCTCTCTCTCACTCCTTCCCTCCTCTAAAATCAGTGAACATATCCGCAGGTGAGGATTGAAAAAAAAAAAATCACTCCTTGCTGATACAAGTACAATTTCCAACATTAGTTTCATGGGATGTTAGTTTCAATGCCACAAAATTGAAAATAAAGAAAATTTCAATATTATTAATAATAACAGTTCATATTTACTGAGCATTGAGTTTGCACTAGAACTTTCTAAGAACTTTTTAATCTACTAGTTCACTTCCCCTTCACAACTACCTTATGAAACAGATACCACAATTACCCATATTCTATAACAGAGGTATTTTCTGGGCACCTCATGCAAAGTCATACAGAAGACCAGAGGCATTATCAGATCTGACCTTCAGTAATCTGACTATGAACAGGGTTATGACTGCTCTCCAACTGTAAAAGTTATCCTTTCCTATCATTTGAAAAGAAAAAAATTACTCTTCCTATTTTTGCCTGCTTACATTAATTATGAACCTAATAAATACACTTGGATAGAAGGGCATATTTGCTTTAAGAAAAAATTTTTTAGTCAGCACATAATAATGCCTTAAAAAAAAACTTTATCCTATTACAGTTGTTCCCACCTTTTCTCCCTTTCCTCATCTGCACTCACCCTCTCCCCTCCCTCAGGCAACCCCCATATTGTCGGCCATGTCCATGGGTCATGTTAACCCCATGTTCTTTGGTTAACCCCTTCACCATCTTTCTTTTCTTTTTAAATTGCTGAATTCCTTTTTTATAGTACTTCTTTCTATTACCACTTAGTCCCCTTATGCCCCCTCCCGCTGCTTCACCATCTTTCATCTAGTCCCCCAGCTCCCCACCAGCAGCCGTCAGTCTGTTCTTGTGTCCCTGCTTCTGTCCCCATTCTGTCCTTCAGTCTACTGCGCTAGTTACACATAACGGCTTTTGTCCTCAGCTCTCAAACAGCCCTGTTACAACTAGGCAAGTGGATTTCTTCATCACACACATATCACATATGTGCTAGGCACTAAGTACCTTACAAACATTAATTTATTACTTCTCATGTCAGTTCTGAGGCAGAGAGTTTTATTATACTCTCTTTACAAAAGGAAGAATTAAGGCTCAGAGAGGTTAGACAACCAGAGGTTAAAACACAGCTAATCAGGATGGGAATCCTGAGGCACATAAGCCTAAAGTTTATCAACAGGACCGACTTTCATTATCCTATCACCCTGGTAGAGCAAGTCTTACTACTATTATTTTTTGGTGGCTTATAGTAGATAAATGTACATATTCTTTTCCTGTTCCCACTCTGTTTATATAAAAATGTGGGAAATGACTATGTTACTTAACTTTCCATTTTGGTTTCCTTTTTCAAAAGCAAGTAAAAAATATTCCTCTTTTCCTGATTTTCTACACTTAGTAAGAACTTGCAATCACACTAACGCCAAGTGTTAAGAGAAAAGCACCACTGAGGACACTACATTCTTCACCACTCAACTCGCCTTCATGGATCTTTTGCTAATGTAGCGACTGGAAAATCCAGACCCAGGAATGAAAAACTTACTGAATAACAATTCAGTATCTTTAAACACTCAGTGGGCAATATATAAGGGGCATACCATTATATATGGTATACATATGCGCATGTATACCATATGGTGTGTGTGTGTGTGTGTGTGTGTGTATATATATACACACACACATAATGGTATGCCCATTATCTGATAAATGACACTAAGCTTTAACATCACATTTTCATGGTACTTCCCATCTCTATGTTTCCAACTGAAAGGATCTTAAAACTTGACATTCATTATTAGTATTTGGGGGAAAGGGGAATCACATCTGCAACGTACTCTTGAAGTCTTCAGAAAAAAAATGTGGAAGTTCAGTAGACACGTAGGCAGGAACACAGGGAAAACAATAAAGCAAATGTGATAAAATATTAACACTGGGGGATCTGGGTAAAGGATATATATGGAAATTCTATGTATTACTCTTACAGTGTTTTTAAAGTTTGAAATTATTTCAAACTAAAAAGTAAAACAAAACAACATTTCTGAACACCACTCCCAGAAATCTGTTTCAGTAAGTAAGGTCTGGGAGGGACTGGCACCTGCATGTTAAAAAAAAATTCCAAAGGATTTTGAGGCATGTTGTGGTCCATTGGTCTACCGCCCTAGGAAATGAGTGTTCAAACAACAGTGCGTGGCTGTCTACTATACAATAAATAAAATAATTAAATGCCCTACAATTGCTATGACACCACTTCCATAAGAGAATGTGTTTTATAACTTGTAATAAGAACCGTTACTCAACATTCAATTCACTTAATATTTTACTTAGTGCCTTTAGTATGTTAGAGTAAGTTTACCTATCATCCTTTACCTATATGTTGTCTGCTAACTACATTTAGAATGCATGTGTTAGCTATCTAAACGGCATCCCAAAGACGTCTTACCTCTGCAAACGTTTGAAGTAGTGTGTTTACTTGAGCAAAGGCCTGCGGAAGAACACCATCATAATTTGACCTTGTACTGAAGGCATGTAATAGGCTCTGAGAATCCTGGAGCAGGAATTTCACTGTTGCCAAATCTACTGCACTGTTGGCTAGTAACAGAAAATTAAGAAGGAAAAAAAATTACATAAGAATGAGTGTACAATTTGAAAATACCTTTGGAAAACCAATCTAATATTAATTATGAGATTTAAGAAGAGTACACATTTACACCTACGAGCCACTCCTAATTTATCTCGCTAGTGTAAAAAGCAACAACTAAACTGACTTAGTTGCAGCCAAAGTTATTGGAGTTGATTCTGGTTTTCTGTGGTATTCAGATTCCAGGAGTTCCCTCAACATGGTCAGTTCAAAGACATACTCTTCAGAAAAGAGAGATAATCACCAAACAAATGCGTTAAAGTACAGATTTTCCAAACTGAGGCTGTTTCACAACAGATTACTATGGAGGCATTGGAAGAGTCACCTTCTGGCGGTGAGCACCTAAGTGACATGTGGTACCTCTCATAGTCAACTCAGTTACGATGCAGTGATTCAGATTCACCTTCGAATGTAATGTAATGCAATGAAATGTAACACTACGTTTATTGGAAATAACGTGTTTTCTCTCTGTGTACAACACATTTAGCTAAAAATAAAGAATTTAGGTAACAGTAAGCTGGGGGCAAGAGAAGCCAGCAGAATCTTTTTCCCCTGCACTGTAGATGAACAAAGTGTGTTCATCTACAAGTAGTAATTTAAAGGTATACTTTTCTCTCAAGGAACTAAAATTGCATTAAATTCTCAAACCAATTAGGAGATATGGTGACAATAATTTCAAAGATTCTAAAAGTTATGAACAATTAAGTTAAATAACTTTCTAATGTCACCAAAACTCAAAAAAAAAAAAAATTCTCATTATTAGGATAAAATTCTACTAGTAATTTTCAAAGGTCTACGGAATAAACCATACAACAATGTGTTTTATTTTCATGTTCATAGTTTCAGGGACTGTTAAATTCCAAAACACCAGAATGGTTTTCCCCCGGTACTATGAGTTAAAAAAAAATAAAGAATTCCCCTGTATCACTTATACAGCAAGTATTTGCTTATGAAATACAGAAAGGTCAAATGAAAATTAAAGATGAATTTTAATAATTAATTACACAATATTCAGAAACTCTAATCTAATGTGATGGTTACAGATAAGCTTCTAGCTTTACTTTTACCAAACAAATAGTATATTTCTTTACAAAATACTTCAGTTATTTTTGAAGTCAATGACTAGTTTGAATTAGATGAGAGAGATGCTACACACAAGACAGAATGGAAATTCAGTGAACTTAGTAAATATCCTGAGGAGGAAAAATGGGGCACAGCTTTTTTTAAGGGTGCTTCTCCACTGTAGTCTATGTTCCCTAGGGTTTTTATCTTTGAAATAATCACTTAATTTTGTCTTGTAAAAATTCTTTATGAAGATTATGAGCAAAAGGCAAATAAGAGTGATAAATTCAGTACCTAGACACAACATAAAGCTACACAACTGAAATAATTTAATGCTTATATAAGAACAATAATTATATAAGCTAAAGTTAATATGAAAAGCAAAGTCAGAAAAGGCTACTAGTCATTTTCCCCACAATTTGCTATGAATTGGTCTCAGGATTCCTGTTTGGTATACTAAAGTTACACACACACGTATAATTCAATAGCAAGAATACTATTAAAGAGTAAGCAAAATCATAATTTATGATTCTTCTAATTCAAATTATCTTAGAGCAGAAGGCACTTTTACAATTCTATTTACTATTCTTCACAAGCCAGGAATATTAGGCGTCAGATTCTTGTACACCAAGGATCAAAAATAATGCACATGATGATTCCAAAAACAATTTTTTAGCAGAAGAAACAGTCACCATCTCTGCACTTCTTTCTACTGGCAGTCAGAGGTGCTGCCTACTACCTCTAGGTTGCACGTGAGAGCAAAACACTGCCCACCCCTGGAAAAAACAGACAAATGGAGGGTGGTAGGTAACTCAATAACCCTTTTTTGAAACTAAATCTTGTTCCACATCATTCATAGTTTATGGACTTTCTCTTTTGATAGAACCAACTAAATTATGCCCTTAGTGAAATTTATGAAAAAGTGTTTCTGTATATCTTGTAAAACTGCTTTGAAGACATGTCCAATATGTTGTTCTATGTCTCTTATGTAATAGTAATAATACCTCTAATAAATAACCTTTACAGTTAAACACAATGCCTGGAAAGTGTCTTTCTTTTAAAAATGGAAGCTGTGAAAAACAGATATTCATGCAACATCTACCTTGTATAAGTCATAAGGCACTGGGTAGCATTTTAAATCCTCTCGGTTTTTACTTTGCTTTTTAGAGGAGTAGCAAGACAAAGCCAGCTGCTTGACTTTGGACGAATCGCTTACCCTCAGAGGGCTAGCTTCCTTGACCACAAACACATTAGACTTTAATAACATTAGATCAGTGTTTTTCACATCTGTTTCTTCTTATCAGAAAAACATTTTTTCCAAATCCTACATGGAATCTCCATAGATCAACAGATGAAAGAAAGCTGCTTGGCTAAAGCTGGGGTTGAAGGCCCAAGGCCCAGCACCTGCCAGGCTCCCTTCGACCTTTGCCCCTCCAGTTGGTGGCAGCTCCAGAGGCACTTCAAAAACCTAAGGCTCTGTACAACATGGTTCAAAAACCACCCTCTGAGTGGCTGACCACAGTCTCTTCTGGTTCCAAAATTCACTATGCACCAAAGCCAAAGATTTCCCATTCCTTATTCATATTTTAGATAGAAACTGATACATTATTTTTAAAATTAGTACATGAAACGTGGTCAAAATTGTGTTAAACAGTTAGAAATGAAAAAAAATGTAATTCTATTTTGTGCACTTGAATAAACTTCAAAATGTGGTTTAAAAAGTTTCCAAACACTATTACAATTATATATTCACAATATGAAGGAACATCAACAGTAACATTATTTATAGTCACAAGCTCTGTGAGCTGCATCCATTCATCTACCTGCCATAAATTCCCTTTAGAAGTGAGAAGTATAAATGATGAAGAACCAACTTATAAAATTTTTATTAATTTATCTTCACATTCCATAGACTATATCTGCTAGTCTCACTTTAATAAAACACAGCTAAAAACAAAATGAAAGATTCATACCTTTACAGAGATTTTCATATAAGCTCTCAACAGTTACAAGCAAGTTCTTTTCCATAATTAATCCAAATACAGCCAACCAATGTTTTTTAAAGCACTGTATTAAATGCATTAGAGTCCATGGTGGTTTCAAGTACAGCATCTAAAAAGTATTTAGAAAATATTAGTATCTACTGATTTATTTATTATTCCTATTATTTTTTTTTAAAGTACAGTTTTCCCTTGAACAACATGGGTTAGAACTACGCAGGCCAGTTAAATGTGGAGTTTTTCAATAAATACACATGGTTCTGTAAATGTAATTTCTTTTCCTTATGATTTTCTTAATAACATTTTCTTTTTTTCTAACTTACTCTATTGTAAGAATACAGTATACAATACATATAACATACAAATTACATGTTAACTAACTGTTTATGTTGTCAGTAAGGCTTCTAATCAACAGCAGGCTATTACAGTTAAGTTTTGGGGAATTAAAGTTATATGTGGATTTTCAGCTGCATGGGTGGTCAGAACCCCAAAACCCCAAGTTGTTCAAGGGTCAACTGTACCAATTTAGGAATGCCTACATATATTTCTGAGAAAAATATAGTTATTTGAAATCACTTTATTAAAAGTCAATCATAATCTTAAAATGTTTCCATTGCAAATTCCTTTGTAAAACTGGCATTAGCATTAATCCTCATATAGTTTCAGAAACTACAAGTACAGAAAGAATGCATAGTTCTAATCAGAAGCAGCACATTTTAATTAGCAAATATCATCAGTCTACTTTTCAACATGGTCATTTCTACAAGAAAAATCAACCTAATTAATTCCATATAACTGGTGGAAAATCGATATAGTAGTATCTCACTGAATATCTGGAATAGTATATAATCTACAGTTAATGGGGATTAATGTTGCTCCTAGCTGTGAGGAGCAAACAAACATTAAACTAAAAAGGCCACCATTGGCAAATGTGGTGTTTTACTGATTGTAGAAAAGATAGGAATCTAAAGGAAATTCAAAATATCTTGCTAATATGATCAAACTTACACTCTGATTCTCCTATTTATATGACATAAGCTAAAATACACCTTTCTTTTTCTGAATGCATCTTCTTAGGGGAATTCCCTATACTAGACATTTGGACTCAAACTAAATATGAGAGTTTTTCTGAATTCAACTTAAGCTTCATGAGGGCAACATGTGAGACACACAGTAGATGCATAATAAATATCTGTTCATTGTAAAAAATGACTAATAAAATATAGTCCTAATCTTTTGGAAATGTCCATTTAATTTTCACAATATTATTTCAAAAACTACAAGAAACAAATATAATGTGATATAGATTACTATCATAAAGCTTACATGTAACATTTCCTAAAATAAGATAACCAATCTTTAGCAATAAAAAAGAACTTTTTAATTAGTAGAGCTGAAATATTCACCTCCATCCAGAGGTTTCCAAAAGCAATTTTCATTTCTGTTTCTAATATTGAAGATAAAGCTGTTCCAAGAGATTTTTCAAGATCAGATACTATGCCTTCAAGTAGAATGAGTAGTCCAGAATTTGTGGATTTTTCTTCATCACTCTCTCCTAAAGGTGTTGCTTCTTTAAAACAATTATAAGCTTTATTTAGGACACTAGTAGTAAATATTTTACATATGTAAGTAGTATTTGGCCATAAATAATAAACATTTTATGTTTATAATTGGTATTTTAATTACCTAGAAAACCAATACTCTATTTTAAAAACAGTATTTAGAAACATGTATCTGTAGTATAGTTGTTACAGATGCAACATAAACATATTACATTAGCAAATGCTTTCATTTTGACAAAGGCAACTAAATAGCTTCACTAGAATAAAAATTTAAGAACTGTGCATGATATCTTAACTACAATTTTAATTTTATTATTTTCAAAAAGAAGAAAAATCATGAGAATGCTTCGATGTATATAAAATAGAAAATTAAGAACTGTGGACCAAAATGTGTATTCTGCCAAAAAGTATTAATAGTATATTATTCCAATTGAAGTTCACATTAATAAACTATTTTGAAAGGTCCAAAATCTCTGACTTAACTACCTTTATGCCCAACTCTTTTAAAAAGGGTTATTATTTTAATTGATATCATTTCATTAACATTACTATTTTGATAACTAAAAACAACTACAATTTCTTTATGGTAAAATTCAAAATATTAAGTGGTTTATCTCTACTAAGGATTTAAAATGACAGTAACTTAATGAGCAGACTGAAACCATGTTACCCCATGCTGAAAAACTACAAACTAGAATATCCTGTTGCTCCCTTCTAAATGCCCTTTTGAATATTAGGACTAAAGAAATTTATCACTTTAAAGGTCAAATAAGGAACAAGTATATACATGAATGTTTTTTGAATTTTTATACAATTATACATAAAAGCACATACGATATTAGAGACTGCAGCAGTTATTTTCCCCACAGAGGGAAAAGGTGGCATGGCATGTATTCTTTAAACTACGCCAGACTTAATATAACATTCCATCAAAGATCAAGCTCTGTTATAGAACAGATTATTCTGGGGAAAAAAAGGATTATTCTGGTGAAAAAAAGCCTTTCGCTTTTTTAACTATTAATTTAAAAATTAAAAAGAACTAGTACTAGGGTCTCTCAAGTTTTTCTATTGATTTTTTACAGTATTAATAGAGAATATGGAGATAATTTGGAAAAGAAACTAAAAATTTCTCTCTACTTCAAATGAATACATTCAACAGCCACCATTAATTTAAAAGGTATACTTTGTGAGGTACAAAATAGCATGCACACAATGATTATAAATATGTAAAACTGTATGTGAGTAAACAACAAAAATTCAAATTAATTTGTAAAAGTATATGTAGAAGGCAACAGTGTTAATTATGTTTTCTTTTGTATTACCATTATAATTTTCATTGATTTTTACCATTTAAGTGTGAGCAAATATTCCAAACGTCATTTTAAAGGTACACGATAAGAATTTCCTATTCATTACAATTAATATCAATAATCTTAGTGTATAAAATCTGATACACTTCTAATTATTCATAGTGAGAACACTACCTGCTTTCAACTGCTGCTTCAACGCACAAGGCTGGTGACACAAAGCTGGGCTCGAGGACAAGCTTAAGAACTCTGCACTCAACTCTTCTTTACTGAGCGACTTCACACCGCTAATCAGGCCTTTGTTTCTCAGATTTCTATCATCCCTAAGGTTGGTTTGGAGGAAAAAAACCTTATTTTTTTATAAGATAAATCATGTAGCAACTCAAAATACATAGGATCTAATCAGAGGTTTGTGATTCTCAGCATATGTTAACAAAATTGGACAACTGTTTTAAGTAGAGAAGACAAAAGCGTTAACACACAATAGTCACATGAAATGAGCTGCAGAGAATACTAATAATTATTACTTATTGCGTGTTTCCCTGGTACCAGGCACTGTTTTAAGCACTTTATGTATATATCGTTCCATGTAATTCTTACAACAAACCTCTTAGGTGGGAATGGAACTAATGTTATCTATATTTCACAGATAAGAAACAGAGGTGTAAAGGAGATAAGTAACTTGTCCAGAGTTACACCTGGTAAGTAGGAGATGGATTTGAACTCAGGAATATGATCCTCCAAAGAGAAATAAACAGAGAGAGCCATAGTCAGAGATATAATTTACACAAGGCAAGCAATTACAATTTTCTCAAAGTGAGCATAAGGCAAATGGTATGAATTTGCTATTTGCTGAAAGAAGTCAGTATAATTAGATCATAGTACAGGGTCTGGCTGAAGTAACGATGGCTTGAGTGTGGTTAGTAGGGTCATAATATGGGTGTAATAAATTTATAGTTTTAATTTGAACATTTCACCAAAAATGTCGCATGGTATGCTTGAGTGTGACATTGTTATGTTACAGAATTACACACTTATGATTTTGTAATAAAAGATTGGCTAATAAAAAGGGGGCGTTATTGTGCCAGACCCTGTCCATGAAAGTAGTTAATGTGCCTGCAGAGAAAGGCAAGGGCATTAATAAAAGGACAGAGTTTTAAGGGCTTCAATGGGGAAGTGAAATGATCAGATCTGTGTTTATTAAATCATTGTGGAGTTCAGCGGATTTCTAGCTTTTGTTAATGGCCCAGCAGCTTGGCCAGACTAACCTTCCAACAGATAAGAATTAAAAAGATCTGAACCCCTGCCCTACCAAAAAAGCAAAACATTTAAAGGCACTGGAGAGGCAAAAAACTACACTGGTAAAAGACGCAAGTTTTCATCTTTTTGCCTGAGGGTATTCCTCAATTATCAATGTCTTAAGACAGAAAGCCACAGGCTTAATAGCTTAAAATGTCAGAAGACAATGTTCAGGACTGGCCAGAGCAGACAGAAAGTTAAAGGAGAAATGAAGAAGGGAGGAACCACAGAGCAGGGGAGCCATAAAGTCTGCACATAAATTCTGCCTGGAAAAAAACAATAAGCTGGCAAGAGACAAAGCAATCAACAGAAGCAGACTCAGCTCTGACACAGAGGTTGAAGCTGTCTGAGAGAGAATTTAAATTTTGATTAATATGTTAAAGGCTCTAATGAAAAAGGTAAATAGTATGCAAAATCTGGGCAGTTTCAGCACAGATGAAAATCTTAAGAATCAAATGGAAGTGCTAGAAAAAAAAACATAATAAGAGAGATGGAGAATGCCTTCAACAGGCTCCTCAGTAGACTAGATGTATGTGAGGAAAGAAATTAAAAAAAAAAACCTTGAAGACAGGTCAAAAGAAATTACTCAAATTGAAACAAAAAGAGAATGAAACGTTAAAAAAATACCCAAGGAACTATGGGGGAATATAGCAAACAGTCTAACTAACACACACACGTGTATTAGTCATCTACTGCTATGTAACAAATCATCCCAAAATTTAGCACTTAAAATAAACAAACATTTGTTATCTTACACTGTTCCTGAATCTGGGAGCAGCTGGACTGGATGGTTCTGGCTCCGGGTCTCTTACAAGGCTGGAGCGTGCAGCCATCTCAAAGTTTAATTGGCACTCACGTATGTGGTTGTTGGAATACCCCTTGCTGGTTCTTGGTTGGAGGCTTTATTTTCTCACCATGTGGGTCTCTCCATAGGGCTATTCAGAACATGGCAGTTTGCTTCCCCACAGTCAATGATCCAAGAGACAGGAGGAAGCAAGAGAGTGCCCAAGAAGTTCCTGCTTTTATAACCTAATCTGAGAAATGACATACTGTACCGTGACTTCTGATGAATGCTATTTGTCACACAGACAGCCAATCCTGATACAGTACAGGAAGGGACTACACAAGGGCATTACTATTGGAAAGGCAGGAATCATCATGGTCATCGAGGATGCTGGCTACTAGAACGTAATTCTGCAATACCAGAAGGAGAAAAGAGGGAACAGAACAGAAGAAATAATGACTGAGAATTTTCCAAAACCAAAGACAGACACCAAATCATGTATCTAGGAAGCTCAGAGAACATCAAGCGGCCTATTTGTTCTCCCCTAATCACCTCCAACACCCCCCACATCTGGGCATGTCTGCTAAAAACTGCTAAAACAAACTGCTAAAAAAAGCAAAAGACAAATCTTGAAAGCAATGATAGGAAAAAAGACACATTACATACAGAGGAACAAAGACAACATTTGCAGCAGACTACTCATCAGAAACCACATAAGCTAGAAAAAATGGAGTGATATCTTTAAAACACCAAGGAAAGGTCAACCCAAATAACGTTAAAAAATAATTAAGAAATAAAAACATTATAAGACAAAACTCAATAATTCATTGTCAAGAGACTTACACATGTCTAAGAAAGTTGTTTAGGCAGAAGGAATATGACATCAAACAGAAACTTGAATCTATTAAAAGAAATGAAGAATGCTCAAAATGGAATGCAAGATTAAAATATTCATTTTTTTCTCATTTTAATTTCTCTAGACAGTAAATGAGTAAAGCAAAAAAAAATTGCAAAGGATTACATGTTTACCATTTATATAAAGGTAAAATCTATGACAACAGCACAAAGAACAGGACGAAGAAACTGGAATATACTATTGTCAGATCCTTTTACTACATGTAAATAAATAATATTATTTGAAGGTAGAGTTTAATCAAGTAAAAATGTATATTATAAACACTAGGGTAACAATTAAAAAAGCGTATTTCAGGAAGATATATATAAGGCAATAATGGAGATAGAATGGTGCCTTAAAAAGTTTACAATTAACCAAGGAAAAAGAAAGAAAAAACAGATGAAACAAATAGAAAATAATTAGCAAAACTGTAGATTCTAATCCAACCAATTAAATATGAATGGTATAAATTCATTCATTGAGACAGAAATTGTCAGAATGGACAAAAAAGAAAATACCAACTATATGTTCTCCACAAAATACTTTAAAATGAAGACACAGGTTGGTTAAAAGTAAATGGATGGAAAAAGAAATGCCATATAAATACTGCCCAAAACAAAACTGGAGAAATAATATTACTGCTTAACTAAGGAGACTTCGGAACCAGAAATATCAAGGAAAAAGAGAGACATTATATAATTTTCCAGTAAGACAATTCTAAACAATCCTAAATGTGTATGCATCGTGTCATAGAGCTTCGTAGTACACAAAGGGAAACAGAACTGAAGGAAGTGGACCAATCCACAGTCACAGCTGCACATTTCGATACTCCTCTCTCACTTATCATAGGGTAAGTATAAGTAGACAGGTAATCAGTAAGGTTTTATAGAAGACTGGAACAACACTACCAACCAACTTGACCTAACTGAAATTTATAGAATACTCAACCCATAAGAGCAAGAATATACCGCATTTTTTGGACCATAAGACACACCTAGGTTTTAGAGGAAAATAGGAAAAAAATTTTTGAAGCAAAAAATGTGGTAAAATATTTAATAACATAAGTAACATAATATTTCACCAACATAAATATAAGCTACATTTGGACTATAAGACACACCCCCATTTTCCTCCCAAATTGGGGGGGGGGGGTACGTCTTATAGTCTGAAAAATATGGTACATTTTTTAAAGATTTTATTTATTTAATTTTAGATAGAGGAAAAGGGAGGGTGAAAGAGAGGGAGACAATGTGCAAGAAAAACCTTGATTGGTTGCCTCTCCCATCCCCACAACCAGGGACCTGGTCTGAAACGCAGGCATGTGCCCTGACTAGGAATCAAACTGGTGACCTTTTGGTTCACAATCTGGTGCTCAATCCACCGAACCACACCAGCCAAGGCAGAATATACATTTTTTAAGTGCGCATAAATTCACCAAGGTAGACCATAAAACAAACTTTAACAAATGTAAAAGAATAGAAATAACATAAAATATGTTCTCAAGTCATAACAGAATTAAACTTTACAAATCAATAAAAGATAACTGGAAAATGTGTAAATATTTAAAGAAACAATGACCTATGGATCAAAGAGGAGGTCATAAGGAAAATGATAAGGAATATTTAACCGAAGGAAAATAAAAATAAAACATGTCAAAATGTGTGGGATGCAATTAAAACAGTGCTTAAAGGAGAATGTCCAGCAGTCTCAAATAAATGATCCAAACTTCCACCTTAAGAAACTAGAAAAAAGCAAAAATGCTCTCTTTAGGAAGGTTCATAAAATAGAAGGTGTTCTTTACGTGAGAGTGCGTCCGGTGTCAACACTACAGTTAAGATACGTGCATTTCATATGTGTACATTTCCCCTTGAAATACAAAGAACTATATAAAATAATCATACGGGAGTGCAGAGAATGGATAGACGTATAAACAGATAGCACTAATTTTGGTAATTGCTATAGCTGGGTACTTAAAAGAGTTTTTACTAACTCTTCTTCACTTTGAATATTGTTGGAATTCTCAACAATGAAATGTTTTAAAAATTAAAAATAAAAAAAACATTGCAACTTTTTGAAGAATAAATGAAGGAGAACAAATGTGGAAGGAGAGGGAAGTAGTCTTAGAATAGAAAAGGAAGAAAAGAGGAAAAAAAACATGGCTTGACATGGAATTGTGGCAAGAATGATAAAGAAAAGAAGCCCATCTAGGACCCACTAGTTAACTAGACACAGATTATGAGGAAAATGAAAGGCAAGTACCAAAATGATCCCTAGGTGTCTGGCTTTCAAAGCAAATGAATAGAAGGGGGGACCTTTTGATCAGATGGAGAAGAGTTTAGAAGGAAAGATCAAGAGTTTGTTTTTGAAAATGGTACTTTTCAGATGTCTATGAGACAACCAAGTAGAGATAGCAAATAAGCAGATGAACACACTAGTCTAGAATTCAGGAGAGAGACATGGACCAGAGACATCAACTGTGGGCTGCTGGCCCCTACTTGGAATTGTTCATGTAAGCAAAGCACTTAAAATGGTGCATAGTATATAGTGTTACAGAAGGTTCTCCTATTATTATCACTGCCAATTAATATTTTAATCATCATTCATAGGTAACATCAATGTACCCTTACAATAAATAGGTGATTCACACAGGAGGCATGCTTACCGCCTTTTATTAGGGAAAAAATAAAAACAAAAAAACAGGCTCATCTAGAAAATGATAATGGGATAAAAATAAGATTTGACTACAAATTTTCATTTCACCAAAAAGTGTCACGTCTATTAATCACAAAAGAGTGATGGCAGAAATAATAAAGAATTGATTAAGTCTGACCAGTTTAAGTTCCATTCAAAGTAGAACTAAAAAACAACAATTACACAAGAATGATGCCTCAAATTTAGCTGATCTAAAATTTAAAATGATTAGCATATTACTAACTCTATTTCAGCCTTCAACAATCTCTGAGATGATATCTTCTAGATTAAAAAAAATTTTTAAACCTAGAGATAGAAATCTCCAGTATTTCCTTTAACACCAAAAAGAATAACATTATCTTTGAAGACAGCTAAAATGATAATTGATCAAGCCCCGTTAACAAGAAAAATCTTAGGGACACTCATTTCCATAATAGCTCCATTTCAGAGATTTTAGGCATGATCATAAAACTGAAAACTCTATCTTGCAGTGATTAAAATTCAGACTAAAATTGGTCTTCTTGATTCCTTTAGAACCTTTCTCTTTTTTTAATTTTTATAAAAGTTTATTTGAGCCAAACAGAGGATCGCCCGGAAGCAAAATCTAACAGATGGAGAGAAATGCTTCCCAGACCCGCTTCTCATACATAATGAATGCAATCTTGGTCAGCATTATGGCAGTTTCACCTTAGAACTAAGCTATGACAATATTAGTTGGAAATGGAGGAAAGGAAGGAAGAGGAAGGGAGGAGGAAAAAACCCTGAGATCATGCTGTGTACGAGGCACTAATGCCTTCATGTATAGTAACTGATTACCTACAATAACCCTATGAGACAGGTGTTATTATTCCCTCTTTACTTTACACATGAGGAAGCTCAGTTAAGCAACTCTCCAAAGTCACAAAGCTGGAAAGTGGTAGATACAGGACTCCAATCCAGCTCCAAGGACACAACTACAGCATAAATGGTCTCTTGCCCAGATACTAATTAATTAACCTCCTTGCCTCGTAACCAAAAATGTCAGGTTTTTATTTCTCAACTATTTCATTGGGATAGTAAACTTTCCTTGGTTTTCTTTGGGTCTCAAAAGTTTTCTGAATATTATATAAATAAAACTGAAATGAAACATCTACTTGAGATTCCAGTCTTGTTCTTCCATAGCTTACACATAAGAAGGGGAGCTAGTACAGCGCGGTGAATATCGTTAGTAATACTCTACTGCATATTTGAAAACTGTGAAGAGACTAGGTCTTAAAAGTCCTCATCACAGGAAAAAATATTTTTTGTAACCATGTATGGTGATGGATGTGTTAACCAGACTTAATTGAATAATCATCTAGTAATATATATATTAAAAAAAATCAGATCATTATACTATACACCAGAAACTAATATGCTCTATTAGACCTCAAAAAGAAAAAAAAAATAGGAGAGCATTTCAGGTCTCAGTCCCTTGCATATGTCATCAGTTTGGCTCAAATAAACTCATAAACTTTAAGAAAAGAAAAAAATATGAGATGTAAGTGAATTATGTTCACTGGCAGATTTATAAAGTACTGTATACATGTTTTTGACCCTTGGTATGGTAGATAAAGTATACTTTTTGAAAATTCTTTGGTGCTCTGACCTAGTGGCTCAGTTAGTGTCTATTGTCCCATAGACACCGATGTCTCGATGTCTCAATATCTCAATGTGTCTCTCTTTCTACTCCCCTCCTTCTTCTCCAAAATCAATAAACATCCTCAGGGGAAGATTTAAAAAGAAATTCTTTGGTATAATTTTCCATTTTAAAAATAAATAAATAAAATGGCCATGAAACTCACGTGCACAGAATAACAAGAGAACTAGGGAATAATTCCTGGTACTGAAGACAGCATTTTAATACTCGATCATCATTGTTCTCATCACTCAATCCATCTGCAAATTAGCAAAAGCAATTATCAGTAAGTGCACTAGAAATCTGGGCACCATATGAATAATCTAGGCTGTACTTACATACAAAAAACATCTAAAATAAACAAACAAACAACCTTTTTAAATAAGAAGTGGAACATAAGACACAGTAAAACAACACCCTGAAAATTCTGCAACAGAACTCAGGTAGCATATAGTTGTGAGTTTGAGAAAGTGGTTGGTTGGTTTTCTACTAACATGGAATAGGTTATGTCCATCAATAAACTCAAAAAATGTGATCAGTAGATCAAATGCCAGAGTAGAAACCAAAAGCTATGAACTCTAATCTCAATCCAGTCATTTAGAGATTACTAGTAAATTATGATTACTACATGCTTAAAATGATCTCAACTTGAGAGATCTGTAGAGATCATAAGCAAGTCTTCCACCAGCAACAGAACCACTCTCAAGTGTCTGCTTTTCCTTCCCCTCTAATGCAGTAGTACAGGAAAAGGCATTATGGGCCCTTGGCAGAGAACACAAAAAATAACTTCTAACAAATGTTAACCAGTGGCTGACAGTTGTCCTCTGGCATTCTCCAAGCTTTGAAGCAGGTGGTGAAAGTTTGGTTTTTGTGCAAATAATGCAATGTGCAGAAAGAGGACCAATGACAGTGTTTCTCCTAGGAGCTTACACTACCTTCCTCAGAACTCCCAGGGTGCTTGATAGTAATACAGATTGCAGGACCACACTCCCAGACCCCCTCTGGATACCAATCTTTGGACCCTGGACCCAAAGACTGATTTCAGCCCTCGGGGAGTCTCTTACGCACTACACTTCAAAACATAATGGCCAATGAGCAATGTTCCTAGATTATAATGTTTTTTTTTCCTTCAAATTTTAGCCTGTATTACTAAATCCTCTAAACATTCAAATTAGAAAACTCATTCATTCCTGCAATAAATACTTTTACAGGACTGAATCTGTGCCAGGTCACTGCATTAAGTAATTGGAGATGTTAAAACAAACTTTTTAGGAGCTCACAATCTCATTGTGAAGTCTAGACAGAACTCAGCTGATCTCAGAGCATGAGCCTGGAAGGTACTTAATTCAATTCTTTAATCAGACAGCCAGTGAGCCAGACAGACATATGTTATAGCAGACAATTTTCCTTATTGTAGCTCACAGAGTAAATACCACAATAATGCAAAGTAGAAAGCTCAAAATCAGGAGTTAACTTTAAACAACTCAACTGAGCAGACAAGAGGAGATTTAAAAGTTATGGTGCACTGTTCTAAAGGCATCAGAGTTCAAAAATATCTGTTTGATCACTTTTTCTAGGATACACAGGACTGAAAAGCACACTGAAAACTACAAGAATATTCATGAAATATTTATTCAACAAATTTTGTTTAACATTACATGTCATTAACATTTTTTAAAATATAGTAAATTCTCATACACCTATAGAATTATATGTAACCTCTCTGTTAGTGAAGTTTCAAATTTTTTGCTGTATAAATGACACTGTGATGAACATTTTTATATAAACCACTGTAAGCATCTGTGATTATTTCTTTTGGGTGTATTTCTAGAAAGATAATTATATCTTTAGGCTTCTTGAGACACACTGATAAACTGCTCTCCTGAAAAGTTACTAATTTGTATTCCCAAAGCACTAGAGCCCTGTAAGTATTCCTCGTAGGTATTGAGAAAAAATAACTTTCTAAATTTAGAAGCAATAAAAAGAAATAAAGAAAAAAGTGTAAGATAAATCTAAAAATTTTTATACATAAGAAATTAACAACATTAAAATTGGCCAACAGACGGAAACTGTATGCAGTACCAAAGGACTGACTAGCTGTGTTTCTTCCTTTTGTGAATTTCCTATTAATAATCCTCATCCATTTAGGGGAAAGGGATATGAAGTTTTTCTAATCAACCTGTATAAGCTTTTCACATAACAAACACATGAGAATTATAATCTATTTCAAGCCATAAACTATTAAGTACTTTATATATTATCTGACATAGAGAATTACACAAATAATCTATTTTCTATCTACAATCGTATAACTAAAAGCAATTTCAGCAATTTAACAAAAATAAGATCAAATAATAAGATTTAAACATTAAAGTGAAACATGGATTTCCAGGAAGACAGAGAAATTGAAACAACACAGATATCTGAGACAACTACTGTGATTTATCCTCCTTAATCATCAAAAAACATAGACTGAAGAAATCAAAGCAGCAAAAAAAGAACACGAAAATAGAAAAATCAGAGGAACATAATAAGCATCTAAAAATAATAAATGTGTCCTGGCTGGGTAGCTCAGCTGGTTGGAGTGTCGTCCCAATGTGCCAAGGTTGCAGGTTTAATTCCCGGTCAGGGCACGTACAAGATTCAACCAATGAATGCATAAATAAGTGGAACAACAAATCAATGTTTCTCTCTCTCTCTCTCAAATCAACTTTAAAAAATAAAAGTAAATAAATAAAAATTAAAAATGTGTCCAAAATAACTTCTAAAATAAACATTTTAACACAATTTTCAAAGCTAACCTATTGAAGGAACGTCTCTCTAGGACAAATGCTGCATCTCTCTGTGTCTCCATTTTCTCACCAGCAAGATGAGACTGATAAGAGTATCTTCCACCAGACTATGAGGTTTGAATGAGATTATCAGCTGTAAAGCATTTGGAAAAGGGTCTGGAGAATAATGGCCATAAAAGTGTGTATATTATTATCATAATTATATTATTATATAATAAAATATAATTTGTATCAACAAACTTAAAAAAGATTAAAAACAAGCAAAATTTCTACCTCTTTTTAAGGACTAGGGCTTTACTGAAATAATGGCTTGGATCGGGAGTTAATTTTATTAATTGTGTAGTTGTTAAAAAAAAAATCTTTATCTGTTAGCAGCACATACCAAAGTATATATAGGTAAAAATGATATGATGTGATATTTGGGATTTACTTCAAACTATTGCAGAAGTTACAGGAGTTGGAGGAGAATAAAAAAAGGAGATGAGAGAATAAACAAGAATGGCAAATGTTAGTAATTACTGAAAACGAGTGATAAGTACGAAGGAATTCATTATATTATTCTCTCTCTGCCTACATTTGAAATTTTACATAATAAAAAAAGACCATCTAAGGTGTTCAATTTCATGTTTTCAAATATTTTAATAATTTTAACTCTAATAAGTGATATTTGTGGTTTTCCTTTAAAAGCTCTACAAAGTTCCTACTCAGAATACATAACTATTGTAGCTGGAGTATACTAAGAGCTACTAATATTTAAACATATTTAGAAGGAATGAACAACCAGTGGAGGCCCTTTTTCTTCAAACACGTAAGACTAAACAGCTGTGCCAAAATCGCTCAGCACTAATATCATAATTATATTCATCTTAGGCTGAATTCTTTCATATCTTATGGTGAATATGGGTGCTATAGGTAACATAAATCCATGATATTTAAAACAGCATAAATCTACATATATAAATAATTCTGAATTGGGAGAAACAAAATTTTAAGGCATTAAGTAAATCCTCTAAATGATGTATAAACTCTGCAGAGGCAACAGTGTGGCTTGACACACAGATTTTTTTTTTTTTTTTCAAGAAAGTTATATAAAAGCATAAAGAGCATACTTAGGTTCTAAGACCAGAGTGATTTAAAAAATGAACCAAACTAATATGGAAAGAAATGAAATCAGGAGAAAATACATAGATCTTCATTATAACAACACCTCCTCGTTATAGAATCTGAGAAACTAGAGGAAAACTATGTCTGCTTCTGCACTACACTAACTGTATGTAGTGATGGATTAGAAACTTAGATCACTTATGGGTCTCGTCACTCAATGGTGGTATTTAAAAAAAGAATCCCATGTAATGTTATCATATACAACTACGCACACAGAACTATAGTCAGTATCTGTGAAATACAGACAGAAAGTGTAGGAGAAACATAAAAATAAAAACCAAAGACCCCCAAACCAAGCCTAATAGAATACCCCAACCCATCACTATGTCCTGGATTTCACATTTCAATGGTTATAAATTTTTCATGAGTTTTTCACCATTTCCCTCCAATGAGTCAGTACCCAAACAAATCTTAATCAGGAAGCGCAGCAAGAGAACAATACTTACAAAGTTTCTGAGATGCAAGTTGTATTGATTGACCCCATAGTTTTCTATCTTGATCTCGGAGACTGTCATTGATAAAACGGACCGCAGGTATAGCTTTGTGCTGGGCATATTTCAGTAGTTTTCCTGCCTTCATACGATCTAGCTCTTGCACCACAACCCAGGGAATTATTAACACAAGCCTGTCAAAGCCTAAAAAATAAAAAAGATGTCTCAAAAGTCAACAAGTATCTAAAGCTACTAAATCTAACTGCTGTTGGAAAACTGAGTTACAAAGTAAGGAATTCACAGTCTAGAGGAAGAGACAACACATAGAAAATGAAAATTGAACCAGATGCGTCACAAGAATGTCACAACAAGTGCTATCGGAGATCAAGGAGGAGTCAGTTCAGACAGCTCGGGGAACCTGTGAAGGGTGTTTTATTTTCTCAAGTTAAGCTGATCACGCAAACATATCTTATAAATACCTGGGATTTCTGTTGTCTTCAAAATTCTAACAAATTTGAGATGATTCATCAGAATATTTGTATCGATAACAATTAGAAGTTGTTTGTCTGAAGCTGTATTTGCTAAAGAAAAAGAGCAAAGTTAAGATTTCAGGACACTTGATAATAGACTTCTTTAATAACTAAATTTTGATATCATACAACTTTGATATCACTCTTAAGAGAAGGCAGTCCTTCAGACAACAAAAGCAAAAACGCATTTACTCCAGTTCTTAAGAGAAGGAACAGTAATAATTAATTGCCCACCAGCAGAATATTATGAATTGCTCGCCGATGGATTTAAATCATAAACTGACTTTTCCCAGTAGTAAACTATGTTGCCGAACTGTCTTGTCTCACTGGTAGTTGTGCACTTAGGAATTGTAAGCTAATTTTAATATACTCTGAGTGAAATATAATTGAAAAAATATATATATATAAAAGAAAGAAAACAGATAATACTAGCACCATTATTTTTTGGTGCCATTGTGAGAATCAGGTTAATGCACGTGAAAACCGTAAACTGAAAAATTCAGTGTGACTATAATGCAGCATTACTATTTTTATAAATACAATTCAAAATAGTATACTAATAGATACTAGATAATATCTATCATTATCTTCTCCCACTAGCAAGAATGATTAAAATTTTTCTATATAAATAAGAAATCCAGGCATATAAGACCTTTGAGCAATTTGCATTATTTCTGATCAGTGGTTTAGTTAGTTGAAATTGTTAAAAGTGATGATTAAAAGCAGGAACAAAAGACAACTCATAACTCTGATTACTGCCCCTTGGCAAAAGAGAAACAGAAAATATATCTGCCTAATGATGTGAAATATATAAAAACAAATGATGATAAGACAAATACACAGCTACTACTATAGTTAAAATACACCAAACTTTATTATTTCAAATGAGCACATTTTAACATCCTTTATCTAAATATTGTAACAACTGCACGTTGGCACATTCATTCCTAAGAAAGCACAGGAGACCACAGACATTAGCATGTGCGAACAGGGTATACCAGCAGAGGAGTGCACGTCGTCTTCCACCAAGTCGATCTCCATACTGGACAACTCTCCAGGAGGGGGAACCACGGGCAAGTCCACACTTTTCCCCACACGTGCAGCATGAAGCTCTTCCACTATCTGCATCTAAATTCGAAAAGACCCGCAGTAAATTATTTTTGAATTCCTTAGTCTGAAGGTTAATAAGAAGAAAGCAATTAAATGAATCAGTTTGTGGAAAGAAAAATATTTACAAAAATATTTTGGCAGCATGGTAAGAGAATACAGACTTATAAATATAACACAGTGTTTTTAAATAGCTCTTCTCTTATTACTTTAGTAACCTTAGGCAAGCAAATAATTTAACTACCTTGGGTCTCAGTTTGCTCTTCTACAAAATAGGAATGTTAGATATGCTTTTCCTTTCAGTATTTTGTGAGGATTAAACGAAATTATGAAATACTGTGAAGCTCCTCACACAGAGCCTAGTATGTAGCAGTAGACCTTCAAATTAAGTTAATCCTCACCCCCACTCTTACTTCACAGTACTTTGGAGCCACATATATTTTTATCTGGATGATGAGCGCTCTTATTGAGAATTCTAAGGTTGTTTACGAATCATCAAAAACTCAAATAGAAATCTAGCTTTAGAACAGAGGTGAGAAATCTTTCTTCTACAAGGGCACAAACCCACAAAACAGAAAAATACAACTGACTGTCACAAATAAAAACCTGTCACAATCAATATGGTTTTAAAGTCTTCTTAAAAATAGAAAAATACAAAGTATTCTATAAATCTAATTTTAATTCAGGACCAGGGAACATAAAATTCTATGCCATAATTCTATAAGGATCAATCAGGAGAATCCAGCTGGCAAATGAATGATGCAGCAGGTTAAAAAAACACACACACACACACACACACACACACACACACACACACTCTCTCTCTCTCTCTCTCTCTCTCTCTCTCTCTCTCGCCTTCACTGAATAATATTTTCACCTTATTGCTGATTAGAAAAAATGGGCAAAAAACATATTAGTATCAAACTGCATTTTGTCAAGTCCAGGCATAAGCACACAAATGCCTGATAACATTAAATCAAAATTTATGTAACTTGTAGGCCATGCGCTCCATGCTCTTTATTCAAAACATATAAGAAACAAAGGCAGAAAGGTGATCAAGTAAATGTAAATATTTTTCCAAATAGTTTTTCATTACCTAATAAAACTTAAATATTGATTTAAGTACAGATATTGGTGTTATTTTCATATTACCAAGGTTTTTAAAGTCATTATTTTTATTGAAATAGGAACTGTTTGACTTTATTTTCATTAACAATATTCAACGTAAATAAGTAACGCATTAACCTCTTCATCTGTATCTTGAATAATTTCATATGACACTGAAGAACATCGTGCTTCAAAAATCTGAAAAGAAAAGTGATTTTATTAGTTTAGAATGAAACACACAGCTACTTCGAGGTGTTCAACCCTGGCAGTATGGATGCTGGGGTCGGGTAATTCTTTGTGCTGGTGCTGTTCTGTGTGTTGTAGGATGCTCAGCAGTACCTCCAGCCTCAATCCACCAGAAACCAGTAGCACACCCCCCTCCCAATCTTGACGATCAAAAATGCCCCTACCAAATCTATGCCGAATGCCCCTGAAAGGGGTGAAATTGCCCCCAGATGAGAAATTGCCCCTTGACTAGAAAAGCCTCATTCTTTTAAGTCATGAACCAGAGTAGAAAGCCTTTAGGGTTTGCTCATTCATATATTACTAAAAATACTCATATTCTAAGACTGAAAACTATGGCACATGCCCCCGCTAAGAGATAGAGAGAACCATGCAAAGGCAAACAAGCTGGTCTTTGGTGCTGGGAAATTTGCATCTGGTAGTAACTGAGCCATCTCTAAAAGTGAAATGACCCGACAACAAAGAGACCTTGAAGATTATAATATAACTGAGGGGGAAAGGCTGAAAAATGCATAGTTATACTGTCTTCTGGCAGAGGTTGAAAATCTTTCTACTAATTCCAATTTTTCACTGGCACTTTTGCTGACCTACCTGACCCTCTGTACAGGTAACAGGGAACTCAGCAAAAGCCACTACTGAACCAAATCATCTTCTGAGAAATCTCCAAGATAACACCAAACTCACATGCATATTCCAGGAAGCCATTGCTTTATTGGGAATTCAGTTTCCACCCTAACTTCCCAGCACCAGTCTTCACATGATATAAAACTATACACATCTCACACACAGGCCCATTATAGCTTTACCATTCCAGGATTCGGGATTTTATAACCCCTTTTCCACCTGACATTAAATCTCACTAGATCTTTAAGGTTCTCTTCAACTAAGAAATGCCTAGCGAGCTATAGATTATTATCAGAACTCCCTACAACTCTTGACATTCAAAGTCTTGTTATTCTTTTTGCTTAGGTCAGTACAACCCTTCACTTTCTTGGACCACAGGCCACTTCCAATGACTTCAATAAATTTTGTATCACCCAAAATTCGAGAAAAGTTCATGTCAATTGTCTCTGAAAACTTCCTCCCTATTAAAAAAAGTCTTAGTGGGCATTTAATTGCCTTTCTCTACCACGCTTTATTAAATACCTGGGTTGGGATAAAGCTTGAGGATGACAAAAGGGAATATCAATAACTAGGGTAACAAGGGTTTTATCTATTGGAATGATTCAAAACTGGGAACCTGATTATGCCACCTCCTTCATTATGTTTCAGTGGCTCTGCACCACTTACAGGACACAGGATAAAATTTTTCTAATGGAATACAAAATAATCCCTTGTCCAGACCCTGGCTTCCTCTCCTACTTTCCCTCCAACAGACTCTATACACCTCAACTGGAGTGCCCACGTCCGCCCTTGCCATGAAACTTTACAGCTCCATGCCACTGCACACATGGGGCCTCCACCCTGGCAAAACAGCACTTCCAGCCCTGGCTCTCCACACCCTTGAATTTGCCAAGCCAAAGAACTCCACCTTAGTGAGCCCTTCCTCAAGTTACCCCCAAAATTATCCTGATGCCAGCCCAACTCTTAGAGCTCCAATATTCACTTCACTGCACTGCAATTGTATTTGCTTACTAATCTGCCTCCTTGCGAACTTCTTGAGGGTAAAGATCTTATTATTCACCTAGAAACGTACTTGATATATGACAGGTACTTTTAACTAATGTTTGATAAACTGATGAACTCCTACCTCACAGACCTGTAAGTACTGAGTTTGAAAAAGTAGCACAAAAGCCATGATTTCTAGAACCCTAACTTGCAATACTGGGGGTGGGTGCAGTCTGAGAGAGGTCTGTATCACGGGGCTATAAGACATAGGCAACAAAAGGAGTTATTTTCACTTAGGGAAGCATAACAGGACTATTGAATCCAGAAACCACAGTTATTTCCTTGTAAAGTGCAATCATTATTTTAGGGAAATAGTTATCTACTGAAAAATTTGTGAGGAAAAAAGAACCACTAACATATTAAGATGATTCTCTACCGTCTACCACGTGCTGAAGATAATATATCCAAGATAATATATCCAAGATAAGAACAATATTCCCTGGCTGCTCCTGTGTCAAAATGACTTGGTCAGATAAGACTGCTATCAAAGGAACAGTTTATAAAGAGCTTTAAGTCCAATAACTGGAAAGTAATCACGCAAAAACTTCTTCCCCTACAACTTAATATTCATGCTCTGTACTTCTGTGCAGTAATTCTGTACAGACCAAAAGTAACTATAAGAAGCACGCAGGCTTTTTCATACTGTTCCTTAGATGTGCAGCCCACGGGACCACAAAGCAGACACAAAGATGGTCACTGAACACACTGGCAAGCTCAACTTTCTTTCTCTTATCTTATTCTAGGGAACTGGTTGTAACACAAGAAATCTGGAGGGCTTTCCGTTAAGAAAGCAATAGAGACTTCCGGTCACGAAATCGATAAAGGTAAACATGGTACTCGCCTCCTCCCACAACCACATCAAAATTACAACTAAACAACAGAACAATAATCATTCAAAACCACCTGAAATCTGGCTGAATGGAAGCCCTACAACTAGAGAATTAAAGAAGCAGCCACATGGAGACTGGGAGAAGGGGCAGAGATGTGGAATGAATGGGCTGGTCCCACATCTACAAGTGTTGGGAAAAAATTGGAAGGGCTATCATAGCTGCGAAGGTTCCCTGTGAGGAGGGAGGGGTCTCAGCCCCACATCAGGCCCCCCAGCCCTGGGTTCCAGCACCAGAAAGAGAAGCCCCCTCACTGTAAAAACTCGCAGGGATTGAGGTTGAGGGAGAGGAATGCTTATGGAGTCCCGGGCAGTTCTTCTTAAAGAGCCCATGAATGGACTTACTCAGATTCACTCCCCCAGAGCTCCAGTGCAGAGGCAGCAGCTTCAAAGGCACCAAAGACATATGGGGGAAGAAGTAAATTGTCCAGCACTGGGGGAGAACTGGGGAGGCAGCTTTCTCCCAGACAGAAGTGCTGCAGAGGCTACTGTTCCTTTGAGGAGGAGCCCTCACCCCAAACAGCCTGCAGACAGGTGCCATATCTGAGACTCCATCAACATGGCTCACACTGTTTGCCCCACTCTGGACATTCCTTGAGGCCCTGCTCTACCTATTTTCAGCACCAACAGGCTGCTTCCCGTGAATTCTCCATAAAAATGGCCTTTCTTGGCTCATGCTTCAGATTTTCCTAAAATCTCTTAAACAAGCAGCAGCCAATCTAACCTCAGCAAGTCCCGTACCTCTCACTAACCAGTAAGCGGTCCCAGGCCTGGTCCTAGCAGCAGCCGGCCTTGGTTCACAGGCAGCTTGGCCTTGCCTGGACACCTCTGAGCCCAACACAAGTAGCAGCCATCTGCAGATTGCTTTGTAGCTCATGGTGGGTGGCCCCAGGCAGCAGTGGCTGACCTTATCCTGCATGTTTTGGGAGGCATCCGAGCCAGTGCACCCAGTGGACAGCTTCAGACCACACTGAAGCACAACCACCCAACCACCATACAAGTGACACACTCAAGGTGCAAATTCAGCAGGCACCAGAGTCCTGTTGAAGTAAGTCCTGCTCTGTAGGGTGGGCCCGAGCATGACTGATCCTCCGTGGTGGTCAGTGGGCACAGTCAGTCCTTGCACCTGATCGGCCTGGGGGTAAATCCTTCCCACTAACATGCCAACAGCAGTGAAGGCTCAAATACAAGAGGAGGTATACACAGCCCATACAGGGGGCACTCCTCAAGTGCCCAACCTAGGTGAAGAGGGAGACTGTGCCACTGGACCCTACAGGAGACCTACTGTATTAGGACATGCTACCAAGCCTGGGAGATATAGCAGCTCTACCTACTATATAGAAACAAACACAGGGAGGCTACCAAAATGAGGAGACAAAGAAACATGGCCCAAATGAAAGAAAAGAACAGAACACCAGAAAAAGAAATAAATAAAATGGAGATCTGATGTAGAGTTCAAAACACTGGCTATAAGAATTCTTAATGAGCTTACTGAGAACCTCAACAGCTTAAAATAGACCCACTCAGAAATGAAGGACACACGAATTAAAATAAAGAACAATTTACAGGGAATCAACAGTAGAGTAAATGAAGCCAAGAATCAAATCAGCAATTTGGAATATAAGGAAGCTAAAAACAACCAATGTTCAGAACAGCAAGAACAAAAAAGAATTAAAAAATGAGGACAGCGTACGGAGCCTCTGGGACAACTTCAAGCACTCCAACGTTCACATCATAGGGGTGCTGGAAGAAGAGAGCAGGCAAGAATTTGGAAACATATTTGAAAAAATGATGACAGAAAACTTCACTACCTTGGTGAAGGAAATACACATACGAGTCCAGGAAGCTCAGAGTACTAAACAAAATGAACCCAAAGAGGCCCACGCCAAGACACATCATAATTAAAATTGGAAAAGTTAAAAGACAGAGAGTCCTAAAAGGAGCAAGAGAAAAACAATTAGTTACCTACAAGGGAGCTTTCATAAGACTGTCAGCTGATTTCTCAATAGCAACTTTGCAGGCTAGAGGGCATTGGCAAGAAATATTCAAAATGATATGAAGCAGGGACCTAGAACCAAGATTGCTCTACCCAGCAAAGCTATCATTTAGAATAAAAAGGACAAATAAGAGCTTCCCAGACAAGAAAAAGCCAAAGGAGTTCATCACCACCAAACCAGTATTACATGAAATGTTAAAGGGTCTTTAAAAAGAAGAAAAAAAGATAAAAATATGAACAATAAAATGGCAATAAATACATATCTATCAAAAACTCAATCTAAAAAACAAAACAAGCAGGATAGAAGCAGAGTCATAGATACAGAGAATATTTTGATGGTTGCCACATGGGAGGGGAGTTGGGGAAGGTGGGTGAAAATGGTGAAGGTAATCCCTTCAAACTGGCTATTGCACAAATTGGTTATTGCAGAATAGTCATCAGGATGTGAAGTACGGCATAAGAAATATAGTCATTAATATTCTAACTATGTATGGAGTTGGGGTGATCACTTAGTTACATAATGTCTAATCACTGGGGTGTACACCTGAAATATGATAATCTATGTCAACTGTAATTGAAAATAAAAATGGTATATAAAAATAAATAAAAAGGAAAGCCATAAAAAGAACAAACTCTTTCTTTCCTTCTTTGGAACCCTTCAAGTACACCGAATGAAAGAGTTCTCTCCCTCTCAAACTCTTCTGGCCTCCCTAGTTATTATCCCTCCACTTTTCATAGGAAGTGCTTTACCACTGCAATCGATAGTCCTAACAGCTAAAAGCAGGTAAACTCAACCACTCCCGTTTATAAGCAGTCAGTCTCTGAATTTCAGAATTCTGAAGTTCTAAAATTCTAGAAGTTTTCTTAAAGGTAAATAATTTTGCCATAGAGAAAAGGTTATAGACAACAGGTTCTCAAACTAGTTCACAAATGCCAATTTATTCCGTTTATTTAAAAGGAAAATGGTTGTGCCATGCTCTCCAGCCTGCATCTCTGCACACACAGTGGGTTCCCTTTGCCTGGAACATTCCTCCCTTTCCCATCCCACCTCACCTCACCTTCTCCCCAGTAATTCTTATTCATTCCTTAGTTCTCAGTTTAAACATAATCCCCTTTGGTAAACCTTTCACTAATCCCCCCACAGTGTACCAAGGCTACATTAATTGCCTGCTGTGAATTCCTATATTGAGGGCTAAGTACTTACCAGACTTAGGTGATTGTTGTGCATCTTCTCACATGCATAAGCCGCTGAATACAGAGGTGTGTCCCTTCTAGTTTATTGAAATGCCTGGCAGAGAGCAGCACTTAAAAAATAATTTGCTGAAGGAATAAGCTATTCAGAAGACTAAAACCTGGGTGTTCCATAGTACCGGGGTCAAAGAAGAGCCTAAGAGACTGCCACAGTGCTTTTTGTAAAGGACTACCTGTAATTGCGTCTTTCTACATTTTCACGCACTCTCTTCTTCTATGGATCCTTGACAGGTGCCAGGATACCTTTCTAAGGAAGTTGGAATTGAAGGCGTAAAATAAAGAAACCAGTACATATCTTCCTGACTAAATTTAAACCAGCCCTCTGTGATTATTATCAGTAATGGGAACTATATTACTCTGCTAAAACGTGTAGTCTATTTTACAATGCCTTACCTGGGTCAGGTTTTCACTTGAACTTGAATCATTACTTTCTTGATGCTCGTGATGAGATTTTCCTTTCCACTCATGAACCGCCTGTTTATAAGTGGAATCTGAAAATAAATGTTTGCTTTTGTGCCTCATCAAATGTGATGGACCCTGAAAGCCTTCCAGGCGTCCTTTTCTCTTCTGCTTAGTCCTTGACTTGCTGGAATCTGAAAGGAAAACATTTTCTTCTACAAGTTTCTGATGGGTATCATGAGATTTTACTGGAATTTTGAAACTGACTTTCCTTCTTCTGGATTCACAGGGTTCTTTAATTATCTTGTTGGAATTATAATCTTGAGAAAATTGAATTCTCTTGCATTTTTCCACAATACGTTTTTCAGAACTGTCTCTATATTTATTGTGCCTTTCTTTCTTGGGTTCCTTCACCTTCTCCCTCTGAGCAAGCACCCGAGGCCATGATCTTTCACCAGCCTGGCCTTCAGCTTCAGGTTTCACATCTTTGGCAATTTTAGAACTGCTATGGTTTTTAATTCCATGGTCAAAGTTACTCCTAAAATTTGTCAGCTTAATATCTTTCACTTTCATATCTACACATTTACTTTTATGTTTTTTAGTTCCATCTGAAGAAGGACTTTGTGAAATAATTTGATTATCATTCAAATATGATGCTTCTTGGAGTGTAACAGGTCCTTGGGATGACGAAGTGAGTTTTGGTCTCTTTCTTGGAATGTCAGGGTCTACATTAGGTCTGTAAAGCAACACAGAAACCTGGGTTACATTACAATTTGCACCGTACCATTTTAGTTAGGAAAGGATAGAACTAGCCTGACGCAAACTTCCTAAAAAGTGGAAATAACTACATTAAGAATGAAATGAAAAGGACTATTCCACAAATGGTGCTGGAATAATTGGTTTGCTATTTGGGGGAAACAACAAAAACAAATTTATAGCTTTGTAAAATACCAGACAACATAAATTCCAAATAGATTAAACACTTAAGTACAAAATAATTATTATAATAATAATAATTGCTATATTTCATATCAAACTCTTAAAAACCACAGGGGAAAAAAGAGAATATTTATTTGATTTCTTAACAGAGAACTTCCTAAATTTAAAAGCCATGGGAAAAATCACAAGAGAAAATAATAAATGTAAATGACTATTTACTTTCAAACTTTAGCATATTAAAAGTTAATAAACAAAATTCAAAGAACTGGGAAATGGCACTTTATATATATGTGTGTATTTACATATATACACACATATATATGTGATAGTTTATTAGCCATATTAGATAAAAAGCTCATCAAAAAGTCCTAAGACTCTAGAATACCCCGTAAGCAGAAAATTAATGAAAGAGGGAAAGGGAAAGGCTAATAAACATTTGGGGAAATAAATCTCACTTCCCTAGGAATCATAAACATGCTAATTACAACAACATACCATTTTCTTCTATCAAATTAGCAAAGAGTTTAAAATAACATTATATATCGGCAAGGAGTTGTAAAATGGATCCTCTCTCATTTGTTGCTAGTGCAAATGTGAAATGATTATGGTTCCACAAAGAAATTTGAAATTATAATTAAGAATTCTAAAAAGTTCATATTCTTGGACTTCTCAGTAATTCCCATTTTAGAATATCAAGGTGAAAAAATAAGAAATAAACTAAAAAAAAAAGATATTCAATTCAGGATTATTTATAACAGCAAAAAGTCAAGTACAAGGTAAATGTAAAAATTTCTGAAATAAGAACCATTTTATCAATTATGGGAAAATATCATAGTCATTTTAAATGATCTTTTGAAAAGCTTCAATGATATAAAACATACTGATACAATATTAAGCAAAAAAACAAGCAGGGCATAAATCTGTATACATAATGTAGTCTCAACAATTTAAATAAACATAGCAAAAAGGTCAGAAACAAATTTGCTCAAAATGTTAGAAGACACAATGGCTACAGGTGACAGTAATATTCTCCTGCTTAACAAACGTAGATACTAGTTTGTAGTCAGAAAGAAAGGGGAAAAATTTCAACATAACGCAATCCATTAACTTCTATTAATAAATCCTACAGCGCTTTCTGAGTGCCTGTCACACTACCAGGCACTGGAGAGGCAGTGGAAGACACACACAGTAGGTGGAGTCCTTCCCCCTACTTAGATTACAGTCCAGCATTACCAAGAGATGGTAATTAAGTGACTTCTCAAATAATTATGGAAGAACAAATCATACACATCTCAGAGTTTTTACAGGAGTCAAACCTGACTCTTCATCTGGTTTTATTCACTTTGCTATCTATTCCTACAAAAAGACTGCCTATCATTATTTATCTGCTAATAAGTAACAATAAAAGAAAACTAAATTGTCTTTATCACTCTTTTAAAAAAATGTTAATTTTTCAATTTCAGTTAACACACAATATTATATTAGTTTCAGATGTACAACATACTGATTAGACACTTGTATAACTTATGAAGTGGTCATTTTAATACAAAACTTCAAATTTTATTGGACCTTGACTAGCACTTAATGGTATATCATGTAGGACATCAACCATATTAAAGAAAAATCAGGAAAACAACATGCAAAACAAACAAAATTTTTTAATGGGAACTTGTAGTTCTCTGAGATCTCCATATTCCTATTTTATTTGTTCTTCACAATAGCCCTGTGCTGCATATTTCACGGAATCTATGCACCATGTTTTATATGGTCATAATTAAATAAAAAACTCAATATTATCATACCTTTTAAAACACCAACAAAATTAAACTTTAAAATTACCTCTTATCAACTAGTTTTATGAAATGCTATAATGCAATAATTCAGTTTTATATTCGCAACCCAAAATACTAAAGTTCTGAGATCTTTTTAGATAAATTAGACATACAGCAAATACACATTTTTTTACAAATGAGTATAAAATCAATATTCACCTATGGCTGAATATCAACATCCTAGATTGAACTCTTGCAATAAAGAATATGAAATTTTGTGAAAAAATTATTATAATTATTTAAAAATTTAGTAACCAATGTTTTAAAATATGACATAGTGCAGGGACCATAATTTCTCAACATTATCAGCTGCAAGATTGCTCTGTTGTGTCAAAATCAAATCACTTTGGATAAAAATCTACATTTTATTTGGAAGTATCTTTTATATAGTATAGAATTCTGAAATAAGTTTTATTTCACTCAACTTTTCCTCAAATTTATATTAAGACAATTCAAAATCATAAAATGTGATGTAGCTAGAAATATTTGCATTCACAACAGTACTTATCACAGTAAGCAAACGATTTTGCAAGTCTAATTATTTAGATTCTCAATTCTAGGCCAAAAAAGTAAAAAGGTACCAAAAAGGGGGGGGGGGTTACCTTTTCAGTTCTTGTCTTCTTTTTATATTACAGTTCAGAATGTCTATATGATCTGATTTCTGCAAGACAAAAATGTGCCATTTAAGAAATGTAAGTTGTGCAGTGGCACCACAGTTACAGGGAAGGAGACTGGGAGACAGTTTGCTTTTCCCCATACTTATGTTCTAGTGAATAGGTTCACACAATACTTTAATTAATCCTTCCAATAATCTTTTGAGACAGACACTGTGATCGTCCCCATGTTACAGATAAAGTACCCAAGGCTCGAACAGAGCAAATTATCTTCCTCAATGTCACAGAGCAGGTCAGCAGCAGATCTGTCTACTCTCGGTCTACCCCCTATCTATGTGTTCTGGGATACAGGGCTAGCCTAGGCACAAGTAAAATAAGAGAGAGACAGGACATAGCCCCTGTCCTAAAGAGCTTCAAGTAAAAAATAAAGAGAAGTAGAAGAGTATGTACAAATAACCTAATGTAAGGACACAAGCGCCAAAGCGGAAGAGTAGACAGTAAGTTGTAAGACTGTTTAAAACATCAACCACCAAAAGTTAGAACATACCTAGGAAGAAAAGTGGACAAAATATATGCTAAAGGTTGACTATAGATTGAATAAAGATTAATGAGTAAAAGAAAAAGGCATTCTCAGCTAAGAGTGCTTAGGCATTCTAAGAAGCTAAAGATGCCTGGAGCCAATTCAGCAGAGAGAAAACAAACCAGCCTAGCAAGAAACAGAAGTTTTGAGGAAGAAGGAAAAAGAAAACTGGAGAGTTAGAGTGTGATCAAATTTAAGAACATCCTGAATGACAAACTAAAAAGGGAGTGAAGGTTTTTTAACAGTGAGGAAATACGATGAAATCAGTGTTTGAAGGTTAATATAGCAACAGTAAGTTGAAACAGCAGTTTCATTATATGAAAACAAACAAGTTCTTAAAAACAACTCTGCTTGCAGGGAACTTCCACTACTTTCTCCTCTTACCCACAACTCTGCGGCAATCCTGACATAAACCTAATTTCAACTTGAATGTGGGAAGTGCTTTCACCGACCACCCTTGCACTAGCTTCATGTGTTTAGTTTGCTGTCACTGCTTCTAATTATTTGTGTAGGACTCTGGACTTGGCTTTGTTGTTGGACATAGCAGGTCCTTGAATAATACCATTTCCTTTATTATTTCAGTATAACACTGATGAGATGCTGTAGGAACTGAACTCTTGTTCCTAGCAATCAGCCTACAGTAAAATCAGTTTCATTATAAATCATTTCGCTTAAAGGTTGCAGAACCTATCTACGACATAAAGTGAAAATTTACTGTGTAATTTTGTGTCCTTGGACAAGTCACTTAACTTTCCGGATCTTGATTTCTGAATCTGAAAATGCAAACACTGCATCTTCTTCCTTGGCTACCTCAAAAGTAAATTGTAAAGACAAATATAACAATATATAGGAAAAGACTTTAAAATGTCTGAATTTAAATCCATGCTATCTAATCTCAAATGGTAAGGTCCATCCGCACAAATAAATAGGGAACTTGATAAATGGGTTTTGGTGAATGAAAGGAAGGAAAAAAACCAACCCTGCTGTCTTTCCTTTGGCTATCAAAAAGCAAGTGTAATACAAAGAAAAAACTAGTGAAAAAGTAGTGGAGGAATTTATATCCTAAACTTCCTAATTGAACATTCAAACTCTAATATAAATAACTTTCCCAGTTAGTTAGAGCATGTAAACACTTACCAGTTTTCTCTTCTCTGATGAAACGTATCTTCTAGAGCAAGATGAACTCGTGGAACTTGCTGAGGTTCTTTTATCTTTCTTATCCTAAGAATGCCATTTGGAAAAAAGGGAAAGAAAAGCACAGTGTAAGACAACATTATTTCATCACTGTTATAAATCAACATTCCTTCTACATTAATAATAAATTTCAGCAGGGAACAATGTTCAAAGGCACACAAACTGGTAAGAGGAAGAGATGCCCAAATAGAAGGTAGATTCAACAAGAAATCAGAAAATCAAGGTTCTCTTAAATTAGAGACGAGAAGGGATATGGGTGTCACAGAAGGCCAGCTGAGAGCTCCGGTAAGTGCCCTGGGAGGTGGCACAGGCATGGGGGAATTCAATCGTCTACAAAGAAAATCCATGTATTTTTATAAACCCAGTTATTTTTCAGTGGGTCCTGAATTCAACAGACCCAGGATAAATATATTCTCAGTACCTACCATGTGCCAATGATATTCCAGACAGTGGGGAGAGATTAATGAAAAAAACTATCAAAGTCCCTACCCTCCGGGAAGTGAAAATCTAGTACAGCAGTTTACACACAAATAATATATTTGGTGTGTCACACTATGCTATGGAAAATAAATGAAGCACAGAAAAGAATCAGGAAATGCTGGCAGGTGGGGGATGAGGCAGTTGCAATTTTAAAGAGTAAAGACCTAGAGGAGGGATGGAACAAACCATGAGAGTAGGAAAGTATCTTCAGTTCAAAGGAAAGAGCAGCAAAGTCCCTGAGGCAGGAATGTGCCTGGCTTGTTGGAACAAAGCAAGGAAGCCACGGAGTGGAGAAAGCAGAGGGGCAATGAGAGGGAGAAGAGAAGTGGAGAGTAGGACACTGTGTCCACCCCAGCAGGGACCTGAGCTTTGACTCTGGATGAAGGGGAAAACCACTAGAAAGTACTTGCTAAAGGGGTGATGTGATCTGACTTACCTTTAAATACGATCACCCTGGCTGTTGTGTTGAGAAACAAGGAGGCAAAGGCAGAAGCAAGGAGATCAATTTAGAAGCTATTGCAATAATCTAGAAAAGCAAGTCTACCGCCTTGATCAGGGTGATAGCAGCGGGGGAGGGAGTCAGACTCTGAATATATTACTAAGAGAAAGAAAGCTGATAGAATTTGCTGATAGACTGGATGCAGGTAGAGGATGACGACCAGGGTTTTGGATCAAGCAATTGAAAGAATGGAAGTGCAATTTACCAAGCTGGGAAAACTGAGGCTGGGCACTTGAAAGGTTATTGTTTAAGAAGATGACACTGTGAAGAAGTCACCAGTGAGGAAAGAAAATCGGACTTGAAATCAGAGGAGTCTGATTTTCTTCCCTCACTTAGTCTCAAAAGATAAGTGAAGAAAGTGTTTCAAAGAGAAGGTGAAATCAGTATGTCAAATATTGCTGATTGGTCAAGTCAGAGGAGGTCTGAAAACTGACCAATGGATCCAGCAACATGGAAACCACTGCTGGCCTTAATGACAGCATATTTGGAGGACTGATGGCAAGAAAAGTCTAGTTCAAGTAGGTAAAGAATGACAATTGCACACAGCATGTCAGTTCCTAGTGTCAAATAATGTTACACAGATCAAGGCCACACTCCAAGGTCCTCTTTCCAATTACCAGTATACCTGGGAGGCCAAATTAGTAATCAGGAAGTTAGTAAGCAAAGAACAAACACCAAAACGTGTAACGATCTTGAAAATACTTCATTCAATGACAAAACAACAACAACAAAAACTCTGTGAACTAACCTGCTACCACAGAAATCACTTCTTTAGTGAATACGTACCTTTGCCAGACTGTGGTCTCTCATCTTGGATGATAATGGAGCACAAACACTATCTAACTCTGATGATACACTACAGAGTACTCAGAGTCTATAATAAAACTGAATGCAGGGGATGTTGCTTGTTTTGGTTAAATCAATCACGTGGCAGCCTTGCTTTCTGGAGACAACACCCAGCTCAATTATTTAGCTATCCTAAATTTCACTCACCAAAACACTTCTTAGAGTACTGTGCTAACAGTATCAGAAAAAGGAACAGGGAAAGCATGCATTCCCTACCCTCAGCCTCCCCTGCTCCTCCCCGTTTCGACTGGTGAGCACGTGATCCTATCCCATACAGAGTAAAGGCAGAAGGGAGAAGAGGTGGGAAATGATCTAATGGTGAATTATTTCTATGAAAAGGAGGATTCTGGGGAGGGTTAGAATTGAAGTCAGAAATGCCTAAGCAAATTACTTACCTCTCTAAGCTTTAGTTTCTTCATTTGTGTAATTGAGATAATAACAGTACCTACCTGATAGTTGTGAGGAATAAATAAAATAATGCAAGCAGAGAACAGGAAAAACAAACAACTTCCCCTGGGCCAGAAGGGCAGAACAGTATGCTTACATATGTCATTTGAAAACAGGAGTATTTTTTGCACTACACAAAAATAAACTGTAAAGAAAGGGTGTCTTTGGGTTAGTAAATCAAAATTCTTACTTCTTCATCAAAGTTGGGCAATGAGGTGATGTCTTTCCTCTGAGAGGTCTCTGTTTTTCCACAAGATTCTTTGTTGGACATTTTGAAAAGCTAAAATAAACATTAAAAGCACATTATGTGTTTTTCATCACCACAACAACCAAAAATAACCTTACAAATTATTCTTTCACTTTTTTAAAGATTGGAGTTTTACAAACCAATTTCCACTTTCTAACCATTCCTAAGATGATAGGATTCTCTCACTGCTGCATTTTATTTCAGCTATATTCTCCCTCGAAATCATCTGTTCCTCTCCTCTGGCTTCATCTATCACCTTTTCAGGAATGACTCTCAAAACTGTGCCTTTAGCTCTGACTTCTTTCTCAGGCATCACATCACCATGTGCAACCGCCTGCAGGACTAATGCAGCTTGTCCCACCCTCACCTCAAAACCAATCAGTCATAACGCCTTCCTGTTCCCAACACACCCTCTCTGTCACTCACGGAGGGCATCTCTGGGTGAATCACATACATTTTCTGAGCCTGTTTCATTATGTGTAAAACTGAGATAACCCATCCCAGCAGGGTTTTGAAGGACTCAAATGAAACAATGGATATTAAAAATACCTTGCACAAGGTAGAGCACAATAGGGTCTAAATAAACACTGGCATACGTGACTGTCTTTCTAATAGCTCCCTGAAGAGTATGCTCTATTAAAAACTTAGGAGGTGCTCATAAATGCTTGCTGAGTGAATGAGTAAATGATTTTTCTTCTTTTTTAGAATATTCACTCTTTAATTCTGAGCCATACCAACACCTGCCCACTGCAGGTCTTCTGTTAACTTCCCATACCAGTCTCACTTTTCCAGCCCTGCTCAGGTCAATTCAGTATGGCTGGCTGCTTATCCCCACCCGCTTCCTCCCCGACACACAGAAAAAGCAACTAAGACAAGCATAGTCATTCCATAAGGTCATAAACACTGTCCGGTTACAGGATACCAAAAGCATCCTGTGCTGGAACACAGAGGCCAGAAAGTGGGAACATCACCAGGACTGCCGGGACTGGAAAATATAAAAGGGGGTCTAGAAGCAAAGCCCCAAGATGAGTTTATTGCTGGTAGTGGCACATGCTGAGACCATGAAATAAAGGCTAGAAACAAGCAGTTGTAAGTACTCCTGGTCATGCTCACAGTCAGTGAAGTTCTCTGAGAGAATAATCAATTACATAAAATCAAACTTTTAGAATTCTTTGATGAATACGAAAAGAAAAATGCTGACAGCTCATGCAGACTCTGGCCAGCAGTGCCCACGGTGTTGTGGATGTGACAAACAAAATCACGCGGACTACAGAAGTCCTGTGGAGAAAAGGGACAGCATGGCCACTCTAAGCAAGAGCGCGCGCTGACCCTTGCCTGGACAGGCTTCTATTGCTTTGGGGGAGCATTACATCAAGGAAGGTCCTCATTCATTATGCTCAGGTTTGCTTTAAGCGATTAGTTCTTCCAGATAACAAAGAAAAGAATGTTGCAAATGCAAGGGAACATAAAAGTGATTGATCTGGTTACATTCCATCCTTGGAATGTCTTAGCACAGACTTTAAGGAGTTACCATATACATTAAACATCTGCTGTCTTAACTCAGGGTGAGGGAGTCTTAGCAAAAGCAAGCCTCAAAGCAGCCTAGATATAATGCAGGCCTGACCCCCCATGGGAAAGCCGACCTGGCTCCTGTGTGCCGCCTCCCAACTGTTGGTTTTCTGAACTAGAGCTAAGCTACATTCACCCTTGCCGCGCAGACCGGTTCCCTATAGACAGGTAACAAAAAATACAATAATAAATATTGTTAGAAGAATACTCAACATGGACGTCTAAGAACAGATTCCAAATTACCCAGAAATTTTGCTTTGCAGTATAACTTATGGCAATATTTGAGTTCACAGTTGAGCTTCCAGATTAATCACCCTGCTGTAAGGATTCCCATTCCACTTGGGCCAGGGAAGCGGGTGGCACAAGGCAAACAAGGCAACAAAACAATAATTTCCATAAAGTGAATTGCTCAGAGGCAATGGACTATACAATGGTTATATAATTCTTTTTATAATTTAAACTCAATTCATGTTGGTCTGATGTTGCTTTGAATACAAAATAATGCTAATTTAAAACCCTTACCTGGAAAAAACACAATAAAACTTTTTTTAAATAAATAAACCTCTTACCCGCAAAACAAATCGAAAGAAACACCGCAGAGTGGGGTCTACTGAAGGAAAAACACTCTATGTTCACCATGACAAGTGCTTTACATTTATACAAAGTATGAAATTCATATTGATTTTATGAAAATCAAAATATAAACTAAATGGGAGACCTCCTGTGCTGGCCAGCCTCCAAAATGGTTCCTGATGATCTCTGCTGCCTGGTAACTACAATCTTCTGTAGTCGTCCCCTCTCACAATAAACAGCGCTGCCCTGTGCTTCCAGTAAGATATTGCTAAATGGAGTATGTGGCTAGGTCATGTAAGACACTGTGGTTCTGCCTTTCTCTGTCTTGAACTGCTGTTCTAGAGAAAGCCAGTCACCATGTCATGAAGACATTCAAGTAGCCCAGAGAGATGCCTGCCAGCAGAGGACTTGGGCCTCTTGCCAAAAAACAACCCAGTGCCAAGAATGTGAGTGAGCCACCTTTGAAGCTGATCCTGAAGTCCTTCGCATTGGCAGCATCCTTGCCAGGCATTTTCGCAAGTTCACAAGAGACCCTGAGCTAGATACACCCAAAAAGCCATTTCTGAATTCCTGACCTACTGAAACTGGGGGGCAATAAATGCGTATCGTTTTAAGCCACTAAGCTTTAGTATAATTTAGGCAGCGATAGATTAGTAATACTCACTTGCCGTGTCTTTGTGTGCATTATAGAAGGGATTATTATACCCATGTGTAATGCGCATCCTTATTTCTCCCCTCAAAAATATGGGCAAAAAGTATGCATTATACACAGCAAAATACGGTAATTCTTCAAACTAGGAAGATTCCTTCTTTAGGATGTCTCAAGAGCAGGACCATGCCTGGAAATTCTTGCTAAAATTCCCATGGAATGCACATGCTAAAATCTAACCCTTCTCATCTTGTTTTCCAGCTGGTATTAAATGATGCGATCGACGTGCTGAATCAAGCTTTCAACTAACCATCTGGCTTTCAGAAGTAAAAAATAAATGATTCTTGGATGATGGACAAATAGTTAGCTACTACTCATTTCTGTAAGTATTATGTATTACTATCCCATTTTTAATGGTCTTCTACCTGAAACTAAAAGGGGCTTCCCTCTCCTGTTGCCCAAAACGTTCGGACCCGTCCCAGGCAGAAAAGCGAAAAACTTATTCCCCGTGCCCGTCCCCGTGGGCTTGCTTGAGGGCGACTTAAACTCCTGCGGGCCTAGAGTAAAGGTAAAGGAAGTACTAAGGGGGGGAGGGGGAGGGGGAGGGGGCGGGGGTCTGACTGGCATGTGCCTTAGGGAATCCGAATTGCATCAATCAAAGCTCAACACACTCAGAGTTCTGGTATTAAAAGCCCAGACACAAGCGGGGACCGGAGGGAAAGGGGCGGGGACCGGGCACTTATCCACTGGACGCTTACATCCACTAAGCAGCGCTGAAGAAACCGGGAACGTGTAGATTACAGCAAAAGTAAAGTAAGAGTGTTTGGGTCACGGCGTGGGTAAGGGTGCGAAACGAAGAGCAGACCCCAACTCTAATCAGCCAGACAGACAGGCAAGCTCGTCAGCGGCTCGAAAGTCGCGTGGACCCACGGACTCCGCGGGAAGTGACCAGCCTCAGCGCCGAGCGAGAGACAGCCCCCAGAGGCAGGGCCGGGCCAGAACCACACCCTTTCACCGAGGAGACTCGACTCCGGGTCCGCCCACAGAGTCGCCCGCCCCAAGCTCCGGTGGCCCTTGAATCCCCGGTCCAGCGAGCAGCCGCCGAGGTCTCGGAGTAACCGGAGGAAGCTACCCAGAAAAACGTCAATGAATCTCCCCAGTTTCCCAACCTTACCAGCGCCGGGGGCAGTGGCGACTCCGGAGACCCGGCCGAGAGAAAGAGACCCCCCGAGCCCGGGGCCCGCTGGGAAATGTAGTTCTTCACGCGGATCCCGTTACCACTCGAAGGCTCCAGAGCGTCCGTTTAGCTTGGCATTCACTTTCTCCTAGGATTTAGAACTACGGCTCCGCCCCCGGCGGCGCGGTGCACCCTGGGTATTGCAGTCTTGGCTTGGTTTGGTGGTTGACGGCTGGAACGGCCGCGCACTGTGGAAACAAAACTCTTTTACCTCATTGGCCGCCGGCCCTAGTTCGCTTCTGCGCAGTGCGTGGTGGCGCCGTAACGCCTCAGGGAAAGGGAAGCGGATGGCACCGCAAATCGCTGCCTCTGGCTTTTAAATTTTCTGCTGACGGACTTTGGTCACTGATTCTTCATCTTTTGTTTATTGCACGCATCCCGCCTTCCCCACTTGCTTTCCCACTCCTTGGATCCAGCCCTCTGGGCATTCACGCCACTTGTCTGACCCCGCCGTAAGCCCCTCCTGGTCCCCGGGCGGGTCTGGCACGGAGGCGGTAACTATGGAGAATATGGCGGAGGAGGAGCTGCTTCCCCTGGAGAAGGAGGAGGAGGTGGCCCAGGTCCTGATCTCGGCCCCGGACTCGGCTCGGGTCCCAGCTCCGGCCCCGGACTCGGCTCCGACTCCGGATTCGGCTCCGACTCCGGCCTCGGCTCCAGCCCCAGCCCCTGCCCTGGCTCAGGCTCCGGCCCTGTCCCCGTCCCTAGCCTCTGCCCCTGACGAGGCTGAAAGCAGTAAGTGCAGGAGGCCCAGATCTTTCTGCTGCAGGAAGAGCAAGAAAGTGCGTCTTCCTGGGGAAGCCCTGCTTCAGCGGGATGGCTTTTATGGGGAAAGGCAGGTTTAGGGGAATGGGGGAGGCAGGAGGGACCCGCGGAGCTGGGCACACGGCAGCAGAATGGGAGAAGTCGTGTCCCCAAACCTCGCGGACGTCGCGACGAAGGTTATGGGGAGGCCAGGGGTGCTGCAAAATGAGTTTGAGGGCTTTTCCATTGAAAAGTTTTTTTATTTTTATTTTTTCCTGGTACCCAAATCGGAAGTGATGCCTGATCTGGTAGTTTCCCTCAGTTTCGTCACCACGTCCTTTAAAATGTGACAGTAACCGAGGCAACCCGTGTTTACTGTAGTAGATCCTCGCTGCCAAGGTTTAGAAATCATTGCTTTCAACTAGCTTTTCTGCCTCGACATACACAAAAAGATGGTTTTTTCTCATTATTTTATTTTTTATAAAAGCGTGCTAACAAAAAGAATCTGAGGATGACGAGTAGTTTCGTAGTCGACCAAACTAGGGATGTCTTCCCTCAGACATCAGTACCAGTTGAGTTGTGTACCACGTTCCATCAGAAGTCAACTGTTGAAAATTAATAGCCTGTGTTATTGTCTGTGCTTCTGAGTACGCTTGCGTGTTTTCTACGTGGTGATTTATTGCTCCATAAAGGACTTTAAAGGTTAATGAGTAGCATTTTCTTAACAACCTTATGAACATTTTTTAAAGGGAAGATCTAAGAAAGTTTTAAAAAAATATTTTATGATCCATAGATTGACCCTGACGCTCTTTCCGTAACAAAACACCTTAAATTCGTTATCTTTCCTACTTCTAAGCTAGTTGTGAGTTTAATGTGATAAAACACTTGGATAATAATAGTCTAATAGAATTATTTTGCAATTTTACGAGACGTTGTAGTAGATTTAAGAGTAGGGCTGGTCCTGGAAAAGACAGAGTCGGGTAGGCCTTCCTCATATAAACCCGACCTAGTAGGTACAAATAGGTGCAAAGCAAGGCCGGTCGTTTCTTCACCCACAACTGCAGTGGGGGTGGGAAGGGTCCACTCTCCTCAGCTAGTTATTCTCTGGTTGACTTCTGGGTTATTATTCTGGGTTATTGCTGGAAGGTCGAGTAGATTCAAGTACCGATTGCCTGATGTCTACTATCTTGAGCCAGAAAGGGATCTCAGAGATACACATAAGCATATGGTGCATCTGCAGACAGCGCTTTGGAAGTGTTCTTCAGTCGTGGACCACAGGATGTTCGTTTTCTGATTTACCAGGCCCCTTTCTCTTGTTTTGTATCGCTTAGTAGTTTGAATGATTTCAAAAAGCACACCTTTACATCGTACTGTATATCTTGTTTCATATATACAGACCTTTGAACCGTGGAAGCCAAAAGTCTTTATGATCACAAATTAAATAGTTTGGTTTATATATATGGATTCATTGCCTGAATTCTCTGACCTGGCAATTAAAATGGGAAAAAAATTCTGCCTATTTATAGGAATTATATTATAATTCCTTTGAACAATACCCGAGTTAACCAATAATGTGTTGTTCTGTTTTTCTCATGTAAATATAAAGTAAAAATTTCTATTTTTATCAATTTGAGAATAGCTGATAGCGCTGAATTGAATTCCAAAATTATAGACTCATTGTGGTGCTGCCTCCAAAAAGATCCATGATTTTTAAAAATTTAACAAACTTGAGTGCCTGCTGTTTGCAAGTTACTGCATAGCCGTTACAAAGATTAAATAGGACCGAGCCCCTGTCTTCTTCCTGCTTATTGATGGGGGAGACAGACAAGGACACAAGTTATACAGAAGGATAAACAAAGGAACTGGGAGTGAAGCTCAAAATGGAATTAGGCAGGACAGTACCAGTGTCAAGAATAAAATTTGAAAGGCTGAAGGTTCTAAATTGTATAACCTAATTATATAGTGAATATTAGAGGGCCTTGTGGTTTATCCCACCATCTCCTGCCTCATTGGGGTCCTTCCCTAACAGTTATCTCCTGGTCTTATGTATTCAGTCTCCCACTTTGTAAATATTCTTTTCCGAAATTTAGAAGTACATCATTTGAAGTTTATGAAATATTTGACAAACCTGAAAATATGTTACTGAGACTGATTCATATCTAGTCCAAATCCAGCCTGAGCTCCAAATACAATTCAGCTGCCTGCTCGACTTTATTATACAAATACCAGTAGTACATCAAACCCATTATGTCAAGAACTAAATTCCCTTTTTTCTCTTCCTCTTTCTGCCAGAAGTGCTTTCTTCTTCCTTTATTGGTTAATGGCATCATCATTCTCAATGATACAAACTGAAAATCTTAGACTTATTCATGAATTTACTCTTCACCCTTACTTTACATCCACATCCCCAGTTCTTTGCTGCCTTGCTTTTTTTTACCTTCTGTTCTGCACCTTTCCATTTCTCACCTCAATTATTGATTCTTGGTACTACACTCAGAGACACCCTGTTGAGATAAATTCCCACATCTCATTCACTTCCTCAAAAACCTGGAAAGATTTAACATTGCCCAAAGAATAAAGGCCAATAAACTTACTTGCGTAAATTGTATGCCTTTTTTGATCTCTATTACATTTTGGCTGCATATTTTTCTACCAGCCCCACCCAGTCAGCGGTGGGATAGAAGTGTCTGTATTTTTTTTAATACCCCATGCCTTTGTTCATGAAGTTACTTATGTTTATAAGGCCCACCACCGATTCTCTACTTAATTGAATTCTATTCATTCCTTAAGTCTCAAATGCCTCTTCTTCAGTGAAGACATTCTCAAAAGGCACTTGTTGGAATTAATTACCCTTTGCTCTGTATACCTACATTATGTTTACCTCAAGTATTCGTTTCATTCTGCCTTGTGATATAGTTAGTAGTTAAATCTCTTCTACCTGATTGAAAATTCTTTGAAAATAGGAACATGGCTTATGTTTCTTCAGTGTTTTGTACAGAATAGAAACACTTTTTTGTGGAATTATATTGAATAGTTGGATAAATTTTAAAGCTGTAAGGTTACACAAATGTAGTAACTTTTTGCATTCTGAGGCATACGTGTCATCTTATAAACTGAGTCCTAGCAGTATTCCCCATCTAGATATCAGGGCATTAGGCTACAGGAAATAAAACAAAAACTGTGAAGTGATAAGTAAAAAGGGAACTGGAATACAGATCGTTTTTTTCTTTTTTTTCCTATTTTTGTTTTAAATTTTTTAAACGTGTTCATATATTGTATTTCTTGTTAGGTTTTTTTTAATATAGATTGTTAAACATAATTTTCTAATTCTTAAATTTTCCTTTCAGAGAGACACATCTCAATTCAAAGGCAGCTTGCTGACCTAGAGAAGTTAGCTTTTGAAACTGAAGATTTTGACTCTTCTAGTTCATTGAACTCAGATAATCTTGATGCAGGTATTTCCATGTTGGTGGGTTTTTTCCCTTAATTTCTAGTGGTTTGTCATCTTTCAACTCATGAAAAGTCTAGGAATAGTCTTATATATTCCATGGAACGAGAGCAGTAGTACTGGTAAATAATTTTTATTCAGGAAACTGAGTCATCCATATGCAAAGGTGATGTGGGAATTAGTTACTTCACAACTGCTCAAGGAAATTACTCTCTCGTGGATGGGTAAGGTATATGTATTCTATGAGTTAAAAATTTGGCTGTGAATAACAAAAATCCCCCAAAAACATTGCCTTAAATAATACGGAGGCTTCTATTCTCTCATGTAAAATAAGTACCAAGGTGGGCAATTTAGGGCTGGGACAAGAGTTCTACAATTCTGGCCCCAAGCTCCTCTCTTTCTGATTTGCCATCCTTGGTGCTTGGATTCCATCTGTAAGATCACCTCGTGCTTTTCTGAAGTAGAGGAAGGGATTGAGAGAAACACTGATGTGAGAGGGAACCATTGATGGGCTGTCTCCCATATATGCCCCAACCTGGGGTGGAACCCGAAACCTAGGTATGTGCCCCCACCCAGGGATCAAACCTGCAACTTTTTGGTGTATGGGATGATGCTCCAACCGACTGAGCCACCCGGCCAGGGCAAAGTAAGCTGAGTATTAATATTAAAGTAAATTGTGTCGAGTGGTTGGGGGGAAAATGGAGACAACCATACTTTAACAACAATAAAAAAAAGAAAGAAATCGTGTCTACTTGCAGTGTGCTATATATGAAAGGTATTTGTTGGATTAAAATTTATTAAGTGGGCCATTGATTACTTCTATATATTTTTATTGCTTTAAATCTGAATTTAAAGTTTTAATTCTTTTGTACACTATCAAAGTTTTTATTTGAGGTACATTTCTAATTAAATAAGACTTCTATTTTGATGATCCATAATCTTTTCAAGAAAATGCTAATAAAGAAGGAAGACTTCACAAATTCAGTAATAGGATACAGTGTTTCTAGTCAGGCCTCCAGTCTCAGAATAGCAATTATATGCAATTCCTTCTACTGCTTTGGGTTCCTTCTTCCAGTTTTCTAACTCCACATATTTACTGCCAGAGTACGTATGCTCTCTGCCCAACTCCTGTCCCTCTGGGAGTGTGACAACTACTTGTTCTCCCCTGTCCAAAGTACAGAGTGACTCTCTGCCAGGCTTTTTGTCTGGAGGGATATATTAGATTATCACTTCCTCATCCTTTCTGTTCCCAGTGACAACAAAGATAGCAGCTAGCCACAGAGAGGGTAGTTTTAGGGTAAAAATCACTGACCCTGTGCTAAAACAATTCCTTTAAATACCTGCCGAGATAGGGTGTGACTTCTCCCTAAAGTTAGGAAAGACTTCTAAGAAGGGCGGGGGAGGGGGGGGGCGGGCATGGGGATCCCCTGTTACTTTTTTTGTAGCTGAATCTAAGCACTTACAGCTAGTATAGTCTGTGCTTCATTGGTTCTTTTTTCTTTATCAGGAAACAAACAGGCTTGTCCATTGTGCCCTAAGGAAAAATTCAGAGCTTGTAACAGCCATAAGCTTCGTAGGCACCTTCAAAATTTACACTGGAAAGTCTCAGTTGAATTTGAAGGTTAGTATTTTTGTGCTTGCTAAAAGTGCTGTAAATGAATCTCAAGATTTGATACAAGTTTTCACATTTAATTGTGAACTTAATGAAGTATTTTAGGTTTAAAATTATGAGAGATTCATACCCCTCTGTTAATGGGTCGATTAATATCACTCTCTAGGCAATAGCAATATAAGGCACAAGTACTTTAATTTGGCAAACATTTATTAAACATCTGTTCCGTAGTGAGTACTCTGCTTGGCCCTGGGGGTCCACATTTTGAACAATGTGACCCAGTGAATAGATGATAAAACTGAGTTCTAAAGAAACTCAGTGGCTTATCCAAGATAGCACAAGACAGTCTTGGCAAAACCAGTGTTCAAACTTGGATCTCCTATGTTTGTTTTTATACCATGACATATACAACAAGTGAATCAAGGCAGTCTCATTTAAATGAATTATGACATTACAAATAAAGAATAATCCCAGTTATTCTTATAAAATTTGCTAATAATTTTAATAAAAATTGAATATTTAATAAATAGCGATATGACAACCAGCCATTCCTTATTCTAGGTTACAGAATGTGCATCTGTCACTTACCTTGTCGACCAGTGAAACCAAATATTATTGGAGAACAGGTAATCAGATGTTAGATTTATTTTTAAATTTAGCCCGCTTTAAAGAAAGTGTCAGTTTTTACTTTAAAACTATAATGTTCATATTTAGCAGTGAGGTTTACTTTTAAGATTTTGTAACTGAGTGCTTTCAAATTATCATATGAAGAGAAATATGAAATGCATGGAAAAAAGAGTTGCTGTATTGAATTGTCTTTATAATCACGATTTCGTCAGATAAATTGCTGTGTTCAAAAGTAAAATTAACTTATTTACTAATTTTAGAATGGAGAACTTAAATAGAAAGTAATTTTTTCTTTTAAAATACATTTTGATCATGGAATGAGAGCCTTCGATCTCTGTGATTTAGTAAATATCTTAGTATGTGTTGATTCATTCTTATCATCCTCCCTTTGCTATTCCTTTTAATTTGTCAAAGGACAGAATAAGAAACTTTCTGAAATCTTTGATATCTTTTTTTTATAAGTACGTATGTTCATTTTAGAATAGGTTTGACCTTTGGGGAATAAAAATTATAAAATATTTTTAGTGATACTATCCTGAATACATATTAATTCAATGAGTCTTTATTATTAATTTTTCATTTGCATCACTAAAAAGAGTAAAGTGCTGAGGGCGGTACATTTCTTCAGCAGCAGTCAGGACAGTTCCTGGTCCATGAACCTTATGCAAGATATTTTGAATATGAAGCCCACAGTACCATAAGGAATTCTATGCAGTGTTCTTGAATATTCTCTACTTGCCATGTGATACCAATTAAATAGGAGGAAGAAGCATCAAAAGTAGGAAAGAGCCACTGGAGTAGTCTTTTGGTTCTCAGCTATGTGAGAAATTATAAAGTGAAAATTTTTTACTTAGAAAAATAGACTTTTCATTATGTCTCTAAAATTTGGTTTGCTGGAACTAGCTCAAATTTCTAGGAATTTTGAAAGCTGGTTATTAAGTGCAGTTATCATTAAAAATTAAATTATGTAAACTTAAAAGTGAGTAAGTTATATTAAAAGCAAAGGTAATGAATACTTAAAGCTCACTATTTCCTAATTATTTTACTACATTTTTCTATTATCTGTGCTTTTAAAGTTATTTATGTAATATCTACACAGGGGCAATGCTGTCTTCTCCCAGATACACACTCAGTGAAGCCTCATTGGTAGCTTGAAATCTGTCATAATTGTAGCTTGAAATTACAGAGTATTTCTTCTTGAAATTGTAGAGTATTTATTTATACTACACAAAGTTGCAAACACTAAATCAGGACTTTATTTTCCTGGAGAGCCAGTTAAACACCTACTACTAATACACCATTTATAAGTGCTGCTTATAGAAAAGAGGATACAGTTATTTGCTGATTAGAATGAATGGGAAAAATCTAAAAAAATAAAGTTGTAGCCTATTGTAAAGTAAAATTAAAAAGCATATGTAAATATAAGTAAGGAAGTAAAGATCCCTTCATTCACAAGGTAAAATTAGTACTATCTTCTATACCATTAAACCCAGGACACACTAACATATGTAAATTTGCAACCTTAAACAAATTTCTACTTCACTGTCTTAGTAACTTCTTTAAATACTCTGTTTGATAGCTATCCAATAAAATGGGCGCCCATTATCATTGTATCATTTGTTCAGCAACAATCACCAGAAGGACTGATATGCTAGGACATGTTAGGCGCCACGTGAATAAAGGAGAGACGAAATCCAGGTATATTGCCGGTAAGTTGAGCAATCTCATTAACATGTTAATAAGTAAATCCTTAAACAATGGTCCAATTATTCTTTTTAGACATCAGGGAGATAAAGAGAGTTACTTACCTAAATCACTTAGTTAATTACTATTCATTACTTCACATTTTCTTTTCTTTCTGTGAGGCTCCCACCAACATTTATCTGTCCTCAATTAACAGAAACATTTAACACAGGTAGAAAAAAGCAACTAATGTTCAAATAAGTGTAGGTATCTTAATGAAAGTATAGGGTTGTATTACTAACAATGGCTCCTGCACAACTGTTATACTTATTGTTGGAAAACACTAGAAAGAGGAGGGAAAACGACATAAACACCATTGATTATCCTGAGTGGTATCAAGTTATTGGTAGTTACCACTGAGGGAGCGCTTCTCAAGAATTAAGAATTAAGACCCTCATGCCCTAAGGCATCTACCGTATATAATGAATTAATTTCTTTTCTGTCTGTCTAAAAGGGTGCTACATACCTTTCTTTTAAGAGTTGAAAAAAAAGGCGCTGACATAATTTTCTATAGAGATTAATTTTCTCACACAATCCAGTTTGAGAAAGGCTGATCCTGTGAGGTGTGTGATGCCGCTTTGGTGGCTATAGAAGGATATATAACACAACGCTAGGAAAGATTACTATTTTTTGGCATTGTAAGAAGAGAAATAGGGTTGCCATTTACTTAACATTCTGATATAATCTCATATATTTTTTCCCATACGTTACATATGTCCCATTTCTTAAATATGTAAAACATATGTACATAAATACATCAATATTTCATTTGAGTTTGGAGCTAAATGATTCTAATGTATATTAAATGTAGAATCTTTTTCCCCTTTACTTCATATCTGTTTGTAATTTGTGATTTAAATCATAATCATGAAAAAGTACTCTGAAATCTAGCAAGTTCAGGAAATATAGTGATTCTTCGTCATCCATGCTGGCTAATGAAATGTAACCATACAGAGATAGTGCTTTTTTAACCATTACCCCACAATGACATATTTAGCAGCCAACCTATGTAAACATAATATAGTATCCAATGAGTAATAAAGGTGTTTTAGGATTCTTCACTATCTTAGGTTCATTGTTCTTTTTCTGCTTTTTTTGGTTGTTTTTAGGTTGATTGTTCTTAACTAGGTATCATGTATTGATGTTCTGATCTGCTAGGCAGTTAGGATTCAAGTTGATAAACTTTAATTCACTGAGTACTTAACTGAATACTCCTCTTTTCCAGAGACAGTGCTGAATAGATCCGTTTTTAACACCTACACAGCTAATTACATTAATACATGATTATAAAGGAAAGTTATTTTCGAAATGTGTATTGTTTTAAATATTTAAAATTATTTTGTATTTAACTAGAAATCTTTTTTCATCTTAGCTTCTGCTGCTAAACCACCTAATGAAATTTTGAAAGAGGCAGATACAGATGTGCAAGTTGGTCCTAACTATTCCATACCTCAGAAAACAGATTCCTATTTTAATCCCAAAATGAAACTAAATCGGTAAGCTAAATTGAGAAAAGTGTTATGAGATATTTTAAATCATTACAAATGTACCCTCTCTTAATCCTTATGTTCTATTGTAGCAATTTTCCACCTGTGTGCCCCAAGAATTTTTAAAACTTGCAGTACCTGACTAGTTAGTTGGGGCATTGACCTCTTTTCCCTTAGATTGTCAAATAAAAAATGACAGTAGCCTGTAAAACAATAGCCATTTGGTGCGAATGAATCAAAATCATACCTATTTTTTGTTAGATTGGCAAAAATATTTTTTGATGTGCCACAGAATTTTAGTAATTAGTTTATGTGTGCCATGAGATGAAAAAGGTTGAAAATTGCTGTTCTCATGTATTGAAATTTAAAACTAGGTGCAGAATGAAAACGATTATTTTAGCGTTTTCTCAGACCAATTTCTTCCTCAGAGTGTGAAGTAGACCTAACTTTATATAATTAATGAGCAGTGCTTTTGTGGGCAGGTTTTATTTATAAGATTTATTTCTAAAATCATTATTCACAGTGAATGCTTGTTAATAGGACCCAATTAGCTTCATAGTTTAATTTCACAGATTTCTAGTTCTTGTGCTATTAAATAGTAATATGCTGTTAGGCCTGTTTTCAAATAGGAACACCAGTTCTCACTGTCCTTTTTTTTCCCTCACTATTTTTAAATAAAATAAAATCTATAATGATGAAGCAATGGTAGGGGACAATTATTTCAGATTACTATACTTTCCTCTAGACAGCTCATATTCTGTACTTTGGCTGCTCTGGCCGAGGAACGAAAACCTTTGGAATGTCTAGATGCCTTTGGAGCCACTGGTAAGTAATGAAGCTTTCTTGGAACCAACTTTAACAGATTTATACTGTATTTTTCTTAGGAAATGTATGTGGATATCATAGAATATTTTAATATTTTAATGAAAAATTTATTTTAATATAAAAAATTGAAGATCCAAGGTAAAATTTTTTTACTGTGGAAAAATTTCTAATATGTAAAAAAATGGAATGTATTAATGAATGAATTCCTTTATATCCTCACTCCACAAATTACCAACTCATGCTCAGTCTTGTAACTATTCCATGCACTCATCGCAGACCTCATGTCCCCATCCTCTCAGCCATTATTTTGAAACAAATCACAGATGTCATTTCATCTGTAAACATTTCAGTTAGATCTCTAAAAGATAAGGACTTTGATATCAGTACTATACCTTAAAAAATTAAGAATAATTCTTTAATATCCTTAAATGTTTACATGTGCCCAACTACATCAGTTTCTTATTATCAAATCAGAATCCAGACAAAGACTATTTCAGTTGTTTAGTATGTCTACCAAGTCTCTTTTCCATCTGTGTTACTGTCGTGTGTGTGATAATTACTTGAATGGCAATCCGTGTCTTATTCCCGATCTCAGAGGAAAAGCTTTCAACTTTACGCCATTAAATATGATGATAGCCGTGGCCTTTATTATGTTAAGGTACATTCCTTCTATACTTGCTTTGTTAGTTTGATCATAAATAGATGTAGAATTTTGTGAAATGCTTTTTCTGCATCTATTGAGATGATCATACGATATTTATCCTTTATTTGTTAACTGATTGTCCTTTATTTGTTGGCTGATTTTTGGATGTTGAACCATCCTTGCATCCTTGGAATAAATCCCACTTGATCATGGTGTGTGATCCTTTTAACATTTTGTTAAATTCAGTTGGCTAATATTTTGTTGATAATTTTGGCATCTATGTTTATCAGGAATATTGGCCTGTAATTTTCTTTTCTTGTGGTGTCTGTGTCTGATTTTGGTATCAGGGTAATGCTGGCCTCATAAAATGAATGTGGAATGGTTCCTTCTTCTATTTTTTGGAAAAGTTTATGGATTGGTATTAATTTTTATTGGAATGTTTGGTTGAATTCATCAGTGCAGCTGTCTGGTTCTGGACTTTTATTGGGAAATTTTTGTTTACTGATTCAATTCCTTACTTGTAACTGGTCTGTTCAGATTTCTGTTTCATCCTGATTTAGTCTCGGTAGTTAGTGTGTTTCTAGAAATTTATCCATTTTTTCCTGGTTGTCCATTTTGTTGACATGTAGTACTTGTTTTCTACTAGTCCCTTATGAGCCTTTGTATTTCTTTGGTATCAGTTATAACTTACTCTTTCTCATTTCTGATTTTATTTGTGTCCTCTTTTTTTTAGTCTCTATTTCATTTAGATTTGCTGTACTCTTTTACTTCTTTTTCTCTACTAACTTTGGGCTTTATTTGTTCATTTTCTAGTTAAAGTATAAAGTTAGGTTGAGACTTTTTGTTTTGTTTCTTGAGGCAGGCATTTATGACTTAGAGCTGCTTTTGTTGCATCCTATAAATTTTCATATGTGACATTTCCATTTTCATTTGTCTCAAGGTAGTTTCGATTTCTCTTGATTTTCTGTTTGACTCATTGGTTTTTCCGTAGCATGTTGTTTAATCTACACATATTGGTGAATTTTCCACTTTTCTTCATGTAATTTTCTGACCATTGTGGTCAGAAAAGTTGCTTGATATGATTTCAATCCCCTTAAATTTATTAAGACTCATTTCATGCCCTAAACCGTGATCTCTTTTGGAAAATGTTCTATATGCACTTGAGAAGAATGTGTATTCCCTTGCTTTTGGGTGAAATGTCCTGTAACTGTCTGCTAAGTCCATCTGCTCTAATGTGTCATTTAAGACTCATGTTTTCCTACGGATTCTGTGTTTGGATGATCTATCCGTTGATGTATTGAATAAGTGGGGCATTATAGTTTCCTATTATTGTTGCTGTTTCTCCCTTTAGATCTGCTAATGTTTGTTCTCTCTATATATTTCAGTGCTCATATGCTGTGTACATGAGTATTTACAAATGTTCTATCTCTTTATGATTATGTAGTGGCCTTCTTTGTCTCTTATTACAGTCTTTGTTTTAAAGTCTGTTTTGTCTGATAAAAGTAGGGCCACTCCCATCTTTCTTTTGGTTTCCACTTGCATGGACTATCTTTTTTCATCCCTTCACTCTCAGTCTGTGTCTGTCCTTGTATCTAAAAGTATTCCCTAGGACATAGCACATCGATGAATCTTGTTTTGCTTTTTTTACTCATTCAGCCACTCTGTGTCTTTTGATTGGAGATTTTAGTCCATTTACATTTAAAGTAATTATTGATAGACATGTACTTATCACCATTTTAAAATTGTTTTGTAGTTTTCATAGTTCCTCTGTTACTTTCATCATCTCTTGGTCTCTTCCTTTGTGGTTTGATGACTTTCTTTAGTGGCATGCTTATATTCCTTTTTCTTTATCTTTTGTGTATTTACTATAGGTTTTTGCTTTGTGGTTACCATTGAAGCTTTTTCTGTAACAATCTATTTTAAGTTAATAGTAGCTTGAGTTCAATCCCATTATAAAGCTCAACATTATTACTATCCTCCAACCCACTTTTTGTTTTTGATGTCACATTTTACATCTTTTTTTATCTTGTATAACCCTTAACTAATTATTATAATTGTAGTTATTTTTACTACTTTTGTCTTGTAACCTTCATTCTAGCTTTATATGTGATTAATCTACTGTCCTTACTATATAATTACCTTTCCAGTGAGATTTAATCTTTCTTGCTTGTTCTTGTTGAACAGGAAAGAAAGATTAATCTTGCCTGTTCAACATGATCAGATCATGAAAGATATGATCTTGTTGATCATAGAAAAGTTTTGTAAGAAATAGTAATGAAATTCCATAAGACATTTTTTTTGTGATAACTTTTCTTCAGAGGCTTTGTAGTGAGACAGTAGAAAAGAATTACTCATGAAAATATTAAAATATGGAAGTAATTTCTTTATTTATAGAATCATATTCTATATTATTATACTATTTTTATTCTTTAATTATTACAATTTAGAAACTTATTTTCCTTCCCATCTCTCCTAAGGAATAATGGGATTACAATGGGCAAAACATCTTGGAAATGCAGTCAAGGTTACAATTAATGACTTGAATGAAAACTCTGTGACCTTGATTCAGGAAAACTGCCATTTAAACAAATTAAAAGTAGTGGTGGACAGTAAGGAGAAAGAAGAGAGTGATGAAATTCTTGAAGAAGGAGAAGAAAAACTTGGTAATATTCAGGTGACCAAAATGGATGCCAATGTATTGATGCACTTGAGATCTTTTGATTTCATGTAAGTGGAAAAAAGTTGCTGTGTCACTTCTAAACTGACCTGGATTTTTCTTGGGGGGCAGAGGGGAGTTAAAAAGACAGTTTATTGTTGCTTTTTATTTATTTCAGTTAATACAGTTTTTTGTTTTTAGCATTGGCCTAAGGAATGCAATAAGAACATTTTCCAGCATTTGAAATGAAGTGCCTGGGCCTGACAGTTTTTCTCTAAGTCTGATTTATTTTTGCATATCTAGGACATCATATAATCATTTTATTACTTTTAAAACAGAATTATCTATTTCAAATAGATTTGTAAAGTACTTTTGAACTAATGGAATTTTGTCACTAGAAAAATAATGACAATTGTATAATTTTAGTCACAAGTGTGATTTTAAATATGTCTATGTTCTTTCTGATTTTTAGACACCTAGACCCTTTTGGAACATCAGTGAACTATCTTGATTCTGCATTCAGAAATATAAGAAACCTCGGCATAGTGTCAGTGACTTCTACAGATATCAGTTCTTTATATGCCAAGGCACAACACGTCGCCCGGCGTCACTACGGCTGTAACATTGTCCGAACTGAGTACTACAAGGAACTAGCAGCCCGAATTGTTGTGGCTGCACTGGCAAGGTACTGAGTTGCCGATGTCGTACCTACTGTCTGGCTGGGTGTATGATAAAAACAGATTCAAGAAGTGCTTGTCTTATTTTTTAAATATGTACGTAATAGAACTTCTATATTCCATATCTATAATTCTGATTTGCTTGGTAATCTTATGCTGTATTTTTTAGAATTTGATTTGAAAGCTTGTGCCTAAAATACTTACTCTCCAATTAAAAATGTTATTAAAATAATGTAGTAAGAAAGAAAAAACAAAGATGAAAGTTAATTTTAAATCAGTTATTTCAACAAAGTAGGGTAGATGAGAGGATAGCATAATGAAAAGGAAAGGCAAAGATTATCTTTAGATAATTAGAAACAGTCATTGTTTTATGTTCATTTCATCTAATCATCTTTAGTGAACAAATAATTTATAAAATGCTGGCTTGCCCTGGCGGGGTAGCTCAGTTGGTTAGAGCATCATCCGGATACACCAAGGTTGCAGGTTCAGTGCCCAGTCAGGGCGCATACAATAAACAACCAATGAATGTGTAAATAAATCAATGTTTCTCTCTCCCTTTCCCTCACTTCCTCTCTCTCTAAAATTTATTTTTTAAAAAATATGTGTATATATATGTATAAAATAAAATACAGTGATGGCTTATTAACTTGATTCTGCAAAATGATCTTACCTATAAAAAGAAAGTTCTCGCCTCAGGATTTCTAAACAACTGAGGAAAGGAACTGTTTTTGAGCCCCTTTGATTCAGAATACTATACTAGAGGAATAACATAATAATATAAGTGGACATCAGAAGTAACGGGTGATCAGCCAGCTCACGCAACACTAGACTCACAGCATTTAGGTTGGATTCCCTACCTCAGCATAGACAGATTATTAGACTTCATAGACCTTAAGGGTTACTCCTAATTAATTGAAAACTCTGATGTGCAGTTTATACATGCCAAGGACCTACTTGGAAATGCTTATAACACTGACAAATTCAAGTTAATACATGTGAGCTAAGTTTAGTGCATAACACTCAGTAAACATTGCTTGGAAGAAGGTTTTATAGAAAATACAGATAAAAAGGAAGAAAGGTGGTGGTGTAACAAGGAGACGGTGAAAACCAGAGACTAGAGCCCTATTGAGAGAATATCCTTAGCGAAAGTGTCTAGTTACTGAAGACGCTGGCAAGCGTCACTGTGTCCTGTGTTTCAGTTTGTGCAAAAGTTACAGTAATGATCTTTTAAAAGCACTGCTACTAAGAACTGAATTTTCCTGCTTTTCCCCTTTACCCACCCATAGTTTACTACTCAGGTTTTTACTGTCAATATAACATCAAACAAAAAAATGGTGAGCATACAAAATAACTTAAAATTGTTTTTGTAGAGCTGCAGCTCGATGTAACAAAGGCATAGAAGTGCTGTTTGCAGTGGCTCTGGAACACTTTGTCTTGGTGGTTGTGAGAGTTTTGAGGGGGCCTACTTCTGCAGATGAAACAGCCAAGAAAATTCAATATCTCATCCATTGTCAGTGGTGTGAAGAGAGGATTTTTCAGAAGGATGGTAATATGGTAGAAGGTAATTCAAGTTTCTTTTGACTGTATATTGTGTTTAATTTATGTATAATCCTCCAATACATAAGCCTTTATCACATCCCTAATTATACATATTGTCCTTTGATTTTAAAGATGACAGTGCTAACTTTATTTCCTTTACTGGATTTCCTTTCATCAACAGACAAGACATTCGTGTGAGTTTATTGAGGTTATTTACTTATGCTCTACCATTTACGCTCGCTAGTCCTCCCTCCTTTATTGAAACATCTAGAAATAACTTAGTTTCACTGTCACTAATTTTAGGAACGTAAGTCAGATTACCTCTTTGTCTAGACTCTTTCAAATCATTAATTTTATAAAAATAACTTTAATGTTTCTGGCTGAATGTAAAGCTGTCAGTTATAAAGTTCATTCAATAAACATTTACTGAGCTTCTACTATATGCCAGGCCTGGGAACCAAGGAAAATTTTTGTGGCTTATGCCTTCATAAAGCTGTTTTTATTTTTCCTCTTCTAGGATATAGAAACAGTTGCCCATTGTTTTCTTAGGTTCTTGGTATTTTTTAATATGGATATTTAAGAACTCATATAAAAAAGTTCTTTATATATTAGACTTAAACACTTGTGTTATGAGTTGCAAATAGTCTCATTATGTCACCTGGGTTTGCTAATCCATTTCTTTAAGCTTTGATAGTTTTTCTTTGTTGACGTTTGAAGAGAACTTTTATGTATTCTGGGTTTTGTCTATAGTTAGAATAAGCTTTCTGTTCAAGATAGGTTACATTTTATTGAATGGTATACCTTTTTACCAGTGATGTGAGAATACCATCTCTTTCTTAAACTAAAGTCTCACATGTATTTGAGTTTGTTTCTGGATTTTCTATTCTGTTCCAGTGGTTGGATGAATATTTACACATCTCTACCACACTCTTTTGCATGCAGATTTTTAGTGTTAATATCTGTTAATGCAATCCCTTCTCCAAGCTCTATTTTCAGGCCCTGGCCGGGCAGTTCAGTTAGTTAGAGTATAACCCCGATATACCAAGGTTGTGGGTTCAATTCCCAACCAGGGCACATACAGGAATCAACCAGTGGCCCTGGTTGGTGTGACAAGGTGTGACAAGGTGTATCGGTGTATCGAAGGCCAGCCTGCTGACTGAGAAGTCAGCAGTTCAGTTCCCAGTCAGGGCACACGCCTGGACTGTGAGCCAGGTTCCCAGTTGGGGGTGTGCTAGAGGCAGCCAGCCAGTTGCACATCCATGATGTTTCTCTCCCTCTCTTCCTCCCTCCCTTCCCCTCTTTCTAAAAGTAAATAAATAAGATCTTTAAAAAAAAAAAAACCAATGAATGCATAAATAAGTGGAACAACAAATTAATGGTTCTCCCCCTTCTTCCCTAAAATCAGTCAATAAATATTTCTTTAGAAGTCTATTTGCAGAGTGTTCCTGGGCCTCCCAGACTGATGCTGGGCCTTTTTTATATGTATATAAAACAAAAATAAATAAATAAATAGACCATAATAAATAGAGGAGGATATTGTTTGGGTTCTGGAGCCTCCTAGGAACCTAGTACGCTTTCCATTGGCACTTTTGCTGTGGTGTTAACTGGTAGAGGGGAGGGAGGGCATCGTGTCAGGCTCCTTCTTTGGTTTCCTTGGGTGCTCTCCGGTTCCAGTGTGAGTCTGAGATGCTAATCACTTACCATGGTACCCTTCATTTCCTACTGTACTGTGTTTTACTAAGATGTTGACACAAAAATATGACAATTTTGTCATATTTTTTCAGTATTTGTAGAGATTATATGGTATTTCTCCTTAGAGCTATTAACTTAATTATAATAAAATTGCCCAATATTGAACCATTGTGACTTTCTAGAATAAACTATTTCATCAGGAAGTATTCTCAATATAGATTGTTTGCTAAGGTTTTTAAGGATTTTTCTTTCAATACATATATAGTTTTCCTGTTTTAGGTTGGGTTTTAGAATCAGTTTAAACTCCCTTCAAAAAGAATTTAGAACTTCCCCTTTTTTTTTTTTCAGTGCTTGGAAACAGTTTAACTAGCATCATGTTCATTAAAGGTTTAGCACTATTCACCTAGCCTTTCTAATTTACTTACATAGAGTTGAGCCAGGCAGTGTCTAATGTTCCCTTTTAATTCCTTTGGTTTCTGTGGTTATAGTCTCATTTTTTAAATTTTTAATATTTGTCCTTTCTGCTTTTTTTCCTTGACTACATTAGATACTGGTTTATCTATTCTATCATTGTTTATTTCCTTTCTTAATGTTTACTTTTGCAGTAGTAATATATATATTTCTGTAATTTGGATTTATCAGTTAAATAATATACTTTGGCTTCTTGGTATCATAAATGTGGTAATTGGCTTTCCATTTTTACTTTCTAATCTTTGTTCCTTATACCATTTGTGTTACTAGAATGTGTACCACTTACATGGTTTTGCCAATATGATCTATACATTAAATATGTTCAGACTCATCATCAGTCTTTTTGCCATAATTTCTCTACTCATCTCTTGGTTGAATGTAGCTTTAGTGAAGAGGGTTTGTGGGGAAAATGCTCCTTGCTCTCCTGCGCGTTCAGAGCTCACCATTTATGGCCTTGGTACTGAAAGGGTTTAAAGAGTTTCTTTGAGTGCCTTGTAGAAGTTCTTCGAGTCTTGTATCACTGAATGTTAATGTGATTTTCCTTCTTCCATGTGACACGATCATTTTATCTGGCTGCCCAAAGGAATATTTATTTTTGAAATCCAGTACCTTTACTCCATGTATATCCTTTTAGGGTCAGTGTTTCTGACTCATGGTGTACCCTTTCATCCGGTAGTTTCAAGTCCTTTATTTCAAGAAAGGGCTTTTAAATATGTACTTAACTCTGAGATTTGTCTTACCTTTGTACTGTTATGCCTATGCTAGGTCTCCTTGGACTATCTTCTTTTAACTTTCATTTTATCTCTAAAAATGCTCAGAGAGATTTCTTTTGTTATATTTTCTTCATGTGTTGGTCCTTTTTTTTAAAAAAAAAAAAAAGAGATTTTATTTATTTTTTAGAGAGGGGAAGGGAGAGACAAACAGAGGAAGAGACACATCAACGTGTGGTTTCCTCTCGCACGCCCCCTATTGGGAACCTGACCCGCAACCCAGGCATGTGCCCCGATCAGGAATTGAACTGGTGACCCTTTGGTTCACAGGCCAGCACTCAATCCACTAAACCACACCAGCCAGGGCCTGTGTTGATTTTTTAGCTGTGTATTTTTCAGTTACATTTTTTTCTTAATGGTTTCTCTAGGGATTACAATATATGCCTTTAACTTTCCTTGATCTCAGGTTAATAATGAGGTAAGACTGGCAAAATTTAGCAACTTTGCTCTAATATAATTTTCTCCTTCCCTCCTATGCTAATTTTGTCTTACATTAATTACATTTATATACACTTAATCCAAGAATACAGTATTATTTTTAAGTATACAATCTTATGAATTCTCAAGTAAATTAAGAAAAACACACACATCTTTCATAGTTACCCACACAATTACCTTTTATTATCTTTTCTTCTCTCTCTGTCAGGGTAGGTCTCAAATGTCTTTGGCTGTCCCCACTGAAAGTTGTTTGGAAACACTTGGGACAGGCAGGGATTTTACTGTAATGAGAAGGCTCCAGTCTGCCTTTTCATTAGGAGGCACCCCTCCCCCGCCTGCCAATAAATATGTATAGGTCTTTTCTCTTGGATTGCTAAGTTTTTCTGGAGAAGAATCTTCCAATCTTCTCTCAGCTTTCTAGGAACCATAGTGGTAAAGGAGACTGGAAGGTCTGACCATTATCCACTCTTTTATTTACGTCCTCAATGGTTCAGCTTCACCCAAAACTAACTTATCTCTTGGGATGGGGAAGACACAGAAGTCTGCCTGTGGGTTTTAGAGAGGAACTCCTTAATCATTTTTTACTCAGGCCTTTTTTTTTTCACAGTACCAGCCTCTAACCCATCCTCAGAGACAGTCAGTGTCTTCAGTTCTCAGCCTTTGCAGGGTCCCGCGATGCCGGCGGACTTGCTTTTGCATTGGCAGCCTGTCTGCCCATTCCAGGCTCAGGCTTCAGCTCTCTCTGGCCTGAAAAATCAGTTATCCCTTGTGTATCTGAGTCCCACTTCTAAAATTTTATTGACATTTCTCTTTTTTTTTTTACCTCCTCTCCCATTTTATTTATCATTGGAGTTTGAGTTGTATTCCATTGCTCTCATTTTAATAATGCTTTAAAAGATAGCAGAGATAAAGTATGTGTTCAAGTCATTGCATTTAAATAGAAGTCTCAAAATATTTCTTAATTCCTCATCTGAAATTGCCTTTACAGTCTATATACCAGTGACATGGAAATACTAGTTTTCTTTCTTTACCTTTTCATTTTTTGCTATTAACTTGGAATGGTCCCCCTGACCCCTCAGAGAGGGAATTTGCTGATGCTGACCTAGCACCGAGAAACCAGAGGCAAGGGGCTTGAGGAAAGACATAGGTTAGGAGGGTGGGAGCGTTTTGCAAAGTGCGTCAAGAAACAGCCTAACACAGATCCATGTGTGTGCTGCCTGCCTGTGGTAAGTGGGTGTAACTGACAGAACTGTCGATGTGAATCACTCTCATTGGGTAATTCTGCCTGTAATATTTGTAACTTACTTATTTAATGGTTCCAGGGAAGCATTCCTGAATATGTTCATAAAATGTTTGAGGACACAGTTCTCAACAAAGCTAATCCATGATAACCCTTAAGGCTTACAGTTAAATAATACTGAAAAGTAGACCTAGAAAAAACAGTGACAGAGGCCTTTTAAGTAAATCTAAAATAAGATCTCACGCTGTGTATTATGCCATTTAATTGCATTGAATGATGCTGATGGATAGCAAGCAGCTGTAGACCTATGTCCCTACCACCACAGCCCTAGATATACGCAGGACTGACTGACCAGATCTGGCCATTCTAAGACGGTACCGTATTTTGCTGCACCCACGTTTTTGTGCACATTATACATGGGACTATTACACCCATGGTATGTAATCATTATACCCATGTAGAATGCACATCCTTATTTTTCTCTCAGAAATTTGGGCAAAAAAGTACACATTATACACTGCACAATATGGGGTAACTGACCCACCCAGGAATAGCCTGGGGGAAATTAATTGGACCCTGAGTCTGATTTAAAATGACTATTCTGGACCTTTAGTGAACTGAAAAAGTTCATACTAAAATTTTGTCCCATTTTGGAAACCAAGTACGTCCCCAGTTTCCTTATTAATTCTGTCAGGCCTCATTGCTCTTTAAACTGAATGAGACTTCTAGCCTATGTTTTTGGGACTGATTATGAATCAGGTCTAGGAAACAGAGTACAGTAATCTATTTTCTTCCCAATTGCAAAAGAGTTAATATATAAGAAGTATATTTTGATGGTATGGCAGTTACCATAGAGATTTGTCAAAATTCATCACTTTTCACATAAAACGTATACATCTTATTGTATGTAAATTATACCCCAAATTAGTTGATTTTAAAATACAGGCATATGTGGACTTTATAAGACTTTCTCCTACTTAAATAATTTTGTGTAGTAACTAAATGTTAGTAAAAGGTTCTCTCTAGTAAGCTGTTTGACATGGATTTCTATAATCTCTCTTCAGCTTTAATCCTCTGATCCATAATTGAGATTTTTACAAAAATACTTAGCACAATACCTGGCACATAGTAGATTCTCAATATACAGAAGCTGCAAATTATTATTGATATAACAGTTACTACTGTGTACACTGTCATGTCTGCTTTGATTTTTCTCTCTTCACAGAAAACCCATATAGACAGCTGCCCTGTAACTGTCATGGAAGCATGCCTGGAAAGACAGCGATAGAACTTGGACCTCTATGGTACGTGTGCCGAAGCATAACAGTATATTCAAATTTGATTTATGCATGGGTTTGGTTGCTGACTTTTGATGATGTGTGCTAAAAGACAAGCAAATTTTGCCCTGGGCCAGATGGCTCAGTTGGTTAGAGTGTTTTCCCCATAGGCCAAGGTTGCGGTGTGATCCCAGGTCAGGGCACGTATGAGAGTCAGTCAATGAAGGCACAAGTAATGGAACAACAAATCAATGTCTGCCTCTTTCTACCCCCCGCCCTCCTTCCTTCTCCTTCCCATCCCCCCTTCCTTCCCTCCATCCCTCTCTCTGAAAAATAAAAACATAAATTAAAAATAATTAAGACAAGCAAATTTTGATTGAACGGCAAGGCAAATAATTATAACTCTTCTCCCTCTATGAACCTTAGGTGTTTGCTGTTTTCAGATTTTTCTATACTACTACTCCCCCGTTTGTGGGCAGTGCTAAGAGGCAGTGGAATTAGAGAAGCCTGGGGGATCTGCAGACTTGCTAATTCATTTCTGAGTACTAACAATGAGCCTTTTTTTAGTTGATAATTGTAGAACTCTAGGGTGTGGTTACAGTAACTTTATTGTAAAGTGATCACAATAACTTTATAGAAGAGTCAACTAATACGAAAGGTCTTCAAGGGATTCATTTTAGGAAAGGCATATGAAAGGGTCTTTTGTTTTAGGGGAAGTTGTTTAGTTGGGCCTCAACTGCAAATTTTTAGTGTATGTGTGCTTTGCATCATTAATAACTGGAGATTCCTGACAACATTGTGACAAGAATCATTGCACATTTCTACCTCATTAATTTACAAGATCAAGGTGTAGCCATCTACTAAACCTAAAAATTAACCAGCATGGTAAAAATGTGCTGATGCCCATTTAATATCTTTATCCCATGTTTTATTCTAATTTTATTTTTTATTTTAATTGAATTTATTGGACATTGGTTAATAAAATTACATAGGTTTTGGTGTACAGTTCTATAATACATCATCTGTGTATTACATTGTGTTTATCACCCCATCTTTATGTTAATACCTTTAGATTGAGAACAATCTAGCCAGCCTTATCTTCTGCTTATTCTGCTTTTCTTACCTTTATCATCTGCTACGTGTTAATCCTACTCACTGACCTCAGAACTAGGGAAATGAGCCCTGGCGGGGTGGTTCAGTTGGTTGGAGCATAGTCCCAATACGCCAAGGTTGCACATTCCATTCCCCAGTCAGGTCACGTACAAGAATCAACACGTGAATGCATAAATAAGGGGAACAACAAATTGGTGTTTCTCTCTCCCCCTCTCCCCGCCCTTTACTCTCTCTCTCTAAAACCAATTAAATATTAAAAAATTAAAACAAAAAGAACTGGAGAAATGAATTATTTTTAACAGGCTGCTGGATCCAGAAGGAAGATCTAGCCCAACCCCCTCATTTTACAGATGAGAAAATTAAGACACAGTATTACTAAGTGCTGGCTAAAACTGACCTCCAAAACTCAGCAGCTCAGGCAGGGCCAAAATTCAGGTTTTCTCACTCCCAGGACTGAGTTCTAAGTCTTGGGAGTCAGGCCTTAGGATTTCCTCACTCAAAGTCATAGTCCTATCTCTACTCTATCCAGCTTCTCTTCCCCTTTCCCGACCTCCAGTTCAAAGTCTGCATCCTCATAGAAGTCTCTCCCTGGTGCTTCAACCCAAATTATTTCTAGATTCCCTTTTAGTATTACATCGATCACTCATTTGACTCTTAAGTCATACATCTTTCCACATGCATTTGCTAACCCTGATAATAATTGCCACCATTCATTAAGGATATTCTTTGTTCTGGAGATTTTATGCCTGCCATCTCATTGAATTCCCATAAGTTTGTGAGAGGTTTTATTTTCCATTTTATGATGAAGGATTTGAGTCTCAAAAGGAGTAATTATTCAAGATTTACGTAGCTAGTAAGTGGTGGAGCCAGGATGGGAATCCAGGTTTATCTGACCCAGAATTTCATATTCTGTACATTACAGCTGTGATTCTGAAGTTAAAAGGGAGGCGTACCAGTCACCCCTGGGCCATTCTCATCTATTTTACCATAAACACATGGAATTGATAAGATTTACTCTTACTGAGAGGACTATGCACTGTGAAAACCTACCCATTATGTCCTTGTCCACATTTCCAGGCCTTTACAGGGTGAACACTGTATTTTATATGTGGGTGTATCCTCCACACCTCAGTGTAACCAGGGCTCTATGTGTGATGAGGGTTCAGTGAACTCTTGTTGATTTAACTGTGAGTGGAATTTCCTTGGCTAATTTCACTAGTTGAGAGAACTAACAGGATAAAAAGGAATGGGGACATAATAAACAATTTTTAATTAAATCATAAATTCTTTTTAATATCAGTACTTTATCATATAATTAACTATATATCTTAGGTGTGGTTAAATTATAGAAACTTATGACAATGAACATGTTTCTCCAACCCAGTTCTCTGTATTTTCTTGGGCTTTTTGTTCTGTTTTGTTTTTTAGGTCAAGTTCCCTCTTCAGTACCGGGTTTCTAAAAAGAATGCTTTGTGAGTCTCTTCGCCATGGCTTAGACGACATTCAGCCTCTAGTAAAGACCTTAATCTTCGAGTCGGAGTGCACCCCTCAAAGTCAGTTTTCAGTTCATTCACCTTCAAACCCCAACAAGCAAGGTAGCTAATTTGAACTTCAGTTTACTGGCTTACAGATGGATTATCAAAATACTTTACCTTACTTGATGTTTTAATCAAAGTTAGTATGAGTATTGTGCTTCAAATCCCCTCTAAGGAGTCTGATCATAATTTGGTTAACTTTTATTTTTAACTTCATAATTTTTTTCAGGTTTATATTCAGGGCCTGAAATAATGATTTTATTAGATAAAATATATTTTTAAAGTTTTAGTAGATTAAAAGTACTACAAGTCAGTCATGGTTTTATTACCCTATATACCCTATATCTGCTTTCTTGAAAGAGAAACTTTGGGGAATTCTGAGAGTGGTCAAAATTTTTTGTGACACAGAAACTAGGATTTACACTTAACACTCATTAAAACTAAGGGTTTTTGTTTTTGTTTTTCTCTTTCGTAGTTTTTTCTGGCCATTGACCTAAGGATGAAACTACTAGGCATGCTAGCATTTCTCATAAGTCATTGGAAGCAGCAGCTGTTGTAGTTAAAAATGCAATTCTTGCCCTGTTTTGCCACAGAATCTATCATATATTCAGAGAAGCCGTGTGGATGTAATTTAGTAAGCTTTTATTTAAACTTTGAATTGTTACTTAATAGCATTCTATAAAATATTTTGTTTTTATTTTAGAAGAATGTGGTGTATTTATTAAAACTACAGATGATACCACAACAGATAATTACATTGCACAAGGTACGTATGGATACGTGTGTGTGTGTGTATGTGTGTACATATGTATGTGTCGGTGCAGAAAGGCGGGCAGCAAGACAGTAAGGAGACATTTCTTTGGTAGCCTGTTTCGAAGTGCATTTTTATCATTATACTGACTAAATAATTATAGTTAGGTCATGTTTACCTGGAATTTGCACAGTTCAAAATTTCTATTTACATGTACTTTTCACATTTCTACTATATGAAAATCCCTTTGAAAGAACTGTAAGATCAAATTCTATTTGACGTAAAATTGTATTCTTATTCTTTTAAATTTTCTCATCAACATATAATACATAGCAATTCCATTGATTAATCAGAATAGTTATTCTCTACCCGTAAGAATTTATTATATGGCCTTTCTTATAGTTTGGGATGTGTGCATACTTTAAAATATGGGTGTATTTAGGCATTGCAAATTCGTATTAAAAGACTGTTAAGATTTAAAATGTCAGTGCCTTAATGTCTGTGGCTTTGTTTTGCTTTTTAAAACACAACTTTAGATTCTAATATGTGTTGAATACAGGTAAAAGGAAGAAAATAGTGTGAGGGTTGAAAGAGCAGAGGATTATATTTACAAACTGTAATATTGCATTAGGTGGTCCACACGTTAGTGTGCTCTTCAAAACAAGAAAACCTCAACTCCTGTTAGCGTGTGGTTTAATGACTGCTGTACGCTCCTTCTAATAGTGATGTTCGGTTGGCGTCTCCGGCTAATGTGCTGACATTCAGATCACTTTAAAACCATTTATTCCACCTAATTTCCCTGTCAGAAGTAAGAAAAAGGCAGCACAGCAGACTGTAAGGCGCATTCATTTCACAGTAATTTTCTTCCTTGTGTCGTGTAACCTTGGCCAGGTTTCGTGACCACCGAAGACCTACTAGTTATCAGACATGGGCATTCAGTAGAGTACAGCTACACAAGTGGAAGGACATCGTCCCCAGGAATTTCAAGTAGAATCCGGGAAGAGAAGATTACGCACCTAAAAGGCCTACGTACATCCTAGTCAGAGTGACAGAACTTAACTGAACCAGTGCTGCATTTATAGTGATGGTGCCTGTGAGGTGACCAGCCCAGAATTCATTGCTTCCTACGGGAGGTGAAAATAGAGTTGAGACTTGAGAATGAAGAAGGTAGAATGTTAATTTCTGACTCAGCAAATAGTTATAGACTAAAATTACATCAGTAAGGGATAGTGAAAATAGGAGTATCTTACGAGTTCTCTAAGAATTGAGATTGGATAGGTTGAAATGGAGTCAGAGAATTTAGACTCGAGATAACATATAGTTATAAAAGTACTTGGTTTATAATTTTTAAGAGTGCTAACTTTGTGTGTGTGTGTGTGTGTGTTTCAGGAAAAAGAAAAGGTGAAACAGTCACCAGTTTAGCCAAGAAGCAAAAGACTGACGTCAGTACTGAACATCCTCCCTTTTATTACAACATCCACAGACACAGCATTAAAGGGATGAACATGCCCAAGTAAGCTAGCCAGTGAACGGCAACGTGTAAATTTTATAGTGATTGTAATTTAAATAAAAATACCACCTAATTCTTCTTTCTTTCCTTGCTGCAGGTTAAAAAAGTTTCTGTGCTACCTTTCTCAAGCAGGCTTTCGAGTAAGCAGAACTCATTTTGACCCCATGGGTGTTCGTACAGATGCACCTTTGATGCAGTTTAAGTCCATCCTTTTAAAGTACAGCACCCCCACTTACACTGGAGGACAGTCGGAGGGCCTGGTCCAGTCAGCACCAGAAGATACGGCAGCTGACAGGGTGGAGACAGCCGTGAATGACAAAGCAGAAGCAAGCAGCTGTAGAAGATGGTGAACTTCATATATTCCCAGATGTCTGTATAGCTGCCTAAGAGTTCTCTATGCCACCTGCAGTTCTTTTTTTATTCTTCCAAGTCAGTGGTGTAAAAGTAAAATAAAAACGTGTTTTCATTCAGAAAATTAGCAGTTTCTACTTAACTGGTTTGGGAGCTATGCTTTCCAACTTTTTCTTATTTTAGAGAAAACTTAAAATTGTAATGAAAACATTTCCTGTGCAGCCAAGGTTATGACTGAGATCACCCTGTTTAACAAGTAAGAAAATTTTCACATGCAACCTGTTTGGAATTTTATGTCATGGAAGCCATTCTTTACCATTCTTAATGGCATCTCTGCTTAAATTGATGCCGAATAGAATAGGAAGAACAATGTCCTTTCAGGTCACTAACATATTTCACATCACAAAGTTAAAATGCATTCCTGATTTTAAGAAACTGTACTTCTCCCCACACTGACCTTTTAATTTCTAGCTTTTCAGAAATGTGATACTTGCCTGAGATAGACATTCTTCTAGTATAAGGTCTGTGACTAAACTTCAGAGTAAGATTTTGTCAAAGTAAATTGAGACCATGGTTCTAATTAATCAGAATAATCGTTCACAAGCACTGAACTTCTCAAGGAGAGATATTTTAATATATCGAACAAGTTGGGTGACCTCAAGTGCCTCAGCTGATAACACACACACACAATATTCCCTCGCTCAGTTGTGCTACCTCAGATGTAAATGTTGCCACCTTACTAAATTAGAAAGATTTTTGTTTTGGGGGTGGTTTTTGTTTTTATTTTAGTGAGGGGGGAGCGTATGTGCTAATTTTTTGTATAAGTAGCCCAGGCTAACATAACTATGAAAATTAGTTGAAACAAAAATCATGTTTTCATCAGTAAATACTGTTCTTACTTCATTTGAATATGTTTCAATGAAAGGATTTAGTATAAAGCTTAGATTTCTGTCTCAAGGATTTAATCTATATTTACCCTTAAGTATTTGTTAGAGGAAGTAACTTCACAAGAATTAAGCTTGGGGGCTGGAGGGGGGGGGTCATAACCGAAGGTTTTACATGTGCAACCTAAGGAAGAAGCACCCAGCAACGCACACGGAAGTCCAGGGAGGGTCACTCCCATCACACAGATTACTAACTTAGAAGAAAGAAATCTCTGTTATTACAATATAGTCCTAGGAGGAATTTTTTCCCTTCACTTAATGGAATCGTTTTATAAAATTTAGAAGAGTATGTGAAGTGCAAGTTCATTTCTATTGTGACTATAATAAACTATAATTCTTAACAATTAAACTCACAAATGAGCACAAAAGCAAGTTACCTTTTTTGTTTGTATATTTAAAATTACTATAAATCCAAAGGCAAATCAGTACCTGGACCATCTGATTTAATGTTGAGTATCAGTCTCAAATTTTGCTAAATTCTTATCAGCATATTTTGATCAATGATGTTTAGTTTTATGCCAGGAACCTAATTTGATATAAAATATGTAAATTACTTATTTAAAATATGTTTATCTGAACTAACTTCATATATACAGGCAGACTTTCTGAATAAAGTTTGGTAGGAAGTAGCTTGGAACTGTTAAAAGTACTGTATCTACCTAATGAGGAAATACTTTTAAAATCCCACCTAATTTGCTCTCACTGGTGTGCCAGCCTGCAAACAAAAAGATCGAAAAGGTCTAGTTCGATTCCCAGTCAGGGCACATGCCTGGGTTGCGGGCCAGGTCCCCAGTAGAGGGCATGTGAGAGGCAACTGATCATATTTCTCTCACACACTAATGTTTCTCTTTCTCCTTCCTTTCTAAAAGTAAATGAATGAAATCTCTTAAAAAATAAAATCCCATCTAGTCTACATTAGCACCTTGTTTGCATAACAGTAATTTGGAACATGAAATCAGTTGTATCCCTCCACTAAAATTCGGGCAGCACAAGAAACCAGTCCTTACTCCCAGCAAGAAGCAGTGTGTTGACTGTGCTGGTTGCTTCTGTTAATACTCCATCCACACATTGAGGAATGTGAGAAGTAATCCCGGAGGGTTTGGGGGCCACTGAGGTGGACTAGGTTAAAACTCCCTTTATCACCGGCCGTCCTGGTCTGCAGAAATCAGACTAACACCAGTTCAGTGATTTCCAAGTCTAGAAATTCCTCTCTTAATTGTCAAATAGCTGCTCTGGTAAACAGCCCAGGTTACTCCGCAGAAGGCCAAGAGGAGAATGGAGAACACAGACGTGGGGTGCGAGGGCAGGGTCCCCTGTAAGGGGTCCGGGAAGTGAACAGAAGCAGGAGGTGGACATGGGATCGTGACCACCGCAGTGGATCTAGTCAGACCTGTAACTTCCAGTTACATAGATCGCACAGGCCTGCCTTGACCCCAGGACAGGTCACACCATGAATCAGCCAGGGCTTTTCGGAGTCCTACTCCTCCCCCCAGTGTACTTTCCAGTGACTCAGTGACCATGGTCCATCAGGCTCTTCCGAGGGGTGGGTGAGCAGACCACACATAATGAATCCTCTCCAATGTCCCCCTCCTGAGTCTCTGATTTCCTTTCTTCATGTTGTTTCGAGGCATTTTTAGCAACTCACCTCCAACTTCAATGAGGCACTGCTGAGTCGACATTTCAGCCACATGACCAGCAGCAGGCCCAGCTCCTCCGGCTCACAGGTCGAGACCAACTCTCTGGTATGAGGGTGCCCATACTGACAATTGGACCCAATTTAAAATCATGTTCTGATCTCCCCAAATCATACAGGATCAAAAAAGGAATTCTTTCAAGAGGCAATGTGTCCCCAGAACATGCTGGGATCTGACTTTATGTCCCGAAGACAAGGAAGGACTGCAGGGAGAAAGCACATGGGCTGCTTTTTGCAAGGTACCTAGCTCCCCGAAGGGGCCCTGCACCAAAGCAGCGACCATCTAAGGAGCTTCCTCCATTGTAAGTGAGGCTCCGGAGAGTGAAGGGATTGGGATGCTGACTGATCCAAATCTTTCCAAAACCCTTACTCCCTTCAAATACCACGCTCCAGAGCAGCGTCTAAGAAACCCAGAAACACAGCAAACTCAGCCAATTTACAGGATCACACTTCCCCCCTCCCCAGCTACCTCAACCTTAAAGCTATAGGGAGGCTGAAAAAGTGAACATCTCACAATTTTAGTCTCCATACGGCGAGTAGTAACTCTCCCTCATTAGGGATGGGAATTCACGAAGACCAGGAAGAGGTTACAAAGGCTAAGCATCTATAAAAAGAAAGCCAATGTCTGCATTTGTCTACAGTGTCTCACCACCCACAGCCATTTGATCCCTGTCTCTGATACCACCCTCTCCCCACTCTACAAGGACCAATGCCACCTCTAGCCCAAGAATCCTTCCATAGTTTGGGGGGGGGGCAGGGGGCACAGAGGTGATAAGACTATTAACTTTAAAATGTGAGTAAATTGTGAACGTTATTCCCCAACTGCAAACTACTTCCACCTAGTTTCTGCAGTTGAAGTGGACTGAAGAGAATTTGAGATCACATAGACCAGAGAATAAAACTTGCCAAGTAAAAACATTTCCTAGGAAGTGGTATATTAATTGTAAGACCTTATATTTACGTAATTTATCTCTACAGTGTTATCTTTACGTAGACTGTATCATATACTCTAATCTATAGCAAAGCTAAATGAGATTAACTAATTTATCCAAAGCTGTTCTAAAACTGGCAAGTGGAAGAGATAGGATCCAATCCCAGGCAGACTCCAGTGCTCATTGAAAGATACACATAAACATTTAATTATAAACGGGCCACACAGGCCAGTGCCACGGCAACTTCTGAAACAAGTATCACAAAACTATAGTTAATCCCTGGCCTACTGTCCATTTCCCATAACTGAGCCCTCCTAACCAGTATACTTTGTACTCAACGATCTACACATATGCAGAAAGCAGTAACTCTTCCAGCTTCATTCCCATTTCCCCAAGACTTAGTTTTTGATTGACAGCAAAATCATAGCAAGCTACAACCCTTTGAATAGATTGAAACTCTAGATCTCTAAGTAATCAGTTACAACTTGAAAATCTCAATACACTTGGTAAGAATCTATCTTAAGTGTACCCGATCCTATAAAGCTGAAGTATTCATGTTTTAGAGATAGAAAAGACTACAGACATCAACCCCTTCAGCTTAGAGAATGAGGTGTAATGGAGTTAAGAAACTAAGGCACTTGGCCAAAGTTACACCGTCTTCAGGTACAGTGTTCGTGTGACTAATACCGTGGTTCTCACTTGCTTATTGTTCCTATATTTCCCCATCCACTTCCTTTCAACTTGTTTCCTTGAAACTAAAGTATGTTTCTTATGAACAATATACAGCTGCATCATTCTGCCAATATCTGCCTTTTATTCGAGTGTTTAATCCGTTAACATCTCACGTAATTAATGGTAATTGGATTTGTATCTGCGGGTTTGCTGTTTTCTACTATGCCTTGTTTTCTATTCCACTACACCTTTCCTTTGTGTTATTTTTTCATATACCATTTTAATCCCCCCGTTTCTTTAAATGTTTTTTGGAGTTGCAGGTTTAGTGGTTGTGCTAGGGATGACAATTAACTTACTAATTTACAACAATTTAGATCAGATTACTACCAACCTAATTTGAAGACTGCAAAACATTTGCTCCAATTAGTTCCTTGCCATCCTTTTATGCTATTGCCATACAAGTTATATCTTTATCTATGAGCCACTCAACAGTCTTATTATTACTTTGTGCAATTTCCTTTTAAATTAGAAGACTTACAAACCAAAGTACTATTAGACTGAATGCTTGTATCTCCGGCAAATCCAGATGTTGGAGCCCTGACCCCTAATGTGATATTTGAAGGTTGAGCTTATGGGGGTAGTTTGAGATGTGGTGGTGAGCATGGGGCCCCATGATGGTATCTATCCTTGCAAAAAGAGAAACCAGATCTTTCTTCCTCTCTGCCAGGAAGAGAGCCCTCATCAGGAACCGAATCTGCTCAAACTTTAACCTTGAACTTCCCATCTCCAGAACTATGAAAAGTGTGTTGTTCAAGCCACCTAACCTATGCTATTATAGCAGCCCAAGCCAATACCAATTATTTATACCATTTTTTATACCTGTTAACTTGACTAGTGCTTATTTTTTAAATATATTTGATTATGCTTACAGTTGTCCCATTCACCCCCTTCACTCCACTCCATCCTGCCCACCCCCTGCCTCCCACATTCCCCCCCATAGTTTATTTCCATGGGTCATACTTATAAAGTTCTTTGGCTTCTACATTTTCTATACTATTCTTACCCTCCCCATCTATTTTCCACCTACCATTTATGCTACTTATTCTCTGTACCTTCCCCCCACCCCCACTCCCGTTGATAACCCTTCATGTGATCTCCATTTCTGTGTTTCTATTCCTGTTCTAGTTGTTTGCTTTTGTTTTTGTGTTAGGTGTGGTTGTTAATAACTGAGTTTGCTGTCATTTTTACTGTTCGTATTTTTTATCTTCTTTTTCTTAAGATAAATCCTTTTAACATTTCATATAAGGGCTTGGTGATGATGAACTCCTTTAACTTGACCTTATCTGAGAAGCACTTTATCTGCCCTTCCATTCTAAATGATAGCTTTGCTGGATAGAGTCATCTTGGATGTAGGTCCTTGCCTTTCATGACTTTGAATACTTCTTGCCAGCCCCTTCTTGCCTGTAAAGTCTCTTTGGAGAAATCATCTGACAGTCTTACGGGAACTCCTTTGTAGGTAACTGTGTCCTTTTCTCTTGCTGCTTCTAAGATTCTCTCCTTATGTTTCATCTTGGGTAATGTAATGATGATGTGCCTTGGTGTGTTCCTCCTTGGGTCCAGCTTCTTCGGGACTCTCTGAGCTTCCTGGACTTCCTGGAAGTCTGCTACTTACTTCTTCATATCGATTTGCATTACTATCTAATGTCCTTTCATTTCTGCCTAAAGGACTCCCTCTAGAATTTCTTGTAGGTCGGGTATGCTAGCACCAAATTCATTGTTTTTAAGCAGAAACATCACTATCTTTAATTTTTGAGAAATAATTTGCTTCACACAGAATTTTTGGTTCACTGACTATTCCTTTCAGCACTTTGAATGTCCTTCCTTACCTCCCGGCCTCCGTGACTTCTCATGGATTGAGTGGTTAATCTCACCAAAGATCCCTTGTATTCCAGGAGTCCCTTCTTTTGCTCTTTCCAAGAGTTTCTCTGTGTTATTTTGCATTTATCCAGTTTCTCGGGTGTAAACTGTTTCTCACCAAATTCTGGAATTTGGGGCGGTAACTTCAAGCACACTTTGTGCCCCTTTGCACCCCCCCCCGCCTTCAGGGGCTCCCACTATGCAAGTTAACACACTTGATGGCATCCCACAGGTCTCTGCAGGGTTTTCCCTTCATTCCTGTTTTTCTGGTAGGACACTTTCACCTGGCCTATTAATTTAAAATAATAAATTATTTTTATTGTGTTCAAGTTTGTCAAATACTTCTACCAGTTCAAATCTGCTATTCACCCCTCTATTAGATTTTATTTACTGTATTTTTCTGAACCAATATTTCTATTTATTATTATAATTTCTATCTCTTGTTATTCTCTATTTGGTGATTGTTCTCACATTAGTTTTTTAAAAAATGGTTTTAGTTCTTTGAATGTGTTTTTAAAAGCTGGTTTAAAGTTTTTATTTAATTAAGTAAACATCTAGGCTTCTTCACACTTTCCTTTGCACGTCTGGTAAACTTTTGTTGAAAACTAAACACTTTATATAATGTAGCAACTCGGGATAGAAGAGTCCCTTCACATCCTTGGGATTTGTTGTTTGCTCTTTGTTCAGTGACCTTCCTGCACTAATTCTGTGAAGTCCTACACAATTAGCAGAAGAGTAGTCCTGTAAAGTCTTACTAATTTCTTGGCTGTGAATGGCCACTTCATCTATTTTGTTAGCTTAAAGACCAGCTAATGGTTGGACAGAAAATCCCCTAAGTGCCCTGACCCAACTCTCTGTCAAGTGCGGTAAACGTTTCGGGACCCGACTTCAACACTCCAACATGAAGTTCACAATTCTGCCTTCGCGTCCACCTCCTGCTGGCAGAGCCTCAGGTTCTGCCACAGCTCAGCTGTGCTGCCTTCATGTCTGCCTTGGGCATGCAGACAGCCTTGCACACGCCTGTGCCCTTCTATGTATCCATAAATCCCCAAGAATATCGCGGAGCTTTTCCAAACCCTCTTACAGATGTGTCCTTCCTCAGCTTTCCCCTTTGTGTTTCGGTCAGCCTTGTGCTAGCCCCAAGGGGCATCACGACCTAAAAGCAGCTGCTGTGTTGCTAAACAACTGCAGCTGTTTCCCACAAAGAGGCTGAAGGTGGGGCTGTGTGCAGACACTGAGGGAGGTCAGGTCAGATAAAGATGGAGCTCTGAGAATACAGCTCTTCAGCAAGGCACCAAACAGGTCAAACCATGACAATTCCCTGCAGGAGGGCTTTTGGGGGAGCCTGAAGCCCCTTCCCAGGCTACTAAGGAGCTGGTTTTCACAGCTGGTATAGTTACAAGGCTATTCATTTTCAAGTCTACCCTGGAACTGGGAAATTTAAAATGCTACAAAACTCGTTCGTTTTTACTGAATAAATGCTTTTTAGATGGTCAGAAGCCTTTAGTTAATTTTTAAAGTTCTTAAAAAGTTTATTTTGACTTTTACAGTTTTCATTGTTTTTATGGGAAAGCAGGTTTCCATAGTTAATTTCCTTGATAACATTAACATTTCAAGGAAGCCATTTTTACAGTTACAACAATTGCATACTAATTAATACCTTTTTCTTACAATTATGTTTTTAAGATTTAAAAAAGCAAATACTTCTAAGTATAAATGTCATGGGGATTTTTAAAAAGGCTCCCTTTCTCATCTGGCATTTCAATTATTTCATATTTAGTTATCCAAGTCAGAACCCCAAGCCTCAGTTTTCTCAAATGTACAAGGGAAGTACTGTCTTCCTCGCAGGGTTCAGAGGATTGAGAATATGTAAAACTACTGCAAACTACAGAAACAAAAACAGCATGGTGCTGGCAAAAGGGGAGTCACACAGACCAATGGAATCCAGAGCCCAGAAATAAACCCTTACATATACAGCCAATTAACTTTCCAATAAGGCTGCCAAGACAACTGAAGGAAGGGCAGTTTTTACAACAAATTTTGCTGGGAAAACTGGATACCCAAATGCACACGAAGTGGATCCTTACCTTTCACCACATACAAAACTCAAAATGGATCAAAAACCTACCTGTAAGAGCTACAACTCTAAAGCTCTTAGAAAACCTTCATGACACGGGATTTGGCAACACCGTCTCAGATATGGCCCCCAAAGCACAGGCAACAATAAAAACAGACACACGCGACTTCAGTAAAATTTAAGATTTTTGTCCACCAAAGGACACTATCAAGGGAAAGGACACAAAAAAGAGAAACTATTTGCAAATCATGTATCTGATAATGGATTGCTATTCAAAATATATAAAGAACTCCTACAACAACAAAAATAAAACTACTAAAAATAGGCAGAAGACGTGAATAGGTATTTCTCCACGGAAGGTATACAAACAGCCAATAAGCACATGAAAAGATGCTTAGCATCGCAAGCCATTAGGGAAAGTCAAATCACACCACAGTAACATAACACTTTTTACCCCCATTAGGACATTATCAAAAACAAACACAAGTGTGGGTGAGGATGTGGAGAAACTGGAACCCTTGTACTTAGCTGGCGGAAACGTAAAACGGTATGGCCACTCTCAAAAACAGTTTGGGGTTCCTTAAATTAAATACAGAAGTACGCAATCCAGCAACTACGCTCCTAGGTATATACCCAGAAGAATTTAAAGCAGGGACTCAAACAGATACACATACAAAATGTTCACAGCAGCATTATTCACAGTAACAATAAAGGCCATCAATCTAAGCGTCCAGCAACAGATGAACAAAATGTGCACACACATACAATGGAATACTATTCAACCATAAAAAGGGATGACAGTCTGATACATGTTACAGCATGAATGGCACCTGAAAATATATGAAGACACACAGAAAGAACAAATATTGTCTGATTCCACTTACATAAGATGACTGAAACAGTCAAATTCAAAGAGAGAAAGCAGAACAAAGGTTACCAGGGGCTGGAGTTGGGGGGGAGGTAACAAGTACAGGGTTTGTCTGGAATGATAGGAAAGTTCAGCAAATGGCGATGGTCACACAATACTGTGAATGTACTTAATGCCTCTGCACACTTACAAATGATTACAATGGTACATTTGGCTACACAGATTTTACTCTTGTAAATTTTTAAATGGCCCTCACCACATTTGGTGAGCTTTTTGCTCCTCGGCTGAGATGGTAATTACAGAATGTGTTTAGGTGATACTTTATGATAACATCTTGGTTGGTAGTGATGATAAGCAGTGCCCACCCCAAAAACACACACATGTGAGCACACACACACACAGAACACTGCACTCGATGCTCGACCAAGTATCTGTAATATCTACCAAATATTACCGCTACATTCTGCCAAGGACCACACACCCAATGAATTCACAGCAACGCAGAGTTCACAGCCTCCCATCGTGACAGATTAGAACACATACGGTCTCACAGCACAGAGCTTATATTCACAAGTAACTTTTTGCTTAAAGACAAAATTTCAATTAATAATCACAATGGGAATTCAGTTATTTAATGCAACAACTAATCTAATGTCACCAATAAAATCTAAATAGTTATATCGCAAAACCAGAGTTATATTGAGTGGACATGCAGTAATAGTCTATACAATGTAACGTTACACCAGAAAAAAGGAATTGAATACAAAATTTCACTGATTTTTGGTGGTTTTCAAATTTCATGGCGCAGATTACCAAAAACAACTGTAAAAACAGATTTTAAGTATTTTCAATAGGATGGTAAAAAACTGAATTGAGTAAGCCTGTGAAGTTTTCACATCGGGCCGAAGATGTGAAACACCGAGGCAGCCCCAATCCGCCAAACGTGACAGACAGCTCCTAGGCAGGCTTCCGTCTCGGCGGTTCTGGAGGGCTAGTGCCCCGGCAAAAACCCCTCGGGGCTAATTTCTCAATGTGAACACGTCTTTGTAAATACTGTGACAATATAAACTTGCAAACATACCTGAAATTAGAACAGAGACGAAAAATAACACACAAGTTCATCTTGTTTCTGACCCACCATCACAAAGCCACCTGGGTTCAGATGCTGAACACTCACTGTCCCTCAATATACAGCGCAATGAACGAGACCAGAATGACTTTTACCCTACTGGCTGACATTCTTCTACAGAATTATCTCCTACTACACATCAAGGCAGGTCTCAAGCTCCATTAACTTGCTTCTCTAGAGTGTAATTAGCAGAGCACCAAATATATAAACTGATATATGGCAACCCAAAATACAAAACACACTTTTCAAACAGAAGCAAATATTCCCCCCCACTGTTAGTTCCATGTGCCATGTTATCCTTAACTCACACAGCTACCGACATAAAAGAACTGGGGAAGCTCTGAACATATCTTGTACTTTTCATCAAAGCTAAAGTGCAATATATCTCCACATATCTGGTATTTTAATAGAAAAAAATCATCAAACATACGTAATACAGGAACTGAAGTGACAGGAGAACTAATACCAAGAAAAGCTTCTTTAAATATATACTTGAAGACTACATAAGACCAATATAATATTTCTTCAGTAAAATCTGTAAATGAACCAAGTCCTTATTGAACTTGAGATTTTGTTTGATTCTCTTTCCCAGGATCAGAAATTCCAAAATTAGAGGCGGGAGGGGATGGGAAAAAATAACACTGCATGACAATGGTCACTCCCTTCACAAAGAGCCTTTTTTTAAAAAGAATGAGATATTATGGAATAAAATATCATGAAAGCAATAATCCTATGAGAATTGACTTTTAAGCACAGTAAATTTGAGTCTTGGTCTTCATGAAGATACTACAGCTTATATAGAAAACTATAAATATACGAGACTCCAGGAAAAAAAGTCAAAATACAATTTCACATTCTGTAAGGCCTAAACTTTGAGGGAGGGGAAAAGATGGCCAACTGAATCCTAAGAATACAGAACTCCAAAAAATTCCTGGGTCAAAGGGTGCTCCAAATGGAACCACACTTTGTGAAGACACAGAACTTAAGATATATTTTTAAAAGGAAAGAAAAAGTTCTGAATAACTGCTGTCCCTTCCAAAAAGGAAATCTTAAATTAAGGGGAAAAGATTCTAATAGTGTAAACGAATCTGGCTCAGGAAGAAAACTGAACATATCCAAGATTCTGTCCATAAAAGTAATGATGATACATCTTTCATAATAAAGAAATAGGCTATAAAAAAGTTCATTCTCCGAATTGGTTTTAGTAAAAGCTCATTTGTGCTCCTTTGTGGGTGCATAATAAAGTTCCATGGGTTTGTTCACTTTCCAATATTTCTCACTGACCAATTCCAAAGAAAAAGAGCCATTTAATACCTAAAAGAAAAAAAGAAAGAATGGATTATGAAACCTGCTCAAAGAACAGTAATAGTGAGCTGGAACAACATAAAACTCCACTTAAAAATAAAAACTTAAGATTAACTACTTGCCATTTATACTATTCCTAAAAGATACCTGAAAGTTAACTACTGCGTTCTCTCTCTCTCAGGGTGTCAGGGCCCCGCCCTGCACCATTTTATTAGGCCCCACCCTATCACCTGCCACCCCCAGACGGTCCCTGTTTCCAGGGCCTGTTGTTTTCAATACTCACAGTGAACTGACCACTGGCAGTTGCTATGTAGATGGTATACTGCTTCTCACTAGCTGTATCAAGGTTCATCTGGTTTGACTCTCCTTTGCTTCGAAGTTCTTCTAACGCTAACCTCACAGCCAGATACTTGGATAAGTGATCAACGGTGGCATTACCAGAAGTCTTTATGTATCTGGATAAATAAATCATTAGAAATTTAATTGCTAGATTAATGATGAAAATGTACTTAAGTTATACAACTAATATATTTCTATAAAATGTCTCACTTATTGACAAAATAATATCAGAAATTTATTCATCTATTATCTAAAAATTTATTATTGAAAGTAGACTATCTGTCTACCCAGGCCACAAAAGCATCCATAAAATATGATATGACGTGACAAAAATCGAATAGAAATACACACAGTGCTGAGAAAAAGGACATACCCCTCAACCCCAGTGATCAAAGGTCTGCTGTCCACAGCATTGAGAATATGACCAATTTCTTACTGTCGAAGCATCCATCGACCTTCTGGTGTTTAAGACTAAGCATAAAAGTACTAATCTTGGGATATTTTTAAAAAACACATGGTGTACTCGTCAACAATATCACTCACTGAACCAGCATTTATCTGATGCCTGTCTGCACTCGAAGGCAGGGAATGTGTTGGGATACAGCAGTAAGGCAGCCACCTTCACCAGTATAAATTTTGGAGCCTGTTGGCGCCCCAGTATTATTAAGAAATTTAAACGATCTTTTTCCTCCACTATGTAGGAGGGTGATTCTTTTCAGATAGGCAAGCGTGGATGGGGAGCATGTGAGGAAGAAGTCAACAACCTAGAGAGCAAGAATATATAAACGAAGCATGGTAGTCAGAGGGGTGACAAATATTGCCCTCATTCCTCATGCAAAATTGCCTTTTAATTCCCAGTGAAGTTTTCTGAACTCAGATCACCCACGACCACCCCGCACACTTACCTCGTCTGCGCACTGTCGTCCTTCTCCATGAGCGTGGGGTGGGGCCTGAACACAAGCTCGATCTCACTGGCGCCGTCCATCACCGGGTCGATGGCCACCGCCGCGCTGCTGTTGTCCAGCTCAAGCCCCGAGTCGTCGGACGTTTTGGTCCGCTTGTTGCTGGGCCCCGCCTCCTGGTTGCTGTGGGTGGACGCGTTGCTGCAGTGAGAGCTGTCACCGTTGTCCTCGGCCCCACTGCCATTTTCAATCTGCTGTTTCTTGCCTCGCTGTAATCTAGTTAAGGAGACAAAAACGGGGGGCAGAACATTTAAGTTCAGGTATTTTTAATGAGTCAGTTTTGAAGCATGTTTACTGAACTTTAGAATTGTAAAAAATCTTGATAATTGAATGTGCTTCAAGTTGGATAATGGCATTTATTTTTCACACGTCTCTGCAAGGCATGATTCAGAAATAAAAATTTTAAACTTCTAAGGGAAAATCATGCCTTTTTAAGTAGAAATTCTTACAGAAACAAAATTCAAGAGGAAAGATAATGAAACCTTCCCTGCTGACCTCACCCAAAGTCTGCCTATTCGACGCAAAACTATTCTAATGAGGAAAGTGAGAGCATCTAAGTACAGAAGCAGCTCTCTAACAATCTCAAATAATAAAAACCAATAACGGGGCAAGGTATTTTGCACAGATATCTTATTCACGCATCAAAACCACCACCAAGGCATAATCACCATTTTGTAGTTGGGAAAATGAAGAGACCGAGATTTAAGGCCCATGGCTATGAAGCTAGTAAGCACCATAATTAGAGCTAGGGTGTGATACACATTCTTTCTACCACATTGCCCCTTTCTCTACCTGTATATATAAGAAAAAAGGAGGGAAGCATGATGAAAAAGGAATACAAAAGAATGACATGCATTTCTGAAAATAGTATCATTATCAAATGTTTATGGCCAGAACAAGGAAATAATAGCCCACTGCTTAGGAAAGATGCTCAAGAAATCTTCTGCTTTTCTCCCCAAAATAAAATATTGCTTATGAAATCTATAGGTAATTTCAAAAACCAATAGGGGATGACTAACATGTTAAGCAACAAACTAACTCAAAGAGATATGAACATATACAATGGAATGTTATTCAGTCGTAAAACAACACGGTACAACATAGATGAACTTCGCAAACCTGATGCTAGTGAAATAAGCCAGTCACACAAGGACTATGATTCTATGTAAATTAGTCAAATTCAAAGAAACAGAAAGCAGAACAGTGGTTACCAGGATGGAATGCAAAACTGTTGTTGACTGGGTACAGAGCTTCAGTTTTGTAAGGTAAAGAGTTGTACATGCTGGCTGCACAGCAACGTGAATGTACTTCTACGACTGAAGTGTATACTTAAAAACTGTCATGATGGCCAACTTTTTAAATAAATAAATAGGAAAAACGGTAGTTACCTTTAAGTAAGTGTTTTTTTATCACAATTTAAAAAAATACAAACAGGCCAAAACAATAAAACAAAAGTTGTTTTCAGCTGACTGTAATTTTTTTCAGTTGACCTGTCCTAATGTATTTCCACACTTCTTTCTATTTGAAGTGACGAGAGCTAGATTAGTTCAGGTAGCTGTCATTGAATGTTTGGAAATGGACACCAATAGCCTATTATATCCTGCATTTATTAAACCATATCTATAATGCCACATTCTGTTCCGGAGGCAGCATTACAAGAATTGTACCGAAAGACTCGAATGTCACATGAGGAACAATCGATCAGAAATGTATTCAGTCTTTAGAAAAACATAAAAATTATGTCTGACATTGTTTGAAGCACTTGTAGATGAAAGCAGGACCTGAAATAAGTATAGAATCCAACTGAAGTATTTTGACAAAGACAGACCAAGATTGCTGCACATAAGAAACTAATTATATTTCAGTATAAAGAAAAAAAAATTTTTAAAAAGGCATGCATTCAAAATATTTACTGAGCAGCTACTCAAGCCGATCACGGTTCCAAGTCTTGGTGTTGTAAGAATCAATCACACTGACAGTCTCTACCAACTTAGGGCTTACATTATTCCCGTGCAGCGGGTAACAGATAAATGTCAGAGAATGATGCCTGTAGAGAAAAACCGGGCGTGCAGGGTGAGAAAGTGTGGAGGCCCGAGGTGAAAGACGGAACTCGGCAGGCAGCTGAGGACCGTGAGAGAGTGCACCAAGAGGCTCGCGCTAAGAGGAGGGTTTCTGAAAGTCGCGGTGAGTGCCAAGGCCCCAGGCGGAAGAGTGTTGGACGTGTCTGAAGAACAGTAAGGAAGTTGTAGTACACTTGTCAACAAATGAAAGGTGCTCCTCCCTCTTACCCCCAGCACTAGAAATGCACAAACAAAACTGAAGGCCTAGCTGCAAAAGATTTTGCAAAGAGGATTCTTTCTCCTGGTAAAAGACTAAGTTAAATAATTATTAACATCTCTCTAATTCTTAGGACTGTGTAACTCTTTTAAAAAATATATATTCAAAACATAATACCTTATAAGTATGTATGGTGCAAGGTGGGTTCTAGACATATGGGGGCAGGAGGGGACCACTTTGTAAAGTACACAATTATTTAACCACTATGCCCTGTACACCTGAAACTACAACAAATTATTCTGAATGTAAACTGTAATTGAAAAAAAATTAAAAATTTATTACTTTATTTTACTTTGCTTAATACAATTGCAGGTCAGTTTAGTACAGTCAGAATGGAGCCTGCCCATCTTTCCACCTCCACGCCAGGGGCTGAAGACTGCACTCCGAAACCACTCCTGGAGCCCTAGAGAACGATGTCTGGACCCTAGTCAAAGACTCGAATCCACTGCACTTGGGCTGAGGTGTTTCTGAAGGCCTGGGATAAAAAGCTTTCCAAGTGAGTCTGATATTCAGCCGAGGTGAGAACCACTAGATACGGACAGGACTCTACCAGCATCTCCTACTTTGGAAAATGATGAGGCTTGAATACATTAGGGGATGTCAGAAAGGAAAACAGGATGGGGGTAAGAAGGTGCCCACGTTACACAGGGTCTTAGAAGTCATCATTCAGGTCCTCTAACCCAAGTGTTAATAGAAGCTATTAGAGACTTCGAAGCAAAGGAGAACCACGATTGACTTTCAATTTCACGAAGTCACTCTGGCTGCTGTGCAAAGAATAGACTACATGGGTAAGTGTGCAAAGTACAAATATCAATCACGAGGCTTTTTCAGTACTTCAAATGGAAGACAATGGAGGCCTACAACAATCTAGATATATTAGAAGGAAAGATAAAAATGAATTTATTCACAGATTGGAATACAGAATGTGAGGAAAAAGAGCTGTTAAGGGTGACTCCAAAGTTTTTGGCTAAAGCAAGTAGAATGATGGAGCGGCCATCGACTGAAATGAGCAAGAATAAAGGAAAGTAGGGGGTGAGAACAAAAAGTTCAGTAGAATACGTAGTTAAGTTTGACATAAGAAACAGCTAGTAACGTACAAAGGGAAGCAGGAAAATATGGTCTCCTGAAAGCTGGGTGAAGAAAACTATTCAAGGAAACATTAATTTGTCAAATTCTGTAAGTAAGATGGGGTCTGAGAAGCAGCAATTAGATTTCACCACGTGGATACCACCAGTAACTTTTGACAAGGGTGACGTGAGGGACTACAGAGGTTCAGGAGGGAATAGGAGGGAGAAGTAGAGAGTGAGCAGTCAACTCCTCCAAGCTTTGCTATACAGTCAAGAGGAGAAATAGAACTGTGGGTAGGTGGAGGGTGAAGTGGGTATAAAAGAGGTTTCCAAAAGTGCTGGTACAATATTTCAAATGGAAACCCAGGCATATATGACACCTGGAGACATATAACACACTTGAATGAAAAAGTAATCATGTAGAACTACTATTTGTTACTGCATTTTGTCTTTTTTCGAAATGGAGGCTGTGAAGTAAAAATCCAAAATTTAATGAACTATTCAGAAAACTGCCACCCCCCGGCTCCCCGCCCATTACCTGTTCAGGGCCTGTATCTTCAGCCCTTCCTCAATGCTGTGACTGAGTGCTTGCTGATTATTGTGCTTGTTGATCCTGGCTAAGACTCTCTCTTGATGAGCTTCGTACTCATCACGACTTGGATAAATTTTGCTGATGAGTGCATCGAAGTTTGGGTCTGGCCTTAGTGATCTTTTAGAAACTAGCTTTTTCCGACATGTAGGACATTCTTTATTGCTAAATTTAAAAAAAAAGGAAAAATGTGAACAATACCAGTATCTTTAGGCTGCAGACAAAAATATCTAGCTTTGGGAATAGTTATTATCTTTAATACCTTTACTAAGTCACAGAAATTTAAACTAATTAACTTAAACTTTCTTTAAAATCTGACTAGTGGGTAAGCAAGAGTTTGGAAACCTCAGATACTCTATACTACTTGCCCAGAGAGAAAAATTTGAATATTCCCAATAACTTATATATACCCATTTTTTGAAACAGCAATCAATCCTTTCTTAATAAAAATTTTCCCTTTCTAATTCCATGACATGCAAAGAAAAACTAACCACCTCTATATTAATTTATGTTATTAATTCTTTTAGTAAAACAACATTCAGCTCTGGCTGGTGTGGCTCAGTGGACCGAGTGTCAGCTTGCAAACCACAAGGTCACACACAGTTTGATTCCCAGTCAGGGCACATGCCTGGGTTGCAGACCAAGTCCCCACCTGGGGGTGTGCAAGAGGCAACTAGTCAATGTATCTCTCACACATAGATGTTTCTCTCCCTCTCTTTCTCCCTTCTTTCCCTTCTCTCTAAAAAGAAGTAAAATTAAAAACTAAAAATAGCATTCATAAGGATATTATTTTATATATTTAAGTAGAAAAACCATGGCCTCATGCTTTGTAATCTCCTCAGAACAAATACTCATCCTTATAAAGTTTCTAAAATTGTATAAAATCAAAACAAAGATTCTCCAGTAATTAAAATGCAGACTTCAGAAAAATGTCCAATTCTCAAATGAATACTTCCAGAGAAGGTATCTCTCACAACCCACAGCGCACTGTCCCAGTGTAACTGGAGCACTGAGTGTAACTCATTTCCAACATACCCACTCCTGAGGGCCGTGATAATGCAGTCTGCACAAAAACGATGTAAACACTCCTTTGTAGTCATGGTGTTCTTCAACATGTCCAAACAAATCGGGCACATTAATTCACTGTGCAGACTTCGAGGTGAAACCACAATTTCCAAGCCATCTGTTATTGCCTCCTGTAAAAGATGCAACTTAAAGTTTAAATGCTAAATGCTGTATTTTTATTATGGGTAAGTTCACTTATACAAAAGTATCGAAAATGACAAAATTGAAGATCTACGTACCAGTCACCCAGCCACTACCACTGTAAACTCACAGTCAATCTCATTTCAGCTGTAATTTCCCCCAATACCCTTCACTTCCTCCACCATTGCATTATACAGATCCTCTTAATTTAATGCTAAAGATAATATAGTAATGTGTTTAAACTAATAGTAAATTAGCCTGACATCATTTGAAAAAGCATTAAGTTTGCAATCAGATGCCTTAGGTTCTACTTCTAGCCATATTACCTAGTTATGCGGCTCTACTCTAAATAACATTGTTTCTTACCCTGCAAAATGAGGAAGTCAGGGCTAAATAAACCCTAAAAATTCTTCCATCTTAAAAAAAAAAAAAACAAAACACCATTGTGCTAATACAGTGGTCCCCCCTTATCTGCGATTTCACTCTCTGAGCTTTCAGTTCCCGTGCAGTCAACCGCAGTCTGAAAATTTAAGTGGAAAATTCCAAAAACAAACAATTCAGAAGTTTTAAATTGTGCCCTGTTCTGAGTAATGTGATGAAATCTGCACTGCCCTGCTCCAACCACTCGGGACATGAATCACCCCTCTGTCCGGAGTATCCACGTTGTATACACCGCCCATACCTCGGTGGCTTAGGAGTCATCTCGGTTATCAGATCAACTGTCTCAGTATCACAGTGTTATGTTCAAGTAACGCTGTTTTACTTCCTAATGGCCCCAGAGCACAGGAGTAGTAATGCTGGTGATTCGGAAATGCCAGAGAAGCCATACAGTGCTTTATTTAGGTAAAAAAGAGCTTACTAAGATCTATAGTAGGAAAGAATCTTCGTAGCCATGCAACTGGCTACTTTATAAATTAAACTTTACCCTGACTATGTGTGTATAGGAACACAGTATGCATAGGGTTCAATACTATCTGTGGTTTCAGGCCTCCACTAGGTGTCTGGAAAGGTAATCCCCGTGAATAAGAGGGGATTACTGTAAATTACATACTTCATGCCATCCAGCAAAGAGATTCCAAGTGTTCTCTAATTTATGAACAGTTTAACAGCATTTCATGTGTAAATCACTTTTAGAACTCTAAAATGTCTTGGTCCATAGAAGCAATTCTACACAAAGTGGTCAGGTTCTTGGGCTAACCTACAAACTGACTTAGACTATAGTACATCTGAAGTGTAACAAGTATTCGTATTTCTACTTGTCATGTCTGAAAAATGTTACAGCGACACAATGCATTTAGAGCACCCATGTACACATCTCCCAGCTACAGGGAGATCAGAGACTCCTACTTCATCCCCGCCACCACTATCCACTCACTCTTCCCACAAGATGGCATTCAGAACAAATCACCCAGCTCTAAAGCCACCAGTACTGCCTCCTATGGATAAGAAAAGAGGTCCAATAAGTGACTATTGAAAAGGAAGATGCAAGTAGAAATAAGGCTTCCCATATGTTAATGACACTTCCTGTTTCCACTGCCTCTCCATCATACTTATTGTCTCTACAGGGTCAAAGATGGATGACCCCACAGAGACAGACACAGAAACCACAGATATTGTCCATACAGAACTCAAGTGAAAGATATTTACATTTAAAGTGCCTATCACTATTATCAAGTGTCTGTTATGTTTCAACCTCTCTATATAAAGCACTTTCTATATTTTATTTTGCTTAGTTTAATACGAACAAAAACTTCTGATTTAGGAATTATAACCTCTGATGAGGAAATACCAGAGAGAGTGATGATGACTCAGCTAGTCCTCCTCTTTCCGCTTAGGAAAAACCCGCCTAGCAAAATCCTAGCCCTGGACACACGCAGCCAGCCACGTCCTCCATGCCTGTACCTGTGCAGGTGTGTAGCTCTGTGGAGGGGATCTCACAACCTGACTCAGATCACTAAAAACTTCACCAGCTCCCAATGGGTATTCAACCCTGCTGCGCAACCGGTTTCTCTGACAAACTCATTCTTCTTTCGCTACACTATTGCTCATCTTTTCTTCTATCTGCAGACCTTCTCCACCTGAACATTCAATAAATCACCTTACCTCAAATTTCATTAAAAAAAGAGCTCTCTCAGTTTCTATGAAATCTTTACAAACCGTCTTCTTTCTTGCTATGAGAAAGTCTGCCTCTTCCTATCAAAAGGACATCCCTTCCTACCTTCTCGAGTGTGTCACTTGTACTATGCTGTGCGCTCACACTTCGGTAAGCTCTCCTCCACTAAATCAGCCTAGAGTAGTATCTCCGTAGAGATGCTGCAGAGAGAGATGTGAATAATGTGCCTTAGAGCTGGCTGGGGGCGAGGGGAGAGGGAAGGGGGGGCGAGGGGAAGAGGTCAACAGGGCTCTCTGTCCCATCTTATAAACACAACAGATTTTAAAACCTAACTCCAGGTTCCCCTCCAGCTTGCACTCCATTTCTCTGCTCCTCTGCAGAGCCAAACTTCTCTGAAGAATTGACTATGCATCTCACTTTCCGCTCCTTCAACAGAGCAGCACCATCTACTCAAGTGGACCCCTTGTCAAAGTCACCGATGATACACTGCTAAATCAAATGTGCACGTTTGTAAGCCTCATCTTAGCCATCTTCCGAACAGTGCGGAACACAGTAACTGCATCCTCCTCCTTGAAACATTTCCTCCTAGGTTTTGTCCCCTCTCTCCCATTTTTCCTTACTTTTGTCTGGCTGTTCCTTCTCTGTCTCCTTTGCTGGTCCCTTGTCCACTGCCTGATGTCTAATTGTCGAAGCTCTTCTGCCTTGAGTTCTGGGCCCTCTGCTCATCTTTCTCTAGGTGACCTTACCCAGTCACACTGTTTTATGATAAATGCACTGACAATCTCTGAAATTTTGTATTTGGTCCAGACCCCTAGTTAGCATCTCTGCCTATCTTCTAGGCATCTAGAAGTTAGATAGAACTTAAGTTCAGTTTTAAGTATGCTTACCTCCTTTAAGCCTGCTTCTTCCTCCAGTCTTCTCCATCTTTACCTTCTCAAAATAGGCTCTCCTAGTTCCCCAGTTATTTATTACAGCACTGAGGACTTTTCCTTTACCCAATCTCTCAAATGTTTAATTCTATGGATATTTACTTTTTAAATGTCTATAAACTCTAAGGTAGGGGTATCCAACCTGTGGTCCACAGGTCACATGGAGCCCAGGATGGCTATGAATGTGGACCAATGCAAAATCATAAATTTACTTAAAACATTATGAGATTTTTTTTGTGACTACATGTCTCAAAGTATTTAATGGGTGGCCCAAGATGGCCCTTCTCCTTCCAGTGTGGCCCAGAGACACCAAAAGGTTGGACACCCCTGCTAAGGGTGTTGCTACAAGTTTTATTCACCACTTCACCAAGTGTGTACCTTAGGAGCTGGTAGAATATGCACTCAAGTTATTTGTTGAATGAATGAATGAATGGTCAACCAAACATACGTAAGTCAGGACTATTTGTATATAAATTTATTATTACTGTTATATTCTTTCAAGTTTCCTAAAAACGTATGTCAATTTACACAGGTCTCATATTTCCCCTAAGTTATCTTAGTGTATATTACCTGAGGTGTTCGTTGTAATTCATATAAACTGAGTTCCCATGTTTTGCTTAATGGTTGAGTTCCATTCGTCTGCACAGCCTGAGACATTGCTAGGAATAAAAAGAAAAATAATTTTAGTATGTGAAGGAGAAGTAAGCCTAAAAAATGATGTTTAGTCATTTTAAATACTGAGAATAAAATAATAAGAAATTATACACTGGCTCCTTAAAAGTTAAAAGAAAAGCTCAAGAATCTCTCTGTTTATAAACATGAGATACTTGAGAGCAAAAGAGACCATCACTGATCTCTGAATGCCCAAAAGCTGGCATGCAGGAAGTACCTAAGTATAGAAAACTGCCTTAACCCAAAATAATACTTCTTTTTTAAATTCATGGTCATCGAACTTAGAACTCAGTCAGGAAGATTTCAGGCTCTGCATCATGGCCATCTAGTCCAACTTTTGCCAAAAATACAAAATCTGCTTTCTAGCACTTTAAGCCACTTGTCTTGCTGTTCTTCTTAACTAGCCCCACCCTCAGGAAAAACTGGTAACCAGAACCTAAGCTGCTGGGGTATTATCCAGGACCTAGCTGACCTGAGGAAGGGAATTACCCACCTCCTGCCCATTCTAGCCATCCTGTTCCCACCTACTGAGGGAAGAAGGGGAGGGGAAAAACTAAGAACCACTTGTGAAGTGCCCACAGTCCAGAGGCATAGGCTCCCTGCAAGACCGAGACCTAATTATAGGATTACAGAGTCCTTTCCCTCCCCCTACACCTCACCACAATACTAAAGGCCTGTTTATAGCAGTTCCTTTTGCATGGGACATCATGTCCTGCTACGTAGAAAAAATTACAAGGCATACAAAAAGGTAAAAAACAAAATGTGAAGAGACAAAGCAAGTATCAGAACCAGACACGGCAGGGATGCTGGAGTTATGAGACCAGGAATTTAGGACAACAATGATCGACAGGCTAAGGGCTCTAATGAATAAAGGAGAAAGCACACAAGAATACATGAATGATGTAAGCTGAAAGATGGAGATCCTAAAAAGAACCAAAAAGAATTGCTAGATCAAAACCTTTGTAACAGACATGAAAAATGTCCTTGATGGACTTGTCGGTAGACTGGATAAGGTTAACCTCTGAGCTAGAGGATACACCAACAGTACCCCCAAACATTAAAAAGCAAAAGAACAAAGACTGGGAAAAAAAGAACATAATATCCAAGGACTAATAACTATAAAACATGTAACTTATGTATAATGAGAATATCAAGAGGAGAAGAGAGAGGAACAGAGCGTGTATCTGAAGCCATAATGACTGAGAATGTCCACAAATGGATGTTACATACCAAACTCCAGGTCCAGGAAGCTCAGAAATCACCAAGCAGAATAAATGCCCCCAAAACAATACCTTGACATATCATTTTTTAATTTTAGAAATTTAAGATTAAAAAGAAATTCTAAAAGAAGCCAGAGGGAAAAGGTTATACTTGCTTGAGTAGAAAAAAGTAGATGCAAAGTACAATGTATGTCCCATGCTTTTTTTGGACTTCCTTGTTTTTCATTGATTACAGTTGCCTACCCCAGTGTCTTAAATAACTTCATATACCTTATATTTTCTCCTATAACCACAAATGAGCCTACTTTGTAATGAGCCTGCTTTTCAATAAAACTTAAAAAATGAGGTAAAATATTTAGAAAGAAAAGAAAATGAACCTTACATGATACATAAAGGGAAAGAATTACTGCTTACCAATGCTGTTCTTACATGACTTAACTGGGGATCTTGAAAGTGGAGTATGTGATGTATGTGTTCTCCTGAATTGCACAAAAGCTTTCTAGGGGGCTCTATACAGAACTTCGTGAATTTTAAGGGAATTTAATTTCCAGATTCTCAATTTTCTCGAAGCACTTTACCATAATTGATCTGCCTGAGAACAGACCTATTTAGCCAGGTAGGTCCCTGTCCTTGCCCTAATCTTTTCATAAGATTACGTATCATTCATTTACTCATTTAAATACTAATTATCTACTGCAGTGTGCAAGATGCTAGAAGAGCAGCAAACAAAACAAATACGCATACAATACATTTTAAAACTTTTAAGTGCTATATAAAAGATACTAAAAAAAGAGCTTTGGATTAGGGAATCAAGAAGAAAAGGAGCAACTTAAGACAGGGGCATCAAGGAAGGCCTTTCAAAGAACTAGACACATTAAAACACGGAAAGGGTCAGTGTGGCTGGTAGCAAAGAGGAAAACATGGTAGTAAGAGGTTACAGAGGTTACAGAGGTAGTAAGAGGTTACAGAGAGGCTACAATGGTGACGTTCCCAAGAATCAAATGGAGTTCAAGTAGAAAGGCAAAGGCCGCACTGGAATGGGTAAAGAGGAAATCAAAATTGAAATGGTTAAGTTCTTTATAAATGAATGAAATGAAAATACTACCTTGTTGAAATACATGAGATGTGTAATGAGAAATCTCCCTCACATTTATAAACTTCAATTTTTAAATAAGAAAACCATAAAGACTCTAAAAAAGATGAACCAAGCATTAGAAATTAGAATATAAACCTAAAGAAAGGCGGAAATGATCACTATAAAAGCCCAAATCCAACAGAAACAACAGCTAAAATATAAAAACAAAAAACATTAAAAAAATTCCTTATTCACAAAAGCAAAACTCAGTAAAATTCTTAATTTAAAAAGTCAGGAGCAAAACAAGATTGCCCTACAACACTCTGCTGAAAGTCCTAAAATGTGCCACAAATTTTTTTAAAAAGAGAGAAACATTGGAAAAGGAAGTGACAAAGTATCAGCTGCAGAGAACACAGCCTAGAAAATCCAGTAGAATCAAATTAAAAACACGCCAAAAAAAGCCACAGATTTCCTGCAAACCACAAATAACCATTTAGATGTATTAAAACAAGGAAAGACATCATAAGCTAATTTAAAAGCTAAGCAATAGACAGGGAGAAAATATTTGTACCATATTATAACCAAAGGCCAATAATCTCTACTGAATCCTCCCCCAAGTCAATTTAGAAGACAACTCACTACAGGCAAAGTGATAAATGGGTAATTAACAGAAAAATACTAGTGGCCAATAAAATTGAAATGTGCTTGGCTTCACTAATAATCACTTAATTGTTCTATTTTTTGTCTGTGCTACAGACAAAATTAAAAGTGACTGATAATATCCAGTGTTAGCAGATGGCGCAGAAAGCAGGAATTCTCAAACCGCTGCCGTGCACGGTGGCATGGTTATAGGGACGGAGCACTTCGGTATTTAAGGCACAATTACAGTATTAGGCATGAGAAACGTCCTCCCTGACATGGAGGCTGATTTAATCAAGCTATGTGGCACTATGCGGAAATCTCTGTGCAACTGCACTTCCCACTTTTTACTGTCTGTGATCAACACACACTTAAGAACTTACTGGATGATGTCATTTTATACACGTTCTTTAGAAGTGTAAGAGTAGAAACAGCAGCTCCTAGAACTTCGGTACAACATGTATTGATATTTTAAGACAAACAGATACCTTAAACTCTAAAATAATCCCATTTATCCTTTTAAAAATTCAATAAAAATAGACTTCCAGCCAAGATGGAGGTGTAGGCAAGATACACTTTCCCTCTTCACACAACCAAATAAGACAACAAATATAACCAGAACTGCAGAAAATCAAACTGTATGGAAGCCCCACAACCAAGGAGTTAAAGAAGAAACATTCATTCTGACTGGCAGGAGGCACGGAGACGAAATCCGGGGCAGGGAGGACTCCTGGCAAGGCAGCGGCTGCAGAGTGGGCGATCCAACATTGCATGCAGATAAACCAGGAGGAACAACTGGGGAGCAAGACAGACCACCGCAACCCAGGGTTCCAGGGCAGGGAAATAAAGCCTCAAACCTCTGACTGTAAATATCTGTGGGGGTTACAGCAGCGGGAGAAACTCCCAGCTTCACAGGAGAGTTCATTGAAGAGACTCACAGGGTTCCAGAATGTACACAAACCCACCCACCCAATAATAAGCACTAGAAGGACCCAATTTTGCTTGTGGGTAGTGTGGGAAGTGACTTAAAGCCAGCAGAGAGCTGAGCAAGCAGCATTTTTCCCTCTCGGACTACTCCCCGACATACAGCATCACAAGGCAGCCAAATAGGCTGCCCCACCCTGGTCAATACCTAAGGCTCCGCCCCTTACATCATAACAGGTGCGTGGAGACAAAGAAATATGGCCCAAACGAAAGAACAGATCAAAGCTCCAGAAAAAATACAACTAAGCAATGAAGAGATAGTCAAATACCAAATGCACGTTTCAAAATACTGGTAATCAGGATGCTCACAGAATTCGTTGAGTATGGTTGCAAAATAGAGGAAGAAGTGAAGGCTATACAAAGTGAAATAAAGGAAAATATTCAGGGAACCAACGGTGATGGGAAGGAAACTGGGACTCAAATCAACGGTTTGGACCAGAAAGAAGAAATAAATAGTTAAGCAGAACAGAATGAAGAAACAAGAATTCAAAAAAATAAGGAGAGGCTTAGGAACCTCTGCGACAACTTTAACATTCCAACATCTGAATCAAAGGGGTGCCAGAAGGAAAAGAGGAAGAGCAACAAATTGAAAACTTATTTGAACAAATAATGGAGAATTTCCCTAATCTGGCAAAGGGAATAGACTCCAGGAAGTCCAGGAAGCTCAGAGAGTCCCAAAGAAGCTGGACCCAAGGAGGAACACACCAAGGCACATCATAATTACATTACCTAAGATGAAACAGAAGGAGAGAATCTTAGAAGCAGCAAGAGAAAAGTAGACAGTTACCTACAAAGGAGTTCTCGTGAGACTGTCAGCTGATTTCTCAAAAGAAACCTTGCAGCCAAGAAGGGGCTGGAAAGAAGCATTCAGTCATGAAAGGCAAGGTCCTACACCCAAGATTGCTCTATCCAGCAAAGCCATCATTTAGAATGGAAGGGAAGATAAAGATGCTTCCCAGGTAAGGTCAAGTTAAAGGAATTCATCATCACCCAGCCCTTATTACATTAAATATTAAGGGACTTATCTAAGAAAAAGATGATGATCAAAAATATGAATAGTAAAATGATAACAAACTCAGAATTATCATCAACTGAACCTAAAACCAACAAAAACAAAACGAACTAAGCACACTAGGCAGGAACAGAATCACAGAAATGGAGATCACATGTAGGGTTATCGGTGGAGAAGGGGAGGGGGGAGAGTGGGGGAAAAGGTACAGGGAATAGGAAGCGTATCTGGTAGAAACAAAATAGACAGGGGGAGGATAATAGTATAGGAAATGGAGAAGTCAAAGAGCTTATATGTACCACCCATGGACATGAACTAAGGTGGGGAGGGGGGAGGAATGCTGGTGGGAGGAGAGGTGCAAGGTAGAGGGGAATATAAAGGGGAGGGAAAAATGGGACAACTGTAATAGCTTAGTCAATCAAATACATTTAAAAAGTAAGAAAAAATAAAAATTCAATAAAATTAACTGTTGTGAATCAAAAGAGAGTATCTGAAAAATAGATGCCAATGAAGAGACTACAACAAAGAACTGTCTCTGCTCTTCGGCCAAATCAAAAAATAATACTCATTGGTCAGTACTGGCTGAATCTTCACTTCTCAGAGTGGGCTCTGTCAAAAATTTTAATGCACTTAAGTTTTGACCTCATGATTCTCTTCATAAATCTATCCAAAAAAATTCTCATACGGATATGAATATATATAAAAATTAACAGCATTATATGTAATACCAAAAAGTCACAAAAGCTTATAAATGTCTGACAATAAGAATATGGCTAATTATGTTATATCCACAGTACAGAATACTATATAGGTGTATGTCTGATGTGGAATTCAACACATGTACCTAATATACATTAAGGTTTTTCTTAGATTTTATTTATTTACTTTTAGAGAGAGGGGAAGAAAGGGAAAAAGAGAAGGAGAGAAACATCAGTGCTAGAGATACATAGAATGGTTGCCTCTTGTAAACCCCCATCTGAGGACCTGGCCCTCACCTATACATGGGCCCCAACCCGGAATTGAACCAGTGACCTTTTGGTTCACAGGCCGGCACTCAATCCACTAAGCCACACCAGCCAGGGCTTAAGATTTTTTTTGAAAAGCAAATTGTTGAGCAAGATGTGTATCACAACCCTATTTTAGCAATTACAATAGAAATCCAAACACCTAAATGATATTTGTGATTTTGAGTTCTGTTCACAACGTCTCTGCCGCATGTCATCCTTTTTACCAATCTTGCTCATTCTCATTCTAGAATCTTCACTACCCCATCCTTCTACCTGGAAAGGCTCTCTTCCCCAAGGATTTTCCCATAACCAGCTCCTTCATACAGTCTAACAAAATTCTAACTTTGTCATTCTTTCACGTCTTCCCCCCAGCAACACAGCACTTTTAAAAGCCCCTGAGCTATCTTATTCACCACAATATTCTCATTACCCTGCACTGTGCCCTGGCACATAGTAGCTACTCAATAAATATTTGCTGAGTAATTCAACAATGGTGATAACTAAAGAAAGGAGCTCAAATTAAGCAATCTTATCATTTCACATGGTCATAACTAAAAAAAGAAATAACTTCTAATTAACATGGGAAAGGGAAAACAAAAGGAAGGTTTATCAGTTGGGTCTATTTTCTTTTTTGTTTAACATTTTATTTATATATTTTTAGAGAAAGAGGAAGGGAGGGGGAGAGAGGGAGAGAAACAGCAATGTGTGGTTGCCTCTCACTTGGCCCCCACTGAGAACCTGGCCTACTACCCAGGCATGTGCCCTGATTGGGAATCAAACCAGCGACCCTTTGGTTCGCATCCTGCACTCAATCCACTGAGCTACACCAGCCAGGGCTATTTGCTAAGCATAGAGAAAATATTTTTATATTTTGGCATGGTTAGGGCTCTGAGCAGAAAAACAAAAAAGAAATCTGTCCTTCAAAGCCTTAAAAACATAAAGATAACTGGAAGAAGTTTCTCTCTAGAAGTATGTGTTTATGTATGGGGGGGGGGGATGAGACTATGAGACTACGGAGACAATCCAGGGGTCTTAGGTTTAGAGACTTGTCTGATCTTCTGGCCCCCAAAGAAAAATTCATTTACATTCCCGAGATTAAGAACCTAGGATCCTCCCCTTATCAACTAAGGAGAATTCGCTTAGAGCTGAGTAACAAGCACACAAGCTCAGACACGTGGTTTTAGGGTCTCAGCCACCAAGTGAACATCTGGCTCTCACTGCACTACTCTGGGGGATGGGCTCGGCCAGAATGGGCAGAAGGGAACTGATGCAGAGGTTGCTCTAATAATTAATCACCCTTTTCCCAGAAGTTGTATGTCTACTTTCAGGATAATATGAGTAAATATAACTATTAAATAGTTATCATTCTAATATACAGAATTTCGTTCCTAAAACTACCCTATATTTCAGCCTTTAAAAATACAGATGTTTGAAAATGAATTTAAAAATTATATTCAGGACAAAAATACATGAAGTCCCCAACTTAAAGACTAAAATGTCTACCCTGTATGGTCAACAGTAGTGTGATAAGCTTGCATGGTGAAGGATGATTACTAGACTAAGTGTGGTGATCACTTTATAAGGCATATAAATGTTCAATCACCATATTGTGCACCTGAGATACATTATACGCCAACTACAGTTAAATAAGAAATACAAGTAAAATAAAATCTCCATTCTAAGGTTTCCATTAAAAAACGTATTACACTTAAGTAATGTATCTGAAATACTAGAAAATTTGTATCTGGATGCTAGGTTCTATTACTTTATAGGTTAGTCCTTTGAAGACTAGAGACCTAACCAGTAATCATAACGGTTTCTAAGTAAATATCATTTGATAGTAGCTGACAAATATAAAAGCTGCCTGAAGTGCCATTTCTACCCCACCCTTAAATTGCTTGAGGGGAATACTAAAATACCATGGTCAAATCTACAGAGGTTAGATGTGGCAAAGAACAGGTTTCATGTGAAAAAAATAGAATACTAATTAAAGCTTCCCATTCAACTCTTTGAGACTCCTGAAGACCCTCATATCCCCTAACTGGGCCATTCATTTGCTCCCGAGACCATTCTCTAGCTCCCACAGAAGGAAAAATAGACCCATTAAACCATAAATTCCTCAAGAATAAGGGCGGAGAACTTCCCATTTCAGGGATGTCCTTATGTTATGGCTCACAAATGAGACAGCTACAAAGCCGGTTAAGTGATTTTTGGAACTGCATCAGCTTGAGTTTTGCTGGCAGTTACTGTATGAATCCACAAGCAAATTTCTCAAGGTTTTTTTGTTTGTTTGTTTTTAAATCTGGAAAGTGACAAAAATTTTCAGGGTCCTTGGTAAAGTTCAATGAGATGCTCATATAAAATCTGCCATAATGACAGCCATAAAGCTGAAAAGATATAATTTCCTTTATTTACGTCAATAAATAAATATTTTTATTTCTCAGCACCCCCTCATATGTACAAACAAAAAACTAAAAAAATTATTTAGCCACTCTTTAACTTATTAAAAATTTTACATCAATCCCCTTTAAAAAGAATAAATCATTTTAAAAAGGAATATAAGAGTATTTGCTTAATGTGCCTCCTATAATTAAAAAAAAGGTCAACTGGCAGGCTAATCCAAGACTACTCGTCTAAGGCTTTCTCTATAACAAACAAAAATGACCAGAAAAGGCAGACTTGTCAGCTGTTTGCTGTTAGCAACCTGTATGTGGCTGAATACTAAGTGTAGTTCCTAGAATCTTAAAGGGAAAAAAAGAAATACTGGATAGAGACATTTCTGGCTCAAATTCCATGACAAGTTGTGTAACACATGACACACAGAAGGGCGTCTTCAACGGCAGCCTTGCAGAACATTCGGAACCCTTCGAATGGAAGACTCCTGGACCATCCCTCCATATGCCGTCTTTGAGGGGATTAAAGTAATACGGGCCAGGGCACCCTGCTCTCTAATCGTTAAAAATATAAAGGTAAAGTGTGGAGAACCTATGTGGCCTTTATCCTTTGGTGAGACTCACAATGGACCAAAGTCTCAAGTGAGACCCTGGCATGTGCTGAGGCACAGTGGACTCGTAGCTCAGTTCCCAGTAAGAACCTCAAGTGCACGTTTTCTACAGCACAGGTGAAAGAAGAACTGATCTTAAATAGCACGCGTGCAAACAAATGGGCTGACACTGTGGGTACTATGTTAGGAAAGTGTAGCTATAAAAAAGCAGCCATGAGGGAGCTTCCCGACTGGATAAAACATCCCCCCCCCAAAAAAAAGCTTTAAATATAACTTATTTTGAGCTAAAACCTCAGAGTTCTATGCTTGAAAATGTTGACCAGTTGCTTTAATCATAAACACTGCCTGATCTGTTCAGAAAATTTGAGAGACAACTACAGTCCAATATGAGTGAGCTATAAATTATACCACCCCCCAAAGGAGAGTTTAGGTAAATGGGATTATTTAGAAAGGTCCATTTATACTTTGAAAAACGACTGCTGTAACAAATTACCACAAGTTTAGTGATTTAAAACAGAAATTTATCTCTGGGGCCAGAAGTTCTAAATCAGTATCCCAAGGCCAAAACCACTGGCAGGGCTGCACTTGCTCCTCCAACTTGGACTGACTGCTGGCATTCCTTAGCGAACGGCCACATCACTCCAACCTTTGCCCGTGGTCATATGGCAGCCTCCTCGTCTGCGGGAATAATCTCCCTCTGCCTCTCTCTTCTAAGGACACACGCGATGACATGCAGAGCCCACCCAGATAATCCAGAATAATCGTCTATCAAGATCTTTTACTTAATGACATCCACAAAGACACCCCCCCAATAAAGTAACATTACAGATTCCGGGGATCAGAATGTGGGTATCTTTTGAGGGCCCATTTTTCACCCTCCCACACTTGCTGAAGGTAAGGCTAACATAGACAACTCCTCACAGCCAACACTGTGTGTCTCTATCCTGTATATTCTTTGTCCTGTATATGATTTGTTCCCTTAATTGGTTTTTTAAACTGTGAAATATAGATCATATATCAGAAATACAATTACTTTTAAGTTACTTAGTTAGATTATCCCATTTTCCTACAAAGCACTTTTCTTCTTTCGTTGGAGACTGCTCCCCTAAGCACTATGAACCAGAACCGAGAGGCCCCCTCCCTCCCTCTCCTACCGTCCCTCTCTCTTTTGTAGTAAGAAATGTATCTTTTTCTTCCATGGTTATTGTCCCCTGTGAACATAAATTAAGGTCACATCAAATTAACTCTTCCAAACTTTAGCATTTTTCTTCCTGCATTACATTATAAACACATGAATGATCAAATGATTTGTTCCTTAATTGAAACACTGCCTACTTATAGGGTATAGGTGTTACTGTTTAGGGACTTATTGAAGACTAGGCAAACCAAGGCGCAACACTAAGTTTTGAGTAAGCAATCCAACTGCCGTCCCCACGCTGCCCGCAGTGTCACCTCGTGGAGACCACTCACAGCCATTCCATCCGGAACTGCAGCTCTAAGACAGACACTAAGTTCTGTAAGTGTCTAAGACACAAAGAAAGTGTTTCTATTGAAAAACTTGTCAGCGCACTGAACATCTGGAATACTCATCAAAATTACTTTTGCTAATCTAATAGCTCCTTTATTTAAAAAGAAAATATCATCAACTCCTAATTGGATTATGTATTTTTCCACATTGTGGATCACAGAGCAGAAACCCTTCAAAGGTAAATTACCAGATCTTCATTATCCAGTCTTAATTAAGTTTTTGCATACTGGTAACAGACTTAATGTTTTCTAGTCTCTATATAATTAAGTTATTGTTACAAGAAAAATGTTCTGAGATTTTTTAAAATACCATTAAATGCAGACCTAGATAATCTAGATCACGTGCCCTCTTACAATACTCCCCATCACTCATTACTGTTTGGTCTCCTCTAACACCACTCCTTCACCCCTCCCGCCCAATGCCTACTTTCTTAATGGTCCAACTCAGTCTTTCCCCAAAGCTTCAGAAGAGCCTACGGAGGTCTAATGTTAGTCAATACCAGTTTATCAGCAGCAGCTTTGTTTTCCTTCTGTCCTTTGTTCACCACTATTAGAAGCTAACAGACCCATAACGAAAACCAGTTGAGTTTACCAGTTTGGAAAACATTTACTGAGAGCTACTACTATGCGATAGGAAATGAGACCCTCCAAAGGCTTTTTGGCTAGTGGGCCCTGAACATGTTTTTCCACAGTTTGATGAGTGCTACAAAAGCACAAAGAAGTAGTCAAATGGAAGAACAGAAATCAGAAAAGGTTTCCTATAGAGACGACTCCTTGGAAGAGGAAAGTTCAAAGGGAAGTGTAAGTTAACCAACTGAGGAAAGGAAAGCAGTCCAGACGGACAAACATAATAAGCAATAGGCACAACTCAGCATGGGGTTTTTTGTGAAACTGTAAGTTGCTATTAAATGAGTGAAATGTGAAAAGCTGACACAAGTGAAGTCATTTAAAAACGGAGCCAGCACAGCCATTCCAGAGGAAGTGCTTTGCACATCCTGGTCCCTGAACCTTTGGAATATTTGAACTGGGCAAAACCAACACTGTCTTACCAACAACCCTTTGCAAAGCAAAAGCAAAGCAGACAAACATCCTGAACAACAACAAAGATACCCTGATGACTACGGACTCTCTGAAGACAGGATCAGTTACCAGTCACATATAGCTAAAAAGTAACTCAGTTTGTTGGCACCAAGAGAAATGTCTTTCTTCTATGCATGTATTATTCCCTTCCTTTTCTCATAAAAACCCCTTGCCCTCACCCTGTAATTAGGACATCAATTAGGTCTCTGCCTGAATCTGTGTTGCCCACATTGCAATTCTTTTGATCTTAAATAAATGCTTGTTGCCTCTCTTTTTTGGCTTTTTATTTTTAGGTTAAGAGAAAAGAAGGAGTTTGGGAGTAGGACAGAGGCTAAAGAATGAAATTGTGGACCAGGTTATGGGGACTTCCTATGCCATGCAAAGGTGTTGGGAAAAATCCACAGTGGAATGACAAAATCAGATTTGCATTTGAGATACACAGATCAACTCTAGCAACAGTGGAGGATGAACTTAGGGAAGATAAAATACTAAAGACCTATGCAATAATCCAAATTAAAAAACTCCTACAATGGGGCAGATAGGAGTGTTTGCGTGCACGCGTGTGTGTGTTAATAAGCATGAATTAGGAGGAGCAGAGCTGAAAAACACTTAGGAGGTAAAACACATGGGATACAATAAATGAGAAAAAATAAAAGAGTAAAGCTACAAGCTCCCAAGCTTGCTGCTGTGAGTGGTTGATGCTTTAAAAAGAAAAAAGTGAGACAGCAAAATAGGGAAGGGTATTTTTACCACTTCTGTTCAACATATTAGTGCTAGGGAAGTTCTAGCCTGATTAGGCAAGAAAAATAAATAAAAGGCATCCAAATTGGAAAGGAAAAAGGAAAAGTTTGTTTACAAATGACAACCTTATATGTAGAAAACCCTAAAGACTGCACAAAAAAATGTTAGATACTGAACTGATGAATGAAGTCAGCAGCTGTGCAGAGCCAGGGCTGGGGGAAGGGGGGCCAGGAGGGATGGATTCAACACACAAAAGCCAGCTGCATTTCTAAACACTGACAATGAACAGTTTGAAATGGAATTCAAGAAAACAATTTCATTTACAGAAGCCTCAAAAAGAATAATATTTAGGAATGAATTAAACTGAGGCAAAAGACTCACACACTGAAAATTACAAAACACTGCTGAAAGAAATGAAAGACAATGCAAAGGTATCTCATCCCTTGTTCATGATCAGAAGACAGTATTACTAAGATGACAATACTACCCAAAGCATCTACCCACTTAAAACTGTAAAACTCTTGAAAGAAAACATAAGGGAAATTCTACACAACATTGGATTTGGCAATGTTGTTTTGGATATGACACCAAAGGAACTGGCAACAAGTGAAAAAATTGATAAACTGGACTTTTATTTAAAAAGAAAACTTTTGTACCTTGCAAGACTGAAAAGGTGACCCACAGAATCGGAGCAAATAGTTGCAAGTAATGTATCTGATAAAGGATCAATATCCAGAATATATAAAGAAATACAACAAAAACAACTCAATTCAAAAATGGGCAAAGGACTTGAACAGACATGTCTCCAAAGACATAGAGATGGCCAATAAGCACATGAAAAAAATGCCCAACTAATCATTAGAAAGTACAAATCAAAACCAGAATGAGATACCACTCCATGAGGATGGCTATACGGCTGTTATCAAAAACAGAAAAATAACAAGTGTTGGCAAAGATGTGGCAACACTGAAACCTCTGTGCATTGAAAGATAAACCAGGGATGTATGTAAAACGGTATAGCCATTTTTGAATGAAGTATGACAGGCCCCTCAAAAAATTAAACACAGAATTATGTTTAATTCTATGATCTGGCAATTCCAATTCTAGATATATACTCAAACGAATACATCTCAAACGTACCTGTTTTGAGTTGCAGGGGACTCAAACAGATATTTGTATACCTATGTTCGTAACATTATTCTGATACCTGCTACACATGGATGAACCTTTAAAACACTATACAACCCTGGCTGGTGTATAGCTCAGTGGATTGAGTGCCGGTCTGCGAACCAAAGGGTAGCTGGTTCAATTCCCAGTAAGGGCACACGTCTGGGTTGCAGGTGGGTGCCCGGTGGTGGGTACATGAGAGGCAAGCACACAGATATTTCTCTCCCTCTCTTTCTCCCTCCCTTCTCCCTCTAAAAATGAATAAATAAAACCATTAAAAAATAAAAACATTATACAGTACTAAGTAAAATGAGCCACATACAAAGGGACAAATAATGTATGATCCCACTAATATGAAGCACCAAGAAGAGTCAAATTCACAGGAAGAATAATGGTTACGTGGGACTGGAGGGAGTGGGCAGTAATAAGAAGTTAGTGTTACTGAATGCAGAATTTCAGTTTGGGATGATGATAAAATTCTAGGGATGGACAGTGGTGACGGTCACAAAACAATGTGAATGCACTCAATGCCACTGAACTGTACACTTAAAAATGGAAAATTTTGTGACAATAGAAAATCTGTAATGTTTTTAAACAAGAAATGGTATACATTTTCAAGGAAGGGGTGAGAAGCTGAATTGGGTTTGGACTTGTTTGCACATAAGGTACATGCCCATGATCCAGAAAAATAAACACCTCTGATGCATGAAAGGTTCTGATGTGAAATTTCAGCTTACAGTAATCAAAACCATAACAGAAAAGAACGTGCAGTGTGAAAAGAAAACATGGAATAAGAATCAAAGGAGCCCTGACGGGTGTGGCTCAGTGGATTGGGCGATTCCCAGTCAGGGCACAAGCCTGGGTTGTGGGCCAGGTCCCTGGTTGGAGGTGTGTGAGAAGCAACTGACGTTTCTCTTGCACATTGATGTTTCTCTGTCTTTCTCCCTCCCTCTCTTCTCTCTAAAAATAAATAAAATCTTTAGGGAAAAAAAAAGAATCAAAGGAAACTCTGCGCTTGCTAACTAAACCACAGGTGTAGGAAGAGAATTATTCAAAATTATCCCACCATGTTATCAAGTGTTATGGATTATCTGCATCGGGTTCAAAAACAACTCATCAGCAATAGCACTGGACGGAAGACATCTACCAGTGAGCCTCGACTTTGTGATACCAACTACTCTTCAGTCACTACAGAAATTCAAGTATGAAACCCTACCAGGGTTGAAACAATTTACCTATTCTGCAGGATTCTGTGAAGAATATATGATAGCTACAATTGCTGTAATAAAAGACAAGTCAGCGTGTTCTGTCCAACTTACACTCCCAATAATAAAGAAAAAACCGAAGACTGTTCCCGAGGGGGAATAAACATTAATTACAACTTACTATATAGAAGCTAATTTATTTTGGACTACAATATGATATCAATTTAAGATACACTAAAACATTCCATTTGTAAATTTTTAGTGGCCTTCTGAATTAAGTCTCCAACTTATTGGTAGGCTGACTACTGGGCCCACAAAGGTGTCCACGTCCTCATGTTCCGAATTTGGGAATTCACTACCTCACAAGACACAAAGAAGTCTGCCAGTGTGACTAAATTAAGACTCTTTTTCAAGGGAGATAATCCTAGATTATCTGGTCTGGACCAATGTGATTACAAGGGTCCTGCCTGATAAAAGAGAAAGGGGTGTGATGAAAGGACAGGGCAATAGTCAGAGAGAAATCTGAAGATGCCGCGCGGCTGGCATGAAGATGGAGAAGGAACCCACGAGCTACGAGGGTGACGGCAGGCTCTGGAAACCAGAATGTCAAAGGGCATGAACTCTCCCCTAGAGCCTCCAGAAGGAACACAGGCACGCCAACACCTTGATTTTGATCCCACAGCACTGACTGGTGAGCTAATCTCCTCTCCACTGATGACTGTGCCATGCTTTTAGCTCATGAGAGAAAAAACTATACATGTGAATATACGAATGTTAATAATACACATGCTTGTGTGTATACATGAAAACTCTAAAATACAAGCTTAACACACCCACTTCTCACACTGTCAATAAATGTGCTGCTCGCTCACTTGCAACTGTAGAGCTTACACATTCCTTAGTAAGGTTATGAAATATGAAAATAAGCACTAGGCACACTGTCTCCTCTTTTCCCTTTGCCGAAGCAACACAGCTGGTCACCAAGCTGGTGGACTCTTCCTCAAAAAGAAGGATCAATAAAGTTCCCCCTAACAAAGTTTTTCCCATGTTTGTACTCAGCCTTGCAAAATATGTGTTGCCACTAGGTGGAGACAATTTGACAACAGGAACATGGGTTAATCAAATAGTAGCCACAAATTTTCTACAAATACATGCACATGGTAAAAAGAAAACAAAAAAACAAAAAACTCTGCTTCTAAATTCTTGAGTGAACTAGGGCTAACCACTTTATCTGAGGATCTGCTTTCCTTATTTGTAAATAAAAACTTATATTAAGTAGCATCAAGAGCCCTCTTAGCTCCAATATTTTGTGTTTTGTGGATCAAAAGCTTGCTTAAAGATCCTTACCACTACAATGTCTAAAGACAGTCCTCTCCACTTGAGCTAAGAAGGTATTCTACCTTTGGCAATCTCTTTCAACTTAACACTTCACCAAACACAACCAGTCATTTCCTCCAATCTTTTCTTTTCAAATCAGGTCAAAAAGAAGCGTATTTTGTATTATATTTCACACATCTATCATTCAAAGCCAAGGCTTTCTGCACTTTTTTTAGCCTAAAGAAAACTGCTGATACCATACTTCTCCATGTCCATCTGGCCTATCTGCATGTATATTTTTAATAAGCTAGCTACAGATTTTCCTCTGAACTGGTGTACTTGGTGCTACAGGGTGTACACCTCTGGGAGCGTGAGGGTTTTATCTGCTGTGGACTCCGCCACAGCACACACGGCTGGCCGCCAGTAAATATCTGCAGACTTAATGGCACAGACAAATAGGTGTCTCTACAATAGGGAAACATAAAATATAACTAAGGCGTAAAGCAAAGCTTAAAGATTTACATAAGCACATTATTAATGACAAAGCTAAAAAGAGAAATCTAGTAACTACTGACTTGGAGTCCCATATGCCAGAACAGATGTTAACTTTGAAAAGTCGTACACTGCGGCTGTCATCCTTTCCTGGGAAGGGAAATGCCCATCAAGTGTAGGTTTCTGCCAGAAGCAGCAGAGGTACTGATGAACACACATTAGCTTTAGCAAGTAACAACGTAGGAAGTCACAGCAACATTCCCTTATGTCACCGAAAACACAAATACCATTTCTGGCAAGGGTATATACTCTATTGAAAAATCTGTGGTAAGGCAGTTCACACAAAATGAAAATAATCAGATTAAGAAAAGAAAGCTGAAAGGTAATGTCTCCACATTCTAACAGCAACTGGAATGACCCTTCCAAAAAGCAGCCAGACAACTGATTCCCAGGGATACAAAAAAATTCATACTTTCCCGCAGTTATCCCAGTCCTAGGAAATAATGCTATTAATAATAAGTAACATTTACAGAGTGTCTACTATTTTACATTAAATCTTGCTCAATCTTAATACCTATATAAAGTAGATACCATAATTGCCTTCATTTAAATAAATAAGGAAATCAAGATAAAGTAAGTAAACAACCAAGCAACTTCTTCAAGGTTCACAAGGGTCAAAGGCAAAACTCAAACCCACATCCGTTTCACTAAGGCCATGCCCTTAACCACCCACTACACCAAACACACTATTATTATCGCTAATACAATAACAATGCCATCAGTATAGAGATACTTGCTGCAACATCAACAGGAAATTTCTTCAATCATTAAAAGTAACAATTATTAACATCATACCTAATGACTTATAAGGTAAAGTGATGAGAAGCCACTAATTTGCATCTATGCTACAATTACAGCTATGTCAAGTTATGCTTTAGAAGTTGACAACAGTTTGGAGTTTGTGGGAGGCAAGGTCCCCTCCGTTTTTCAATCCTATTACAACACGTACAGATTTTACCAAGCAGTTTTAACACAACAGGTAAGAATAAAGGAGGGAAGAATCTGTTTTCAGTGTCCCTCTGTCACACAGGGTAGACTTTCTCTTGCAGAAGGAAGAACAACAACTATTACGGGAAACAGCAGCAGTCAGACTGGCTTCAGGAGACCTTGCTCTCATTTTGGGTTCCTGAAACATTCCAGAAGGTAAAGCGATTTAATCTTTTTTCTCCTGAGGCCTTCCTTGTCTCCGGGCTTGTGCAACTCAGATCAAAAAAGTTTAAAACTGGAAAAGCAGCTTCTGTAGTTTCAAATGCCAGGGTCTTAGAAGGATGAAAAAGAAACCCAAAACTTTAAGGACAGAAAGAAATCTTACAGCTCTGGTAAATCTGAAGGTAAGCATAAAGTTTAGGTTCATGAAAGCAGCAAAAATTTGGCCCAGCTCCTATATACTGGAAATCAATATTGACTTGGAGTGAGTCAATATCACTAAACCTCTTCACCTATAAAATGAGCATGCTTTAGAATATATATTTAAATATTTATATTAATTGCTAATAAGATCTGTCCTAATGGACATCCAGATCTTATTAGCAATTAATATGTTTAAATAGAGAGAGAGAGAGAGAGCAAAAGCAACAAAAGCATACAAGTGGAATTACATCACACTAAAAAGCTTCTGCACAGCAAAAGGAAACCATCGACAAAATGAAAAGGCAACCTAACTGCAAATCATATATGTGATAAGGAACTAATATCCGAAATAAAGAACTTCTACAACTTAATAACAAACAAACAAACAATCTGATTTAAAAACACACAGATCTGAATAGACATTTTCCAAAGAAAACATACAGATGGCCCACAGGTGAACAGACGAACAAATCAGCATGGAAATGCATTCAAGCCACAATGAGATATCACCTCACACCTGGTAGGGAAAGGGACTCTACAGGGTCAGCCAACTTGGGAAAAGCAGGATTACAGAACATCCACAACTTCTCCCACACACCATTTTCACCCTAACAACTTTCTTTTAAATAGGGAAACTCAAAAACTTGAAAGTAGACACAAAACTATCCCCAGGACCATGCCATAAATCAATAGGTCTCTCTCTCTTCACATATACCCCTTAAATCATAATGTGCTTTGCTATTTACAAACCCCTTTTACCTCTTACGTCTTTACAAATAACCTGTAAGGTCAGCAAGGGTGTTTTTTTCCTCTGTAAAATCATTTTATTGTCTGATACACAAACAGCTTTCTCAGGTAACATTACTAGAACCACATGTTTATGGGGTTTTATGGCTTGGGGTTAATACATTTTTTTTCAAAGAAAGCTTATCTTCATTGTACAGTTATGATATAAAAATGATTTATAGGCTACAGCTTTCAGAATGCAGTTAGACTAACCCTGCTTCAGAAACTTTCCTACTTAAGTCTACAGTAGGGAATGAAAAGTATGATTTAAAAAATCTTTTGCTCAAAAAGCTTGAGATCATCAAGGGAATGTTTACTGTCCTCAACGAAGAGCCACAAGGATCTCTCTGTACTCTCCTTCAGCTTCCCCCAGGATGGCTTGGCAGAGAGAGACCAGAAAACTTCTGATAGGATGCTTTGATACCATTCATATCAGTTTCAGAATGGGAAACTATAATCCTGATCAATGCCTTATGGTGTGTTCCAACATCCTTCCTGACCTGATGAAGCTTCTCGGCAAAGAACACTTCACAATAGTTATAAAGCAACTCTCCACACATCACCTTACATCTCCAGTTCCAGAACTTTATGTCATGCTGGCTGTACTTCGTGTACTTCTGAAACACTCTGCGAGGATGGGGGCAGTCTCTTGCGGTAAGAATGGTATTCAACAGCCCTGGTCAGGTGGGTCAGGTGATTGGAGCATCATCCCGTGGACCAAAAGGCTGCACATTCCATTCCTGGTCAGGGCATACACCTGAGTTGCGGGTTCAATCCTCAGTCAGGTCGTGGTGCACACAGGAGGCAGCTGATGTTTCTCTCTCACAACATTGTCTCTCTCTCTTTCCCCCAACTCCTCCCCCTCTAAAAATCAATAAAACATATCCTCCTTGGGTGAGGATTAAAAAAAAAAAGTATTAAAAGACACTCACATCAGTCCCTTTTCTCCTTTCTCTTGCTTCATATAAAGCCCTGGCATCTGAATCTGCCACGTCCTCATTTATGCCAAGATCCTCAGTTCGGTCACCCTTAACAAAGAGAAAGCAAAGTCTTCTGATAATCTCCAGATGTGTTTGAGGTGATGTCTTTAGCCAGATCTCCCTTCAATTCTCCTCTACAGACTGTTAATTTCTGCTAGTTCTTGATGCCCGAATTTCATTCAGAATACCTGCATTAGCTCCAGGACCCTTCATGGCAGCACAGAGTCCATCAGCACCCAACCAGGCCGAACGTTTTTAAAGCCAAAGCCACTTCCTTAAGGTGGCCTGTAAGGGCTTCTTCAGGGCTGCAGCCAGGGGATTTTCTTTTTCCTGGAGATCCGCAGCTTTGATCTCTGGACACTGCGCTGAGTGTTGTTTCTCTCAGTTAGCACATCAATGATAACTTCATCCACTGGGTGTTTGTTTGTTTGTTTGTTTGTTTTACAACAGAAAAGTCAACATTCTTGCTGGTAGTAGAACCAGACCTAGAAACCAAGTCTCCTGCCTTCCACTATAGTCAATATTACCCCTTCTGGGATTATACAGTAAAGGCTTCTATAAAACCTTTGGCTAGATTCCAAGACAGCCGTCCCAGACTGAATTGGACTCTGTAGTAAATAGTATAATAGTGAAGGGTTAATGCAATTACTGGCATGGAAGCATACATCTTTTTAAAAGTGAAAAATCAGTTGATTTTAAGTTAAATCAGCATAGTCTACTGTGGGGAAACAAGCAGAACACTTCTAAAAAGTCAAAATGAAATACTGCAGTTTGTGCATTTTATAATAGCGACTAGAAGTAGTGGTAATCAATACAGGGGGGAAAAGGAGATAAAGAGTGGACAACTAAAAGAACAATGTAAAAAGAAACTGCATGATGTTTCTAATTTTAGGAAATAAAATGAGGGACTTCTGCCTTTTCTTTCCCTACAGAAATAACTGTGAGATTTTAGAGCATAGGCTATAATAACAAAGGTAGAAAAGGATTTTGGTTAGCCATCAAACCAAATTCCTGCCAAAATGGCTGGCTCTAGAATACAGCACATCAGAAATCCAAAGTCCTATTTCTAGATCAGCCACTGAATTTAATTGGTACTATCCAATTTAAGTGAACCAATTATTTTACTCTTTAAGTTCTCACATCTGTAAACCAAATAACATTTTACCCAAACTATCTTTTATGACCGTGGAATGAGCAGACAACATCTGCAAAAGTAATGATCAATAGTTTAATCCCCATTATCCATTACAAAAATAAGTATTTCAAAATGTCTTCTATGTGCACAGTACTTGGCTAGGTTGAAAGTGACAGTCTTCCTAATCCAGATGAATAAGGCACTGAAAAATGCTAAACTAATGATGATTACGATTACACGAAAAAATCGAAGCACCTCGGAAACAATTTCATAAGTACTGGGCTGGACTCAGGAGTCAGACAGAATGAGGCTGGATTTGATCAAGAGACCAAATAAAAAGAGTAGGCATAAAGTTGAACAAGACAGAGCAGAGGCAGGTAGGCTGCTATGTCCTTTGGGTTCCCAAAGCGCATCATTCATCTGTTACTGCATTTAATAAACTGTAAGTACGTGGTTTATTTGTCATCCCCACTCAGAATGTAAATTCCTCAAGGACAGAAACCTCGTTCAATTCATTTTTCTATGCCTAATCCTTAGCATAGGGTCTGGCACAAAGAAGATAATCAATAAATGTTTTTTGAACAGGCAAGGTAAGGGCAGGATTTCCTATCTAAATTATTGTATTTAAAACCTAGGGTATTTGTGCAGGTCATTTACTCAATGATTCTCATCTTCTAAACCTCCATTCTAGTCTCTGCTCTCTGGTGTTGTAGCTGAGACTGTGCAACTGTCTTTAACTACTCTTCTGCCAGCAGGCTCCTTGTTAGGCTTTGCCAATGGAGGTAGTAAACGAAGATTTGAAAGGAGGAAGGGGGCGAAGGGACTTCCTCCCAATTGCTGGCAGCAGCCACTGGTTCCAGCCTCCAGCTTCTTTCCATCTCCCAGAACTAGCTGTCCCAACAGCTAAACACCACTGACCTCCTCAAGAGTTCAGAGCCAGGCCCATGGAACCTCTTCTCTGAGTTCTCAGGTTGACTGCTGAATTGTTCCCTTTTTGTTCTTACGTGCACCTCACCAACTCCCTTTATTAAATCCCCACTGTTGAAATTCCTACTGATGTTTCTGTTTCCTTTACTGGACAACAGTACATTATTAAACACAGTGATTTTAATTGCTCTCCTCTGCGACATCCTCTTGCTACTTCATTGAAGGGTAAAGAAAGTGTGGAGTTATTCCTACAGATAAAAACCTATTTTCTAAAGGATAACCCAAAACCTTTTACATTTGTGCCTGTTAAGCTGCAGCACAAAAATCATTTAACTTTTGTGATGTAAACTATTCAACTTGAAAAGATAAAATAGAGAGGATATGAGAAATACTGCAGCGGAGCAGGCAATTCCGAGCAGGCACGCCCCCCTCCTCTCCCTCCAGCACACCTCTGAGAGAAAACGTGAGATGGCAGAGCTGCTCTGCTGCTCCTCAGGGGTCTCAGTTCCCACAAGCCTCTCCCAGTGTGAGCATTACGCCATCCAGAATGTGATTCTGATATTTAAAGCCTTTTTTTTTTTTTTTTTTTTTTTGCTGTTCAACATGGCCCCTAAATGCAAGCTAACTACTTCATCTAGTGTTCAACAAAGAAACAGCAATCTGTTCCAACACTAAAACTGAGCTGAACTTACTGGCATGTTGTTCTCCCTTTTTAAGGAATTTTCAAGTATAATTTTTTACTACATGTGATTTTCATTTTACATATTGACTTTAGAATTTAACTTCTTCATAATACTCAACTCCACTGTACAGCAGAAACAAAAAGAAATCCCTCTTGCAGGAGAGCCCACAATCAACACATCTTTTGAAAACAAATGACCAAAATGCTTTGATATTTTTCAGATGATCTATTACATCACTTAACAAGATGACTTCATTAGGCAATTTATTCTGAGATTAATTTCAAAAACAATTTTTCATCACTGCACTTAGTAAACTGACTTTTAAAAATTACGACAACACAGAGATATGTAGAAGCAGCAAACGTGTTGTTAACTCTTTCCCTAAAAGACATGGCAGAAGGCAAATTCGAGCAACAGGACTACTTCTAAGAATTTTTAGTGATGTATGTAGATGCTAAGCCTCCAAGAAGAGCTATCACTAGGCCGAGCCATCCACTAGCCCAAAAGAAGTAAAACGAAATCTCAAACTTTAAAGTCCACGGCCAGTTCCATGGGAGTTCCTCCACAAAGCATAAAACTGGGTGACAGGCCCCCTACTCTCTGCCAAGGGACATCCTGACAGCAGCTTCAGCTTCAGCGTTAAGGGTTGTGTTGCCACCGTCAGCACACCCATGTGAAGTCAACCAAGCTGTACTCTTATGACAAGAGACACCACAGGACCCATTTGACATATTAGGTAGTTAAGAGTAGGGGTGGTGAATAGACAGGATATATGGACCTTCAGGGAATGGACAGGGGAAATGTTACTGTACCTTTATGCCCTAAATTATATCGGGATCTAAATTCAGTAAGTTAGTATGATAACACAGACTTTGGAGAAATGAAAAAAAAAACCCCAGGAAATTAAATAAATGGTTTCTGATGACAATATATGTCTCCCACAGCATGTTAATAAACAACACTAATTAAAAATTAAGCAGAAATCTATATGTGGGCAGAACATACATAATCTCACAGTATTTTTCCTTTTTTAAAAACTGCAAACTGTGGTGCACTGTTTAGTTTCTCCAGACTTAATAAATGAGCCACTAATAAATTATGAGGTGCTTTAAGTCATACTAGAAATGCTGTCATAATTTTAATAAAGTGCTTTTTAATATTAACTCACTTCTCTTGGCTGGAAGGAATTACACTTTTTTGCTAATGTATAGAAATGAAACTGTCACTGAAACATCTGGTTATATATTATTCATTAGACATCTATCACCTTTTTCTCCAATGACTGCATAATATAAACATAAATCATGAATAAATCAGAAGAAAGAGACAGACCTGACATCCAAAGATGTTTGCTGACCTGCTCTACGTTTCTATCCATACAAACCTGGGAACTAGCTGTCTGAGTGCTCCTCACAGGCAGAGGAAATTTCAAAATTCTCGAAGTCTGCATTATGTTAGTGGTTCTAATTTGAAAATTTTCTACGCAGCACACTTAAGAACCATTAGCATATTTTTCAGATACTCGAAAGGACTAGCCTACTGAGGCAGTTTTCCTTCGCAAATTCTCCATTTCACTCCCTCACCTATTAAAATTAACCTCAAATGTGGACTCCACAAGGGTACCTGAAGGAAATAACTCAAATCCCTAGAACAAGTGAGAGGCCATATTTGCTGTGCTATCCCTGGAAAATGGAGTCTTATATAACTACCCATTATTTTTCTAAAAAGTATATTCAATGTACAATCAAGATTTTTAAAAATACCTGTTGATTGTGACAAGTAGAAATTTCAGGAAGAGGGGGAGAGGAATAACCAAAAATCATGCTGCTGCCATTTAAATTCTTTATAAATCAAAGCATCAAATATTCATTTTAAGAACCACAATCTAACACCAGTGTAAGTTATTAAATATTCAACAACTATACCGTAAGGCAAGTGGGGAAAGAAGATTAACTACCAATTACACTAAGTATTTCAGCTCATCATCTTGAAAACTATCAAAAGTAGATTATGTAATGCCAATCACTCATACATTAATTTTCAGCATGATTCTCATTCTAAAACCCTGAAACCATGTCCCAATTTTAATTTTTAAAGGCAGTAAAGCATATTACTAAAATAACTGAATGCAAACCTATCCTTTTCACAGCAAATCTCTTTACACACCTCAAGGCAACTTGACATCTTCAAACCATTTTCCCACGAAAAGGCACACACATTACGAACACTTCTGACAGCCATGCAGTCGAGACCCAAAAAGACTTCAAGGAGATAAGCCATTATGATTATGGCCGTAGCGGGCCAATAATGGGATGAACCTCAAAGTGGGAGACCAGTTTTTTACTAACAGTACCTCCGGGAGGAGGGAGGTGAGTTCTGCAGGAAAGAAACGATCCCGACGAGCAGATCGAGAGCTCCCGGGCGACACTGGGTGCCAAAGACCTTCGCGTAAACCACAGGATTCAAAGAGCGAAGCTTCCAGCAGAAACTAACCCAGACACCCCCTCCCCCCACGACTCCTCCAGGACCACCTCACGGTTTAGAAAGCAACAGATCCTCCCGCGCGGGCAGGCGGGCAGCACTCCAGGAATGTTTTCACCGAGAGGGGTCTCCCCGCAGCCTGCAGGGAACCCCCGACGCCGAGGAGCGCCTCCGCGCGATCCCTGACTCCGACACCCCAGGCGGAAGGGGCTCTCTGCACAAAGCGCCCCCACCCCACCCCCACGGTTTAGACACACCACGGGCTGCGAGGGGGAAGCCCGGAGGAAAAAACCCGTATTCCACGCCTTCCGCCTCCGGAAAGGGGCGGCGGAGAGGCTGGGGCCCCGGCCGGGAGGAGGGGGCAGCACGGCAGCCCCGGGCTCCGTAGAGCCGGCAGAGAGCGCTTGGCGGCGGCGGCAGGGATCCCTGCGCTTCGCCTGCCGGGTCCTCCACAAGCCGGACTCACCGTCCCCGCCAAGACCCTCGAAGAGACGGGAACAATGAGAAGCCGCCTTCCCCACCCCGAGAGCGGCTGGGGGCGGCGACGCCATGTCCCCTCACACCCCCACGGACACACACACCCCCGGGCCGCCGTCGGCCACCTGGTCCTGCCGCCGCAAGGCCAGGCTGCGGCTCCCCCGCCCTTCGCCTCCGCCTGCCCGCCCGACTCACCGGCTCCTGCCCCAGCCCGGGACTTCGCTGACCGAGGCCGGAGCGAGACTCGAGCACAAGCCGCCGCGGCCGCCGGCGCCGCTGCACAATATGGCGAGCCTCGGCTTCCGCAATGGAGCTCGGGAAATACAACAGGGGCCGCTCAATATTCATGAGAGCCCGAGGGGAAGCCGGCTCGGCCAGCGCTGCGGGGAGGGCGGGAAGGAGTGAGCCAGCGAGGGAGGAGGCGGAGGCGCTGGACGGGGACGGAGATGAGGACGGAACGTGCTTGGCGCCCCAGCGCCGCCGCGTGCTGGCCTGGAGGCCCGAGCCGCCGCCCCGCCCTGGCCGCCGGCCCCGCCCCCTGCGCCCTCCGCGGGGGCCCACGTAGCCCCCGGCAACGCCCGGCGACGGAGGCGCCACCTGGGTCTGGCCCGACTGCCTCTGGGCGCTCTGTGCAGGGGCCTGGGCCCTAGCAGCGCCTGTGCGTCCTGGCCAGCTGCGGGCATTTGCGCTCCGAGCCCAGCTCTCCCGCGACTGCCCCTCCCTGACCACCCCCCCAGCTCTTACACCCATCCCGCCCGTAGAAATCCTCCTCGGGTATTCACCTCCAGAACTTCACCTGAACTTCAGAACCCAGCCACCCCTTTCAACAAACACTCACTTTCCACCCTGCACACTGAACCTACAAGGTCCAATAACCCCAGGGAAAATGACCTTCAGTTCTCGCATTATATTGCTGGAAGTCTGTATGCGTTCTGCTTGTTCTCATCAGCTCTCACTATTCACCTGGCTGCTCTTCTATTTCTACTTGTTTGGTCCCTCCCAGTAGTAACCTCCTGAACTTGAGAATATAAGCATAGATTAAATACACGTAATCATAATCTAAAACATAACCAGTTAGTCTACCAAAGATTATATACATGCATAAAAATTAAGCTATAGACCGAGAAAGTAACAAAGAACTGAAGGAGTTCTCTGACCTCAAGATGTACTATTGATGAGGTGTGGACGTCTTTTGAAAAAATAACGGTAATAGAGGGGTTCTCCGGGCGTAAAGGTATGCATTGCGCTGGGAACTCTTGGGCAAGCTAGGTTTAGAGCCTCCGGTGTGTCTCTAACTATGTGACTTACATAAGTTAGTACATAACTCCTCTGGATTTATTCTTCTTATTTGCAAAATGAGAGGATTGTGTTGAATGATTCTTAGGTCTTTTCCAGCTTTGGAACTCTCCAAAGCTCTCTACAAGCAATGCCAAATAAGTGGTATGAATGTACTTAGGATTCTGGAAAAGCAAAGGATCAATTCCAACTGGTGTGTTCAGAGATGATCCCTGCGGGGCTAGGATTTAAGTATTTAAAATACTAAAGACAACGCATTAGGTACCCTACCTAACAATCCATTAAAGTAAATAAGAGCAAAGCATTATTATTTTTCAGTGATTTGGAAACTTTCATCTATTATCTATAGTTTTAAAGTTAGAAACTGTAATTCTCAGATTCTACAAGCCCATCTTCCAATGTGGAAAAATAACATAAAAATAATCATTAATGCTTCTAAGTTTTCCTTCTGGTAAGGGTCTCCTTTCTGGAGACAGTGCACTTGCAGAAGTGTCTCCCGTCTTTATTTGCGATGACTACATGTGTAGTTCAATGAAGTATATTCATAATTCAGAACCTTTTGCTCTGTTAAAATGCTTATGAAAATCATGTGTATTTAGATTAAGAAATTCAACTGATGTTGAGAAAAGCGATTATTTGTCAAAAGTACAGTATCTTTATGGATGAAAGTTAAATATAGTACTTAAAAATATTCACAGGAGAATTAGTGGGAAAATGGAAAACTTAGGGGATATCTGGATTAAATGTGATTAAAAAGCTAGACCTCAGGCTAGCATCCTTCATATGGAAGGTACTATGGACAAATTAATGGAACCCGTATTATCTAGTTCATCGCTTACTCAAAAACTTGGCACTTTGAGAGTATTGTGGGCCTTCCTGACGGTATCAATTAGGAAAGGTTAGGTTATGGTGTAGTGGTAAACATCTCCAGAATCTCCATGCCTTAACAGAAGTTTATTACTTGCTCATATTTCATGTGGATCAAACTTACTCTGGACCGACAGTCGATCTACCATCTTGACACTGTATCACCCAGAACGTGACAACTGAGTTTCCGTGGCAGAGGAAGAAAGTGACTAAAGAATCCCCATGGTGTTTTAACAGCCTTAGTCTGGAAATAAATCACTGTTCACGTTTCATTGGCCAAAACTTGTTCCACATAGCCTTCTGCAAGGGGACTGAGTCCTTGAACTTAATCCTTGAACCCAGTTTAGGAGAAGTAGGAATCATGTCAGCCACCCAGACCCCCTCATTTAGCTCCTAGGTATTATGAAAAAACTCCAAGAACTTTTATTTCATAGCATTGGATCTCTTGAGTGGCTTCCAGAGAGTTATGCTTTCAAAAATAAACTCTCTGTACTTGTCAAGAGTTGACCATTGTGTAAACAGAACAGACTTTCCATTTTCTTCCCTTTTGCTTTAATTGTATAGTAAATCAAAGGCAAGTCTGTAGCAGTCTTTCAATAGTGATTTGACATCTCCAGCCTATTTGCTTTTGGCTAACTTTTTGACTTGACATAAGGGATATCACCCTGAAAAACATTTTCTAACACTCTGCCCCCCACCTCTTAAATATGCTTATTAGAATGATAATCATATTTTAAGTAGGAAAATAATACATTAACACTACATAATATAAGTATCATATTATAGGTGGATGGCTAGATAAACTCTGGTTAAAATGGTTATTTTTTCCTGCAAACTTCAGAAGTAGTACCCTGTTAATCACACGGTGAATTAGGTAGGCATTTCTGATCACAAAAATCACCTCTTTACTGGCCGTCTGCTATGTGTAATGCTACAAAATTAGATTAGTTCAGCTCAATCAACTTTTATCGAGCATTTGGTAGGTGGCTACACTTTACCAAGTGCTTGGAATAAAGATATTAGTGGAACTGATATCTTTAGTTACTAGTACCAGTCACTAAATTTACACTAATACACTAGTGACTAGTTATACTAGTTACATTAGTGTAACTAGTGTGTAACTAGTGTAATTAATATAATTAGGACATAAGTTCCTTGAGAGCAGAAACCTTGCCCATCAGTGTATACAGAGAGACTCCCAATGGCACATACAGTAGATGCTCAAGAAATACATATTAAGAGAAGGAAAGACTGAGAATCTTTGACCTCGTGTGACAGAATGAGCTTGTTTTGCCTCACCATTATCACTCAAGAGCGGAAATTTCTATCAAAATTGCATTTAGTCCCTCCAGAGGCTTTCTGCATGTAGGCAGTGTGTCTTAAATGGAAATTCACACCTGTCTATTGTATCCACCACATGGATTTCCTTTCACTTGTGCTCCAAATATCTGTTATCTGCCCATCTGAGGTGAGGACTGCAAGCCACCAACGCATAAGCTATATATATATATGTATATATATCTCAGTTTACAGAGCACTTTTGTATCCGTTATTTCACTGAGTCTTCACAACAATCCTCCAAGGTATTATTCCTACTTTATAGACAGAGGAAATGTGACTTCTGTCACATTGAGCTCAGCATGGCAGAGCTGAGGCTCAAACCTAGGTAGGTCATCTGATTCCAAGTTCAAGATACTTTCCATTAAGCCATATGTGCCTTCTGGCTCAGTACTGGATACACAATTCCAGCATTTTTTTTTTCTTTCTAACTGGTAAACAGTATGTGAGACAAACATCTCCAGAGCTTCCTCTCAGCACAGGTTATTATTCCAGTCCTCAGTATGGTTTATTTTCTAGAAGCTGGAGATGATGCTAAATATAACAGTATATAAACCTGATCCATTGACAGAAAACCAGCAGGTTTTGTTTTTGTTTTCTTACAAAACTTGCTTTAAGAAAACAAGACAAAATAAAAACTGAAAGGTAGGTTGAAAAACTAGAATAGCTTGGGATTTAATCACTATATAGAAAATCTGTATACAGCACACACACACATATAAGTATCTATTCTACCAAAACCTTATTTAGCATCTTATAGATGTGTTATGCTTTCTTTGAAAGGGTCGAGTTAAGTAGGGTTGTATTAGAAAGGCCTAAAAAGACATAATTCAACGTGGCTTCAGGAAGCAGGCAATTCAAGATTTACAACCTCTTTAGCTTAGAAAAGAAAGTACAGCTCTACAACAAGCTTTAGTGAAGTTTCATGTGTATTTCAGCATACTGTATTTCTTTTTGTGACACTTCCCTTGGTGTTCTAGTTCATTGTTCCTTTTTTATATTCCCAGGACAACCAAAATAATGGTGCTCCTCTTAACTATCCAACTTAAAGGAGTAAAACATTAAATAAGATGGGCCAGTTAGACTTTAGGGGAGAACTAAGCAATATTGCTATTTCCCTCCTTTGGGGACTGAGAATGGTATTTTTATATGTCCCAGATGTGTCCACATTCTGCCTAACATCTGTTAGTACATTTTACTAAAATAATGAACTAGCATGTGTTTGAAAAGTCAAAAGAAGGAATAAAATTTTTCATTCTGATGCAGCACAAATAGTCAACTGTTCCCTTGCAGTTAATTATGGGGTACATAAATGGGAGATATTATTGTGGCATCAAATTTCAAACATAAAATCAAGTATGATTCAATAACGCATGGCTTTAGTTTTCTAATATGAAGAAAGTTTATTCCATTCAAACACACTTTGATTTGGGCCTTGGCGCTGGTGTAGGAACACCAGGAACCATCCTGGACACTAACAAGGGATTCAAAATCAAGATCGAAATTCAGACCAGAATGGAAACTTCTCTGGGAGAGAAGGTTGGAAGATCCCAGAGGGGAAGTACAGATGAAGAACACAGAATAGTTCAATCCAGTTACAGCTTGCTCAACTGCTTTTGTGGACATTTTAAGTTTTCCTATTTAAAACAAACATGTGTGCTAGCATGGTTTTTGCGGGGTGAGAGTGGAGGATAGAGACATCTCTTAATTAACACATTTCTTAGAAATGTTTTTTAGTAGAGAATTTAAATGAACTGCCAAATCCCACCCATACAAAGAAAGTTTTCTTTTATTTTAGACTACATTAAGAACTGGAAACCTCTGCAGTATTCATCTACTGACTCGTTAGCATTTTGTTCTCTACAAAAGCAAACCATTTCAGTATGCATTGAATAACACACTAAAGTAGGTTATAATTTAGGTCAGCGATTTTCAACCAGTGTGCCACGGCACACCGGTGAGCCAGAAGACTTCAAAACATGCAATAACTGACTAGTCAGGGGCACTGACCTCTTTTCCCTTAGATTGTCAAATAAAAAAAATGATAACAGCCAACATAAAAATAGCTGCCCGATATGAATGAATGAAAATTATACCTGCTAGGTTTTGGGGGGTGGGGTCAGGTCGGCAAAAAAAATATTTTATTTTGGTGTGCCGCAGGGTTTTAGTATTTAGTTTATGTGTGCTATGAGATGAAAAAGTTGAAAATCACTGATTTAGGTAAATTTGAAAATCATTCTGGTCAACTCAGAAAACGGAGGTTTTTATGTGTTACCATCTAGGAAGAGAGATTTTTCTAAGAATTTTAGTCTGTAGAAAACTTCTGTTTTATCATTTGAAAAATAAACACATTTCATAGATCATGTTTATAAGATCCAAACTGACTATGCTTCGTTAAGAATTCTAAAGTCTGCCAACGTAGGAGAAAGATGGGATAAATGTAGCTGCAAATGAACTGTCCTACAACAGTTTGCTGTTCATAGTTAGTCGAATTTCAATTCCACTTCTTGACCTTTACACATCCTTAGCCTCCAGCCTTCACTCTTGGACTTCATCACATTAGCCGCTCTGGGTCCACCCTTCCTGAAATTTCAAAGACTACCTGCGGGCCTGACCTCAACACCACTGTGTCTTCTTCCATGTGATCCAGTTCTTAGCTGTTTGCCAACCTATTCATTTCCTGACTTAGCTCTTTAATTAGGCTTGGCCACATTTTTACCCAGCCTGTAGCTTGGGCTTGACAAGACAAACTGCATTGTAAGAACATGTCATGAACATAGCTTGTAGACACCATGCCGTTCATCTCTATCAACAAACACAGGAGACACAGAGCACTCGTGTGGAAAAGAACAGAGCAGCAACGAGATGCCTGTCTTCGCACACTCCAGGAGTGGTCTTGGGTCAGGAGAGCCCTCACGGAGGGAATGGCATGTGGTATTGTCGCGGCAGCTACCCAACGTAAAATAATGACCAACAGGGAAGTTTATTATCGGTGTACTTTCAAGAAGAACTGTACTTGGATACTGATTTTACAAACTGTTGTCAAAACACACTAACATCTCATACCAAGAATAAAAGTTTAAATGCTGTATAGTAATCCTAATAATATTCCAACTGGAACTTGAAATTCGACTGGTCCTCAAACTATGTTCAGCATCTTACTCTCCTTTGTATCTGCTTATATTAGCAGTGTGCACCCTGATAGTCATCTTTCACCATCAGTCACTCTCCATCTTTACATGGGCCCTAGCAAGTGACACAACAGAATATGTATGTATGAAATATATGTATATACGCCCGTTACTATTCGCCTTGCTCGGAAGACAGATTTGTTATGCCTTTAGTACTGATAATAACTGCAATTTTTAAAAAGCAGTCACTAAAAATACTTGCTTTATATTTTTAAAACATAGCATCTAGTTTAATCATGTAATATCATTTAGAAAATGCAAACATGAATAGATATAATTTTCTACCTACCATGTTCATACAATCAAAATACTTATTATTAGTCAATGGTTATGAACACGGATATACACACATGATTGATGTGCAGGAAAAATGACATGAGCTGTTAGGAGGGCAATTTGGTAGAGGTCTCTCAAGTTTCTAAGAAATCCAATTCCAGGAATGTATCCCACAGAAGGACTCACACAAGGGTGCAAAGAAATATATACATGGATGTTAATTTTTGTATTGCTTGTGTTCGTTAAAAAACTCTATAAAACCCCACACATTTTTTTGGCTAAAAAATGTGGCATATTGATACATATAACTGTTAAAAATAATGAGAAATGCAAGTACTGATATCAAAAAATATCAAAGATATATTATCAAGTAAAAAGTCAAGTTTCTCAGCAATAGGTACCAGGTATTTCATTTTTGTAATACGAAAATATTCAAAAGAATTTACACCAAACTATTAAGAAGGGTTGTATTTAAAGAAAGGAAAACTTATGAGGACTTTTAATTCTAAGTTATTTCTTAATTTCTGTATTGTTCAAATGTTTCACAATGGAGTAAAACATGATAATTATGAAAACAGCAAAGACATAATTGCATAGAAAAGTCTAATAAAAATGAGTGAACATTTCAGCAATGTCTACCTACTGTTAACTGAAGGACTGAGAAAAAAAAGAATGCAGCTGTTCCAGATCAAGCATCATTAGCCAAAACAGACAAACTAGAACTGGGGGATTTTTTACCTTGTTTCCAGAGATCTAGTTGTACAGTGGCCTTGAAAATCAGAAATTCGGGCTTCCGGCCAAGATGGAGGCATAGGTAGACACACTGCGCCTCCTCGCACCACCAAAAGAAGGACAACAACAATTTAAAAACAAAAAACAACCAGAACTGACAGAAAATTGAACTGTATGAAAGTCTGACAACCAAGGAGATAAAGAAGAAACACTTACCCAGACCGGTAGGAGGGGCTGAGACGGGCAGCCGGGGAGGAGAGAACTCACGGCAAGGTGGCGGGCTGGTGGATCCGGCGAGGTGGCAGATTGTGTAGCAGGATATGCAAAGCTGCAGCTAGCAGACCCCACAAGGTGGTGGCTGGCAGACCCTGTGGCCTCACTTTTGCACATAGATAAATGGGGAGGAACGATGGGGGTGCAAAGCAGACCTCGCAACCCAGGGCTTCAGTGCATGGAAATAAAGCCTCAAACCTCTGATTGAAAACACCCGTGGGGGTTGAGGAGGCAGCAGGAGAAACTCCCAGCCTCACAGGAGAGTTCGTTGGAGAGACTCACAGGGGCCTAGAGCATGCACCAGCTCACCCATTCAGGAATCAGCACCAGAGGGGCCCAGTTTGATTGTGGGTAGTGGAGGGAGTGACTGAAATCTGGCAGAGTGGAGCAAGCGCCATTGCTCCCTCTCAGACCACTGCCCCACACACAGCATCACAGCGCAGCGACCAGCGTTACCCTGCCCTGGTGAACACCTAAGGCTCCGCCCCTTTACGTAACAGATGCGCCAAGACAAAAAAAAAATGGCCCAAATGAAAGAACAGCTCCAGAAATAATTCAACTAAACAGCGAACAGATAGCCAACCTATCAAATGCACAGTTCAAAACACTGGTAATCAGGAAGCTCACAGAATTGGTTGAATTTGGTTGCAAATTAGATGAAAAAATGAAGGCTATGCTAACAGAAACAAAGGAAAATGCACAGGGAACCAATAGTGATGGGAAGGAAACTGGGACTCAGATCAACGGTGTGGACCAGAAGGAAGAAAGAAACATCCAACCAGAAAAGAATGAAGAAACAAGAATTCAAAAAAATGAGGAGAGGCTTAGGAACCTCCAGGACATCTTTAAACCTTCCAACATCTGAATTATAGGGGTACCAGAAGAAGAAGAGGAAGAACAAAAAATTGAAAACTTATTTGAACAAATAATGAAGGAGAACTTCCCTAATCTGGCAAAGGAAATAGACTTCCAGGAACTCCAGGAAGCTCAGAGAGTGCCAAAGAAGCTGGATACAAGGAGAAACACACCAAGGCACACCATAATTACATTACCTAAGATGAAACAGAAGGAGAGAATCTTAGAAGCAGCAAGGGATAAGGACACAGTTACCTACAAAGGAGTTCCCATAAGACTGTCAGCTGATTTCTCAAAAGAAACCTTACAGGCAGGAAGGGGCTGGCAAGAAGTATTCAGAGTCATGAAAGGCAAGGACCTACATCCATGATTACTGTATCCAGCAAAGCTATCATTTAGAATGGAAGGGAAGATAAAGTGCTTCTCAGATAAGGTCAAGTTAAAGGAGTTCATCACCACCAAGCCCCTTATTACATGAAATGTTAAAGGGATTTATCTAAGAAAAAGAAGATAAAAAATATGAACAGTAAAAATGACAGCAAACTCACAGTTATTAACAACCACACCTAAAACAAAAACAAAAGCAAACTAAGCAAACAACTAGAATAGGAACAGAACCACAGAAATGGAGATCACATGAAGGGTTATCAACAGGGGAGTGGGAGGGGGAGAGAGAAGGGAAAGGTACAGAGAATAAGTAGCATAAATGGTAGGTGGAAAATAGACAGGGGGAGGGTAAGAATAGTATAGGAAATGTAGAAGCCAAAGAACTTATATGTATGACCCATGGACATGAACTATAGGTGGGGAATGTGGGAGAGAGGGGGTGGGCAGGATGGAGTGGAGTGAAGGGGGGGGGAATTGGGACAACTGTAATAGAATAATAAATAAATATATTTTTTAAAAAAAGAAAATCAGAAATTCAAATAGCTATTACTAGATCTCAATGACCATTTCCATAAACATTCCTAACCCTACTTAGTAAGAATTTCGGTTAAATAGGAACCAACTGACGATTATATATCCCTCAAATAGCAATCCTTTAGAATAATTCTAGGACCTATATAATTATCTTGGGATTCTAGTCTCCTAATTTATGGCCCACTAATTTATGTCTCATAGTCTGTAGGGGAAATATCAGGTGTTGTTTGCCAATTAGACTCCCTGGTACTCCCTCAAGAATTTCCTACTGATTTAGCATGTGATTGCTGAAAGCAAGTACCGCTTGTAGGCTGAGAATCAAATATTTATATTTGCCATCTGATATACCTCTATTCCAGGAAATTTTTATTTTCCAGACTCTTTGAGATTACTATTCTGGTAAAAAATGTGGGATATATATTTGGTTGGGTTTAAGAGAATTGACATTCCTCCAAATATGGCTCAAATGTCCCAAGGGCTCAGAGCAAGAGTACTAGACACTGAAGATGGGGTGGGGGTGGGAGTGGGTTGTGCAGAGGTAAAGTAGACTCAAGGACTGGCTGAAAAGAACAGGCTATTGGTCCAAAGTGGCCAAAATACCCAGAGCTGGAGCGAGAATACAATACAAAGACAAGGAGGAAATCCAGAAAAACAGGATTCAGGGTAAGTTAAAGGGAGGGCAAGGTTCCCACCTGAAAGCTGACCCAGTGGATCTGAAGCCAACTAAGAACATCAAGAGTAGCTCTCTCTCCTCCTCGAGTGGAGAGGATGACAAGTGAGGTGAGAAATAAGGGAGAGGCACAACATGTGAGCTGAGGCTGGCATGGGACACCCCGACCTTGACCGCAGACCCTAAAGTTTCAGGTGGGCCAAATTTGAAGACACATGCAACACAGAATTACAGAATGAGGGTCATGAGAAGCAGAGAGTCAGATAGGAAAAGTAGAGACATAGATCCACAGAGAGGGCCAAACCTGGAAAAACTCCTGAGATGAATGGGAGGAATGAGAAAGTGAGATGAGGGAAGCCAGGGACACTGAGAGCTGAACCTATGATGACTGGCTCTTTCTTGGTCCTCTTAATTTCTCTGACCTTCTGACCCAGTCCGGCTTGGTCTCTTTGTGGTTTCTCGTCATCACCCAAAACTCTCAAGTTTTGGAATTTCCCAGGATTTACTCTTAGAATCTTCTTCTCTCTTAATTTATATCCTGTCCCTGGGTGATCCTTTTTAACGTGGCTCCAAGTACAATACTATCCACATGTTGACAACTCCCAATTTTCTCCAAACTTATGAACTTCTATAAGTTATCAGAGACTTAAGGGCCTCCCCAAACGTATGTCCAGCTCCCTAATCAGACCCTCCACTTCGATATATAATAGTTATCTCAGATATAACATGCTTGAGCAGGACACCCTCTTTGAAAATAAATGAATATATAATCATTAACTGTTATTTGTAGCTGTAATATCTATATTGCCTTACTAGACCCAGGTATAATAATAAATTATTCTAATAATAAATTATAGAGTTCTAATTATAAATTTTAGTAATAAATAATAAAACCACATGAGCAATGCAAGTTTAAAATTAATGTTTCAAGTCTATTTGTATGCATGTTGAATTATACATCCCCTTAGCAAGAGTCTACAATTAACCAGACTCAGTAATTCAGAGGCCTAAGACATAGAACCTCTCCTCAAAGAACCCAGCGTCTAGTAGGGGAGTCAGACACACTTGGAATGTGGCGAGGCAGATAAGAGAAAGGAAATAGGAAAAACTCTCCCTTGAGGCCCGCTGTTAATTACACACCCTGGAACAGCATTTCACATAGGACTCCAGTCTTGACAACATTAGCTTTAATCCTGGAAACTAGAAGAGTTGTAGGTAAATTCACAACTGCACTAATAGCCAACAACCTCACAAACTCTATGTGTGTCCGATAGTGCTATTTTATAAGCATCGTACCATTGAATCTTTACAACAACCAATGAAGGCGTTACCGTCATTAATACCATTTTATTTGATTGGAAAATAGAAGGTTTAAAGCATTTCAATACTTGCATAAATCACCTCAAGTAATAGGGTGCGCAAATCCATATCCTTAACCATTAATCTAAATTGCCTTCTTACGATTGATACTTTAAAAAAAAATGGTGCTAGGATTTTTGACTACCTTACTAAAGTAAAATAATAAATGTATGAGTAATCCAAATAGTGAATATCCATTATACTAGTAATAATCCCCAAATACTAAACATAATTGGATAAAAGAGACTATGGTATAGGTAGCTGTGAAATGGTAGGTTCAGATTTCAAAGCTTATAAAGACACAGCAGCATCAGGGATATTATTTCAATTTTCCTGCTGATGGCCTTTGGAGATAAGCCGGTAGTTCTAAAGTACGTTCTGTGTTTTGGGCCTTTCTCTTGTTACTATAACACAGACAAAGCGAGATGGAAAAATCATCAAACTTGCAAAGACTGAGAGAATAGAAGCCACAGCCTGTAGGAATATAGTCTTTCAAATTTATTACTGCTTTGCATTGATTTATCACATATGGTGGGAATTTAAACCAGATGCATGCTTAATGGGGGAGACCATCCCATGACAGACAAGGGAGAGGGACAGAATGCAACCTCATCTGGAAAGCAGAGAATGAGAATTTATAGGTGGTTCAGAAGCGTCCTTTCATGTTAGTTATATAATAGAGTAAAAGTTCTCCAACCATCCTTTCAAATTAACTAGGACTTCATGTCTTAATCCAGAAGTTGTTGATATTTCTGCCTTCTGAAATGCAATTATTTTCATTTTGAGAAAGATCTAATATTTTCAGAGTAACTTTTACTTAACCTAAAGCAAAACATTCTTGGAAAATACAGCTCTGATATGTAAATATTAATATCCATACATCCCCATTTGTTTATTTTGACCTGGAACCTAGACATCATATTTTAATAGTTACACTTCAATACACATCTTTGTCTGCTATCTGTTTTATTTTTTTAACTTCAGCTTTAAAACACTCTATCTTTCAAGTCACATTTAAGTATCGAAAGTAATTTTATTTTAAGGATGAACATCTAAGAAAAAAATATTTTTCTACATTAGCCTAACATAATTATCAATCTATAGTTACGCATTTCTTTTCAAAACTTTAAAATGATTAGTGGAGAAAATATTTTTCATAATAAATGCTATAGTTTTCAAACAGTCTTGAAACAAACAAAAATACACAATAGGGAATAACTTTGCAGGCATTCCTCTATTTTTGAGGGGAAGTTTTCTTGAAAATCATTAATTATTGGAGTCCTATAGACATCTTTCTCAAAAGTACTTATGATTTAGTTTTCAGTTTCTTTTTACTGAATACTTATGTCATAAGAAAATCTGTTTTCAAAATAATTAGTCAATTTAAACAGTTTCTTTTTTTAAATTATGTTTTACGGATGATGTGATTACAGTTGTCCCAATTTTTCCCCTTTGCCCCCGTGCACCCAGCTACTTGCCACCCCCCTCGGGCAATCCCCACACTGTTGTGCAGGTCCATGGGTCATGCGTATATGTTCTTTGGCTACTCTATTTGCTATACTGTACTTTACATCCCCATGAATATTCTGTAACTATTAATTTGCACTTCCTAATCCCTTCAGCTTTTTGTCCACCTTCCCAATCCCCCTCCCATCAGGCAACCATCAAAACCTTCTCTGCATCTATGATTCTGTCTTTGTTCTGCTTGTTTGTTTATTTTGTTTTTTAGATTCAACTGTTGATAAGTATATATTTATTGCCATTTTGTTGTTCATAGTTTTGATCTTCTTCTTAAAGAAGACCCTTTTACATTTCATGTAATACTGGTTTGGTGGTGATGAACTCCTTTAGCTTTTTCTTCTTCTGTGGGAAGCTCCTTATCTGTCCTTTTATTCTAAACGATAGCTTTGCTGGGTTGAGCAATCTTGGTTGTAGGTCCTTGCTTTTCATCACTTTGAATATTTCTTGCCAATCTTTTCTAGAATGCAAAGTTTTTTTTGATAAATCAGCTGACAGTCTTATGGGGGCTCCCTTGTAGGTAACTAATTTCTCTTGCTGCTTTTAAGATTCTCCATTTGTCTTTAACATTTTGCACTTTAATTATGATGTGTCTTGGCCTGGGCCTCTTTGGGTTCATCCTGTTTAGGACTCTGCGCTTCCTGGACTTGTATGTCTATTTCCTTCACCAAATTAAGGAAGTTTTCTGTCATTATTTTTTCAAATAGGTTTCCAATTTCTTGCCTGCTCTCTTCTCTTTCCAGCACTCCTATGATGTGAACGTTGGAATGCTTGAAGTTGTCCCAGAGGCTCCTTACACTGTCCTCATTTTGGGGGGTTCTTTTTTGTTCTTGCTGCTATGATTGGTTGTTTTTTGCTTCTTTATGTTCCAAATTGCTGATTTGATTCTCAGCTTCACCCACTCTACTGTTGATTCCCTGTAAATTGTTCTTTATTTTAATTAGTGTGTCCTTTGTTTCTGAGTGGGTCTATTTTAAGCTGTGGAGGTTCTCACTAAGTTCCTTGAGCATCCTTATAACCAGTGTTTTGAACTCTGCATGTAGTAGCTTGCTTGTCTCCATTTGGTTGAGTTCGTTTTCTGGTGTTCTGTCCTTTTCTTTCATTTGACTTTAGGAACCACCCTGCCTGGTTTCAGAAGCTGTAAACCCCCATGGCTAAGGATGAGTCAGAGACCTTGGGACCAGAAGCCACCAAGGAGACAAAGCTTATCTCCCTGTCAGGGGCGCCACCTCTGCTCACTTTACCCTGCTTGGCCCTGAGCCTGACCAGTTAGTCAATGATGAGTAAGATTCCTCAAGGGAGGGACGACCTAAGACAGACATGGTCATGAAAAAGGCCCACAGGGAAGGACTTGGGGGGCTACAGAAAAAGGGGGTGATGGACCCTTGCCCCTCGGCTTTGACATAGCCCTCAATCAGAGTCCTCACTCTGTCTGCAAGAAGTCTCCTAATCTCTTGGCTGCCTTACTTCCCCTGTCTGATTTAAGCCTGAAACAATGACAGAGGGCAGTTCAGTCCTGTGCTGGAAAGGGCAGATTCCCTGGGGGCATTCACGCCTAATAAAGAATGCATAAAATCCTGTGAAACCTGCTTTATTAATACCCTCAATTTAAATGATAAGGGTCCAAGCCTGAAATGAGTTTGCTTCCCAAAGTCTTATAGCCCCTTAGCTAACTGACCCTGACTTAGAATAAGCCCTCAGAGTTCTTTGTTTGTTATCTATTGTTTGATCCTTACTGCCTGACAATGACTGATGAGCTTTACCTGTATTCCTGTGCAAATTGAACCCAATAAAAGCCCACTGAGGAAAAGGCTCTTGGCCCTTCTCCTTTGAGAGACTGGCCACCTTTCCTCCCCAAGCAGATCTGTCTTGGTAGACTTATTCTCATCTTTGGCAGCTGCGGGGGGGGGGGGGGGGGGGGCCTGCGGGTGGAGCCCCCTCCCCCACAATTTGGGCCACGTTTCTTTGTCTCCTCATTTTGGCAGCCTCCCTGTGTTTGTTTCTATGTTAGGTAGAGCTGCTACATCTCCCAGGCTTGGCAGAGTAGCCTGAAGGAGTAGGTGTCCTTTAGGCCCTAAACAATTTGTTCATTTGTTTAACTCTGCTGAAACATGTATTGAGCACTCACTGTGTTCTCTACAGTCTTCTGGGCATTGGGGGGAAAGGAAATGGAAAAGACTCACAAATGATATGTCTTGTTTAAGGTAATTATATGGTGGCATTTCTTCTTATGGAGATAAAATTAACCTGTAACAAAAAGCGATGTCTATTAAGTGTATAATTGGGTGAGTCTTACCGAGTATATGTATTCATGTAACCAACATCCAAATGAAGATATAAGATACTTCCACACCCCTAGAAAGTCCCTTCTGTCCTCCAGTCACTCTCCCTTACAACAAATAGACAGTTGTGTCCTAATTTCTGTCATCACGGGTGAGTTTGCTCTTGAAGTCACACAAATGAACTTACATAACAAGCATTCCTTTCTGTCTGATTCATTTACTCTGTGCGGGTTTAAAGATTCACCCATATTGTCGTATTAGTAGTTGATTCCATTTCATTACTGATTAACATTCCTTCATATAAATGTACATTTTTTAAAAATCCATAATCCTGTTGGTGGACCTTTGCATTTGTTTCCAGTTTTTGGTTGTTTGAAATAAAGCTGCTATTAACATTCTTGGTTAAGTTTTTGTGAATGTATATTTTTATTCTCTTGGATAAACAGCTAGGAGTGGAATTGCTCGATCACAAGGTGGGTGTATAATTTTATAAGAAGCTCCCACCAGTTATGCAAAGAGACTGTATCATTTTATACACCCCCTCCCCCAGCTAATGTGTATGACAGATCCGCTTGTACTACACACTCAGCACCAACTGATGTTGTCAGTCTACTTAGGTTTAGCCATTTTAGTGGGTGTGAAGTGGAATTTCAATCGGGTTTAATTAATTAATATTTCCCTGATGACGAATGGTGTTGAGTATCTTTTCATATATTTATTAGACACTTCTACGTCTACTTTTGTGAAATGTCTGGTCAAGCCTTTTGCTTATTTTTAATTGTTTTTTATCCTTTTATTTTTGATTTGTAGGAGCCCTTTATACATTGTAAGTTCTTTATCAGATATATGTATTAAAAATCCTTTCCTCTCAGTTTATGATTTGCATTCTATTGTTGTGTTGATTGTTAAGGTAAGATCCCCCTAATTAATTTTTTAACTTCTAAAATTAATTTTATTTTTCAACTACAATTTAAATTTTATTCTTCTCTATTAGTTTCAGGTGTACAGTATGGTGGTTAGACAATTACATACCTTACAAAGAGTTCCCCCCAACATTTCCAGCTCCCTCCTGGTACCATATTGATTTGCATTTTTAAATGGGCTTTTTAAAAGCAGTTTTAGGTTAATGGAAAAATTGATCAGAAGGTAGAGAGAATCCCTGTATATCCCCTACTACTTCCTATATATAGCCTCCCCCACTGTCAGCATCCTGCACCAGGGCGGTACATTTGCTACAATTAATGAACACATCATTATCAACCAACATCCACAGTTTACATCAGGGTTCCTTCCAGGTGTCGTACATTCAGTGGGTTTAAACAAACATGGGATGACAGTTATCTACCATTACAGGGTCACGCAGAGCAGTTTCAATGTCCTAAAATTCCTCTATTCATCCCTCCCTCGCCACAACCTGTGACAACCACTGTCTCTGTAGTTTTGTCTTTTCCAGAATGTAATATAGTTGGAATCATACAACATGTAGCCTTTTTAGATTGGTCCTTTCACCTAGTAATATGCCTTTAAGGTCCTTCAATGTCTTCTCAAGGCTTGACCGTTCATTTCTTTTTAGCAATGAGTAACAGTCTATTGTCTGGATATACTGCAACTCACTCATCCATTCAGATGTTGAAGGACATCTTGGTTGCTTCCATCTTCTTGCAATTAGTAGATAAAGCTGCTATAAATTTCCACGTGCAGATTTGTGTTGACATAACTTTTCAGCTCATTTAGGCAAATACCAAGGAGTACCATTGCTGGATCACATGGGAGAATATGTTTAGTTTTAGGAGAAACTGTCTTCTACCGTGACCGCACCACCTTGCCTGTCCATCAGCAGTGTGAGAGTTCCCGTTGCTTCACATTGTCACCAGTGTGCCGTGTTAGTGTTTTGGATTTTGGTCATTCTAATAGGTGGTAGTAGTGTTTCATTTTTGTTTTAATTTGCACTTGCTCAGTGACGTACGATATTGATAATCTCTTCATATGCTTCTTTGCCAAGTGTACATTTTCAGGGTTTTGCCTATTATTTAATTATGTTTCTCTAATTGAAAATTTTATGATTACATTGTATACATATTAACACAATCAAGCTAATTACCATACCCATCACTTCACATAGTTACTCTTTTTTGTATGGTAAAAGCACTTCAGATAACTTTCTGAAAAATATGGACCACTTCACAAACCCACATGTCGTCCTTGTACAAAGGCCACGCTATCCTTCTCTGTATCATTCCAATTAGGACGTGTGCCGCCAAATACTCAAGGTTTCATTTTATTCCATACATTTTTCCAGTTGTTCCAGCACCATCTGTTTGAAAGACTTCTCTATCCCTTTGACTTGACTTGGCACCTTGGTAAATAATCAATTGACTGTACATATGTGGGTGTATTTTTTTATTTGATGATTCTGCTCTATACATATACACACACTTTCTTTTATGACTGTGTTGTATAATCCAGGCTTGATTCATTATTATAATTTACATATACTATATTTATTATAATTATATCCATTTTAAAAAATCCATTTAAAAATCAAAATGAAAACATTTTCACGGGTCCCTGGAAGTACTGTGGGCCCGAGGCACTGTGCCGAAGGACAAGTGGCCCTCTCAGGGGTAAGGCTGGCTTCTGCACATGTAGCCATGAGAGAAACGAGGCAAAGAGGCTTCTGAAATCTTCTCTGAGAGCCTTGGCTGGGCTTGTAGGCCCTGAGAGCAGCAGTTATCCAGTAGCCTGTGAACAGTTGCTTGTCGTATTATATTTTCACTGTATTATCTCTGATCCTCCAGTAAAATCCGGCTTGCCTTGCAATAACAGGTGGTATCATCTCTACACAGGAATATGCTGTTTGTGGTTGAAGGTACCCTATTTTTATGAGAAACTCTGCAATAACTCTGCTTGTATGGGGGGGGATGGCAAGGGGGAGAATATGTTTCTTCCTTAGCTTATTATAATTAGGGATATTTGTATGAAAATAGAATCTCTGTTGCTTAAGTGTTGCTCAGCTCCTGCTGATCAGTCCTCACTCACAGGCATGTCCTTTGTGATACGCCAGTTGCTGTGGAAATGATTATCCTGTCACGGAGAAGAGACTCATGAATTTAAATGAAGAACGAGCAGCAGGAGCAAAGGAACTCTGCCAAAAGCCAAACATTCCATCCCATTTAATTTTCTCCTGCCTGTTCAATATATATTATGTCATAAAGTTGGGTGTATCAACTTAAAAAATACAGTTTCAGGGTTCATGATAAATAATGACAAAAGGAAAAATTTAAAAGAAAAGACAAGATAGAATGCTGACATTCTATACAGAAACAAGAGTGCGTTTGAGCTAAGGAACACTGGACAATAATAACCATACACTATTGGGCCATAGTACCATTGTTTAGATACATAATTAAGCTATTTGGGTAGTGCTCTTGCAGCCTAACTTTTGACAAGTTGTCGAGGTGATGTAGGCATCATTCAACAAGTAGGAAGCAGAGTGTTGAGACAGAAAGACAGTGGGCTTTGTATATCGGACTGAGCTGGATTAAATATCACTTACAAGTACTGATTTCAGAGAGGCTACTTGCCCTTCTTTGAACTCCAATTTCATCAAGCATATAATTGGGATAAATTTGTAGGGATGTTTTCTAGGCTATTTAATTGGCATGGACTCGTATCAGTAATTTATAGCCAATGTCTGTTCCAGTTGGGCATCGCACTCATTCCGATAGGTCAGTGCCCTTTCTGTATGAGTTATTCAATTTTCTGAATATCATCTGTGTCAATCAGGACAGGATAGGCTATGCTACAGTAATAATTTCTGACATCTCAGTGGTTTAACACAGGGAAATTGTATTTTTTTTGCTTTCATAGAGTCCTGTGTGGATCTAGCAACTGTCCTGCCTCTTGGGACTAACAGTTTCCAATCCAAGGTGTTACAGGGGGAAAGGGGTGGAGATGAGGAGGCGTATCAGCTTTTTAAAATTTCTTTGCCAGAAAGAAACAACTGTGATTTCTACTCAGTCCATTGGCCAGAACTAGTCACATGGCCCCAACCTATCTGCAAGGGGCCTGGGAAAAGTAGAGGAGGTTATAGAGTCATTGGTGAGCACTAACTGTCTTTGCTACATCACCCCTTGTTTTGTGAGGATGAGATGCAATGTATACAAAGGATTTATAATTGTCCCTGACGAACTAGGCCAAGCCACAATGGCCAATCCAAGTTGAAGTCTTGGTGTGGATGACAAGTTGGTTGAGATTATTTTCATTTTTACCTGACATCAGCAAAAAAACAAAAGACAGGATACACATAGAATTAAGTAAGATTACAGGGCAGTACATGTTGAATGCAGCACCCCAATACCCCCAACTGCCTTGCTCCTTAAGGAATCAAGTCTCAGGTTCAGCAGTCAGCCATCAGAGTAGGACACACGGGGGAGGAACTGGCCAGGTCAGAGGAGCCCAGGACAAATAATTGCCACTATTTTAGGCTGGGCTGGATAGTGGCAGTGTAGGGAAGGATGGGGAGAAGGCCACACACGGGGCCCACGCTATCAGGGGAGAAGAATTTCCTGCTGGAGTCGTAGTTACCTATTACATGATTTATCCTTTATTGCATTGTTGAGACTGCATTAATAACTTCCTGAGCTCATACTTTAAGTCTATGGTAGAATTACGCTGGACACTGTAGGGAATGCTAAAGAAAATACCTAGCCTCTTCTCCTAAGGAATTTATAATCTAATTGAAGAGATGAAGTCACTATCAGTAAATAAGCCCACTGACAAGTGGCAAAGAAATATACTTATATACTATACCTAACAAAGAACATTTAAAAATAGGGCAGTATATAATATGTTAACTTTGAGGCACAAATGGCAAAAAAAGAAAAAGAATGAAAAGAGAGAATAATTACTAGAAAATTTAGTAGAAGTCAGGTAGCAATTATTCTCCAAGGACAGTTAAGCAATATTTCAGTTTAAGTTCAAATGCCAAAGCTAAGAAATGCAGAGAATTTCAGATCACATTTAACAACAGGAATGGTCTAGGAGGCTGAAGACATTTCAACCCAGTTTCTCCGGACAAACTTGAATGCTGTGGGAATGGAATGTACATGAGATACCCCCCGGGGCTTCCCACACATGCCTGGGGAAGAGTGGAAGACACAGCTGAGGTCTTGCAGTTGCCCAGCAAGGGACTAATGAGAAAGAATAGTTGGGCATTAATATATTCACACCAATAAGTTAGAGGACTTTCTGTAGTTATGCTACAATTTCAATCATTATTAGTATATCATTTAAATCTCATTGTATTGTAAGCATTTTCCTATATTCTGAAATAATCCTTAAAATATAATTTGTAATGGGTGGAAAATAATATTTCTCAAGTATTAGATAACGTGTGTTTAGAAACATACATTCTTTCCTTTAACTTTTATAGTATCGACGTGAAGTGGGTGCTATCATCACTCCTTTACAGACGAAAAAGCTGAGGTTAGGAGACATTGAAGTCATGTAGCAAATACCTGATTGCATTGGGATGGAATCTTCATTTGTCTCAGTTGAAAGCCTATCTTCTAACTGGTGTATTACACTACCTGCTGTATGCCGTTGTGTTGCTGTGCCACCATTAAACAGATCCCCTCTTGTTGAATATTTTCGTTGTTTCTAGTGTTTTAGTATGAATAATCTGTGGTAACCATTCTTGCACATAAATCTTGTGCACACAAGCTTTATGTAAATCCTTTCATGTGACTCTCTTTAACATGTGTGTTCTGGAGGATGAACTCCTTACAGAGAAGATACTGGTCATCGAAGAGTTTAATCACTTCAGTGTTTTTAATAATATTACCAAAATTCCCAACTGAAACGTTTTATTAACTATACATTCATCCCTAGTGTGTAAAAGTGACTTCCCCTAAAACCTCCCCCACAGTGGATACTGACACTTCAAAACTTTTTGTCAATCTAACAGCAAAACCTTCAAAGCTTGAGAGTCCCACCAGACTGCCTAGATTTGTGGTGTGTTAGCAACCCTGCTGTTCCTCCCGTGGTATTAGCCTTTAACACAATACCAGATGTTGCACTAATTAACTGTAATTCATCGCATATTTAGCATAGCCCCTCTTGGACCACGATTACAAATTTACATTAAAAATGCCGTGCTAAATCACTGAATTTATTTAATTGAGGTCAGCAGCATTGGTCATCCAAGGACACTCACTCGGTGGGTCAGGAGACTTTTAACCAATCCATACCTGAAATTCCCTCTATGCAGGACACAGAGAGAGAAAAACTCCATCCTTTCACCTGCAGACAGGGAGCTGTCGGCGACCCTTGCGCATGCGGTCCTGGTATTTGTTTACAGGTGGACGGGCAGGAGCAAGAGGCAGGAGCCTGCTCTGCGGTATGAATAGGATTAGGAAAACAAAGGAGTGGTGACAGAAACTAAAATTTTTCTTAATGATAACTGTTAAGAAATGAGTTTTTAAAATGAGTGTGCATATCTCTTTGTTTTGGGAAAAGTGAAAACCAGCCACAATTCAATAAATAATGTCTGGGAAATTTGTAGAGTTCATCAGCCAAAATATAAGTAAGGTCGTTCTTTGAAAAATAATTTAAATGTTTCTTGCAAATGTTACAATTACTTAAAACTAGTGGCATGTTTTTTTGTTAAGTAGGGTAAAGGTACCTTAATTGTATCCGTTCAGCTCCCTGAGCTTCAGTATCAACAAGGAAGCGGCCTTAATTCTTAATTTCAGATGAGACACTCAGGGTACAAATGTGTATATTAAAGTGAAAAGCAGTAGTGCGTGACAAAATCTCAGGGTATTAAGAGCATAGGCTTTTGAGTCAGAAAAATTGAGTCGATGTGAAGGTCTAACTGTTTAATTTGGGGTGAAGGACAACAGCCTCATATCCTAAACCAGGGGTGCCCAACCTTTTGGCATCTCTGGGCCACACTGGAAGAAGAAGAATTGTCTTGGGCCATACATTAAATACATTGTGGCACATAATCACAAAAAAAATCTCATCATGTTTTAAGTAAATGTACGATTTTGTGTTGGGCCGCCTTCACAGCCATCCTGGGCTGCATGCGGCCCGCAGGCCATAGGAGTGATGTGTATACTCACCTGCAGCCAGGTGGTGAGGCTTAGATAACATGCATCTGAAATGACCAGGCGTGATAGACGGCTAACAAGTGTTACTTGTTTTATTATGCAGCATGTTCTTGGTCGATAGACTAGTGCCCTGATCTGTAATTGGCTAGCTATTCTGGACTCATCAGGATTTGACTTTAGAGCAATAGAATTTGCTTAGTTACCTGTAACAACTTGTCATCCTCACCGAGAGTCTTGTTAGATGGGAAGCAAATAATCTGCAGTCTGCTATTTTCAGCAAGTAGTAACTCAAGACAGGGTCCAGATGATGAAAACCAGAAAACGGAGATGCAAGGCCCGGGGGCATGAGAATAAAAAATAACTCTTGGACAACTCTGAGGAAGTGGCTAATTTCAAGGCAAATAATCCATTTGAAAATAAGAAATAGCATTAGATCTGTGTGGTGAGTTTTGTGTTTTGAGCTGATGTGGCTAGTGCTAAAGCCTTTCATATATGTAATAACCTTATAATCTGTTAAGTAGCTCAGTGATTTTTATTTTTATGTATTTTATGCGGCAAAATAAATAGCTATTTAAGTGCTTTTTGATGTGCAAAGCAACGTACTTGTTAATCGCCACTAGTAAGTGTCCTTCATTTAGTGAAATCTCTCCCCTGTCTGCTGATGGTTTTGCTTCCCTGGGCTGCCAGCCAATAGTCGAAGGCAATTCTGTTGCTGAGGACTACCCAGACTAGAGAATCGAAAGATCTTTGCTGGACGTTCTTGGCTCTAGTGGCTCAGCGGGCCATTCTGTTAATGATTCTGGTTAGATTTTACATCATTGTCTCTACCAAGGCCACACTCTGAGCCTGTGATTCTAAGAAGGTAGGGAACCTGTCGGTAAGTCACATCCAACAGAAAAACCACAGGAGTTACGTTCATATTCATCTATTAGTGACAAGCCCTCTTCTTTTCTCAGGTGAGGGTTAGGAATAAAGACTATAATCATTTTGGCCCTGGCTGGTGTGGCTCAGTGGATTGAGCGCCGGCCTGCAAAGCAAAGGCTCATTGGTTTGATTCCCAGTCAGGGCTCACGCTTGGGTTGCAGACCAGGTCCCAAGGAGGGGGCACGTGAGAGGTAATCACACACTGATGTTAAAAAAAAAAAAAGACTGTAATCATTTTGAGAATAGTAAAACGTCTTTTTACAAATAATGCAAAAAAGAACAACCTTGTACAAATGTCATTTTACAAGTGTACAAATAATTTTATAGGATACATTGCAAAAATGGAATAGCTTTCTCCAGGAGGATGCACATTTTAATGTTGATAGATATGCAAATTACTATAATTTACACTCTGGCCAGCAGTGTATGAAAGAGCCTGTTTTCCACACTTTCCTCAACAGGAGATGGGATCCAAGAAATAGTGTAGTTTCGATGTGAAGTTCTCTTTTTATGAAAATTAAGCATCTTTTCTTATATTTAAGAGCCATTTGTTTGCCAACACACCTATTAATGTGCTTTATCATTTCCTATTTTGGTGGTGGTGTTTCTTCAGAGACTTAAAGGAACCCTTTATATATTAGGTTCACCTCTGGTTCAAATTGCAAATTCTTCCAACTTTTCATTTGTCTTTTGGCTTGTGATATTTTTTAGTGGAGAATTTTAAATATTCATATGGATTTATCAATCTTTCCTTATGTGGCCTCCAGGGTTGTTTTTTTATTTTATGTTATATTGATAATGAAATTGACATCTTTATTTTATTTTATTTTATTTTTTCCCAGCACTACTCAGACTGCATTCTGTCCCTCTTACTCTTCCAAAGGAAGAGAAAAAGGATCATCAATGGCTATTGGCAGTTGCAAATGCAGCACCGAAAGCCGGCTTCGCACCCAGAACAGAACGCTGCACCTCCTCCTCGTGGTTTCGGGTGCTCTACACGTTCAGGGAAACTTCTCTAGTAACGAACTATAGAAATGATCCCTGAAAGCATGGTCTTGAAGTTGACATCTTTAAAACAAATCAGATATCTAAGAAATTTTATAGTAAAATAAAAAATACCCTGATGGACATAGAGTTATATTCTTATACAGGGTACCTATAGTATGTATATGTGGGTATCCTGGTTTTGTTTTTTGGGGGTTTTTTTGGTCTCACATAAACATTGCAACATGACTTAAAGTATGATGGTTTATTCAACAATTATTCCATCCAGATGGGGCCTCAACTCTTTTGTGTCATACTTGGAAAAGCTTTCACTAATTCAAGATTATAGAAGAATTTTCCCATAGTTTTGTGCAGTACTTTTTAAATTATATTTTCATGTCTCAGGAACCTATTTTTATGTAAAGTTTAAGGGTTTTTTTTCCCCCAAGTGGCTACCGGTTGTTGCAATAAAATATTATACCAGTTAAAATACTGTTGGCTATAAGTGACAAAAGCCAGCAACCAAAAAAAAAAAAAAAAACCCAGCTTAAAAACTTGATACATTTATTGACTCACATAAGAAAAAAATCTGGGCTAGGGTCATCCCAGAGTTAACTCAGGGGTTCAAAAATGACCCTAGTTCTTTCCACTGTTTTAGTGTGTTGACTTTATTCCCTAACCAAACTGAAAGGCTGTGTTGTGGCTCTTTTACAATGTACTCAAAACAAGCTTGGTGCTATAAGATGTCACTTAACAAGACAATGACATTTTTGTACCACTAAACTCAGATGACCGGATTTGCAGAATACTTTCACACTGTAAATCAATCAAATCTCATCTTTCAAAAGTTTCAGGTATTGTGTCCAATACGACTTTATTATTCTAACAGAGGCTCTGTGGTTACGCTCTGGAGCTGAATTCGGGAAAATTGGATTCAACTACCATGGAATTAGCCATGAGCTCCCTCATCTCCTTACCAAATCCCACAGCCCTCCTGCATGTGAACCCAGGCCTCGGTCTTTCCCTAGAGTTATAGTAGAAGATGCATCTTTGCTCTATCAAGGCCAAAGTCCAATCCTTCCACTTGGCTGGGTAACTTCGTTACCCCCTGGCTCTCCTTTATTACCCAATCCTTTCCCTCTGCTGGCCTGTTTCCATTAGCTGTCAAACATATCTCCCCTGGCCCTCCACCTCCCTCCAACCACCACTCTGTTTTTCTTTCTCCCGCAATGGAAACATTTCTGAAAGCTACTGTTTGCCCTCACCTCCCCTTCCCACCTCCTCCAACTTCAGTCAGACTTTCATTTCCCCCACTTTCCCACATCGATGAGAAACAATCCTATCAAGGTTGCCTGTACAGACATCCACGAAGTCAGGCCCTTCTGATTTTCCTCTGCCTCGCTGCCTGCGGGCTCTTCCTCAGCCCTTTCCTGGCTCCTCGACCCCAGCAGACCTCTTGCGGTGCTGTAGGCTTCAGCCTCAGTTCTCCCCTTCACTACCCGCACTCTCTCCCAGTGTCATGGGCTTAAATATCTTCGATTTACGGGTCACTTCCAAATCCATACCACCTCTCCTGTCCTCTAGCCTGAGGCCCATGCTCATGTATCCAACTACCTTTAGGCTTTTCCATTGGAGTGTCAAATGTAACATGTCCAAAAGGAGAACCAATCATTTCTCCTATCCTCACAAGTCATTCCTCCCAGAGTCTTTCTCATACTGCAAATGGCATCTTTATTTGCCCAAATGCTTATGTGCATTTACCAGCAAGTCCTACAGGTACTTACAGAAGGTGTCTTGAGTCCAGTTACTGCTACCTCCTACTTCGAGTGAGTGCCACCCAGCCTGGATTACTAGACAGTCTCAACCAGCCTCACAACCTCCTCTCTCCCTCGTTCTAGTCTATTCGCCACACGGCAGTCTGTGTGGCTTTTCTACAGTGAAAATTGAGTTCTATTTCCCCCTCTTCTCAAAACCATTTAAATGGTGTCTCATCACCCTCTGTACCAAAACCCAGCTCCTTTTCCCGATACACAGGACTCTACAGTGTGCAGTATCACCTGCCTAACTTCATCGCTGTCATTTTCTCTCCTCCTCCTTCCAGGTGACACACTTGTACTGTTTTTCTTTCCATCAAGCACACCACGCTGGTTGCCATCTGAGGACCTTCACGCTTACACTGGGAATACCCTTCCTCCGTACATTTGCGTGGATGTGTCCTCGTTGTTGGAGCTCAGCTCAGGTGAGAGTTCTCAGCAAGCCCTGTGCTTAGTAATCCACTAATTCAATTGTATCTCTCTCTACCCTCCATCTTTCTCCGCCACAAAATTCTATGTTAGTATGTACACAGCATCGTTGTACAGGACCCAAAATCATCTTACTTATTTATTGACATGTTAATCATCTCTCCCCACTGGGAGATAAGCTCTTTTGAAGGCAGGGATAGTGGCTGTGTTAGGCTCTGCTGTAGCCCCGGTATCTGAGACATCCAGTAGCGGGTCCCCCATACACGTTTGTTAACTGATTTACTCCCCCATCTCTGTTTTGTGCAGTCACTTTACCTCTTCTGATCTCACTTTATTCAATACTAAGATGAGGAAGCTTAAAAAAAAAGGATACCTGAAATACCTCTGGCTCAGTCTACCTCAATGACTATGTCTTATAACCTATACCAATTATAAGAAAAATCTTGTTCCACCAAAGATTTGTATCTATTGTAGAACCTTCATTCATTCAACAAGCCTTTCTTGAGTGCTGCGCATAAGCCTGGTACTGTTCTAGGTATTCGAGGCCAACTCACAGTCATCAAGATGATAGTGCATCCGTCTTAAACACACAAACAGAAAACCCAAAAGACGGATGCTATTCTTGTTCTCCTGGTGGCGATTTACTGATACTCCATTTTCAGGGCAGCTTTCTCAATATTATCCAAACTGGGCTCTTTCTAGGTTAGCTATTGCTCTGACAGTAGTTAATTTCCAAGACTTCTAGGATCAAGTGATATCATTTATGCGGCTATAACTTTAATGAAACCATCTAAAACTTAGCCATTAAGGCTGCAAAATTTCTGCAGATCTGATTTAGTTCTAGTCCAGACTCTGCCATGCTTCCTAATTTAATTCCAGCATGACTTGAAGTAAAAAATTTGAATTTTATGAATCTAATTTTTTACAATGAATAAAATGAGAGTGAGAAGGGACTCTATTTATATGCATTCAGGTCATGATGGGTGGAAGAACTGCTAATTCTCTTGCCAAAATCTGAGCTGATTTAAAATCCAAATTGGAATGAATGTGTAGGTAGAGACAACACTTAATCAAGTGTCTAGAATGAAGACAAATTGCTTTCAGAACTGACTACAGAGAACGAAAGATAGCTAGGAAAGGTGAATTGTAATATATTATGCTCACTGCCATTTGCTGGCATTTGCTGCAAATCACTCATAGAAAGCAGAGTGTGCTTACATTTGCTTTAATCAATTATATAAAAGGATACAATACAGTTATAGTGTTGGGAACTGCCCTGCCTGGTTTCAGAAGCTGTAAACCCCCATGGCTAAGGATGAGTCAGAGACCTTGGGACCAGAAGCCACCAAGCAGACAAAGCTTATCTCTCTGGCACGGGCACTGCCTCTACCCACTTTACTTTACCCTGCTTTGCCCTGAGCCTGACCAGTTAGCCAATGATGGGTAAGATTCTTCAAGGGAGGGACAACCTAAGACAGGCATGGTCATGAAGTGGCCCACAGGGAAGAACTTGAGGGGCTATATAAAAAGGGGGTGATGGACCCTCACCCCTCGGCTTTGACATAGCCTGAGTCCTCATTCTGTCTGCTAGAAGTCTCCTAATCTCTTGGCTGCCTTACTTCCCCTGTCTGACTTAAGCCTGAAACAATGACAGAGGGCGGTGCAGTCCTGTGCTGGAAAGGGCAGATTCCCCGGGGGTGTTCAGGCCTAAGAAAGAATGCGTAAAATCCTGTGAAACCTGCTTTACTAAGAATGCCCTCAGTTTTCTGATAAGGGACCGTGCCTGAAATGAGTTTGTTTCCCAAAGTTTTATAGCCCTTTAGCTAACTGACCCTGACTCAGAATAAGCCCTCATAGTTCTTTGTATGTTGTCTATTGTTTGATCCTTACTGCCTGACAATGATTGATGAGTTTTACCTGTATTCCTGTGCAAATTGAACCCAATAAAAGCCCATTGAGGAAAAGGCTCTTGGCCCTTCTCCTTTGAGAGATTGGCCACCTTTCCTCCCCAAGCAGATCATGTCTTGGTAGACTTATTCTCATCCGTGGCGGCCAGAGGGGAGGGCCTTGCAGGCGGAGCCCCCCCACATTATAAAATGCTTTAATCTTGCCTATAAGCTCTATATTTAAAGCCTTATATTGGTCAAAATGCTTTTGGTTGGGAAGGAAGACAGAAATCCAATTCAAATTTACTTAACAAACAAGAATGGGGAGCATTTCTTTTTTTCATGTAACCGGGCAAGCCAACACACAACTAGTGTGATATCATCAATGAATTATTTCCTTCTAATCTGAGGAGCTCTCCTTCTGGTGGACAAATATCCACTAAGCAGCTCAGCATTCAGATCCTACCAGCTTATCAAACCCAGAAAGTCTTCTGCAGTAGCTCCAATAAAGAAATCTTAGGCAAGATCTCGATTGGCCTGTTTGGAAAAAGACTAACCAAATGTATTTAAAGGCACTTCTCCTCCTAACTTTTGCTTTTCTCCTTCAAAACTGCTATTCCTGTAGCCAGCTGATTTTTAAATAAATTTTAGGAGCCTGCAATCTGATTAAATGGATTCACCTTAAGATACTTACTGTGATGGCTTTATCATTTGTAACCGGAATGAACTGAAAATTGGTACAACGTCAAAATAAGAAAAGGAATTTAAGATAGTGTGGATGGAGACAGTTGTGAGTGGGTACAAGAAATCAAACCAATGTAGAAGAGGTTACATTCTTTCTATACACATGGCATGCAAATCTGGACATCTCTGCCCTACTATCCGCAACACTGGTGAGTGCAAATATTTGGAGGTGTATTGGGGAATGCTGTGGAAGTGGTCTACCCTTGGTTCAGGCCATAAGGGTTGCACTGTCTGTAGAGAAAAGAAAAGCAATGATAAAACTAAGTCAGCCTGTCTTATTTTTATTATCATGTAGAGAAATTCTAAACCTTGTCAGTGATACAATATCCCTCCTCACCTTGATGGACCAGGCCCACTGTTCCTGCATCCCCTTGGGGTTTCTTGCCAATACTTCCATGTCCCCATTCCAGAGTACCAGAATAGAGGTCAGAGCCCTGATATATTTTTCACAACTACTTTTCACAACTATTGACACCCGACTAAGAGAACTAATGTGTTGGTGACTTGCACTACAAGGAAAAGAGTGAACTGTAATTCCAAGAAAATTAATCCAAACACTGTGCCTCACAAAATGAATTATAATTACTGTCAAAGTATGGTATAAGTTGCCCTGGCTGGTGTGGCTCAGTGGATTGAGCACTGGCCTGCAAACCAAAGGGCCGCCAGTTCGATTCCCAGTCAGGGCACATGCCTGCATTGTGGGACAGGTCACCAGTAGGGGACGCATGAGAGGCAACCACACATTGATGTTTCTCTCCCTCTTTCTCCCTCGCTCTCCTTTCTAAAAAATAAATAAATAAAATCTTTTAAAAATGTGTTATAAGCAGTAAATACAAGCTTGGATCATAAAGTAATATAATTAGACACCCAAACTAATTCAGATGAACAAAAGAAACTTATGACAAACAGCTGAATAATGCTAAATAACTGCTAAACTAATTTAAGTGCAAGCCTATAAATTTGATTTGGACCAAAGGCTGTGCCATTTCCCTCATGACCTTGTCAAGTCCTGCCCCTGCGTGGAGTATCATTGCTAGTCCAGCAGGTGGCACTCTTCCCTTTGTGCACTAGTACTAAACTAACAACTAGCATACAGGGTAGTTTGGAGTTTAGAGTCTTGCCTTCAGAAGAACCCATAGAGTCTGTTTATCTATGGCAATAATATGGTTACAACTTTTATAAGGGCAACTGTACTGATCTGGTCTTTGTCAGATTTGAAGATTGGTATCTATAAATCTAAATGCCCCTTTGGTTCTAGAATTTGTCGTTCTTAGTTCTAAGCCTTCACTGGTTTTCGTTAAAATATTTGGACTCAGTGTCTAAGGTCTTATGCAATGCAAGAGATCTATATAAAATTGTAATAACTCATATTTGAAAAGTACCTTGAGCAAAAGCAATGTTTCTCAATTAAAAAAAAAAAAACACTATCTTTTTCTAATAAAAATTCTACATACCCCTGGACCTCCTCAAGAATCACTGATGAGCCCTGGCCAGTGAGGCTCAGCTGGTTGAAATGTCGTCCAGTAGACTGAAGGGCTGGCGGTTCAACACACAGTCAGGGCAGACACGAGAAGGCAGCTGGTCGATGTTTTTCTCTCTCTCTCCCTCCTTCCCTCCTCTGTCTCTCTCTCTCTCTCTCTCTCTCTCTCTCTCTCTCTCTCTCTCAAAGCAATGAAAAAATGTCCTCAGGTGAGATTTTTTAGAAAAGAATCATTGATAAACAGAAGCTGGATTCCACTTCCTACCTTTTCTCCCTAGAGAAGATTTTATCCAGCTTAGTTTTCTATTGTTTGTATTATGAAAACAGCTTTTTATGTCTTTCAAATCTACAATTTAAATATAAGAGGTACATGTTTTTCCTTTTCAAAATTGGCCCTAGTGCCTTGCCTCCTATAAAGTGTGATTTGGCAGTCACAAAACAAAGGTACTATGATAAGCATACGAATAAAAAGAACAATTATTGATATGTTAATAAAATAGTTAATAAACAGTTAAACATCTTTTCATTTATTCCTGTCATGCTAGCTTCATTTAGAGAATACTAAATAAGTGCTAGGCATAGTAATATATATCTAATGAATTACATATATAATCTCATTTAATTTTCACAGATACCCATTTAAAAAATGAGGAATGTAAATCTTAGAGCATTTATGTTATTAACATAATAATGTTATGTAATGTTATGTTATGTTAATGTTATATGTTATGTTAACATAACACAATGTTATGTTATTAACATTATATTAACTTGCCCCAAATCATGTGGCAAGTTAGTATCAGAAAGAGGACTAGAGTTCTAACTTATTCCCCTGAGAAAGACAGAACATATTAGATTATTACAACAATCTTGCTAGTAAGTGAAGGAGCTTCACTAAGAAAATATTATAAAATGACTTTCAATAGCTGACTTACTTTGTAGAACAACCTATTAAAGATACTGTTGATAAGGTGAGGCATTCTTTAGAAACTGTACAAAGAGGGAAATGTTAAGGAAAGATAAGAGGGGGCAGAGGCAAATTTAATTGATTTTACAGTTTCCCTATGGTTGGCACAATCTTCAAAGAAGATAATTCAATAAAGAACCTAGGAATATACATGTTAATAAGCAAAATGTGTTCATTTGTAATGTGCATCACAGCATATGGGTTAACATCCTTAATATATAGAAAGCTCTTCTAGATCAGTAATAAGAAATAAATAGAAGAATGGACAAGTACAAGAACAGCCAATTCACAGAGGAACAAGTATAGCCAGAAAGCCCACAGAAAAAATAATTCTTTCTCTAAATTAAACAGTAAAATGAACTCCCTAATTGTCAAATATTAAAAGGAGTAATGAAAATAGTGATGATAAGAAAACAATAAAAGAGATGAAAATGTGGCTGAGGAATAGGGAAAGAGGTATGTGTACATTACTGGTAGATAAATGAACTAGGTCACATTTATACAATGAACCATCATTGACCTGGGTCTAGATATCTATTTAAATGGAAACATTTCAAATGAAAAGTTATGACACAAATTATAGAATACATACACAAAGCATCATTTGGTTTTGATAAACAAGTAATTACAAATAAGTTTACATATAATTATAAAATATAATTGCACACACGTCAATCTGCATGACTCTAAACCAAACTGGGAGTTATTGGTAATTGGGGTTATCTAAAGATATTGATGTGAGATTTGGGTGATATTCCCTTTTTTTCTCCTTGTTTATCCATAGTTTGTTTACCAATAGTTTCTGATTTTCTATATAAAACCCAGATTTCTTATGCAAATAAACAAAAGCAAGATTTAAGGTCAAAGTAGTAGGGTGGTGGCTGAGAGGATGAACTCTGCCGTCAGGTAAGCCCAGCTGACAGGCGGCCTCAGATACATCCCTTAAACTTATTAACCTCGGCTTCCTCTGCTGTAAACTGATGCCAACGATGGCACCTACCTCAGCGGGGTTTTGTGAGGGGTGTATTAGGTAACGATGTAACTTACTGTGTGTACTTATTAATCAGCCAAGTAATTACCAAGTTCCTGCTCCTGTATTACAGGGTAGTGCAAGGTACCTGGGGAAGTGCAAAGACGTTGGAGGTTACCCCTCCTCTCCAGGCAGTTTAATTAGGCAAGGTCACTCACTGCCCAAATAGACAGATGTCACTAAGTCAAATGAGCACATGGCAACCAAGGGAGTCGTAGTTCTATGACATGCAAGGGAATCCCAAAATATACATTTTCAAGGTAACAAGTGTCTATTTAACTAATTTGCTCCTTCAAAAACAGGTCATCTAAATGGGTGAATTTAATGATATATAAATACATCTCAATGAAGATGTTTTTAAAAGGCAATTATTTTAGTATGTGTTACTTACCTGAAAGAAATGGTCTTCAGAGTATTTCAATACAAAATACACTGATACAGTCCAAAACCTAACATTGCATAAGAAATTTCCTAAACTAGCCGATTTGAGTCATCTGAAGTTGAATCTGGTTCATAAAATTATTGAATTGCTTGGAGACTCATTTTTAGTGTGTGATTAATAAAATGATGCCCACATAGGATTTGCAAATGTTAAATACTATGACTCAAATAATGAATTCCTTAATTTTTCCTGTAAACCGATTGGGAAAAAAAGTGCTTTATTTGTTTGGGTGAAAAAGGGAACAGAAGTCCTTCTGATTTTCAAGGTCTAATTAAACTTCCACTTTCTCTAGAAAATTGCTTCCTTGACCACTCTTGTCATTATTGATAACAATAGTCCCAGCTTCCATTTACTGAACACTGTGTTCCCAGGAATACGGTACGTGCCTCACAGACCAGGTCAAATGTAATTTTGACAATAGCTCATGACGTGTTGTTCGCTCCATTTAACAGATAAGGAGACTGAGAGAAGTAAGTTAAGCAACTTGCCCAGGTCCAATGGCTATTAAGTTGTCAGGTTAGGCTTTGAAGCTGGGGCTGTTGGGTTACAGAGAGTGTTCACACTATGCCGTACAAACCCTTCCTCGTACCTCATTCCATCTGAGCATGCCGCAGATGAGCAAAGAATGGTAGATCAGAATGATCAGTCTTTTCTCAAAGTGTTGCCAAACAAAAGGTGACAAGCTAAAACTACATTCTGGCAGAAGATCCAAATTAGTTTTCTTTAATAATCACACTATTCTGAAACACAATTATAGCAATTTCTATAATGAAAGGAATGACTACTCCGAGAAGATGTGCTTAATTGTAAAAGCCAATATTGAGAAAAGAATTAAACGTTGAATAGGTTAAATCATTGTGTATGTAATTATCTGGAAATGTTCTTTAGTCATTGAGATCATAGTTTTTATGGAGCCCAGATTCCTTTATTTTATATTTCATTCACTCTCTTATTCAGTGGTCATTTACTGAGTACCTACCATGTGCCAGGTCCTGTTTTAGGCATTTGAGATATATCGGAGAACATAATGAATAAACACGCTGCCCTGAAAGAAAAAAAAATAAAACAATTTAAAAACAAACAAAAGAAATAACATCACCAAAGAAAATCCTTGACCTTACGGAGTTTCCATCTCAGTGGGCAGAGGCAAACAGAGAAATATACGTCAGATGATACTAGGTGGTAAGTATAGACGTATGAAGTGTAAGGAGCAGAGAGATGAGGGCTGGTGTTTAAGCAGAGGGTCGAGAAAAGCCTCCCTGAGGTGTTAGCGTTTACGTGGAGGTTTAGTGAACCATGCGAATATCTGAGGGAAGAGTAAGGGTTTCCCAGGCAACGGAAGAGCTTCTGCAAAGGCACCTGGTGTGGTCCTAGCAGAGCAAATAGGCCACCAGGCCTGCAACAGAGAGAGGACAGGGAGAGTTGTCATAGATCAGGGCAGAGAAGAATCCGGGCCTAGCGTCAGTGACAGACTGCGGCTTTTTCTCTGAAGAAGGGAGAACAGTTAGGAGGCTATTGTGATTATCCAGGAGAGAAACGATGCAGTGATGGGAGTGCAGGGGATGAGAAAGGACTGGGTATTGAAGCTATTTTGGAAGTACACCTGCCGCTTGAACAGTGCAGGGGATTAGCGGTACCAACGCTCCCAGTAGAAAAACTCACGGGTGACTTTGGACTCCCCAAATGCTCAGTATCCACAGGGGACTGCTTCTAGTATCCTCCAGATACCCAAAGCCACGAATTTGAAACTGGGGGATACCCAAATCTGGCTGTATATTTATTGAAAAAACTCTGCATATAAGTGGACCCACAGGGTTCAAACCCATGATGTTGAAGGGTCAGCTGTAGAATTGAGAGAATTCTGGACGAATTGGAGTGTAGGGTGGGAGAGACCGGGTATGAGGTGTGAGAAATCGTCATGTTAACCTCCTGGTGAATTACCTGTGGAGGGAAGAGGCTTCGAAGTCTGGGTCTTGTGTGCCCAGGCCATTTGACCTTGGAGGTTAAGTCAACAGGAGTCATTACAACCCTAACTACTAAGAATAGGAAGAAATGAGTGGTGTCCTTTCTGCCCAAGCTGGTTCTTATTTGGGACAGACTGCCAAGCTAAACAGTGGCTGTGGGAAAAGAACAGATGCCCTTTCTAACGAAATATTTCCAGTCTGTCAAGGAGAGGAACGGCACCTAGAGGTCTAAGAACAGACTGGTCAAGTGTTAGGGTTTGGGGCTGGGAGCATATTGTAGGACCCAGCCCTGGGTTTTCCCTAAGTTTTTCAATTTCTCTTTCTTTTTTTCCTTTCATTCCCCACTCCCTCCCTGGCCCAACGTCTTGCCTGCGGGAAGGGACAGTTTACCCTTGGTTCTCAAACTATGGCAGGTGTCAGCATTACCTGGGGGGCCGTGGAAACACAGATTACTGGGCCCCACTGCCAGAGTTTCTCATTGGGGCAGCAGATGCGGGTGGAGGGGGGTGCGGGGGATGCGGCCTGAGATGGAGGGAGCTGAAATTTTGCATTTCTAACCAGGTCTTAGGTGATGCTTGAGAAGAACTCTTGCTGCTTGTACCAGAAGGTGTGCAAAGCGGTGAGACCTAGAACTGCACGTGGTGGGATGTTAAGTGGGGAAGGTCCCAGCTCACAGATGTCTCCAGTCACCAGGGAAACGGTCCATTTACCCCATGGTGTGTCTGGGAGGCCCTAAACTGCTGAGCATAAGAAGCAGAAGCCGACGAAGAGAAGGAGCAGAAAGTCCTCCAGACTAGACACCCCCTTGCAGCTCAGCAGAGGCAAGGGCGGGAAGAAGGCCGGGGGCCAGCCCACAGCTCCTCGGAGGGCGCGGACCTGAAGGAGGCGTCCCAGAAGGCGGCGCCTCTCGGAGGAAGTTGGTCCTTTAACTGCAGAGCCTGGCTACCCGTCGCTTCAGCCTCCAGAAGCGAGCAGCGGGCACGCACCGGAGCCGCCAGTGCCGCGTGGGGTGTGGGCCGGGCCGCCACCGCGCTCAGCACCCGAGCCCCCCGCTGCCATGGGCGCCTCAGCCTCCAGCCAGCTGGACGAGGGCAAGTGCGCCTACATCCGAGGTACGCCTCCCGGGGGACCCTTGGGACAGAAGGGCCGCCCTGGCACTGGCCCCAGAGGGGAGGTCCTGAGCAGGTGCCCGCAGCGCGTCCCAGCCTCCACGCCCCGCTCTCTACCTGCCGGCGCGGGGGGGCCCCGGGTTCCACCCAGGGCTGGTGCAGCTGGACGGCGCGCCCCAGGTCGGGTGGGGCTGGGGATGCTCGGGGAAGCGCCGCGGGAGGGCTGGGAGAGACAGGTGCAGACTGCGGGGTGGGGCAAGACCTCCTTCCCTCCGCTGTGCCCACCTGGGGCTCGGCCCCTGCAACCGCCGACCCACCCAGGCCAGAAACACCTGGCTCTGCTGTCTGTGGACTTCGTAGTTCTGAGCTCTTTCTGTACTTGCCGCGGGACACCGCAGGGGATACCCCTCGCTGCTGGAGATTTCCCTGGGGATTCCTGGCCTGTCGAGCAGAATTTCCCTCCCGGTCCTTCTGGTCTGGCTTTGTAAAACGCAGCCTTGGCCACAGCTTTCACTTGAACTTCAGAGTGTCACTCGGGGGGATGATTTCATCGGAGACAGAAAGGACAATGTCTTTAGGCTCCCAGGTTGTAGGGTTCCCTCCCCTCCCTGGAGAAGGGGGGAAGCAAAAGAGGAACCCAAACATATTTTGTAACTGTTGCAAAAGTCATAGATAGGGAGAAACTCATTTTGAGAAACTTTCAGAGATGTGGTGATTCAGAAAAGAGTGTGAGGCAGAAGGAAAAAAAAAACCCAAACTGAACTAAAACTGCAGGAAATCATGACTCTCTAGCTGCTGGGTGTGTTTGGCCTCCCTGTCGTCCCTCCTCATGGCCTTGCCCACAACCACCACCTAACACTTGGCCTTCTTGTGAAGTTAGTGTTTCTCTGGCTCTCGAAATACCTCCTAAACTGGGCCTGAAACCCTAAATCTGTAAAGAAATGGTTAAGTTCTTCCTGATACCTCTTTCTGGCCCCTGAACCTTCTGCTAAGAAGAAGGTGTTTATTTGTGTTCTTATAATCCGTACTTGTTTTTAGCCACCATAATGACACCTAAACTCACTTGGGAAGTCAGGGCAGGTCAGCACCGGGTAATTGATTCTGCGCATTCCTGCTCTGACGTTTTCAGTACTTGCAGGTCATCCACATCCCATACGGTCAGGGGATAAAACTTGGTCAACTATCCCTTTGCTGTTGTTTACTTAAAATGGGAAAAAGATGGATGACCTGTCTGTATTAGTAAAAGAGCTTAAAGGAAGCTGGCCTTAGTCTTCCATGTTTGGCTACAGTCTTGTGGTCCAGGGCACTGAAATAATGTGGGTAATAGAACACGTGAGGAGGGGCTTGCATTGAGCTATTAGCAAAGCATGTTTCTGGCACTTATTCTGTAAGACTTTATCTCACTGCAAAGCCTAGAAACACCTGAAGTTGGAGCTTGGCCATCTACAGTAATCAGCGGAAGTCAGCAATGAGAGAGCTCACTAGCTTGAAGAGGACTTCATGGTCCTGACTGTTGTTGATGCCCGCATCATACTGGTGATAAGAGAAAGTGTTAGCTCTTTATTTCTGAAATTAGGTTATTGTACACAGAGAAGGATGAGATAGCTAGCACCCGGGAAGGACTTACGGGCCAGTCACCGTATCCTCTAGTTTTGTTCAATTTTATCTCCTCATTCTTTGTTTGGGAGGGCACTTTCGAGGGATGTGGGGACAGAGGGAAGAGAAGAGTTAAAGTTAGAATACCTCCCGAGAAAATGAGACGTTATCTCATTTGAGCGTACACGTCTTGCCAAGGAAGAAAAGTGCGTTGGAAAAGCGCATGGGGTTGTGAGTCGTTAGTGGATGAGCAAAGAGAGGTCATGGGACTCTGATTTCCTGATGGCTTTGAAGCCCCAGATCCTGGAAAAAACAAAAACAAGAGGAAGCAAACCATAACCCTACCTTCACCCCTTTGCCCGTCCTTTAGCCCATAAATTTCTCAAGCTAGGATTCAACTGTAAGCAGAATGACTGAAAATATGATAGTAAAGTTGAAATACAATTTTATGACCCATATTTCATAAAGTAGCTGTCAGTGAAATATTTTAGATTTGAACACTCTTTTAGCTGAGACAATAACTTCCTTTCAAGTTTGATAAACTTGCTAACATATGGGGAATAACTTGTCAATGTATGAGTATTTGGAATGAGGTTTGTTAACTTAATCTTGTATGTGTTAAAAGCAGCTGTCTGAATCAACATTTACTTTTAGATGAATCATTTAACAGCTGCCATTTGGTTTGTGTGCCTTGAAACTTTGTGTTAATAGTGCTCTTTGTCACATGGATGGGTAAAGGGTTATCAGAAGTGTTAGGGACTTACTTCATTTCTAAAGATGTTTGCTTTGCAAATTATTTCGACATTCACGTTTCTCAACAACAAAATAAAGTTTTAGGAATGATCCTAGAAGACTTTCAGTAATTTCCCTTGATAAGATGCTTTTGTGAATGACGGAGACCAACCTTTGGTCATAGGGGCAGTGTCATCAGTTGGCTCTCAGCGAGGACCTGAACATGTCCTCCTTTAATAAGAAAGAAAGCTCGGGGCCAATTTAGGACACTTTTCTCTCTCTCTCTCTCTCTCTTTTTCTTTTTTCAAAGATTTTACCTATTTTTAGAGAGAGGGGAGAGAAAGAGAGGGAGAGAAACATCAATGCGTGGTTTCCTCTCACATGCCCCCAACCAGGGACCTGGCCCGCAACCCAGGCATGTGCGCTGACTGGGAATCAAACCAGCGACCCTTCGGTTCGCAGGCCGGGCGCTCAATCCACTGAGCCACACCAGCCAAGGCACTTTTCTTTTACTTATGCCTTGTTTCCTTCTTCTTTTTATACCTTTGGTATGCCTGAAAGTGAACTGTAGCTTCAAAAATACAATGTTTTCCTGTTTAAACAATTTTTTTTCTTTTAAAAATTACCATTGAATTGTAATTCAATGAGTGGGGGCTGGTGGACACTTCTAGGCCTGGTAGCAACAAACAGTAGTTAGGAAAACTGTTCTTTTCCTAGACGTACTCATAGTCAGTCACAGGTATCCTATACAGAGCCCGTTGGCTCCCCCTGAAATGCTCATCAGTGATATGATGCTTTAAAGTGAGAAATGAGTTTCCCCTGAAAAGCAACATATATTTCTCAGGGGAATTTTATCAGATTTATACTGTAAGGGTTAACTTAGGTGACTGTATAAGAAACTTAGGCAGATAACAGTGTCTACTGTGAAGTCTCCATAGACGAGGTAAGTGAAAGGGAGGAGAGCTGAACACGTTTGCAGGCTTCTCAGTCTGGATGTGTAGGACGAGTCCACACATTGCTTATTTTTCTGTCGTGGTTTGTTGGTAGGAGGTGGGCATAAGACCTAATCTGATTTGTCTGGATAATTGTGATAAGGTGATCTTAGAGCTCAATTTATCTGGCTAGCAATGGTAGTAGGAAGTGGATAAAGATTATACCATTGCTATTTATCTCAGTTCCTAATTTGTAGAAATGAGTGGATTCTCCTAAGAAACGGGGACTTGCAGCTCTCCAGGTAGGAGGAGCAGGGATAGGTGAAAGAAGGAGAGGAACCCGTATAAACAATGCACAAACATATATTGATCACAGTATATTTTGATTAAAAAAAAGAAAGCCTTCAAGCATGCCAGACTACTGATGAAACTAGTAGGAGTTTAAAATTAAGAAAATGATATCAGATTGGGAATTTCTAGTGGCAATAATTACTTTCTACCACCTTTAGTTTTTGCGACTGGAAACCAAGACTTTGGCAACTTAGTGTGAATTGAGAATTTCTTAGATTCAACTGAAATAAAGACACAAAACGGAGACAGATCAACGTTTTCTCCTGTACTTGTGGAAGAAACTGTGACCTTCTTTCTTGGGTCCCCATTCACGCTTTGCTGAACTCATAGAGTCAGGTAGTAAGTCCAGATCTGCTCTTGATGAAGCACTTCTTTTTGCTGTGAGCATTGGCTGCAAGAGGTCCCCATCCCCAAGGCTCCTTTAGTGGCAGTAAGTCCTAACAGGCCCGTAGTGATTTTCCTGTTTGGTGTGGAAGTTTGCTTTCTCTGCGGACTACTGAACTGATTGTAGGTTCACTCCGTTGTAACCTTTGGGAAGGTCTGAACTGCGTTCCCAGGTAGAAAGTGCAAGAGCAGGGGCTCAATGTGTAACAGTAGTTTCTTATATAACTAAAATAAACGCACCGTGAAAGGTTTAGAAAATATGCAGTGTGAATTGTGATGGTGAATTTTAATCTCCTAAAGGGAAATTTTAATGTTTTGTCAGTGAAGCGAGGTGATACCATTTAAAGAAAAAAGGTACGCATAGCAATTTGCATTGTGAAATGCGAAATGGAGTTGGAATGAAGGTAAAAGAATAATGGAAAGGAAGACAAAGGAATAAAAGGGCATGATTAATCTGTTACAATCTATTTAAGCCACTTTAGTAACGCTTGGGACTTGAGCGCTAAAATTCGAACAGTTGCAAACTGAAATACATACACACACCACTACCATCACCATCACCACCACACAAAACTCCAAATGCAATACAGATTTTCTCCTTGGAAACTGAAAATTCATTTTAAAAAGAGACCAGCAAGTTGCTGCCAATAAGAAAATGCAAGCCAGCTTATAAAAGTGCCTATTATTTTTTTTTTGGTACTACATGTTTTTTCTCATTTAGAGGAGAGAGGGAAAGATTTAGGGATGTGAAAGCAATTAATTCAGTTTTGCATATTGCAAGGTCTGGGACCCAAAGTTTATATTTTTGTGCTTGATGTTGTTTGGATGTTGATGTCTGCAGGATTAGAATAAATTAGTAGTTTTTACTAGGAGCCCCAAAGTGATTTAGAAAAAGTCCACAGTCTGAAGGAATTTTGGAAAAAGAGTAAATGTTTCTATGCCAAATCATGTGGATTTTTCCCTCCCTTTTTTAAAAAAAAAATAAAATATAGGTTTGGAAAACCACATGATACAAATGCTGAGCTTAGCGAATCATTTTAAGGCGAGTATCCTTGCTCCATCTCTCAGGTCAAAAAATGGAAAGGACTTACCTAGCCGCTGCAGACACCTTCACTCAGGGGCTCCGTTCCCAATCCCAGACCTTCTTGCCTCTCCCCAAATAACCACTGTCTTCAGTTATCTCTTGCTGCCCGCCAAGCTCCCCGCAAAGATACTTGCTCTTACGACAACTACTTATTTGCCCACAGTTCTGCTGTTTGTCCCAGGTCCAGCTGGGCAGTTTTACACACCTTGTACTTCGCGGTGGGCATTCATTCCTACGGCTGCTTTCTGCTGGCAGATTGGCTGGTGGCTGGCCTCAACTCGGAGGGCTTTCTGCCACCCCGGGTGGCCTTTTTACCTGTCTCTCCAGCAGGATACCGGACTTTTAAAATGATAGGTCTGGTTTTGCAAGAGTGCAAACGTTTCCAGAAGCTGCCAGGGTTTCTTATGTTTTAGGCCTGGATGGCTCAGCATTACTTGCTACATTCTATTGTTAAATCAAGTCTGAGGCCAGCTCCAGTGCAAGAGGAGGGGACTCCACAAAGTCAAAGATATCACGAGTTAAGGCTCCTTGGAGGTGGCCCCTGGTAGCAGGCCACCACACCACTCGCTCCTCCTAGAGTTTATAGGAATGGCATCCTTGTGTTTCCTTGTGGCTTTGTCACCCAGCGATGCATCTTTAAACACTGTAGTGTAGCCTTGCCCATTTAAAAAATATCTGTTTTAACTTTCTTTCAATCTACAGTTTACCCCTCCATCCCTGTCTTTTACTTGCAAATTATCTGTTGAAGGATCTGAGCCATTCGGCAGGCAGGGTTTTCCAGAGTCTGGAATGTGCCGATGATGCAAATTCCACATATTTCTCTTGTATTTTCTACAAATTGACAGTGAGACTGGATCAGACTGGGGATTCATAGTTTTGTGAGGACTATAGGTGGTGCTGTGTCCTTCACCTGGGGGCACATGACATCTGGCTGTCTCTTTTTGTGGTGTCAGCAACCGTCGAAGTTCATTGCCAGGACCCAACACTTCACTGGGGGCTTTGGAATAGGGTGCTATTCTAATTATTTCATTTCATTTTCATTTATTAGCTAGAATAATTTTATGGAGTGCTACTTTCCTTCACTGTATTTGGTTCCTCTGTATTATGTAGTTCATATAGGAAAGGCAGGATTCAAACTTTATCCTTTCCTTTTATTTTCCAGTTTTCAAGATAATTTATTGCTTTCCTGTCATCTCCTGAAGGTGATCAATTAACTTAAAAAATATCATTACGAATTCATGAATGCCACTGTCACTCTTATCCTCACGGAAGCTCAAATTTTCCATTGGCAATGAAAAACTCTTCAAGTTGGCTTCTGAGTCCTTTTGAAATACCCCTAATAGTATTTGGTAGCTTCCTCGCCATCTGACAGGTCAGGGTGTATTTGAGGCTCATTTTATTTATTTCCTATCCTGTCTCTACCAGAGGGAAATAGTATTTTAAGATGACTCTTTTCTCTCAGTGGGAAATACTATTTTAAGATAACAGTTTGGGCCTTGGGAGGCTCATTGCCATGACTGGGTTGGCCATTGTTTCTGGACCTTTCTGGTGGATGGAACTAAGAAAAAGTGTATATTTCCTACATTATACTTACATTTCATTTTTCTTGGTTCTTAAAGCACAGAATGAAAGAATTACATATCCCCAAATTCTCACTTGCTTTAACACACCTAATATATACAAGAGGATCGGGCAACAACACGAATACTACCACCACCAGTTATGGTTGTAAAAAACTATTGAACTGTTTTAAGAAGGAGTAACAACATTTTTGTATATGCTGACTCCATTCTCTGCCAAGTTTGTTTTATGATTTTACTATGTCAAGGAATGTAACCATCATATTATAAGTCTTCCCTTCCCTACTCTTTTTTCAGAAGTAAGTATTATTTAATATCTCAGTCCTTATGATGTCTGAAGCTCAGGATCTAGTAGATTCTTCAAGAAGAGCTTATGAGAACATAAGAAAGTAGGAAGATAGGCTAATTTAGTGGCGCAGCAATATTGCCAAAGGTCAGCTTATTTTTATCTTTCTGCCCTCTGTGGTCTGGCTTTCCCTATGGTTGAAAGAACTCAAAGTGTCACATTCTTAGGTCAAAACAGCATCTCAGAGGCTGGCAAGAGGCCTATCTCTCCTTTGAGTCTCTTCGTGAGAGCACACCGTCCCCAGATGCCTCACTAGCAGACTCCCACTGATCAGAACTGGGTCACACAGGCCTTCAAGCTAATCCATCACTGGCAAGAGTGTGGAATTATCATGATTTTGTTAGATGGATCCAGATTCACCCCAGGGCTGAGGCCAAGGGCAGCCTTTTCTGAAGCACTTGGCTGTGTGGAGTATCATGGATACCTGAGCAAAATCAGGTTCAATTAGCAAGGAAAAAGCATGAATGGCTATTAGGTAGATAACCAACATTACAGGTTTTAATAAATGTCATGCAGAGAATAACAGGGTACTGAGACAGAAAACTAATGGTAATGATAGAGCAAGGAGAAGAGATGTACTTAGCATAGGGTGCTGAGAAGGATAGTAAGTGACTTTTCATGTGAAGAACCAGGGGAATAACATTTTGAGTAGAGAGAACAGCATATAGAAGGGAAAAGAGGGGATGAAATGTGAAGGAACCAAAGAAAGGGTGGTACGGCTGGAGCGTAGGAGCATAGCGAGCAAGAGAGAGAGGGGTTTGATGGGAGGGGATCCTCATAACATTGTTACCAAGAGACCTGTGATATGATATGTTTATTTGTTAAATCTTTATTCCCCACCTACCACCACTAGCATACAAGCTCCATGAAAGCAAGATTCATTGCTGTTTGCTCTCAGCAAATAGATCACTGTGTGGTGCATGGTTGGTTACCAATAAATATCTGATTAATACATGAATGAAAGGAGAAAACATATAAAAACTATAATGAATATTCTAAAATGTAAGAGAAGTATTGAGTTTGTAAAACAAGTTCAGGATGCAGTGAAGAAATGACGATAATAGAATAAGAAATAGCTCTTGGGAATTAAATATCTAATGATGAATATTCTACAAAACCCAAGTGTTGCTTTGGGAAATAAAGTTGAGGAAATCTTGCAGAAAACAGAACAAAAAAAATCAAAAGCTGGAAAATAGAAGAGGTAATATTAAAAGCAATTAAAGGGTCAATCTAAAAATTTTAATATGTGACTCACAGAGGTCCCAGAAAATAGGGAACATAGAAAATGAAAGGGAGAAAATTATCAAAGCAATAATACAAAACCTTTTCTAGAACAGCAGATTGTGTGTGTCTGGATTTACAGAGCCAAACAATTCCTGGCACTCATCCAGAGCTGAGAATAGTTCATGTTCCCATCATCCAAAATAGAAAGACCTTGAAATACATAGGACATTGTATAGAGTCCTCAGCAGTAGTGAGCAGAAATTAGCCCTTGACCTCAACACTGCTCTGGACCTGCTCTCATAAAAATAAAAAATAAAAAATAAAATGTGAAAACAAACCTCAGCAAGACCAAACTGATGCTAAATAACTTAACAGCATACCTGAATGAAGTCCAACATTCCTTATAGGAACACAACAAAATACGCATTCAGCAATGTGAAATTCACAATATCCAGTATCCAGTCAACAATTACCAGGCACGTGAAGCAGCAGGAAAATGTCCTTAACTCTAAGGAAAAATACCCACCCACAGAAACAGACAGGAATTACAGACATGATGAAATGAACAGACAAAGATGTTAAGACGGTTTTCAGAAATATGTTCCATATGCTAAAGGGAAAAACATGGACATGATGAGGAAAGAAATGGAAGACATAAAAAATAAGTCTTCTCTCCAGTCTTTAGGAAAGAGCGATATGACTCCTGTGCTTTTGCAGTCTGTCGGAGCCTCTGTTGGAGAATGTAGCCGTACTGCCCATTACCTACATTCTCAGTAGGTCTGGGAGAGAAGCAGAGCAGATCCGTATGGGGACCTGCTGACATGTGCTGGTTGGGGGCCAGGACCAACGAGCAGGATCAACTCAGGAGAAAAACTGGGGATGTTCTTTCAGAAAGGACGTCGTCGGTAAACATCATGTGCCATTATCTTTGGGGATCACACAGGACAGATGTTAATTTCTGTGATTAGCTCAAAAGAATTCAGAGGTTTCCCCCAATTTCAATTGAATACATTTGTTTGAAAAAATGATTTCCTATGTAAGTTATGCTGAACGAGCTAGACAGATGTGACTGAATAATTGCCTGAACAAAACGGACACAGGCTTGGAGTTGGATTAAGATAAATTTTATTAGCAACAATGGAAAAATGTGTAATATCTGCAGTATAAACACCTAAAATGGTTTCATCAGAGAGGATTACGTTAGTAACATTTATTAAAAGGTACTGTTTAAACTTAAAGTAAATAAGAATTTTATAGCATGACTAAGAACTAAGGACATGAGTGGGATGTCAATTCTTGTTTTTTGTTTGATCTCTTTATTTATTAAAAATTTTTTTCAATTACAGTTTACATTCCGTATTATTCTGATTTAGTTTCAGGTGTACAGAATAGTGGTTAGATAGTCATTTGCTTTACAAATGTTCCCCCTGGTATTTCCAGTAACCAGTTGGTGCCATACGGAGATATTACACTATTATTGACTGTATTTCTTATGCTGGACTTTACATGGGAGTCAGTTTTTCATGAAAAATGGTAACTCCTGGTCTGTGGAATGATGATAATGATGAGAGTAAACACTAGTATTTATTGAATGCTCATGAACTGCAAGGAAGTAAATGTCTCAGAGAAAAGTTACCAGGATATCAAATGTTCTTTCGGAAATACCAGATCTTGTCCAGGTAACTTTTTCTTTCTGGAAAGGAATATCAGTTTGATAGGAGTTGAACAGTGATTTATTTACTTTATGAGCTAAACCAGTAACTTATCCCTTGATCTAAATTGAAACATTTACTAAACCCTTGCTTCTATATCTTACTTTGAAATAATTGGACTATTGTTTGAAGTGAATATTTTCAGTGGATGAGATTATAAATAGCTTAACATTTATCTAAATGTTAGCAAAACATAATATGGAATTTACAAATAGGTGAAAGCAGGCCTAGTATGTTACTTTAAAACTTTAAGCAAAATGGTTGCTTCAAGTACCTTCTTTATTAGAGAAGAAAATGTTTATATTTGTGAAGAAAGCCACAAAAGACTCATAAATGGAGCTTTCAAACTTGAAAAGCAGGTGTGACAATCACCTCCTGAGGACTCACTGAGTCTGAAGCATGATTCTCTGTAGATATTGTGTCTGTTGACTGGCTGCCTTCAGTTTCTTAGACGTAAAATGAGGACAAGCAGTAATGCCCAGTGAGATGGAAGGAGCTCGGAAATGAAGGTAATATCATTCTCTGATCTCCCAATCCTACTATTATGCTAATAAATTTGGTTTTACTATCAGAAATGGTACCCGGCCTTCCCAGAGTGAATAATCGGCTTTCAGATGCTGCCAAATAATACCTATCTCACACATTTGTTCCACATGCAGCCTAATTAATGTTTCAGCGTGTTTAAACACAATGCCTCTACAGAAGCAATGGCATTATAATTTGTTGGGATACTCTAGGATTGTAATTAGGACTAATTAGATTCTTTTCAACAGCTTGTTGCATTTACAAATTACTGCATCGAAGGTATTTTGCCTTATTTATTCGTTATGAAAGAGTCAGGCACAATTGTTTAAACAGGAGTCTTTAAACAATTATTCTCAAGATTCTACCATACTCCTCCCCTCAAATCAGGCGAGGGCAGCAGCAAAGCAGCTTTCTAGGCCGGGTCACAGGGGAGAGCATCCCCCATGGTGTGCCAGGAATTCGCTCGCACTGGCTGGCAAGCACTCAATCTGGGAAGCCCTTCCTAACTCAGAGTTTAGGGACGTCATATTGGGAGCCTGCAATCAGCCACGCCAGGTCTGTTTAGGGACATCCTATTGGGAGCCTGCAATCAGCCACGCCAGGTCTTTTTGTTTGGTTTGGTTTTGTCTGGAGACCCCACTTACCAGCACGCCGCTGCTAGTGCCCCTCTCTTCAGGGCATGGAATCCGGTTGCTGGGAGAAGCAGTTGCCGGTGGCCAGAAGCCAGATTTCAGTTGTATCTTGCACTGGGCTGACTGCCAAAACGAACACTCTCCAGATCTCAGGAGCTGGACATGATGCTGATTTATATCTCACTCGTTACACAATCCAATGTGACTCTCTGTGGGACAGAGACGGGGTGGGGTCATCCAGGCTCCTTCTATCTAGTTAGTGTGTTGTGCCATGGGCCACCGGGCAGTCTGGTGAGACCTATGGATCCCTTCTCAGAATAACATTTTTAAATGAAAATGAAACAGAAGTACAAAAGAAACCAATTTTATGACAATATAGTTATCAACATACTTTAACCTCTGTAGTGTAATATCAGATGTGCTTCCCGATGCATCCAAAGACAAGGTCCCGCACTGGGTCTCACAACTGCTGTCATGGCGATGAAGCGCTCTTCTGAGACACACAGCGAGTGAAACCTGCGGTGGAGATGCCTGTGGTGTCTACTGATGACAGAGTTGCAAGTACTGCCACACGCTGCTGTGGTTTGGTGCCTACATGCAGTATTGAGGGAAGAGTTGAATTCGAGTTGGACGCTAATGCAAATAACTGTTATTTCCCTCCATTCACCTTTTGGATCCCCTGAATTCTATCCACGGATCCCATAAGGGTCCACAGACTCCAGAAGCCCTGGTCTAGTGGCTCCATCATTCTCAGGGCCACAAAGACCTTACCTGGACACCCTGCGTATGTCATGCAGACAAAAGGAGAGACAGTGCCAGTTTCGGTGTGAACATTATATGGACCAGGCCTGAAGTTTATTTCTGTTCCACCTTTGAGCTGCCTTCTGTATCCATGTGGCAATTTCCATCAAAAGTCCTCTCCCTTTGTTGATTACCTCTTCCCTTACATTCCCTCAACATGCTCATTAATATTTAATGAACAGTTTTTCTACTTTAAGTGTGTTCTCACTTTGAAGGTGGGCTCTTTATTTACATTATGTTCAGGTAAGAAACGTTTAAGCCCTCTAAACTTGAGCTGTCTAATAGACCATTGAACTCTTGAAATGTGGCTACTTCAAATTAAGATATGATGCAAGTGAAAACATACACACAGGGCTTTTAAGTCTTGGTACACGGGAAAGAATGTAAAATGTCTCATTAATATGAATATTGCTATTAATATTGCTATTAATATTATTTAATAGCAATCACACATTGAAGTGATACTATTTTGGTTCTACTGGGTTAAACTATATTAAAACCAACTCGTAATGTACTACAGAAATCTGAAAATTACACTTGAGGCTCACATCGTATTTGATACTGTTGTTTCTAAATGAAGTTTTGTACAAGATTCACGGAGCTGCAGGGACTTGAGAGAGAAGCATGTAACCCAAACTCCTCACTATAACCTGAGTGACTGAGTGAGCTCCCCCTGTCCGCATAGCCAGTCACGGCAGATACAGGACTGGAACCTGGGTCTCCACACCCGGGTATGGAGCTCTTTTCATAGCCTCTGCTGTTCCAGCCAAGCTACACCAAACCAGAAATCCAGGCACTATGTTTCCAGTCCGAATGGAATAGACTCTAATTTAGAGTTATCTATAAAAATCCTGAAAATGCCAAGTCTTTTTTTAAGCTTATGCATTCTATAACTCAGCCCTACGTTTAACACTCAGGCGTAGCGTCCCCTTGGTACTCGAGAATTGCACGCACAGGTGGGTGGGCTGGCTGGCAGGTACTCGACTCTCTGATGAAGCCCTGAGTGCATTTGCCATGGTCGCAGGTCTCCAGCAGTTCCCTCGGTTGGATGTTTAAGCTCATAAAGAATTTTATCTCTTTGTGATTTTGTCTGAAAGGAATGGAAACACATGGCACCCTAATACTTAACATGACTACCCCTTTCTCCCAGCCAGGACATTGTAGGGTAAATAGCTTAATTTTCTTTTCTTCTATTTTCTCTCCTTGGCTCCCACTCTGGACTCTATAGCCAACTTTAAGAGGATGTCTGGAATTTTCAATAATCTTCTGGTTCCAGACTATTCCTTCCCATGAGGTTTTCCTCCCTCCAACTCACTCTCCCTCTGTAATGCACCAATTTTCATAAGATTGTATTTGGGCCATTGTGTGTTTAAATTATATTTACGATAAGAGTTAAGATTTTTAAAAGCCCTACTTTAAATGATATATTGCCACTATTTCCCCTTGTAGGACTTTTTAATAATGTAAGTGATTTTGAGTCATATACTTTGCTACTGAAATTGAAATGACATAGTACTTTACTCAGACTCTTTGGAAAAGATTGTACATCATCTGCATTCTGGGATGTTCCATTTTCTCTGTCCTTGCATTTCTCTGCATTTTCAGCGGTCTATAGAATTCTCAGTTCTCAGAGGAGCCGTAGGAATGCCTCCTGACCGGTGACAACATTAGCGGCCCACCTACCAACATGTTTCATGTTTGGTATTTCCTTCTCCAACATTATAAGAGAAAGTCTCGAGGCATACCATAACTACTTAGCTTATTTCAGACCACCCAGCTATTGGCATCAATGGATGTCTGAGAAAGAGAATGCAAGCTCTTGGTGTTCCATGTGGTTTTTATGAAAATACAGGATGCCTTGAGATGTGTTGATAGCCAAACTCAGCATTTCTCCAGGGATAGTTTTAATCTTTGCATTGTTCATTAAAAGGAGAAATATATACATAGGATGTATTTTGCAAATGAGTGTAAGACATTGAGATTTGTAATAAAAACATTCAAAATGATACTTATGAAAAGTGGACAAAATAAAAAGAACTTACTGAGCAGATCGATCCTTAGGAAACATCATCATAAATGTTAAATGTGCAGCTTTCTTGATTCCGCAGACTATTGGCTCTGCAGGCACATCCCCCAAGTTCAGGTACTGGCCTCTCACTTGCTAGCGCTGCAACCTTTTGAAGTTCTCTAATCTCCTCTAACCTTGGTTTCTGCCACTACAAAATGGGGTTCACGGTACTGTCCCAAACTGGGACTGAGCTGATACACGTTTTCTATAGTTTATGGAGGTAAGACTATAGTATGTTCGGACTCAGTAGAAAGCATGGACTTTCAGGACAAGTACATGAAATTTGGTACAGAAGCTGTTGTTTGAAGCCTGGTTCTAATACTTACTGTGTGACTTTGGACTTGTCTTTAGGCCTCAGTTTTCTTCTTAGTGAAAAGGTTGTGTAATTGATTAAGGCTCTCTGAAGAATCTTGCTGAGGATGAACATTTAAACTTCATGGAACACATCTATTTCTAATGGGGAGACATTCATTTTATACCTTTCATTCTAGTTATCAAATAGAATGTGCCGTTCTGCGAAATGGGTTGAACAGAACAGACTAAACTGCTTGCAAGGGACTTCATTATGGAGGTGGTAACAGGGAGAAAGAAGGAGACAAATAATAAGATGGTGTGCGGTAACAAAACTATGAAGATACATTAAGAACGGGGGAGAGAGAGGAGTGTGATGAGGGCTACCACTTCAGACAAGGGTCAGGGAATTCCTCTCTAACGTTTGAATGAAGTGCTAGAGTGGGATACGGGAATATCTGGGGGAGGTCCACCCTGGGCAGAGGAAATAGGAAGTTCAAAGGCTCTGAATTTGGAAAGGAGCTTGTCTTGTCTCAGGAATAGCATTCTTGCTGTTCTGAAGAGGCACATGCCATGTATGCTAATACAGAGGGAGGGCAGGGAGGTAGGTGGGGCCACGTCACAGAGGGACTCACAGGCCATTGTAAAGACTTGGGCTGGAGAAGTCATGGGGAGTTCTGGGCACAGGAATGACATAATCTGATTTCTCGGACTACTATGTAGAGAACAGGCTGTAAGAGGGGCAAGGGAGGGAACAGGAGGCTAGTTAGGGAGCTGGAGCTGTAATCCAGGTCAGGGATGGCTAGGACTGGGGCAGGGGTCGCTGGAGGTAGTGAGAAGTGGTTGGGTTATCAATGTATTTTGGAGGCAGAGCTAACAGGTCTGTGGGGTAGGAGGAAGTTAGTGGCTTCAACACAACTCCAAGCTTTCTGACCAGAGCAATGGAAAGAATGGACTTGCCACTTATTGAAACTGAGAGGGCCAGGAGTGGGGTGTATGTGAAAATGAAGACTTTGGTTTCGGACATGCTAAGGTGGATATCCAAGGGGAGATATCAGATAGGCATAACCATAATAATGAAAATAATAGTAATGATGATGATAACTCTTATCTATTAAGTGAGGCCTTTAATTACCTGCCAGGCACTATGTTGAAAACTTTCTATGTGTTACCTCATTTAAATCCTCACAATAATCCTCTGAAATAGGTACAACTTTCATGCCCATTTTGCAGATGGCAAGAGAGGTCCAGGGAGGTTAAGTCTATGGTTAAGGCCACACATGGGATCCTAAATGGATGACATTCTCCCTGAAGCCAGTCCTGGCCTTATGTACAATATCACTATGCAGCCACAAGAGCAGAGACTGGACTCAAAATAACTGAGCTGACTTCCTCCTTTCCAAAGGAATTGGCTGAATGGCTCTATGTCGGTTGCTTTGACCTCTCTGTGTCTTAATTCTTTTCGGCACCTTGAAGGTTGTTGAATTCTGGTCAGGAGCATCATTTATTATTTAAGAGCAGAAAGATGCTGATGACCTAGCATTTACAACATTTTTTACTTCTGAGCAATGCAAATGACTTTTACTGCCAAATACTATAATTTCAGGAAAGCCGTAAGAACTGTCATCTGATGAAATTATTGTTTTCAAAGGAAATAAGCTTGGATGCTGATCTATGTCCATTATTGTCCTCTTTTATAGCTGCATTAGGCATTGGGCCATGAATTTTCATTTCCAGCCTGTCTAGGCCGAAACCAGCTTCTTATTTGTGATGTGAGGAGCAAGTGAAAATTCTCCCTCTGTATATCATGATAGCCTTTAGACGAAGCAGAAGTATAATCATGATGTTCTCATTTGCATAGGCATCTCCCTGACAGGTCATCAGATATCTTTATTGTTCTTGGGTACATTTCACGGGCTGCTGAAGGCATGCATAAACATCCCCAGCAATTCATCTTCTTACCTAGTTTAATGGCCCCTGTTATATATTGGGAGAATGATGGAGTGGAAAGGCCGTGTGTCCAGGGCCTGCCCGCCTGAGAATGTGGAGTACATCACAGTGGAGAATCGCTCACATTAGCTCTTTCTCATTATTCAGGTACCTTTTGCAAATTCCCCCTCCCCAGGTTCAACATTCATGGATGGCCTAGAAAAAACAAATTTGTGTACCTTCTCACCAACAGGCTCCAGTTCCTTGTTCAGCATCAAGCTAATTCAGGGGTGTCAAACTCATTTTCACCAGGGGCCACATCAGCCTCACGGTTGCCTTCAAAGGGCTGAATGTAGTTTTAGGACTCTATAAATGTAACTGCTCCTTAACTAGGGGCAAGGAGCTCTGCACTGCCTCTGGGTAGGAACAAGGTGCCCAGCCGAATAAAACAAGGTGGAGGGCCGGATTTGGCCCACCGGCCTTGTGTTTGCCACCTGTGTTTATAAGTGGTCAATCATGAGGCCATCAACTTCTTAATTAAGGAAGACTACTCCACGCTAATGAATGGGGCTAATACAGTCACTCTGGTTGGGGGTGGGTTGGCTCCTTACTTTATTGCCCTTGATTTAAAAAACTGGTTTGGAGATAAAGCAGATAAAAAAAATCGTTATCTCAATTGAGTAGTTTTAAATCAACACTCCATTGAACGATCTCCTTGTTGCTTCTTTCTTGGCCTCCACTCGACGATGATGATGGTGATAGTGGATGGGGATGTTTGCTGTCTGCCCTGGGGTGCAAGAGCCTTGTTTATGGCTGGTCTGTGGCAAAGCAGGGACCCCAGCCGAGTGCTACATTATTTTCTATAAATATTATCATCCTCAATTTCCAGATTAGGAACTGAGACTTACATTCCAGTTTGGGACTTTACACTTGAATATGTATGATTTATGCCCTTTAGTAGTGCCCTAGCTCAGTTTCGATAGTTATTCTAAGAAAAGCATTATCACAAGATTAATAACTGCTTTGTTTTGAGAGGAAAGTGCCGTGTGCTATCTCCTTGGATCATATTTTTATACAAGTCTGTATACTGCTGCCGCACACTATATCACAAGCAATTCCCTTATCACTGCTTCACTAAATATTCTTCTACAGCACACGCTTTATTGGCTGTGGAAGACTCTAGCTTCCACATAGCCTATAATTTACTTACCCATTCTCCTCTCGTTAGCCATGAAGGTCATTTTCAGACTTTTATTATTATAAATAATATTTTAGTGAGCACCCTAATGCATAAATATTTGTGTGCCTTTGTGATTATTTCTTAGAAGTACTTCTTAGATGTCCAAAAGTGTGAACACTTTTAAAAATTATAGCTTTAAAGTGAAAGGCACAATAGAAGTGCAATCAGTCACACTGAGTTTCTGAACCTCCTGGAACACAGTAACTAATCCGAGCTCTTGGTAACGGAAAATTTGTCTTGTTTTCCTACCCATTTTGTATCCCATGATCTGTCCTCAATACTTGTTTGTTGAACGAGTGAATACATCAATAAATAGATGCTTTGAACTGGAGTTAACTGAATCTGGACCTCTTTCAATGGAAATGTATCTGACTTAGCCCTGTCTCAGGACCAGGTTTACCTATGGATCCCTTGGGAAAAAATTCCATAAACATATGTAATAATAATTATCATAGTTGACACTTCTTATTCTTATGGATTTTTTCCTCTGGCTATGTATTTTTGAATATCTTAATTGTGTTTATCTGGAAGTAATGGAATAACTGAATTATCTAAGAAATTTTTTTCATCCCCATTATTTTTCCACTTCATCACTATTTGGGGTCATCACTCTATAAGCCTCATAGTTTAAGGTGGTTTTGTTAAAAGAACAAACATCACTTTCTTGCCTCTCAGGAAGGGAATTTAAAGGAAGTTAAAGGTCATCTTAGCTTGAATGCCCTTACTAAAACCGTGAGCGGTTTTCAGTATAGTGTGTCCATTGGGAAACTCATTAGCTCCTAGCGGCAGTGTCCAACGGGCCGCATGTGGCCCAGGGTAGCTACGAATGTGGCCCAACACAAAATCGTAAATTTACTTAAAACATTATGAGATTTTATTATTTTTTTATCTTCATTAGTGTTTGTGTATTTAACATGTGGTAATGTGTGGCCTGAGAAAACTCTTCTCCTTCCAGTGTGGCCCAGAGACGCCAAAAGGTCGGTCACCCCTATACCTGGAGCCAGTCGATCCGTATTTGGACAGCTTATTTTTTGAGAGAAATGAGCCAGAACTGAATTCTTCCTAGTTTCCACCCCTGCTTCTTGTCTCGCACCTAGCTTCTGGCCCAGGCCTTCTGCCGCCCGCTGTGGCTCAGTACCAGCCAGTGCTCCCTGGCTCTAGTCCCTGGTCAGCTCCCAGACTCCTGTGCGTGTAGGAAAGGGGCTCAACCTGTGATTCTGGGATTCAAACCCAGGTCTGTCTGGTCAAAGATCTCTTTTTGATTGTGGTAAAATATACATAACATAATATTTATTGTTTTGACCTTTTGTAAGTGTATGGTTTAGTGGCATTACAATATTCGCAATCTTGTGTCACCATCACCACTATCTATACCCAAAATTTTTGCATAGTGACCATTGTAAATGCATGTAGCATTAAATAATAGCCTTTATTTTACTTTCTGTCAATGAATTTGTCTATTCACTTCATATAAGTGACATTATACAAGATGTATGATTTACCCTTCTGTGTCTGAAGCTGGACTTCTTTTTCCTACAACACCCTACCTTCACAGTGTTGTTCTCCATCACTAATGCATTTTGCCTATTTAGCTTCCTCAACTAGGTTGGTTCCAAAAACGGCCACACTTCTGCGAGGATCTCAAACATTTTGCCTGAATGGCATTTGCTTGAAAAGAAAGCAAGGCAGGAGACTCTCTGTTCTGTTGTACCAGAGTGGCTTTTATGAAAATATGGAGAATGGAGAATATTGTTCCCTGCATCCCCAGTAGCAATCAGTCTGGTTTTGATCCTGCTTTTTAAAAAAGAGATGACTCTATTTTTTCGCCAATAGATTTGATTGTTTCTTTTAGTTTGAAACAGATACTATTTACGATCTATTTTTTATTTTGAAATTTCAAATCATCCCATTAATAGCAGTTCTATTATCTTTCCCGGTATTATTAAAATTAAATTCAAAGGCCTGTAGATTGCAAAATCTGCAGTCATTTCTCCTTTTTTCCTTATTTATTGTTTAAGAATCAGCTCTACGTTTGTCTATTCAGCTCTCCCAGAACCTCTACTGGTTGGCAATAGCTTAGCAATCTTACTTGTGAGTTTTCTCAACACACAGGGCTGTAGTTACTTTGCAGTGTCCTGCTGCTCACTTTAAAGCTCTTCATCAATTTTGGTCTTTCTTTCTCTCTCACCATACTTAGTCTTCCTTTTTAAGTACAAAAATCATTTTTAAAAATATTTTATTTATTTATTTTTAGAAAGAAGGGAAGGGAGGGAGAAAGAGAGGGAGAGAAACATCCATGTGTGGTTGCCTCTCACACACCCCTTACTGGGGACTGGCCCGCAACCCAGTCATGTGCCCTGAGTAGGAATTGAACTGGTGACCTGTTGGTTCACAGGCCGGCACTCAATCCACTGAGCCACACCAGCCAGGGCCAAAAATCATTTGTTTTTAATTTATTGATTTTAGAGAGAGAGAGAGAGACAGGAAGAGGGGGAGAGAGAGAGAGAGAGAAAGAGGGAGAGAAAGAGAGAAGCAGCAATCTGTTGTTCCACTCATCCACGCACTCATTCATTGATTCTTGTATGCTCCCTGACCGGGAATCAAACTGCAACCTTAGCGTGAACTGCAGCCTTGTTGTACCGAGATGATGCTCCAACTAACTGAGCTACCAGGCCAGGGCTAAAAATCATTCTTCACAGAAGACAAAGAGAAAAATAACAATGGAGCCGTTTTTCTTTCTCTCTGTTATTCCGCCAGCATCATGCCACGGGTGCCATACATCTCATTAATCTCTTCCTGGCATTCCTTTTGTTTCTAACATAACTCAAAGACACTCTTTGTTGTGCTTAAAAATTGTAGGTCTCAATCTATCTGTCCCTGTTTTTGGAGAGCCTGAGCACTCCCTTACATTTTTTCTTGGGGAACGCCCTTTTCTTTTCTTTCTTTCTTTTTTTTTTTTTTTGTGCTAGCCCTCTTGAAATCAGAGGTCATGATAAAACTATGTAGAGGAACCCCTATCACTGTCCCTTGGTGGGATCACAATACGTGATTGCGCAGACAGAATCGCAGACCCCTGGACAGGTGGGTTCCCCTCAACGCTCTGTCAGAGGGTCTTGCTGCAGAGTCATGGTTCTGTCTCTGCTAAGCCTTGTGACTTCTGCCTCCTGGAAGTTCTGGTTTTACCATCACAGTTTTGGCTACCCCTACCTAGCTGTCAAAATTGCCAGGATATGAGCCTTTTATCTGTTGCTATTGGAATGAAGTTTGACAATTAATAAAAGAGGCCCATTAGCATATTATAAAAAAGATCCTATGACTTGAATATTATAAGTTAAAACGTATTAATGAAACAAATTTTTTCCTTTCCAGTCTTTTGGCATAGGGCAAAGATCTTTAAAAAAATTGATCAGAGTTCCCCATTGTCACTTTTTTGTATTGTCTATAATTTTCAGTTTTTATTTCAAGTTGGGCAAGTCTTGTTTTAAAAAATCTGATTGCAGCATCCAAGTACATCTCTACTTTTTGTGGTTTTTTAAATGATGTTCACTGTTGAATTACCTATACCTGATTTAGCAATTCTTTTTAGAACCTTTATCAAAACCTTCCAAAACATTGAACTTAGTTAACAACAGTTCTTTTCTTCTTGCACTAATAGTCAGTTTGTATACTATTAAATTGAAATTACTTACCCACAGTAAGTGCAACTGGGATGAACAGGTTTGGAAGGAATCACAGCAGATAGGCACACAACTTGGAGGTGAAGCAGAGGTAGTAGAGAGTCGTCTATTGAACTTGAACCCCAGGTTCCTGTGCATCGGCAAGTTCATTTTACACAGAGTGAAAAGCCTTGGGTGAGTGGAGGATGGTTAAGAAGGCTCTGTCAGATGCTACCATGACATCATTACTTTCACCCGAAGTTTGTTATTTCTTTTCACTAGCTGTTTACAATTAGATCCAAGTAGCAGTTCCCTTGGTTACTTCCTCTCTGTATAGAGAAATAAAGTTGCAGTGCAGGCAGTAATTTGTGAGACATTCTGCTTTTACTTTAGCATCTCCAATCGAACGTTTGGGTCGTTGAAGTTTCCCATCCCAACTGTTCCGCGCCTCTGTGCCAACATTGTAAACTAAATCAGGAACACACCATCCGTTTCTCCCATTGGACCACATAGTCTGTGAATGTCCGTTCCATCTACAACATGATATCTTTTCCTCTCATCAAATCCTATTCGAATGCCTCTTCATCATCCTTACTACCCAGGTTCATGGATTTTTTACACAGATGACGAGTGATGTTTCTTTACCTCCCTTCCTTACAGGTATTTCTTTGGAATACTCCCAACTCTCAGCAATTATTATGCGATTGTATTCACTCTCTTATTCTCAAGTTACCATGCTTTGCGTTGTTCCCCCACAGCTATGAGACCCTTGGGAATATCATTTTAGGAACTTTTCCCAGTTGTTTTCTTACCGGAGAATTATGGCTCTTCTTAACTAGTACTATGGCTCTTCATTAACTAGTATTATGGCTCTTCATTAACTAGTCTTCTTGGTTTCCCCACAACATGACTGCAGACCTTTCTGGTAACCGGTTTCACAGTTTTACATGTACATTGCTTTCTCTTTTTCTTCCGTATTTAATTTAAAGACCAACCAATCATCTTCAAGTCTTTCTCCCCTGTTCTCATGAGATATAATGCAACCTTACCCAAAGTCCATCATTGCAGTACATTAAGGCATCAAACAGAAAATGACATTCTATTCGCCAGTCACCTCTTCAGGGTAAGCTGTTCGCTGCCTCAGTCGTTCCACTTTTCCAAAGTCCTAACCACCGACAGGAAGAGGCATCAGCACGCTACCTGTGTTCCTGGGTCTTGTAGTCTCCAGCCTGTGACTTCCTAGGTGCGAATGACGCTCTTTGCGTGTTCTAGTGATGCGATCCTTTCCCATGAAGAAACAAGGACTGAATCATGGGTTAGTGGGGCCTAGAATATTCCAGTAGGCTATTATATTCCAGAACCAGGCCCCAGAAAGATGGACAGCAAGCATGACTGACCAAACCTTATCTGCACAGAGCCCTTCGCACTCCCTGCTGAGAGTGGTGACCGTTGCCCACCCTTTTCTTCCCGGGGCTGTAGCAGGTTCCTTTATTCCAGTGCTTGGATGTCCTGCGTCTGACTGCCGATGCTCCTTGTACACGAAGACAGCACGCGGCAGTGTCCACAGAGGTAACTGGGTAGCGATGGCGGTACAGCGAGGCAGGGATAAGAGCAGGACATGAGCTTTTCCCATTTCTTTTTGGAAGATCATCCTCCTCACTCTATGTCTGATTTTGTCATAAGCTGCAAATCCTGAGCCTTCTTTCCCCGCTCTGGGTCCTATTTCCCCACAGCGAACTATGTACTCTTTTATACCACCCAGTGTGTCTAACACAGTGTGCTAGAGAGCTTAGCACTAAGTAAAGATTTTTAAGGTTAATGCACATAAAAGCAAAGGTTTGGGAAGTCATTTTTGAGCAGTAATTTGCAGTTTGCTGAGTTATTGGTTTTGCCTTGTTATGCTGCATTTCCTTAGCGAGCTGCAAGAGATGTGGTCAACTTATAAATAGTCTGGTTGTTGTTTGGTTTTTTGTTTTTTGTCACTCAGTATGAACATGTGCTGGCTCTATAACCAAATCAGATACAAGCTCTCTATTGTATCTACTAGTAAAATAGAAATTTCTCCCTAAGCGATGGCATTGATATGTCGGTATATTAAGGTTGCTGTGATTGTGGACCTATTAATTCCAAAGAGTCACCATTTTAAAAATTGAATTTAAAGTCTGAATGAAAACGTGAGATCATTTGAGATGTAATTTCCTCTTTTCCTCTACTCTTTCAGGACAAGCCCATTGGTTTTTCATTTGTGGGCCAATGCGGACTTCCCACAGAACTCAGCTCATTCTCTTCTAACTTTCTAACAGAGCCTTGTTCTTGCGAGCCTCAGAAGGATGCCTCACAGACATCTAAGCCAAAATCTTTTCATTTAGAGTCAGAGAATTTGAAGTGGCAGAATTGTGTGGCTTTATGTATTTTTCTGGTACCCAAAACTTTCAGCATATTCTTAAAGGGGCCTGTGACCTAAAAAGCCAAACCGTTTTGCTAGACATCATAGGTTATGAGAAAATGTATCCCTTTCCAAAATAAGCAAAACACTTAGCTCACATTCTTATTGATGTTCTTAGCTTTGCACGTTTCTCTTTCCTGTTCTGGGTTGAGGATTTTTCTGAAATATCATTGATTTTCAAGCCACCTGGAGGTATATGAGGTGACAAGTCACAGGGGCTGGTTTTGTTGTTTGTACCCAGAGATGAGAGCGAGAGACTGTGCCCACCAGTCACGACCTCAGTGCTAAATGCGGGCAGCTGCTCAGACGTGTCAGTAGACCGTGTCCCGGAGAAACGTGAATCTTTCAAAAGTGACAGTTCTTACAAATGTTGAGTGAGGACCCAGTGACCTGTAAAGAAGGGACAGAGTATCGCTGCATTTTGTGGGGGGATAAAAACTAATGAAACTTGGTCATTTTATTTTATTTTATTTCTTTTTTATGGTTTTTCAATTACAGTTGTCCCCATTCTCTCCGCATCACTCTCCCCTGCCCTACTAACCCCCCCACCCCCCCACCTTCCACTTTCAATCCTCCCCCCCATTTTCTTTGTCCATGGGTCCTTTATACATGTTCCTTGACTTGCCCCTTCCCCTTTTGGAAAGCAATGTCGAAACTAATTTAGTATGTAGAGCCTGTCCCAGGATTCCTGGCCCTGAATGTTGCCCCTGACCTTTACCCTGGATTCTGAAAGTAACCAGGAACCTGGCGGTCTTCTTTCTAAAAGGGCTTTGCCGTTGGAGGGCTACAGTGTTGCTGTCAGAGTCCCGGCCCTGGAAGGCAGCACAGACCAGCTAGTGGGAAATGATTTCCTTTATTTTTAAAGGTGTTATTTATTTATTCTTAGAGAGAGGGGAGGGGGCAGAGAAAGAGGGGGAGAGAAACATCGATTGGTTGCCTCTCATTCTCACTGCTTGTGAACGTGGGGTAGCAGGCCAAAGAATGTCCCCTAAAGGTATCTGGTCTTAATTTCTGGAACCTGTAAATGTTGCCTTATTTGGGAAAAGGCTATTTGCAGATGTGATTAAGTTGAAGGATCTTGAGACACGGTCCTTAAATGCAGCCACATGTATTCTTATAAGAGAGGTGAAGGGAGATCACACACATATGTGCACACATACACATGTGTACACACACGTGAGATGGCAGTGTGAAGAAGGAGGCAGAGATGGCAGTGGTATAGCTACAAAGCAAGGAATGCCAGCAGCTGGAAGAGGCAAGGAAAAGATTCTCTCCTAGACCCACCTGGAGGGAGACTGGCCCTGCCAGCGGGGGGTGGACTGGCTGACACTTTAATTTCATCCTACTGACACTGATTTTAGACTTCTGGCCTCCAGAACTGTGAGAGGGTATGTTTCTGTTATTTTTAGCTTGTGAAAATTTGTTTCAGCAACCACAGGAAACTAATGAACACTGGGAAGTGGCAATCTGGGAATAAGATAAGTATGAGGCCCTGTGAACAGAGAGCTCCTTCAGATGTCTCTCCGCCCCTCTTCTCCTGGAAAGCTTTCTATTTTCACTTTCCAGGGTGTCAAGAATGGAGAGTTTCTACCTCTAGAACTGTATTCCTGGAATTCACGAGCTCTCCAGTAGTTCTTTCCTCTCTCAGGGTCCTCTGATTCCGTACCCATCCAGGTTGGGCTGGGCTTATGTGCCCTGAGCACATAAGGCTTTCACTGGCTGGTGATGGAAGCTGGGAACACAGCTCTATTTGGATGAGGTCAGTTGTAAGTGGGCAGGCTCATGTTACTTAATTAGTTTAGCATATGCATAAACGTTTAAGTAAGCTCCACTTTCCCCTGCCGTTGTATCTATCACAAGAGTAGGTTTGGTTAGATAATAGCTACGGTTCCTTCCAACTCTGAAATCCTGTTGCTCTCTCACTGGCCTTTTATTTGCTTTCAACCACAAGCCTATAGCTTTTTCTCACTGTACAGCTTTATCCTCTACTATTAGGTGCAAGCTGAGTTCTCTCTCAGCTAGTGAGTTGCTAAAGAAGGAGGATTATTTTTCTTTCTGGATCTCAGGTCCTGGGCAAAGCTTAAAAAAAGAACTTGATTCTTGACTCACTGGGCTTTCCTAGATTCAGAGGTTGGAACGTACCCAGCTACGCTTTCCTTGGTCCCAGGTACTTCCGTTTCACCTGGTGTCTGGGAACAGAGCTTCATCGAGCCAGTCTGAATTCTTGCAAACCTGTTTCTCTTTTCTTTTCATGCATTTCTAGCTTGTTGTTTACTTTAGACTTCCCAGTTTCTATCAGGTCAACATAGGTTATTTCCCCTTTCAGGGATTTTCTCACATACATTCTGGCACCCTTCGCAACAATCACCCCAGTTCCGACAAGGGTTCAGTATGTGCCCATGTCCCACAGAGTCGGGTGGGTCAGCTGGGGCTCAGACCCTCATCTCTGCATTATCATCAACCAGCCTTGTGTTCACCAGATTGCTAGGAACTCAACTTGCTTTGTATATACATTATGAGCATCTATTATATATAAGCCAGACATTTCATATGGTTCGTGTTCAAAGTACACATCAGAATGTTTTAAAATTTCACCCGATGGAGAAGGTTAGATAACCACACACATAATAAGGTCACGTGAGTGCTGCTGAAATATTGATGGAAATAAGCCGAGTCTCGGCTCCTACCTCGGTATGAACGGGAACTGATGAGCACAGGTTTTCTCGTATGGCCCGCGGGTCTGTGCAGAGCCTGCTCAGGGAAGCGGTTGTGAGGAATAGATGACGTAAGCGTGCGTCAAAGTGCCTGGTGTTATTCCTGGCCTACGGCAGGGGGTCAGTACCAGATTCTGAAATTGAAATAATGAGAGAGAGGAGGACTCAAAGGAGGGAGAGATTACCGTTGAGTGGATGAAAAAGGCTTTGTGGAAGATGTAGCATCGAAGACAGGTCGGACAGGCGGCTCCTCAGGGCAGGAGCCTTCCAAATGACTTTCTAAAAATCCTTATTGTTCTACACAGAGACTGTGCTGAATCTGTGTAGAACGGATGGACTTCGAAGGATGACTAGGGTGCTGGCGGGTTGACTTGGACTTGGAGGAAGGGCATTCCAAGCAGAGAGCACAGGCAGGCAGGACGATAGTTTGCCTGGACTGTAGAGAAGGGGAAGAAGTGAGAGTAAACGTAAGCTGGGAATATTATATGGGTACTGAGAGGGTTCCCAGTGTTAGACTTGGGGGTTTGTACTTAATCCACTCTTTCATGTATCATTCACAAAAAAAGTGCAGCCAAGTATGTTTACCAGTCATCTCGCACCGCACGTGAGTTGGCCGTACTGGTCCAGCGTTGCTCTGCCATTCCTTGCATCTCTTCTGAGATATTTAGCACTTCAGCCTGCTTTCCACTGTATTATTGGGCACAAAGGAAAACATCCTGTGCGTGTATCTTTGTAGCAGAACGCAACTCCAATTTTTCTATCACTTGTTTAGATCCCATAAAACAACGGATTGCTGCTTTGCAATCAAATAAGGAATTGTTATTCCACTGGTCCCAAGTTTACCCTACAACTCCCTTTCCATGCCTTTTTATTTCCAAAATAATTTTTGTTTTGACATTGAATCAGTATAATCTTTTAAAGATGTATTAAAATGGCAATTAAACTCAGTGCCACCTATACGCAAAGCCCAGTTAATGTGGCAGCACACTGCACAGATGTGATCCAGGTTTGGGCAGATGCCACCATGTCACAATAGCCACCTCGTGGAAGACAGTTATATGACCCTATTGATTAAAAGACACACTCCCAATTTAGACATGTCAAGATGTGAAGCAACTATGCATTTTAAGAGCAGTGAAATGCACATGGATTAAAACTTGCCCGGGGACTAGCCTACCGCTTGCTGAAGTATTGCCTCTGTCACTGAACGCCACATGGGTTGAGCCACATCCCTTTGTGGTTTCTTGTTGTGCGCTAACATGTGTCCTAAAACCGTGATGTGTATTCGGTGACCACAGTCATTTTATCGAAAGGGTCTACCAGGAGGGACGCGGAAACCCTGAACGTCCAAACTCCTGGACTCCGCCTCCCAAGTTGGTGGTTGTGTTTACTTGTGGAGGCACCATAGACCTATCTGCTCTTGCTCCCTTCCATCCTGTGTTTGCGCCACCTGGGTTTATTTAGTCTTTAAGAACGAGTTTATTTACATGGACAACAGTGTGGTGATTGCTGGGGGGAAGTGGGGAGAGACAGCGGAAGAGGGTATGGGGCAATAACTGGTGATGGACAGAGACGTGACTTGGGGTGAATACACAATACAGTGTCCGGATGATGTGTGGTAAAGTTGTGCACCTGAAACCAGCGTAATTTTGATAACCAGTGTCATCCCAATACATTTAATAAAAATAAAAATAAAAATGTGTGTTTCGTGGATGCTTTTGTGCGTGTCTTGTCTGCTCTACTTCCTGATGGTCTTCGCTTCATAAAGCATATTTTCATGTATACAGGAAGTGAAGGATGAAATCATGTAACATATCTCTGAGTCAGTTTCAATTTTTAACAGTCTGAGCATGCTCACTTCAGGCATCCCTGCACCGCGGAGTGTGCCCCACAAATTGAGATGTGGGAAACCTGCCAAAAGAAAACGAACTGTCAGTCTCTTTGTCTCCCAGACTGAAGGTGGATAGACACCTGTTTTGGCAGCCTTCACTCTGAATTGAGGAGATTTCAAACTTTCCTCTCAGTTAGTCTACCTAGATTTAATCTCTGAAGACTTTTATTGCATTGCTGATCATTGAAAAGATGGAATAGATTTGCGTTTCCCCCTATCCTTCCCCCTCCCCAGTTATTTACTGGTAAAAGAAACCCCGAGTAGCAAGTTGTGAAAGAGGATAAAGCAACAGCCAGCAGACTGGGTAGTGCTGAGAGGTCTGTGAGAGACGACCTGTAAAGGAGCCAGTGGGAGCTTTGTGGTTTGGCCTTGGAGAACAAAGAGGACAACTTCAGCTTCGAGCTGGGGGTGCTGATTCTTGGGGCGTTCTCTAGGGGTGAAAGGCTTCTTGATTCCTGTGTTTGATGTTACTCCCGTTACTCTCTTTAGAGGGTCGCTTTTGTTCTGATTTGCTAGTCCCATGGCTGCTTAGGTGATGACGTGGGACCACATTTAAAGCACCAAGCCCCATGGTTCAGTAAAAGTTTGACAAATCTTCCTATTAGCATTTCATGATAATTTAATCTGTCGGGCACAGACGACACGGACACAATAAGCCATCACGTGTTTTATTGTTATATTAACAAAAACAAGTGTTTTTAAGTGTATGTATATTTGGTAGAGAAAAAAAAGACATACTTTTAGAGGGAAATTCTTATTACAGGTGAGTTTTATTTCTTAAAAACTAAATGAATGTCTTAAAACTTATGTTTCTTCTTTTGGGGGGGTAGAAAAAATCTTCTAGAAAGTTGTTATTTACAAAAAGTAAGTGGCATCAGCCTTCCTTTCAAGCTTTTAGAAACCAGACTTATTCAATGTCACCCAATAGGTCAAAGGACCACAGTATCTGGAAGCATTTTAAATATTATGATTTTAGGATACTTACATTTTTTTTAAAACTGGGTTTTAGGGAGTGATAAAGATATTTTATATCATGATGATGTGGTAGTTGTAAAATTATAAACATTTGTCAAAACTTATTGAATTGCACTCGTAAAATTAGTGAGTTTTGTTATATGTAAGTTATACTTCCATAGCAGTGACAAAAAATATTTTGGGATTTAGGAAAAGGCAGGCTGGGACTCCAAAGAAGGGCATGTCCATGAAAAACAATGACACCAAGGTCATAGCTGAGAACAGAAACTACTGTCTTAATCAGAAGCTGAAAGTAATGAGACTTAAGAGAAGTGATTGAGGGTCATTGTATTTTACCTGCTTATTACACCTCCCGGGCATTCGAGCTCTTTCCCCAGGGATGTTCAACTGTCTCTGTGTGTGCGGGTGGAGTAGGAGGGGGTGATGGGGTGGGGGTGGGGTGCCTCACGTGAGGCTGAAAGGAAGGAAGAAGGGAATTTTTGAGGGTGCCCAGTGGGGAGAGTTCTTTCTTTTAGCTCTGCCCCTATCAATTCACTTACTAAAATTTTGTGCATGTAGTAAACATTTAATATATCGTGAAAGAATCGCATCAAGTGGAATACAGAAGCAAAAGTGAGAAAAGAAACAGTTAAGCCAACATTGCTATTATTATATAATCACTGGCCCTTTAAAGTTGGGCCACATGCTCAAAATAACTAGAACACGGAATCATATTCTAGCTAAACCAGTTGTTTATTTTAACTGGGTAAATATGGTTGAAAATGATGGCAGAATTGATGTTGTCTGAGAGATTATTATTATTTTTACTCTTACAAAGATTGGATTGATTTTGCTGTGTTTTGGCAGTTAATGGGACACCATTTACCTTAATTTTTAAATGCTAATTCAATAATATGCAATGTTTTTATTTGGGCTGGCTAGGTAGGTTTTTTAGACCTTAACGAAGCAGGTTATCACTTTTTCTGTACTGTTTCTCTGGATAAAGGGTTTTCTTTGTTGTTGTTGTTGTTCCCATTTTAAAATGAAATATGTCTACAAAGTATAGCCCTTATAAAAACAGAAGGAAAAAATTCATCCATGGGCCTATTACTCAGTGATAACCACTGTTATTGCTTCCATTTTGTTCCTTCCCATCTTTTTTCTCGGCCCAGCTGGTCTTGTTTCTTTTCTATCTTTGTGATTGGTCTCTCCAGATAAGTCTATGGTCACTTTTTGGGGGTTCTTGCTTACTTTATGACTTGCATTTTTACATGCTAGTTTCTTTTCATAGATGTATTATTAATGGTAGCCTTCAATTTAAAATATACCGTATTTACTTCCCTGATCTTACCACTTTCTTATGCTTTATTTCTATAATTAAGTAAGAAAATACATTTCTTTTTGATGGAAGAAAATTTTTATTTGCTTCAAATTTTGTACTAAAACTTTAGTGTTGGTAAACAAACAAAGTTTATAACAATTAAGATACCTGAGGTCAAACTAACAAATTTTAAATTATTGCAGATGTGTATGTAATTTAAAAAGAGGTATTCTTATTTTACATTTAAATTGTTTTCTTTAGATTTTTAAGGATTAAATGATTTGCATATATTTTGATGGAAAATTTAGAAGGCTTTGTATGTAATACACCTTCTGTCTTTTTGGTCTCTCTTGATTATCTTTTTATATCTTCAAATAACCATAAAAGCCTATTTGGTTGGGTTATGCACATCTTTGTGATAGTTTAGTCATGGGCTCTGAGCTTCTTTCTTAAGATGAGGCCTTTGATTTTCCATTTTTACACTTCGTGTGGGTTTCCTACTCCTCACTCTCCTCCGTTGCTGATGCAAAGCCACTTCCTCTTAAAAGTTTGCCTCATTTCCTGTCATTCGTTCTGCCGGTTTTGGTTGGCAGGTCTTATTTACTGACAACCATAACAACTAAGATAACATATGTGTGTGTATGTATATATATACATATACATATATATTTTTCCTCCTTCTGCCTTGGGGTAACTGAATGAGACAAGACTTTTCATTTCTTTCCCTCCTAAAGGAAGTTCCCTCAATTTGGAGATGTTTTTGAGAATGTGTGGTTAAATTTTTTTTATTATTGTTTAGTATTTGTTTTGTTCATTTGCTTACCCGGAGATAGAAAGCACTGTGTATTCAGGTGTACTTTGCACTCATTGCCTGCGTGTTTACAGAAAGCCCCCGCCCCCCAGTTGACACGCAGCGGCTTTTTCATTCCTCCCCTGTTGCCACTACCCGAATACAGACAGGTCTACAGCTTCACAGAGACCCTTCCTGGAAAACGGCGAAACAGATGACAAAGGAGCTCACTTCTTTTTTTCTTAAGGGTCTCTCTTTTAAAATTATTTCCAGCATAAATCTGGGTCTGTTTCATTTTTCTAAAAGTAGCAGATTTCTAATATTTAGACTGTTTAAACTAAATTCTTCCCCACTTCTTGCTAAATTGGATTAAACCAACCAAGTATTTTAGTGCCACATAAACATAGTCTTAATCTAAATTTTCACCTCACAGCTTGCTTTGTAGAGGTAGTTGTGGTGATTGGTAGTTGTGGTGAGTTCATTACAGTGTCGTCCTGATACGCCAAGGTTGTGGGTTTGATCCCAAATCAGGGCACATACGAGAGCTACCCAATGAATGCATCAGTAAGTGGAACAACGAATCAATGTTTCTCTCTCTGTCTCCACCCCCCCCTTCCTCTCTCCCTAAAATCAATCCATAAAAAAAAGGGGCTTAAAAATCCTCTTATTTTACAGCTTTGGCCAAGTTATATATAATTTATTTGGTTTTCTTAACATAATCGATTATTCAAAAGGGATAAAGAAGAATGAATGATTTATTTTACATTTCTACAGATCGCTAAGTTATCTTCTATCTGCTGTAGTAGCAAAACAAAAGTTAAATTTTGGAGTTAGACAAACATTATGATATACATGCAATTAAAGAAAGTGAAATTTAAAATGTAAACGCAAGTAAAACTCCCAGCACACACTTCTTTTAGCTTTACTGGCATATATATTTTTTACCTCGTTGCTGTATTCTTCTTCCCCTCCTGGTCATCCTTGGATTCCCCAGTTTCGATATCTCTACTACAAAGAGACCCAATGGTATCTATATGATTTCAGATCCGTTTTCGTGCTGAGAAGAGCCCACAGAAGCCATAATAGACACTTTTTAGCTCGTGATGTTTCTGCTTCTGCAATGAACAACCTTTATTTCTAATGTTTGTCTCTTTTATTTGGAGAGCTTCAAGTACTCTGAAAGAATCTCATTATAAATTCTCTTAAGGAAAGTAGATAAGCAGATGGTTCCTACATCCACAAAATGAGGGTTCTGAACTACACTGAAAGTTTAGAATTCCCTGTGGTGGTCATATAATATGTTCCTTGAAACAGCAGCAAATTCAGGAATGGACTCAAACGCAGGCCATTTGCCCCCACTCCCTGCAAAAGCCATTTTTTAAATCCTATTCAGATGTTTCTTTTCCCTAGTTCATAAAGTTAACAACTTCGACATTAACAAAGCCTTCACTATGCAAATTTTTTTTCAACCTTCCCCTCTCTTTCTCTCTTTTACTTCTGTTTTTTAAATTACCTTGATGGTATAATTACATGTTAGGAGTTTTCTATTACCTCCCAGATTTCCAAATCCCTTCAGCAGATTTCCAGTAAAATATACCCCTTCCAATAGAGCTGAGATCATCCCGCTTTCAAACAACTCATCACCAGATTCATAGCTCATATCGTTCTATTTCGACATTGCAACAGAACATTGCAACAGAACAAAGGAAGACTGGGAACGTGCCCTTGGCCTTCCGAACACCCTGACACTCAGACGTTTTAAAACTAGACTATCTTACCGTACATCAGAGACCTTGATTGGTGTACTTTTCTCTACCCTCTAAATTCAGTGGCGGGGGCCTGTGATTTAAACTGATAAAAGGTCAAATGACAGGAGAAAATAAATATTTGCTTATGCACGCAACACAAATATACACAGGAGTGATCAGTAGATCTCAAAGGAGTGGTTCCCGCCCGGGACTTGTATACCGTGTTAACCGAGAGCGACACATTTGTGGGGAAATGACAAGATGAAGGAAAAGCGGCCTGGGCTCCAGGGGCAGTAGATTGTGTAGGTAACTGTACGGAGGGGGGGGAGGGAAACGAGTGCAGTTAAGGGTCATTTTAATAACATTTGTCTGTGGGGACCCATCCGGGCGCCAACTTTCTGTCTGCAGCAATAACGGTTGTTTTCTTCCTGCTGGTGTGGGATGAGGGACACGTTCACAAGGGGAAATGTTATGTCCTGCTTTGGGGGTACTGGGGGGCAGCATAAAGCTCTTTCTGCGTTTGCTGCTCCTTGCTTGCCTGGAGCTCAAGATGAGCTGTATGTGAAAGCGGCAGAGTTTGGGGTTGCATTTTCTGATCCCCTTCAGTACTTTAAATCCCAGTGAGCACTGTGTTAGCCCAGCACGCGGACTTCTGCAGAGCACGCGCCTTCTTGCTCTGGGGTGTGTCGTGTGCTCGGCAACTTGCAAATACTTACAAATATCAGTATCTAGCTTTCATTGCAATGCTGTAACTTAAATGTCATAAGAATCAACTGGAGCAACACATTGAAAATACAGGATTTCTAGTCTCTCTTGGTATATTCCGACTCAGTGGGTCTGATGCAGGGAATGGAATTTTATCTATTTTTTTTACCACGCGGCCTAGGAGAATCTTGACCAGTGAAATGAAAGAAAACACTGAGATTTTTATCCCCATTTTCAGATGAAGACATGGAAGTTTTCCAGAGCTTCACTGCTTAGCATGGCGGCCGTTAGCCACATGTGGTTATTAAAATTCAAGTTAACGGAAACCGGCTAAAATATTCATTCAGCTTCTCAGTCATACTAACCACCTTTCAGTAGCCATTCTAGACAGAACAGGTGTAGGATGTCTTCACCACAACAGAAACTTCGATTAAACAACGCTGTCCTAGAGATAAAGAAACTGGCCTGAGGTCACAGAATGATAAGTGGTGAGGCCAACTTAATGGGGATTTGGACTTAACACCTCTCGGAAGCAGAATCTTTTGCCCCTGGACGTCCGACTCGGTTCAGCAGAGGGTGGATCTGTTGAAGGGAAAGGCTTGAGAAATTCCTCTGTGCTCAGACTGAACCCGCCTTCTTCAGAGGTATCTGAAACCACGGTTTTCCCCCTTTGGGGGTGTTAGTTTTGAAACCAAATGGGCCCCCTGAGAGTGCTTGGTGTAAACCTCAATAGTTGGGGCCATGCAGATGGACGACAGCCACTAATGGGACCGAACAGCAGGCCGAACTTGCGTCCGCGCGAGCCGCCTGCCTCTCCTGCACACCCAGTCAGCATCTGGAAGTTCAGGGGAAGAGAGCATCACTTTTGAAATGTTTCTCTTTTGCCACTTAGTATAACAGTTTCTCTTTTCCTATCTAGACAGCCCTTCATGTGCTTCAAAATTTGTTTCACTTTTGTGAGTGGTTGGGATTTTGGAATGCCTTTGGAATGCCAAGGTTGTAACTGTTGGTTGGTTTACAGGCCGGCCTACAGAAAACTCGGCAATGCACATAGAGAAACGATCACTTAAATTGTAATATGGAGGTATCAACACAGTATTAGTTATAGTTAATTGCCATTTACCACTCTTCTTTTGGGGCTATTCAATAAATAGTTCCAGAAGAATTTGTTATCTCTGTGGAAATTATTTATTCTTAAATCATACTCTCTACAAAAATTAATTCTAGGCTGTAGGAGGCCATAATGCTAAAGCACTTTTCAAAGAAAGTAAAGGAGAATCTTCTTATGAAAAAAATATTAAGGAAGGAAATTCTAAGCCATACCCTAAAAACACCAACTGGACAGAATAGGATAGTTAAATCCGACTCCACTGAACTTTACAACTTTCGTTCAGCCCTGTCATCAACGGGGAAAGACCGCTGCAGTGTTTACAGCTGAGAAGTGTGCCTGCCTAAATTGATAGACAACGCCCACACATCAGTAAGAAGCCGACTGGACAGGAGGGATGGATTCACAGAATAAGAAACCTTAGGAGCCAATAAATACACGAAAAGATGCACAACTCACTGGTAATCGGATACGTGTACACGAAGGCGCCATTTTTAAAAATCCATCAAAACAGACACAAATGTGTAAGTAGGACAGTACCTAGAGTTTCCAGGCATGTGGGGGGAGGAAACTCTCATACTCGGCATGTGAATTTCACAGCTGTTTTGGAGAGAAATTTAGCAATATCAGGTGCAGGTGAAGATGCCCAGTCTTTGCCCCGGTATTCCAGACACACACTCTAGAAAAACTCTCCCATTTATGAACCAGGTACGTTCACATCAGTATTGCTTATAAGAGCAAGAGGAAACATGTGGGAGGTCCATCAACAAGGAATTAAATAAATTGTAGTATATATCAGAAGTGTAGATAGCAGTTTAAATCAATAAACTAGAATTAAATATCCCATATATGAGATACAGGGTATCTATCTATCTGTAATAATATGGGTAAAAATAAAACAAGCTACAGAATGACAGGAAGAGTCAAGTCTGGAAACATGCTTAACAATGCTATTAATTATGTATGGATACATACATGTATGGTAAAGGTCTAAAATGATTTATAGGAATAGATATCACTCCAAGCATAGTGGTGCCTATGAGTGATGTGGGGCAGGGTGGGCGGGGCTACAAATGTAGCTGCAGTGTCTCGTTTAAAAATTTTTGAGGCAACTATGGCATAATGTTAAGATTGTGTTCGGCCGGATACTGGAAATGTATGTTCTTTCCTTTATTGTTCTGTATATTTGAAATAGTTCCTAATTTTAAACAACACATAATACAGAACGCTTGTTATCAGCGGTCTATAATTCAACATATCTCTTGGCTCATATAAATTAACACGCAGAGAAGAAACTAGAAACACTTTGTTAAAGTCATTTCAACTATCATGCAGGCGACTAGGCTGGTTCCTAGCAATACCTTTTAACCTTAATTTGGTGCAAAACCCGATCCTTAATCAGTAGATAAGAAAATCTACTTAGTGCATTTCCCAGGGAGTCTGCTATTAGCCAGCAAAGACCGCAGCTTTAATAGAGATGGAGATGCCACTTAATTGGAGCACATGATGAGATTAAGGGGTACACAGAGAAGGTCAGCTCATTTCTCCTGTGCCCCAAGCTCTGCTGGGCTTCTGCCTTCCCGCTGGCAACTTCTGCCAATTGGGATGAACCCGAGCCAAATGCTTTTGCTCGTGCTTCAGAGTGCTTTCTGAAATGCAGTCACATGCTGATTCTGCTGATAAACTGAGAACTCATTACATGAAGGCACTAGACATTTGTACTGCTTTTAACTCGTTATTGATCCAATAGTTTCATATTCATTAAATAAGTTGATAATTATGCTGGAACTCAATATGTATTTCAGCGGATTATATCTGCCCATAACAAAAAGAAGTGCTTAGATTCCTCCACAAACATCAATGTAGTATTCGTAGAGATAAAAACTGTTAAAAAACATTAACATTGGTTTTTCTTTTCCTAAATATTCCATTACTGACTTGTGACCAGGGGCCAATTAATTTCTTGATCTGAGAATAGGAGGACACGGGGATGGAAACAAGCGTCATCATCCCTTCTGTCAGTGTTGGTCTTTTCATCAGGGTAGGGAAGTTGGAACGTGACTGACATCTGCAAGTCTGTGCTACCACCCGGAGGAACTCAGGCCGCTTTCTTAGGGGTGTGGCGGAAGGTGTTCTCAGTTACTTACAGTTCTACTTGCTTGGTGCCTGTCATGACTAGTCAGAGTAATTGAATCTCATTTGGGAGGCTTGGGCTCCAAGCAGAGCTAATCTTAGGCTCCAGCACACTTATCCAGTGCCGTGTGGACTCACTTTATAAAAGAGTAAATTCCACAGAAACAAAAGGGGTGATGTTAAAGAACGTGGGAATATCTGAATAGTTGGTGGTTTTGGTCTCTCTCTCTTCTCTCTCTCTCTCTCTCTCTCTTTCCCTACCCTCTGTCTCTGTCTCTCTCTTTCTCTCTGTTTTTAGAGCATTGCATAGCTTTTGGATAATTTTTCACTAATGTACGAGGTCTGTCTAGAAGGTAGCCAGCCATGTAATATGAAAAGTAGAGACATTTATTGAAGGAGATACAAGATACAAGAAACAATGTACGAAGGACAATGATGTCTCAGTTCCCTTCAAAGGAGGCACCTTGGGACCTCACACAGTTCTCCCAATCGCCATCAGCTGCCCCGTTGTATTTTCCTGTATCTCATCGATGATCTGAAATCTCTTCCCTTTCAAAGGTGATTTTAATTTTGGGAAAAGCCAGAAGTTGCTGGGTGCCAAATCTGAGCTGCAGGAGGGCTGAGTCACCTGGGTGATTTGACATTTGCCAAAAAACTCTGCACGAGATGTGATGCATGAGCAGGCGTGTTGTTGTGATGAAGCTGCCAGTCACCAGTTGCCCACAGCTGCAGCTTTCTGAGTCATCTGAATAGTTTCTGCAGAGGAATGTTCAAGGTTAACACAAAATTTGATGCAGATTCTTTGCTCTACTTGCTCAGTCATTTTGAATGCAATGGCCACACAGTACACATGCTCACTCAACAACATCCACTGTCCCCACTGACTAGTACAGTGAAGTCATCACTGTTCATGCATGCACATTCCAGTCCACTCTCCTTGGCTGCCAGGTTACATCAATGTCACACAAACCATTCTTGTCATATTAACAATGGCTGGACTTTCTCTGGGTAGACCTCGTACATTACTCAAGAACTTTTAAATGTAATGATTAACTCATCCACTGACTGGCAGTCCTTATATTGTCAAAAAAGCAAAATTTGGCTGTGTGATAAGCTGAACTTGGACTGTGCTAGGTCAGACGTTCTCATTGGAGGTGCTGGGGTTGTTAGCGAGAAAACCGCATTCGGAGGACACGGAGCCTGACCAAATCAAGTGGATGGGAGTCCGAATCACTTTGGCAGTTCTCGCATTCTTGTGAGGATAAGCTAGTGCCTGTTAAGATAATTTTCACTAATGAGCACCTCCTCTGCTTTATAAGTAGTTTCAAAAAGTTAGCTGGCCTGCATATATGTTGAAGAGTGTATGAACATTTTCCTGGACTCCCCAGCCCCCCACCCCCAGGGTGGCTAACAAGGCCACCTTTCATTTTCCCAGCCAAGTCCACTTTTTCTCTTGTTATCTGTATCCCCAGAATAACACAACACAGGCATATCTGGACCCCAAACACAGTTCTCTAGAAATGCTTTCTTTCCTTTACATTAATGGTATATGTTTTTGAGAGAGGAGTAAAACTGTAATAGGAAGCATTTCAGATGGATATACTTCTGTGTGGAGAGAAGAAAAGTAGAAAGTAGAATGAAGAAAAAGAAAGGATATAGTTACGAAAATAAAAGAGAGACCTGGAGGAGACAGCAGAACTTACTGGTTTGGAAGGGGAATCGCTTAGTAAAATTCCTAGGCTTGTTGCCTGGTGTATTTTAAGTCTGGCTTGATTTCTTTTAATGTGGCTGTTGTGTTCATTTGCAATGGTTGCAATCTTAAAGCAAAGAATATTTTCAGGATTTTGGAATCATCTGAGAGCTTCTGATAAAACATGTGCAGAAAGAATTTAATAACTATAATTACACTGAAAAAAATCAAAGGGAATCTCATTATTTCAATTCCTGAATTTTAGTTATCTATTTCCTTCAAAACCCCAAATGGTTGTCTAGTGGACAAAAATATTATTATACCTCCCGAATTCATAGTTCTTGTGATGCCTTCGGAAGACGTATTAATAGCTGTGTCAGCTTGATTTAATTTTATTTTTCACACTCTTCCCTCTCGTCTCCGTAAAGAAAAAGAGAGCCCATCTTCAGCTCCCTTGGAGGACAGCTTAGACAAAGGGCAAAGTGAGCACAATTTATTCTCATCAGTTGTGCTATAAGCACGGGATGCATGCTGTGAGGTAATGGGAACATGATCTTGAAAATTTCCAAGCACTGTTTCCAAATGAAATGGAAGAAAGTTTCAAGTTGGCTTCCATCTAATTATGGCTAAAGAAAGATGTGTGCACAAAAGTACAGGCATATATATTTTTCCAGCAATACTGTTGGTCTCTTCCTCTCAAAAAGAGGAGACAAGACTTAAGCCTTCCAGTTCCAGAAAGCTGTTCTCTGGAATAGCTGACCACAGTTGAAGATTATATTTTTTCATAGAATAAGATGAAGGGAACTGTAACTTGTAAAATAGTAGTATATTTTTCCTGTTTAAATGCCTCCTCCCATGTCTCTTACTTACATTAAGCTGTGGAGGTATCGTTCTTCTATGTAGTGGAAAATGGGAACCTCAACTTATTTCAGTGGCTGTGATCATCAATACAAAGTGTTTTAACTTCGGCCTCACCCACTGGAGCTGGTGTAGCATCTGTAAGGGCATGTGGATTCACTGAACGCCCTGAGAGGGTTAAGCTTTGCCTCCAAATTAAAGATGCTGGCCTGCTTTTAGAATAGGAATTGGGACAAATTGAGGGTCTCTTACAGTCCAAGGTCAAGTACGCTGCAAGCCTGACTCCGAGTTTTGGATCTCCATGAGTGTGAGTTTTGGAAACCAGGAAACAGTTCTATTGTTTGTTCCTAAATGCGTCTGCTTTCTATCCAGATGCTTGCTGAATCTGGAGAGGGTCCTGGAATGACTTTGGTATATTTAATAGAAGCTTTGGGAACGTAACTATTTATGTTTCTCTTCTGTGGATTCATATCTGAAGTAAATCACAGAGAATGTAAGTTGGTTTATATGTCTCTTATTTTTAGCTCAAAGTGAAGTTTCTGTCGGGTGTGATGCAGGGACTTGCTGCCGGGAAAACTTTCTGACTTTGCCTCGTAGAGGCAGTTCAAAACCAGCCACTCAAGCCCCGGTAATAAATGTGCTTAAATGCACACACACACACACACACACACCATTTAGTTCAATTATGATGAAATTTATTCCCATTCTCTAAGGCAGAGGTTTTCAACCAGTGTGCCAGGGCACATCTGTGTGCCTCAAGAATTTTTAAAACATGCAGTACCCGATATTTAGTCAGGGGCACTGACCTCTTTTTCCTTAGATCTTCAAAAAAGAAAAAATGACACCAGCCAACATAACAATAGCTGACCAGTGTGAATGAATCAGAATTATACCTATTTTTTTTTGTCGGATTGGAAAAATGTTTTTTGTGATGTGGTGCAGAATTTAAGTAATTAGTTTACGTGTGCCATGAGATGGAAAAGGTTGGACGTCGCTGCTCTAAGGCATTTACTAGAAGAAAGAGAGAACCCTTGGGCATTATTCTGTGTAATTAGATTTTTGCACCTTTGTGTTATGAATTGGGATTTCCGGGGTTTCCACCCGAAGGTGCAGAGTGGTGGTGCTTAGAAACCTGAGGATAAAGCTGACGCTATAATTCATCAGGACTTTTAAGCTTTTACCATCTGAGAAACTCTAGGGAAAATAAACAGTTGTGGATAGTATACGCTATCTTATAAACACTCTGCATTAAAAATATTTTTAGAGCCACTTCCTTGTTTCCCCAACTTAATCTTCACCTGAGACCTCAACAGGTTTTAAGAAACAGTTCCAAAGGCCTAGTTAATCCTCTCCCCTAGGTGGATTCGTTGACATTCCCAGGAAACAGCCACTTTGTTAAAATAAACCTATTTTTAAAAATTATATATATATTTTCCATAGTAACAATAAAAATGTAACATCTTTAAAATGTCAATTTATTTTGGTAATGTCATAGAAAAAAAAACCCAAAGGTGAGATGTTATGCAAATAAAACTGGATACAAAATATAATAAGCTCAACTATTTAAAAAATTGTAAAAGGAATTAGAAGGAAATACAGCAAAAATAGTGTTTGGATGTTTTTTATATCTTTCTGTACTTATGAGCTGCTTTTCTAAAAGTGATCGAATAAGGAAAGAATGTGTGTATTTCAGGGAACATTCTGTAATGTATCATATAGTTGCATTGACACTGCGAATAATGGGGGAACTAGGAACGATCCACTTTATAAGGTATCTTTCAAGGAAGAAAACTAATGAGAAAGACTAGGTTTGAGTTGAACCCCTACAGAACTGGAAGGTTAAGAAAGAACCTTCTAGAACGAGACACTATACAAATCTTTTAGGCTCTTCAGACTTCATGTTCGTTTTACCTAGACCCTTATATAATTCCCATGTTTACAGACTGCTCAAGAAAAAGAAAGAAAAGCTTCTGTTGGTAAATAATTTCCCACCTATAATTGCAAATTCATTTAAAAACTTGAAAGGAATTAATCAGTAAGAGTGTGATGTTTTTCAAAAACAAATAGTTGAGCTTCAAGAGCGCATATTTGTAATAATAAGTATTCAAGCGGAGAACTGTGTCTTTCTCCTTTCATGGGGTATTGACATGGGTCCCACGATTATGAGGCATTGTACTTTGCTTTCCTCTCAAATATTTACACAGCCATTCTTTTGTTCATCCAACAAATATTTACTGGGCCCATAAATACAGTGTACCCTTGGAGGAGAGATAAGCTGTATTTAAACAGCTGTAGCAAATTGGTACACAGTTTCGGGAGAGTACAAGAGAAGGGGCGTGCTTTCAGCTGGGGAGAGCCAAAACGGCTTCTTCTGGGGCTGGGATTACCCTCTGGGCCAGAAGGGGCTGGCAGAGGCTGGCAGGGTATTTCTGGGGAGATGGAGGGATGAAGGATGGGCATGTCCAGGGGACAAGGAGTAGAGTTGGAGTAGGAGGGGTAGGAAGTGGGGGTAGTGGGGGCCAGGTCACAGGGCCCTTGGTGCTGAGCTACATGGTTGCTGCCCTGGGGAGTAGCAATGGGGGGGCTGTTGGAGCTTTTTAGGAAGGCAGTGACATGGTCTTGAAGCAACGTGACAAATGAAACTTGTCAGAGGGGGACACAGAGGATGGTGCCTCTGCGACTGGAGGTGTGACTCTTACATTCAAAGAGTTCCCTGGGAGCACTGATGGCAAGACCTGGCTCTGAAGGACAGCTCCCCCTCTCACCTCGGGCCTCTGTGACTCGTGCCAGCTTTCCCTTGATGGGACCATGGTGGCCAGCTTGGGTTCAGCCTCTTCTGTTCTGTTCTGTCAGCCCTTGGTCCAACACTTGCTCGGTCCACTTCCCAGAACCTGCCCGCGCCACCCTGACCACGCTGTGGCTTATTTCCCACAGTGCTCCAGGGTCTGTGTAACCACAGCACAACTCCTTCTCCCACGTGGGTTTTGGCTTCTCTGTCGCTCTTTTAGGGCTGGACGCTACCAAGTGTTTTGGTGCTGTTGTGACAGCGACACAGGGCAGATGAAGAGACTTTACAGCATTGTTAAAAAGATGACAAAGACTTGGTTAAAGGTGTACGGAGATGGGGAAAGGGGATGGATTCAAGAAATACTGTGCAAATAGAGGCAGCAAGGTCTGATGATTGAATATGGGCGTCAGGGACAAGGAATCAAATAGCAGCGCTGAGTTTTTGAATCTCTCAGAATTCAAACGGTTGTGAAAGGGCCAGAAGACACTTTTGTTAACTTTGACAGAGTTGAGCTAAGTGTTGTGGTCAGAGCTGCGGAAGAGGCTTTTTTAAGCTTTAGTGACGATTATCCCGAAGGATGTCATGAGCAGCCTGGTGAGGTTAGTTGTAGCAACATGATGCTCGGCACCGGCGGTAATAAGTGAATAGGATTAGGAGAAATATGTACCAAAAATGCTGCTGTAACAAAGTGTGGACAAAACCCTTCCGTTGGTTCTAGTCTTTATATTATTGAGTAATGTCCTTTTAGTGCAAGGCCTGGCCCTACGTTTTACAAACAGTTCAGGAAAGGGAACTTGATTTTAAATTGGGAAGAAGGGTGGGAATGAAGGCACTCCAGTACCCAAGAATCTTGAAAATTGAAAACAAGTTGGTTCAGCCTGTGTGCTGGTTCACTTTATTTGAACACTTTCACAGCAGAATATTAAATAATAGTAATAATAGTCAAAATGTATCGAGCAACTAAACTGTCAGGCACTAGTCTAGGTTCTCTTTTACCTGAACACCATCTCATTTCATCCAGACGAAATGTGAACATGGGTGTCTCACTATCCCCATTTTATAGGCAAGAAAATTGAGGCATAGAGAGAGAGGCTCGATGTAACACAGCTCCTAACTCGGGATTTTTTGCTTTGGCTCATTCATGCCAACATTTTATTTATTTCACTGGTTACAATGCAGGATGTACTGAGGGCCTCTGATGTGCTGCTAAGTGTTCCTGAAACATCTGTGAAAGTGTAGGTTACGTTTGTTTGGAGACTGTGATGAGTGGGACCGCTCTTCTCTGTGCAGCTGGGCAGGATGGCACCAGGCACAGAGCTGCAGTGGACGACCCGCTCTGGGCTTCTCCTTGATTTCTTAGTTCAGCTGAAGGAACTCTAGGGAACTCTGCCTCTCCCTAGGCAGTTGGCTCTGGTGCTCCATCATCACCATCGCCATCAATTTAATCACTATGGGTTACTGACCAATTTCTATGTGCCAACAATAGTGCCGAGCCCGTTACCGCATTATTTCGTGTTATTACAGTAACACTATGTGATGGCTCCTCTTGCCTTCATTTTATAAAATGTTGGCATGAATGAGCTAAAGCTAAAAAGCACGAGTTAGGAGCTGTGTTACATTGAGCCTCAGTCTCTATGCCTCAATTTTCTTGTCTATAAAATGGGGATAGTGAGACACCCATGTTTACAAGAGGAAGCCACGTGAGATGCCCCTGCTCGTAAATAGCAGAGATGGGACTCAAACCCATGTCTTTCTGACTCCCGGGCCTGTCATTCTAACCACAGTGACATGTCGCTCCAGTGCTAGGCTTTCTCAAAGGGTCAAGATCTCTACATTGGGCTTTCCTGTATTTGGGCTTAGATAGGCTTAATCTGAAACCTAGACACAGTTTGGAAATTGTTTTAGGTTTTCTATCCCCTAGAACTTGTGATGTTCTTAGCTGTTTTATTCCCACTTTGAACCAGTCATTAGGTTAATTACCCAAGGAAGCTGTATCCCTTCTTTTTATAAGTGTTGTCTGGTGGATGATGTGGTGATGGTACCATATGCAATTTTCAAATCACAGAGGCACTTTTGTCATTCATTGGGAGGGAGTGGTGGCATCGCAGCACTTCAGTAGGAGCCGGGCATCCTTTAGGAGGCTTGGTGATGGAGCAGGAAATCAGCTTTCAAGGCTTTGTAGAGCTCATTGTAAAACAACAGCCGTCTCCTTTCATTTAAATCCAAGTTCTTGCAAGAATGCGAAAATTAGCATCAGAGATTAATAGGCTGCTCCTCTGCTGGACAAAATAGTGGTTAGTTGGATCCAAAGGGCAAATTTTGTTAATTGTTTGGGTTTCAGTGAGGTGAGACCCATTCTCATTGTGGGAATTCTTAAAGAGGTCCCACTCCTATGTAAGAAAATTAGAGGCAAGGGGATTGAAGTTTACTTCTTAGGCGCTATATAAAAGCTAATGAAAATAATAACCAATTAGACAGTTATAAAGCCCGAGCGTATTAAAGTATTATGCAAATATTGATTAATAGTAATACCATAAACTCATAGAGCAAGCAAAAGCATGCCTGGTTCAAATTACAGGAGCTTTCATTTGCATTTCCATAGAAACTATTATTAGTGGGTCTCAAAGCACCTTACAATGACTAACTATTAAAGCCCATAAAAATGATCAGAAAATGTCTTTTTATTGAGGGAATAATCAAGAAGTTCCCTTTGCCTCATATATACCGTGAGATCTAACTGCCTGAGCTAGAGTAGACTTCTCCATACAAAGAGAATGTGCATGCATTATGGGTGTTTTGGGCTGTGTTACTATGTAGGTTAGAAGTCGACAGCTGTGGATTCAAGGTTCCTGTATTGAGTATCTCAATCTATGTGGTTAGAACTCTTTGCTTATTTTTTAAATTTTATATGTGCAATAGCTCTAAACAAATTTGCCTGTATGTTATATTTTAATAGGTATCTGTTGACTGTAATATCAAATTTGAAAACAAACATTATGCCAAATTCACATGAAAGTATTTCAAAATATTTCAGAATCTTGTATCAGGTTTACTTTTTCTCAAGCTAATGTCTTATTCCAAGGACTAAGAGCTTTTAAGCACAGACAAAAGGACCTGTATTTATTTCTATATTCTGTAGCAAGTCCTCTAAAGGTTGTGAAGATTTCTAACCAGCGTTAGAATACTCCTGTGCCCTTTCTCCCTTATTTCTGCTCTCCTCTCCTTCCTTTGCAACTGCCCTCTAAAGCGAAGCACAGGTTGGAAAAGCTCAAGAATATTCCCAGGGCTTGGCTCTCCCTCTCCATCTCGAGTCCTCAAGGTGCCCCCCTGTGGTTGTTTCTCAGCTTTATTTTCTGCTGGCGCTGAGAGACCATATTGTAGTCTAGTCATTGGTCATATTATGAAGCAGCCGTACATCCACGGTCATACTTCCGTGTCACGTAGATTCCAAGAACAGTGTGGACTAGTTGGCACTTTCCTTTAGAGCTAGGGGCACGAGAACCTGGACAGAATGAGTGACTTGATGGAGGTCCTGCAGCTGGTTTCTCTCTTAGTAGAATTGGGACCAGAACTCAGGACTCTGGACTCATAAAGCTTTTCTCTCTACCTCATAGTAATTAGATGATGCTTTGATCTACCTCACAATAATTAGATGATTCTTTGAACTGCACACAAAGCATGGAGCCAGAAATGTAGGACCAGAACCAGAAGAAATAGTTTGTTGATATTGCATCCCGGGCTGTGGATCAGCAGGACAAGAGGGTGGGGCCTCAGGGCTCTGAAGACAAATGGAGTGAGGAGAGTGCAGAGCTGAAGTGGTGGATCCTGGGATGATTGCTGTGTAGGAGCTGAGTGATAGAAGCAAACGAAGAGCCAGATGAAGTGAGAACAGAGTGAGGGAGAGTAGGACTTTCAGGGGATTGGAAGGATGTTGAATTATGGCCATGGCAATGGGTTGTTGATGTAAAGTGAAGAAAAATTCTCTTGGTTCCTGGATGGATGGTCCCTAGGGACAACGGAGTCTCTCAGGATGGTCTCAAAAGAGGGGAGAGATACAGACATGTGCAACACACGTCATAGTTCTCGGGGCACGTGGACTAACCCCTTTCTGGCGAACAGCAGTGTGAGGAAGATGGGAGGAGTGATTACAGAATGACATAGCCATGTATCTATTCTGTGAGAGAGCCTACATTTCTAAATTCTGACTTTCACGTTTTTCCAGGGAAAACTGAAGCCGCTATCAAAAACTTCAGTCCCTACTACAGTCGCCAGTACTCGGTGGCTTTCTGTGATCACGTGCGTAGCGAGGTGGAGCAGCAAAGAGATGTGACGTCACAGCTTTTGAAGACCAAGGTAACCCATGGCCTCTTGGCTTGTGTATTTCTCCCACTGAGTATGGCTTTATAACTCATAATAGATCCAAAAGAAATAATCACTTGAATGGCCGTTTTTAAAAGTGTGCTCTCAAATCATTTCATGCTCAAAACTCTCTATTTACCTGGGAGTTAGAACATGTGAATTTTTGTTGACGGTGTAATCCATATTTGAAAAAAAAACCCAGCACGATCCATTTTTAATATGTTTCCCCCACATTGATGCTGTGATATCAGGAAATTTGACTTGCTGTAGCGAAGTTCAATTTTTAAAAGTCACTTATTCTTTCTCTTTGGCTCCATTATAAGAATTACCCATGATCTCAGCAAATAGCTATCGACACCTACTATGTGCCAGGCCCTATTCCAACAACTGGGGAAGAAGTCAAATTCTCCGTCTTCCTATTTATATTCCAATGTAGGAGACAGACAATAAACGAACAAGTGAATTTCAGGTGAGGTCAGGTGAGGACAGATGCTACAAAGAAAAATAAAGCAGGAAGCTTATTTTAGAGAAGACGGTCAGAGAAGCCCTTTGTGGGGGTGACATCGGAGCAGAAACGGGAGTGAAGTAAGCGTAGGCTGCGTGCACGTCTGTGGGAAGAGTGTGCCGGGCGCATGACATGATCAGTCCAAAGATCCTGTGGCAGCCGCAGGCACATCAGGAAGGCTGGAGTGCAGAGAGCAGTGTAAGCAAGGGAGCAGGGACGAGAAATGACTGCAGCGTGACCAGTAGGGACTGGACCACGTGGGACCCGTAGACTACAATCAGGTGTTTATTTTAAGTGTGGTGGGAAGTTATTAGAAGGTATTGAATACAGAGCGACTTTTAATTTTAAGTGATCTTTCTGGCTTCTCTGCAGTGAAAAGACTATGGGGAAGGACAAGAGGGGAAATGGGGGACCGGCGAGGAGGACAATGTAGCAGCTCAGGAGAAGGATGATGGCAAACGGCACTGCGGTGCTGATGGTGGCAGTTATGAGGAAAGGCCCAGGTCAAGGTGGTTGCGATAGAGCTGGCAGGATTTGCTGATGGATTGGGTAAGAGAGAACAGAGAAGGGAGAGAAATCAGTAATGACTTCTTGCAAATAAGTGGATGGAAGTGCCTTTCAGATGGGAGGGTTGGAAGTGGATGGGAAACATGAGCTCACTTTTGGCATCTTAAGTTTAAGACACTTACTTAATATATACTCATGGAAATATTGAGGAGGTAGTTGAACCCTCTGATCTGGAGCTCAGTGCAGAGGGTGAAGCTAGAGAATAGAAATTTGGAATTTCTTAGCTTATCACTTAGCAAAGCCATGGGACCTGGTTGAGAGAATATAGAGGGAAGAAAGGTTTCATGACCGACCTTTGGCCCCTTCAATAGTTGGGATCAGAAGAAGAAGAATTCTGCCAGACGGACAGAGGAGAAATAGGCCGCAGAGTAGGAGAAAAGCCAAGGAAGTGAGCTGTTCCAGAAGGCAAGAAAAAGGGGTTTCAGGAATTTGGGGGGATGAAATGGGTCACAGACTGCAGAGAGGTTGAGTCAGGTGACCAATGGATTTAGTAGCATTGGGTGTGTAGGGGTAACTGATTGTTATCTCCATAAAACAGTGATTCTCAAAATTCGGGGGGACTGTTAAGACACACATTCTGGCCCATACTCGCAGATTCTGTTATATGTTATATTAAGTCTAGGGTGAAGCCACATTTTAAACGAGCATATCAATTGATTTAGGTGGCCCAGACTTAAGAAATACCGTAAGGACTACAAAGAGTTCAGCTTATATATGGTTTAAATCTCATTTAGAGAGAAAAGTGAGGTCCTCTCAACCTGTTAATGAGGCCAGATAAGACACTGCCTTCTTATTTGTGAGGACAGAATATTAAGCCCTGGACTTTGGAAGGGAATTGATTTCATCCCTCAGACCATTCTTAGAAAGATTAGCATATGTACCCTCTCAGTGCAGTTTTTGAAGTAGAGGGTTGAGTTTCTAAAGGTGTCATGATTTTTTTTTAATAAAGGGAAAATAGATGTAAACTCACATGAAAGACAGAAGGTCCATTCCTATATTTTGAGATAAAACAGGATTTGCACCGTGAGGCAGGATGGGAATGATTCTGTACACAGTTAGCCAGGTGGGAGACCTAACTGGGAGTCTCCCAGAGACTCCCCTCCACACCTGGGCCACCAGCGTTCATGAGAAATCCTCAGACTTGTAAGTACCAGAGGCAGAGCTGTGCTGGTTTGCCTGCTTGTTCTTTGATCAGAGAGCCGACATGTTCTCCTTGGGGACAGGTACGGGTTCCGTGCGTGCAGCCTGAGTCCCCGTGGCTTTGGGCCACCACTCCACACTGACTCTTGAGGCTGCCTGGAGGTGTGATGAACAGCCTGTTAATTCTCCTGTTTGGGGGGAATTAAACCTGAGGCATATTCCTGGTGTTGGGATAGACTTCTACAACTTATACTTAACTGCTTTGCTCCCTCTCTTCCACACAGTTTATCAAGGATTAAGTGCCACGTGTATACCAGGCCTAACCTTATTACTATAACCCCTTCCACCATCTGCTTCTATTGCTGTGGCATAATGGAGGGAAATGAAAGCCATAAAAACATCAATAAGACACACATGTGCATTTGGACGGGTGGAGTAGGAAAGGGAAGTGTGGAGGGAGGGAAAGAAGCAGCCGCTTCTCCAGGGTCTCAGCACAAGACAGTTTCCTAAAGTAGCCCTTCCATGCACAGACAGACTTCGTGGCGGCACGGTATGCTAACATCTGTTATCATGACTGATTGTATTCATCTTCTTTAAGCCACCATTGGATCCTGGCACTGTTTTATATGAAGCAGAACTATCACAGTTTGCTGAAGACATAAAGAAATGGAAGGAGAGATATGTCGTGGTTAAAAATGATTTTGCTGTGGAGAGCTACGAGAACAAAGAGGTAAGGTATTTCCTGGTTACCCTTGGTTCTTGCAATATTCCTAACAATCCGGTGGGTTGATTTTTGTGCCCTCTTTTGCACAATTGATTGTTTTAATGAGCACTCACTCTCGAGCGGGTGCTCATTTCAGTTAACAGATGTTTACTGAGTGCCTGTTACATGCCACGTGTCACGGGAGGTTCTGGGCATAGGGCAGTGGGTCAGACAGATGCTCTAAGTCTAGTGGGCCAGAGAGACTTTGGACAAGCAATTGCACATGAGTGTGAAACTAGGTTGTGCCGAGTGACCAATGCAGGAGCCTTTCCTACGACCGTTCAGCTTCAAGGTCGCTGTCCTGGTATCTGTCCCCTTGCTCCAGGTCTTCCCATTCTTAAGCCTCCTATAGGACAGGGGGCTGAGGAGTTATTTAATAAGATGGTGGTTGAGTTTGCATGAGTTCCTAGGAATTTAGGACACTTCATATACTTATTTTGCTTATATTTACAGATTTTTTCCTTTTAACGAATTCTTGATTATCTCATTATTTTTCTTGTCTGAGAAATGTGGAGAAAATGAGGTAACGTATGTGAAGTGCCCAGCACCTGGGAGGAGGTCAGATTTTATGGGTTCCCATGTGTTTCCCCTGTGGGGAGTATAGTGCTATAGAGGGAGGAACACTGGGCCGTGAACTTGGGAAACTAAAGCTTAGTCTGGGCTTCAATTACACTGGAGAGTTAGGCTGAACGATCTCAACGATTCCATTCACATCTCCTACTGTACATATTTTAATCTACATAGATTCCCAAGCTGCCTTTGAAATGAACAGCTATTATTTATCAGCTAATAGTAACAGATCAAAAACTCTGCTCTCTTGACCCTAAGTTCAAGAGCAGCCAGGACAACCACCTCGGATGCTCTGAGCAATATCCCTGATGCTAAACCTTTAGGAGGAGGTTTCAGGCTGACAGACCAATGTGTTTCCTTCCCATTTCTGGTGGAATATAAAAATGAAATACAATACAAACTTATTCCACAGGCAGCCAGGTAATGTTGTCTTGAGTAGCCTTATTCTTTTCAACGCTCATTAACTAATATTTTCTCTGCTTATCTGTGTTAGGATTTTATTCAACACTTGATTTGCTCTCTCAAGCAAATTCCCAATACACTACAAATAATACTGACAATAATAACAAATCATTTTTATTCCGTATGACACGTTACGCTGTCCTCTCAGGGAAGCTTGCAAAGAGGCAGTATGGTGTAATGGCTAAGATTGTGGATTTTGAATCACACCTGTGTCAGGTACTAGATGTGTCCTTGCATTAGTCGTAAATCTTCTTGGGCCTCACCTTTCTCATCGGTAAAATGGTGAGCGCGCTCCCTTGCTCACGACGTTGCTGTGAGGATTAGACAAAGGAGCGCGTTGAAGCACGCGGCATGCGGCTGGGCCCTGGCAGAGCCCGATGTAGGGCGGCTCTCAGTATGATTACTACTCCGTCATTGGGAGGAAACACTCAGACAGCTTCCTCTTGGATTTATTATGGTTTTCACCATATTTGGCACGAACTGAAGTTTCATTTTGAATCAGAATGGGTGTTTTTCCTCTTTTCATTTATAAAGTTTTCTCCCTCAACTTTCAATTTATTTGCTCCTTATTTTCAAATGAACATGTTTGGATTTATAAGATAAGGCTATTGAATTGGATAATAAACAAGTATAAAATTACTTTTTCGCTTATCCTTTTCAAATGCTCCTGTTTGGATTTTTAAGATACGGTTACTGGATTTGAAAATAAACAAGTAATAAAGAAACCTTGGAAATTAAAACTATACCATGCAGCCTGCCACTTATTCCTCTAAGTTTTATTAATGTCTTATTTTTTCATTTATAGAAGAATGTTTTCTTAAAAATTATGCCTAAGAGTTATACATGAAATACCTACAAATCGCGTGTTATTTTATGGAGGGTTCAGTTTTGGCTGGTAATTGAGCAGGAAAAGTGAGCAGTCTCAGTTGATAATCATTTCATTGGTCCACTTGTGCTGGACTGGACAGGCCAGGTACGAATCCAGGATTCGTCACCTACTCACCGATGGGCCGTTGGCAGGTTATTTAACCCCTCTTCTCATTTATGAAATGGAGATAATAGCTAATTCATGGTGTCGTTTTTAAGGTAAAGGAATGCAGTGCTTATAAAAGCCCAGATTGGGGCCTGTTAATAACAAATAACACATTCAGATTTGAAGTCAGTCAATCATGCAACTTTCAGTTCTTCTCTCTGGGTCCCTGATGCTCACAAGCAGTTGAGTAGCAGTTGAAAACAACCTTCTCAGATACACGAGAGTTTGTTTTGCTTGAGTCTCTTCAGTCACTACCTTCTTGATGGGGAGTGTGTTACTCTTATTCTGATTATGTGGCCCCTGATCCACATTCTTGCAGTCATTCCCAGGAGTACACTCTATATCTTGGGTCACCCAGGTCCTTGGTGTCAATTCTCAACTGGCTTTTAGCTTGTTATTCTCAAAATTTTGCCTTGACGTAAGCCCTGCCATCAGCATCAGATGCGTACACCTAATTTTATCTTCTCTGTGTGTCCTTGTGGGCCTCTCTGCTTTACACATGCTTTTCAGGGTCTTAGCAATGCTGTGCACCTCTTTTATGTTTCCTGAACCGCAGAGCTTTCTGTCTGCTGGCTGGAATGTGTTCCGATATCCTGAGAATGCCCTTCCACCCCAGATCGCGTTACTGTAAAACCGTCTCACGTCCCAGGGCCAAGTGGTGGCATCTTCATCGTGGCAACATTTTTTTTTGTTTTTGGCAAAAATCCATGGCAACCATGATTGCAGTTACCTGGCCCACGGTCTCGAGTGATTCGGCTGCTGGTGCCTGCAATGGTATGGTGCAGGACTTCTAGAAGTTACTAAGATGGTATTTTCCACATTTGAGAAACATACCTATAGTGAATCTCCCTGAGAGGAGGAACTCTGACTTACCATGTTGCGACCATCACAAAAAAGCACTCAAGGAATATCTTGCAAGCAGCAATTATGCAAAATGTATTTTTTTGAATACATAGCTCTTACGCAATAACACGGTGCGAATTGCTTATCTCTGAGTGGCTGGGTCTGTCTGTTTCTAATATTCTTGATATTTTTCAAAATGCCAAATGGGGGAAAATAATCACTCATGTACGCCTTTCCTTTCCCAGGCCTATCAGAGAGGAGCTGCTCCTAAAAGCCGCCTTCTTCCAGCGGGCGGCAAAGTGTTAACCTCAGAAGAGGAATACAATGTACTGTCTGACCGGCATTTCCCAGACCCTCTTGGTGAGTGGCTGAGCATTCTTTCCCAAGGCAACATGCCTAGACTTGCTTTGTTTAGCTCCTGGTTCTCAACGGGGGAGGGAGATTTCTCTCTCCGGGGATATTTGGCAGGGTCTGGACACATTTTTGGTTGTCACAGCTTGGAAGGATGGTGCTTCAGGCATTTGGGGGGGGGGTGGGGGCCCACGATGCTGTTAAACATCCTGCAATGAGCAGAGCCGCCCCTGAAAGTGAAGACTTATCTGACATAAAATATCAGTAGTTGCTGAAGTTGAGAAACTCTGGGTTAGATACACAGACTCCATAGACAAAGGGAGATGTCGTTTTCCTAATTTAGGTAAACATTGTACCCCTCCTATTATTTTAAGTCATGTTCAGTAATATGTACGTCAGTTGCTGTGGTTCTAGTGCATGGAGAACGTGCCACTGGTTGGCATCTTAGGCTTTTGGAATATTGGAGGCTTTGGGAGCACTGCACAGGATGGCAGAAATAAGTAGGCAGGGCTCAGCCTGTAAAATGTACAATCTCGTCTTCCAGTAAGCATGTCAAGGGAATGTTATTTTTCTAACTTTAGGAAGATATGCAACAGAACATCCTAATTCGACAAAATGTTTTTTAACAGGCGTTACAGTAACTCATAGCTACGGTGTAAAAAAGCACTGCATTAATTAGCATATGTATAAATAATGGCCGAACACTGCCATGGAAAGCACATTGAACTGAGAATTGGAAGACTGGATTTTTACCTGGTTCGAACCGTGCCCCTTAGCAAGTGTGTTCCCTAGTGTTACTAAACCTCTGTGATTAGTTTCTCCAATGCCAGGGCCTTGAACTTTGAAAATCTAGAAGGATCGTTTCATCTCTGACATACTTGGATCCTCATTTATTCTACCTTTTTCACGTGGAGAAAGTGATGGATAATATGTGTGTGCATTTCATAGAGACTCATGAACTGTGGATAATGTAATAATTCCATCTGGCTCTGTGTAAATCACACCACACAGTAATTACTTGGTTCCTTGAAGAGAGCGCTGGTTCTTATTAATGGGTAGAATCATTTCATTAGAATTTATGGAGAAAATATAGTCATTGTTTTCAACTGTTATTTTGGTGCAGAATTCTTAGCATAGTGTTATTAATGGCACTATTATTACATTAGTACATGGACCATAAACCTAGATTAACAAACTATTATTAAATATGCAGTAATTCAAGCTAAAACAACACTTTATGTGCACGATACATATTATTATATTTTCTTTCAACATCCACTTACATGTCATCTTGGCTCTGGAGCTACTGCCGGAAATGGGAATACCCACATGCTGATTCTTGGGACTCTCTCCAAAAGGACTTTCCAATGGAATCAGTCAGAACAGACAAAATATTGATTGGTTAATTGATGAAATCATGTCAGAAGGAATGAAGAAGAATAAAAAGCACAAGTCCTGTGTGACTAATGCCATTTGGCTCAGGGCTTCAGATTGGGGCATTTCATGACGTTTCCCTTATTGTATGGTGTGGCCTTCTGAGTTTTAAAAATAACACATTCTACAGTAGATCTTTTGTGAAAGTCTTGTAACTCAACTCCGAAAAAATGCAGACGAATGGCATCTGGAAAATTGTTGTAAAAGGTTGAATAGGGGTGCGTTTTATGGGGCTTCCTGAAGCTTTTACATGCAGAAGGTCAATGTATCTGTCAGTTGCCTGCACAAAACTGTGACAGCTTGGAAAGGGCAAGAACTGCTTCACAAAACCACGTTAACAGCGGGACTCCCTATTTGACCCTGGTTCTACTGGGAAGGATAAAGGCACAAGAGAGATGGAAGGAATTAACCTCACTTGGGAAAAAGTCCTCGAGGCTTATCCACGAATATGTCTTTCTGCTAAGATGATGTCTTATAGGTGCCCACATGCCTTGCTGAAGTGACTCATTTATTTGGCATTGTATTAGTTAGAATCTAGTTTGCCACACACAACAAAAAACTCAAATTTAAATACATAAAGTTCTATTGTCTTGCTAAAAACATTTGGCTTCAGCAGTCCAGGGCGGGTGGGACAGTTCCCAGAAGGTCAGGGACTCATTCTAGCTTCCTCCCCCTTTATTTCTAAATTGTGGCCCTTTTAACATAGCCCAAGGTGGCTGCTGGAGAGCCAGCATGGCTTCCTCCTCCCAGGCAGCAGGAAGGAGAAAAGGGGAGGAGATGGGCACATTCCCTCTCTTTAAGGACACTTCCAGGAAGTTTCACTGCCTCTTCTGTTCCAGGGGTGTCCAAGCCACAGTCCACAGGCCACATTCCCCAGGGTGGCTATGAATGCGGCCCAACACAAAATCGTAAATTTACTTGAAACTTTTTTTTTTTGCTCATCAAAAAAAAAAAGTTTTTGTTAGTGTTTATGTATTTAATGTGTGACCCAACGCAGCTCTTCTTATTCCAGTGTGGTCCAGAGACACTACAAGGTTGGACACCCCTGGCACTCCATTAGCCAGAGCCTAGTGGCGGGGCACTCGAGTCAAGCTGAAGTGAGGGCTGGACATGCAGTCTTTATTCTGCGCAACATTTGCTCAACAAGGAATCAAGGACTTTATTCCCGAGAAAGAAGGGAGAATAGATACTAGGTTATTAGCAGAGGTCTCTGCTACAGCATTCAGTCATTCATTCATTTGTTCATTCATATGCTGACTCGTTCTTAGGTTATTACGGGCCAGGTATTTTGCTGGTGGTCCCAGTGCGTTCCACTATGTGACCTCCAGGTTTCAGGACATGGAAACAGCTCCCACCTGTGCGCTGGGAAATCTATTCTTTTTCCAAGCCACTCTTGACTTATTAACTTGCCAGTGGCCAGGCTTGGTTGTGGAGCCACCCTTACGTTGTGATCCATTCCCTGGTGTGCCTGGGGCTTTCGTTGGCCTCTTATAGGGTCCTTTTTCTCTTCCTTTTCCTGAGATCAGAGCGTATGGTATAGGCAGGGTGCACAGGGATAATTTTTCATCTTGTTGTCCACAACTCAAGGGAGAAGCTGGGTTTCATTTAACCAAGGGCAATATCATATCATTGTAACACATGAAAGGGAGTAGAGCTTAGGTGGGGCATGTGAGTACTAGTGTGGCTTCACATGAGTCTCTTGGAATTAAGTTTGAGGAAAGAGGTAAAAGTTCCCATTGTTTAAGCCTTTTAAAATATCCTCGAACAACGTAGCACACTTATTCATTTAATAGTTCCGCATCTGCTAGATTCCATGACTGTGCTGTGTGTGGAGGATACAAAGATACGTCAGATGAAGTCTCCCTCTTCTGGGGCTCCCAGGGGAGCGGTTCAGCATCTGCAGGAGACTCAGTGAGAGGGCTTCTCTCGGTCCGGGCCCCTCGCCCTCACTCAGTGCGGGTGCCAGACCTGGAAACAGATCATTACTATATTTTGGGAGAACAAGGTAGGGAGCACCCAACTCTGTCTCTGGTAGCAAGGGAGGTGCCAACAAAGGCCCCTCAGAGCAGGTGGCGTTTGCATTGACTTTTGCAGGATGTGAGACTGCTCTGTGCAAAATCATGATGGGAGGGAAGGAGAGGTGACATGAATAGCGGAAGCAATCTGCAGAGTCATGGGGTGGATGGTGGCACCTGGGGAGAGTGGAGACCGAGAGTGGAGTGGACACCAGGACAGAACAGGGAGCAAGCGCCAACACTTACCTGGGGGACGCAGAGAAGGGGCAGAGGAACCAATAAAGGGGGCAAAGAAGAAACACTTATTTAAAAGCATGAATGCTTTTAGACATGCTTTTAGAAGTCATGGGAAGACAATGTTTTCAAAAGAAGGGGTAGCTGGCAGCAACAGATGTTTCGGATCAGGTTAAAAGTATAGATGACAAAGAGCAAGCCGCAGGCTGGCAGCCGGGGTGACATTAGTGACCTCAGCAATTTGGTTTCTGGACTGCTGGGGCAGGAAGGAACAAGACTGAGGCGAGAAGGGGGTTTGATGGCGTGAAGACAGCGAGCGCAGGGAGGAGGGAGAGAGCGCAGGGCTAGAGCAGACCCGGTGGCATGGGAGCCTGGGGGAGAGCAGGGTGAGTGTCTGCACAGGTGGGCAGGGCAGCTTGCGGAGAGCCAGTAGGGAAGAGGGAGCTCTGTTGGCTCATATCATCAATTTGAAGAAGTCTGGGAAGATTATGTCTGATGGCCTTGGTTGTCCCCGAGGGGTAGCAGGCGAGGCCACCTGCTGGAGTGAGACAGGCGAAGCTGGTGGAGGGATACGGGAGGAGGAGCCTGCACCCTCATTTCCCCCAGTCCCCCAAAGGCATCTCACAGCACCTTTCCATCCTGTGGTCTACCCTAGAAGGCTACCTTCACAGCCCGAAATAAATAGTTTAAGACAAGACGCACATTTTGAAACATCTTTGTGCTCTCGATATTTCTGTAGCATCCGCTGAGAAGGAGAACGCCCAGCCCTTTGTGGTCCTGCCAAAGGAATTCCCCGTGTACCTGTGGCTGCCCTTCCTCAGACACGGCTACTTCTGCTTCCACGAGGCCGCGGAGCAGAAGAAGTTCAGCGCTCTCCTGAACGACTGCATCAGACATCTAAACCACGGTATGGCACGCATGCCCGCTTGCCCCCAGCTGGGCTGTTTCTTCTCAGTTGACCTGCTCAGTCATCTGTTAGAATGCTTGCTAGAAAAAGCCACAGGTGGTGTTGCCCCGGGTGTGCGCCTCGGGGAGCGTGGAGAACGAGCCGGTTGTTTAGTCTGGTCTGGAGGCCTCAGTGGGCGGGAATGCGGAGCAGGTGTCTGACCCCACACGTAGGCACACATTGAGGCACCATCTTCCACATGTAATTTTGCATATAATCCATCCTCCTCCTTGTAACTGATGGTTTAAAATCTATATGACAGCAAGAATGTACCAGGTGTCCCAGGCAAAATCCTAGTCCTTAGGACATTTCTCGTTTATTCCCATCTTCCTCTGAAAGCTAGTTACTCAAAACTTTAAGGTACATAGGAATCACCTGGCGAACTTAAACGCAGATTTTGGGGGCCCAATTCTCAGCTGCTCTGACTCACTGGGTCTACAGCAGGCTCCCGATTTTGCTCTTCTAACAAACTGCCAGAGCCGGTGACGCTGTTGGCCCACAGGCCACGCTGCAGAGGTGTGGCCTCAGACCACGGTGCCTCGAGGTATGGATTTAATTCACTTTACGTCTCTAATAAAGCTTTCCATTCCGACGTGTCATGTTTTTGCTGAATGGATGTGAATGCTGGTTTTCTGGCCTCCGTGAAGCCCTTCAGTTACAGGCACTTCACGAGGGAGCTCGGCAACTACCCGTGTGTTAGGGGGTAACTAGAGGGTACCACCTGGGGAGGAAGGGAGCTCAGTGCTTCAGCCTCTTCGAGCAGGTAACAGTGGAGTTGCCGCCTCATCCCCCTGTGCTTTTACTTCCTAATAAGGCTAATTTCATTGTGCACTTACTTTAAAGCTCTGGAGTTTCCCCGAGAGCGTCAGGCCCATGGAGCACGAGTCACCAGTGGTGCCCGTCAGCCTGTTCTTGATTTTAGCTTGTGTGTTGATACACCAAGTGGAAAAAGATAATGTCACTCTATTTTGCTATAGCAACTCTGAACAACATGGGTCATCATGTTGGCTCATAACTAGCTAGGGACTTTATCAAAATGACACCCTTATTAATATCTTGCCTTGCGGTTTTGGTGGTTTAGAGACAGAATCGCCCAGCACTGCCGGCTCTGTCTGGCTCATTTCTCAGCACACTCACACCTCTGGGTTCGGGGCTTTGGTCTAGTACGAGCATGCACTTGGCACTGAGTGCAGACAACCACAAAGTTTCCTCAGCAGAGAGTATTCTCGGCCCAGCCAGATGGGACTCGCTGCACTCCCCTTCCATGGACATAATAGGAATTTCTCTGGGGAGTCTTTGGGTGGCGTGCCGCCCGCATTCAGATTCCATTTATGGAAGCGTTCGGGCGACCGAAAACCCAGCTCTGCTCTCCAGCATGTTATCGCATCGCAGGCAGTGAGGTCATGAGGTCCTGTCGCATGGCCCTGGTTCCGTGTCACATTCCTCTGTCCCGAAACCACTTTCCCTGACAGAGGCTTTATGCAGACTTTTTGTGATTTGGCATAACTTCCAGTAGCTCCAGGCAGGGCCAGAGACGATCAAAACATCGCAGGGGACAGCCCCTGACCCTCCCTGCGATGAGCTCATGGGTCTTTCCCTTCTCGCCTGTGTTTCTGGGTTTTGGAGAGCATACTCTAGCGCTCTTCTTTATAGAGCCCCTCCCCCACTTTTGTCTCAGTCTCCACCTGTTATGCAATGTGTGATCTTGAATAAACTAGCAAGAGGATTCTCAGACTGCTAGTTAACATTATTTTTTCCATGATTACCAGAAGGGATTAGAAATTAGGGCTATGATACCGGCCAGAAACCCTGAGGGGCCTTCAGGAGGCTGCTGACTTCTACCCCCAGGTAACTAGAGTAAGCTCTGCCCCCTGCTTCTGTGCGCCGTGGACTCAGGCCACTAGGCCTCTGTTGAGAACTAGGAGTGAGACATCAGCGGGCGCCGGACCAGTGTTCATCCTGTCCACTCACAGGTCCTCAGGGATCCTGCCCCTCCCCACGTTTACTGAGATATGAGGGACATATAACATTGTATTCGTTTAAGGGGTATAATATAATGATTTATGTATATATTGCAAAATGGTCACCAAAATAATTTTAGTTAACATTTGTCACTCACATACTTACAATTTTTTCTTGTGATGAGAACTTTTAAGATCTACTCTCTTAGCAGCTTTTAATACACAGCACAGTAGTGTCCAGTAAGTCACCACATTGCACACGACATCCCAGAATACCTTTGGGCCCCTTTCACTCATTTCTTCCACCGCCTCCCCCTGCCTCTGCAACTCCCGATCTCTTCTGTTTCTAGGCGTTCGGTTTGTTAAGATATCAAATGTCAGTGAGATAGTGCAGCTTCGGTTTCTCTGCCTGACTTATCCCACTCCTCTTGAAGCCCTCAAGGGATATTCCAGGGCAGGTCATTTCGTTGCCTTTGGGCTAAATTCCATTGAGGACATCTGTCACTTGGGGTTCCAGGACGGTTCCTTAGTGCTCAAATCCCACCAGAGCCCAATCCACTTGCCCCGGAAGTTCTGGGCTCGAACTGATCTCAGTATTCATGTCCATTTTGAATCCAGAACTGCTTATCTTGTTCCTCTTTTGGGTTGGGTTCATTTCTTATTTAACCCTGACAGAGGGCCTGATTACACCCTGTTCTTGGACAATACGCCCTAAGGGAGGGAAGGACAAGGAGAGGGCTCACTGCTTCTCTGTCCTTTAAGAGAGGAAGCTGCCTCTGGAAGCCTCAGAGGTTGTTTACACTTCTGAGGAGCACAGAGGCGTGTGTCGAGTGTGTGTGTGTTGTGTGTGTATGTGTATTCTTTCTGGCACCTCCTCACTGAACAGGCATAAGAAAACACCACGATGAACCTTTAGCAGAACATCCCCCTCCAGCACACTGGACTAAATATCCAACTCACGGCCTGACCTGTGCCTGGAGCCCCTGCTGACCCGTGAGTGTTGGAACTAACTCTGCAACCCGTTGTCCCTGATGGGGGAAGGCCAGGACCTCAATGTCCCCCACCACAAAATGGGATTTATGTAAAGCCATGGTATTCCAAGATGGTTCTGTTGCCCAAAGTTCAGCCTATTTTTCAGAATTTTGTTTGCAAAATATTGTATCTACTATACTATACTGTACTGCAGTTACAGAGATATAGCTGAAACTCACAGTAAATGCAGAGGGCTGTGCACCTGCAGTGTGGGGTAATGATCATTATTGGTACGTGTCTGTCCTTGCAGCTCAGGAAGATACTTCTCGGCGTGGGAATTTGCAGGGAGGGGGAAAAGTGTTTCTGGCAGGCAGAATAGGATATGTAGCGGCCAGGAAGAGAGGGTCAGAGCATGGACCATTAGAGGAACTGAAAGGATTTTGTGTGGCTGGTGCTTAGAGAGGAGACAGGAGCCAAGTGAGGCTGGGGAGATGGACAGGATTCAGGCCATAAACGGCTTTGCAATGCATATTGAGGGATTTGCACTTTATTCTAACAGCAACAGGAAACCATTAAAGGGTTTTAAGCAGATAAGCGACTCAGCCTACATTCATTTTAGAAAGGTCACACTGGCTGGAGTGTGGGCAGCAGAGGGGAGGGTTGCATGCTGGGAGGCCAGGAGGCCACTTAGGAAGTTTGGGCAGCAACAGAGGGTGGTAGCTTGCACCAAAACGGGTGACTGTGGAGATGGCAGGAGGTGGCTGGGTGAGTTATCCAGGAAGTAGACTCAACGGAAATTAAGGATAGATATTGTGGGGAGTTGGGCAGCAGTGGGACAACCCAAGGAGAGCGCCCCACGTTTCCGCCGTCTTCTGAGATGGGTCCTCGTGCAAGGAGGACCCGTGTCCAGGGCAAGGGGGCGGTGCCCAGTGCTGCAGATGTTGTGAAGGACACATTTGGGCACAACCAGGTGAGAAGTCTCTTAGACAGAGGCTGGAGAGAGCAGGAGCACAGACTGACGTGGAGACACAGGTGGGAGGTGAGCAGCCTAGTGTGGATGTTGAGGACGGGGCTGCCATTGTAGGAAGGATATCGCTGGCAAGGCCCCTCCCTCAGAGGCACAGGCTCTCTTTTATCTCTGTATCCCTAGCAAATGGCCAAGGGCCTGACGCCTGGTACAGGCTCTGCAAATATGTCCGCCCTCCATCCTTAGATGGACTTGCAAACTTGCCCATGTGGGAAGGAGCGTGGGACATGTGTGTTCGTGCAGCTTAAAGCAGCTTGTACTCAAACTTTAAACATGAAAGTAAAAGGGATTGGTGCTTTTGTGTTAAGCACTAACATATTCACTCACTGCGTGGACCTATGATTTTACCTTTGGAAGTTTAAGCAACGTATTTATTAGGAATCCAAAGCCCTTGTGCAATTCGGTGACTCAGGCTCTCTGACTCACCCTCTTTGTACTCAATTGCCAGAGTCTCTTCTGCGATGTATTTCAAGTTCGTTGCCACCACCCTACTTTGGGACTCATAGAAAACATGTCCAGGGGCTTTTCGCTGATCTTACTTTTCCCAGTTACTGCCACCTCCTTCTGCATGTGGCAGCCAGATAAACCATCTTCTTAAGCACAGTTTGTGATTACAGTCTTTCGGTGACATTGCTTTGGTCCAAAATTGGAAACACTTCATTCTAAAGACACCGAGTGGCTGGCTCTCATTTCCTACTGTCCTCAAGCATAAGTCCCCTCCCCCCCAACCTTGCTGCACTCTCCCACCCTCCCAAGTCAAATGGACGTTTTCCACACATATTTGGCCTTTAATATACCTGGAACAGCCACTCCTCACCTATTCCAATTCCCTCTTGCCTCTTTAAGAATAAGCGTTAGCCTGACCCAAGCCACGCAGGTCACAGGGAGGACTTCGCCAGCACCTCTTATCGGTCCCACTGACGGAACACTCACTGCATCCTGCCTTCCAATATTCATTCTCGTGTCTGGTCGTCCTGCTTCTCTAACTCTACCCCACTGCCTCCAGGGAAGTCTCGTGGCACCCTTCGTACCCGCCCCTGCAGTGCTCAGATGTCTCATGTTTCCTAAAATGGTTTGGAGACACTAATGACTCCAGAGTTTAAGTGTGATTTTAGGGATGACAATTATAACTGTGGTTTGGGCAAACTGATGAACACTTTGGCATGAGTGAGTGGAGGAATTTGTCAACATGCCAATATAAATCTGCCATGCACTGGATGAGTGGTGATTCTGGGAAGGAGATGGGATGCTGGCGACGTTTGGTCCAGCAGCACTGTGCTAGCTTGAAGGACAGCCAGGACAGCCACTAAACAAATGCCAGTGTCCCCATCACCATGAACACTGAGGAAGAGGGGACAGTAGAATGTCTGGGAGGCATGAAGGCACATGAGTTGAAAAAAAAATTAGTATAACAGAAGAGCCCAGAGAATTCTGATGAAAAGAACAGTCATGAAATGACACTCTGTGAACTTCAAGTTGATTCTTCAATCATCCATGACAAGTATGACATCTGAGGGTGCTTGGAGTGATGGAGTGAGCCAGGCTGAACGTGGAACTAGCTGTGGGGTTGTATGCCTGGGCTCTCATCGCAGAAATCCCATGTCTAATCAAGTGCCTTTATTACATTTGATTTTGACACTTGCACATTTTAGTTCAGTGTTGCTGAATCAAATTGACTTTTAAAACGCAAAAGAATCTTACGATTCAATTTAGAGCAAGTCCTTTCTGCTGTGTTTATTTGAGCACAACATTCTATTCTCTTGGTACTCAACAGCAGATCTCAAATCTATTTTCACTAACTTAATTTCTCCTCGGCTCGCTATCATCTAGGATGCAAGTTCATTACTTGAGGGACTAAGTGTCTGATATGGGCATCTATTGATTTGAACTAAAAACATATCATGAATTTTATTTTGTTACATATGAAAAGATACTTCTGATTTTGTGGCACATGCTTATATTTATAGACACATCTGTGAGTCTGAAAATTCTAACTATGGGACACTGCAAATGAATAATGTTTGGACATAGATAAATAAAAATACAATTTTTATAAACATCTCTTTGTATGCTTTTACTTATATCAGGTATTCTGTGGTGTACTTTTGTTGCAATGCATAAAAACCTCTATGCATTATAAGCAATAATACTTGCTAAATTGCTGTTTAATTCCAGTTTCCATAGGACTATCCTAAATGAAATTCCTTAAAAGGACTCTCTTTGCAAGGAGACTTCATTCTTTCCTTAAGTTTAATCGGTGCTCTTTGCCTCGTGCAATTAATACTCTACAAATCATAAATGTTTCTCTCTATCCCTTTGTGAATATGGCATTTTTCTCTTAAGAAGTTATCACTTCCCCTCTCTGACCCTTGCTCACTGTTCATAAAACTATAAATTTGGAAGGGAACTTAGAGGTTACCTGTTCTAACCCTTCAGAGGTGGTTCACGGTAAGGTTGAGATAGTGACTTACTTGCCCTAGGTGACAGCTAGTTAGAGGTACAGGAGCAGTTGTCCTGACACCTGGTTCTTGACATTGGTTTCAATTGTACGTATCATATTGTCTCTTCAGCATTACTTTTTAAAAGACTTTTTCACCTCTTTGTCTTTTAAAACACATTACTATTAAATCAAACTACTCTTGCAATACATTTGCATAATCCAAAGAGAAGCAAACCTGGAGGTAGTCACCTCAGGTCATCTGAGCCCTGGGATAGGTCTGGTTTCTTGAGAAGTAATACGGAGTTTAACTTGGTATTTTGTTCACCAGCTAAGCACGAGTACATCTTCTAGTTTAGATATGCTCTGAAGATCAAATATTTGATCGTGTAGCTTGTTCACTGGTTAAATGTTGTGCAGTGTAAAATGCAAACCATATATGGTTTTGTGAAATGGAAATAAAAACGAATGTGCTTTTAGGAGGGTTACACTGCTTGTGAGGACATGGGTTGGAATACTTTAAAAATAATAGAGCTAAAATAAGCCAGACAGAGGAAAACCAATATTGCATGGAATCCCTTATATACGGAGCCTAAGAAAAGGTGAAGTCTCTGAAACCCAGGAGAATGAGGTTGCTGGGGGTGGGAGGAGGGAGAACTAGGGAGAGCCTGGCAATAGGACACAGAGTTTCAGTTGTAAGATGGATTAGGTCTGCTGATCTCAGGTAAAATATAGTGACTACATTGATAACACCGTGCTATCTAACTAGAATTTGCTAAGAGAGTAGAACTGAAACGTTCTCACCCCACAAAAGGTAAACACATATGATGATGAATGAGTTAATTAACTAGATGGAGGAATCTTTTCACAATGTATGTGTATATCAAATCACCATGATGTACATTTTAAATATCTTTTAATTTTATATGTCAAGTACACCTCACTCAAGCTGAAATAATAGATCCAAACATGGTTTATTCAGCCATATTATTTATCCTTATGGATTTACTTCAACCACTTGAAACCTTCAAAACAACCTGAGTTAGAAATGACAGAACAGGTCTCCATCAGAAGCTGGAATAAATAGAACTGCTGTCTCTTCGCCATTTAGCATTTATCACCACCGGTACATGCAGAGGCTTGGAGTTATTTGTTGCCTAAAGCTACGTTGTCATGGAAATACTTCTAAATGCTTCTTTTGGCCTGTGAGCCACAGCTATCATTTCGGTGAAACCATTGCTTCTTGCCCACGCCCCCACTACTTCCCATGAACCAATAGCTATTTCGGTAGGAGGGTCTAAAAGTTGTGTTATTATGGTTGTTAGGGGTGACAAATTGCAACAATAATAAAAAAGACCAAACAGAGTTGAAACTAATTCAAGCAGTTTGGGTTTTTTTTTTTTTTTGTCTGTGCAATTTGGACTGGGTAAATTCCCAAATCACGGGACAGTTTGTGATGTTATTAGGATGGACTTTGCCAAGCTTAAATAGCTTTCAAGATTTTTTTTTTTAGCTGTGGGTGGAATACGGTGAGATTGGACATACTTATTAAAATGACAGAGCAAGTGGGATGGCTGTTTTAACATGTGGCTAGATAACCACATTATGAAATAACTCCATTTGGCATACATCTCTGGATTTGTTTCAAAAATCAACATTCAGGGGAGCTCGGAGAAAATTCTCACCGAGTTTTATGTAGTGGTGAGCCATAGCTCCCTGCCTCAGACTGGGAACACACTAGGAAAAGGGGAGATGGGAGAGAACCGTGCTAAACTGGCTTCTGTCCATTCTGTGAGATGTTTTGAGTTTTTCAATTAAATATTGAGTAGTCATAAAAGGATGCTTATGAAGTATGAAGATCATTATTGCTACTTCTGTCATTTCTCACGTGCCCCTCCCCCATCCTCTTACTTCCTTTTTTCCCTTGGAGAAAGCACCATCCTGGATCTTGTGTGTTGCTTTTTATTTATTTTTTATAGCTGTGTTGTGTACGTGTAATCAATTTTGCATGTTTTTAGACTTTATCCTCTGGGATTTAATTACATGTCTTCCTCCATGACTTCCTCTTTCAATATTATACTCCAGTGATTCACCCTTGTTATTCCTTGCAGCTGTATTTCATTGATTTCATTGCAGAATATAATCTATTCTATTAACACACCGTAATTTGTAATATCCATTTTACTGTTGACAGGCACTTGGGTTGTGTCCATTATTTATTCATAACAATGCTGCTATGAACCCTTTCTCTTTGCTGCTGGTTTATAGAAATTTAACTTTGATTTGGTTTGCCTCTATTTAAAGGCATGTTTACATCTGTGCTTGAGTGTGTTTTGCCTGCAGTTTTTCTCTTTTGCAACGACATTTTTAGATGTTGCTATCAAGATTAATCTTGCTTCGTAACACGAGTTAGAGAGTATGCCCCCGCCCCTTTTTTCTTTTTCAATAGTCTGCACTTCGTTGTGCAAACCGAAATTACTTGTATCTTTAATATTTGAGGGACTTGCCTATAAAGTCATCTTAGCTTGGCGTTCTTTTTTGAGGGAAGATGTCAAACTACTGACTTCGATTTTTAAACTGTTAGAGGGTTATTTAGTTTTTCTATTTCTCAAGTCAGTCTCAGAAGGCTGCAGTTTCTAGAAATGTATCCACTTTGTTTATACTTTAAAATTGAGTGGCATAAGTTATGCATAATATCCTCTTATTTTTAAGCCCCTGTTATTCTCTGTAGCATCTGTCGTTGTCCCCTCTTTATCTCTAACATTGTTTACTTGTGCCTCCTCTCTGTTTTTAATGGTCAGTCTTCCTAGAAGTTTGTCAATATTGTGAACTTTTCTAAAAACCAAACTTCAACTTTGCAGATTATTGCATATTTGTTTTCTATGGGGCTGATTTCTGAAGTTGTCATTTTAATTGCCTGTCCTCTATTTCCCTGGGCCTTATTTTGCTAGATTTCTTCCCCCTTATCTCTCAAGGTAGCTGTTTAGCTCATTGTGGTTGTTTTCAAATGCTTGCAAATTCTTGGATGCTCTTTCTTTCAGAAAGGTGGGGCCCGATTTTCCTCCTCTTGAATGTGGGCCAGACTTAATGACTCACTGATTACAAATTCAATGTGACAGAAGTGATGGCAGATGACTTTCAAGAATAGGTCACAAAAAGAACAGCTTCTGCCTGGCTCTTTTTCCTCTTCTGGGCCCCTCACTTGGGAGAACCCCGCCGCCATTAGAAAGAACACACAAGCAAGCCTCTACGGAGGCTCCTGTGGAGGGAAGCCAAGGCCTCCTGCCAACGGCCAGCACCAGCTTGTTGGCCATGGGAGTGAATGACCTAGGAAGTGGATGCTTCTGTTTCAGTCAAGCCTTCCGATGACAGTAGCTTCGGCCAATGTTCGACTGCAGCCCCACAGAAAACCCTACGCCGGAACCACGCAGCCGTGTGGCTTTTGAATCCCTGACCCACAAACTATGAGATGGGATAAATAATGAATGTTGTTTTAAGCCATTCGCCTTTGAGGTAGTTTGTTTTGTAACAAGAGTAAACTAATATACTCACTAATCATCAGCCCTTTTGGGGGTAGTGTATTCTGAACCCTGTTATTCTCTACTACCTTTCACTTAGAGATAGCTATGAAATTCCAGAAATGAACAAATACCTCTAGAAGTTGTTTAGTGTGTTCCCCTTTCTGTTCAGCTGTCTTGGAAGCTGTGCTTAGTGAGGGTAGGAACCTTGTGATTTAAAAATTTGAGTTCACCTAGCTGCCGCCTTTAAATGTTATACAGGTCAGTAGTCACAGTAACAGGAGTTAACAGCCAGTGAGGGCTCTTGGAGAGCTGCTGTGTACATGGGAAGAAAAAGAACTGTGTTGTGGTGCTGCACGGATAGCTCAGTTGGTTGGAGCATCGTCCCTATGTGCCAAAGTTGTGGGTTCGATCCTTGGCCAGGGCACATCTAAGAATCAACCAACGAATGCATAAATAAGTGGAACAACAAATTGAAGTTTCTCTCTCTATGCCTTCCTCTCTCTCTAAAATAAATAATTTTTTTAAAGGAATGGTGCTGTTTGCTATATAAGCATCGACTCAATGATTCCACTACTCCTGTGGGCATCAGAATCCTGTGGAGGGCCTGTTAAAACACAGATTGCTGGGCCCCGTCCCCAGAGTCTCTGAATCAGCAGGTCCTGGCTGGGCACTAAGAATTTGCATTTCTGGCATGGTCTTTGATGATGCTGATGCTGGTGCTAGCAACCGTACTTGCAAAACCACTGAATTCACTCATTTCCTCTTCACCGCAGTCCTGTGAGGTGGCACGCTGATGCGCATCGTCCCCATTTTATAGATGAGGGTTCTGAGGCAGCTGGGAAGACAGCTGGTGATGAGTGCATTGTAAACCCAGGTGGTCGGACTCTGAAGCCCATGCTCTGTCTACCCCACTGTACCATGTGACTTCTTAACCAGCAAGTTCTTATTAAGCACCTACTGTGCACCCGTATTTGACTAACTACTATAAAAACAAAATTGAATCCAATTCTTATTCAGAGCCAGATGATTTGAAGTTAGTCACATCTTACTGAACTTGACTCCAGCATGGTTAATTTCATAGTATCTGTCTAAAAGGGAAGTCAGATGTTGCACATTTGTTGAAATCCAGGTGGCAGTTGAGAGACAGAAGTTAAGGTTTTTCTCTGCTGTGAAACATGAAGTTGTGCCTTAACCCAGATGGTTGTTGCCATGGTAAATTGTGAACTGTAAAAATGCTCTCCAAAGTCAGGATGTTTTGGCTTATGTAAATACACCACTGAGAATAATTTTGTGGGGTGTGTGCAGAGGTGGGATTGAAAAGTCATGGTATTTTGTATGTATGACCATCTCCGTATGTTTGAAGTGCTCAGCCCTTATTATTATTTTTTCCTTCCAGCATTTTTGTACGCTGACTGGATTCCTAGTGTGGCTTCTGGTGGGGGGAAGCTCTGACTTGACCTGAATTTTGGGGGGAGACCACACTTTCTGCTTCCTAGTGACCGCCATCTGGCTGTTGGTGGGACCTTCCTATTTTGAGGGACTTAGAACAGGAGGTGAAAGAGAAGGAAGTAGGAGAAGAACAATGACATCATAACATCCACTTTCAGGCCCAGCTACTCCCTGTCCAGTTCCCTTTTCTGAGGGTGATCAGGGCACAGTTCTGCATGGAGAGCAAGGCTGAGAGCTGAGACTTCTCTTCCTTCGTGCTTCCCTATTCCATCCCCAGCTTTCTGCAGAAAGCAGAGGACTGCCCAGGCTGCCCAAATGCCCGGTTTTGTGCATGTTTATTTTTATAGCATGTTTATTTATATGTGATGGGCAGATGATACCTTAAATGATGAGGTAGGCAAAAGTGGAACAGAAAAACCATTATTTCTACCGTATCTAGAACATTGTCTTGGGTGCTGGGTGAGGGGAAACAAACTGAAAATGTACAGTCACTGCTTGCAAACAAGACTCAGGTGTAGGGGTCGCCCATTCAGTCGATGGTGGAGATACTTGGGAATCATTTTCTCCTGGCTTTCAAGGAGACGTGAGATAAAAGAACCTGATGTCAGACCAGGAACATCACCTCACCTCATTCCATCTCCCTTCAAGTCGGCTCTTGCCCAAGCTGAAGCAGCTGTGTTCTAAAGAACACAGGGAGTCAGGCCAGATGCCCTCTGGTAACACGTGTTGTCCTGTCCTGTCCTGTCCTGTCCTGTGCTGTCCTTCTTCAATCCCTGGGAGGAAGATAATAGCTGAGGGTCTCCCCTCTTGTTTTCTTTTTTAAGACATCCGATGTCTTACACATTTTGAAAATCAGAAGCCTTTGCATAAAGTTGCAGAGTCCTCTGATAATAGCCATGAGTCATTCTTGCCAAGAACGCAGGTAGTGGGCATCCGTCTAGCACTTCTTGTCAGAAGGAGCCTCCCTTACACAGACTGAGCTGTACTTCCTGGCATGATGTGCCCTACTCACAAACACAAACCACACAATTTTGCAACACGGCCGTTCAGTAAGGGCAGTCAGCTGGGCCACTTTTGATATGTGTATTGCGTGTGCGTGCATGCGTGTGTTGTGTTGTGTCTGGGGGGGACCACACCCCAGCTTCTAGTTGGCCTTGCTGACGCCGCTCCATTAATACAGGTGTGCACTTCATACCCTTCGTGTACATGCAAGTCATCATATTTGATTTTTGACTTTAAAGTGAGCCAACTTCCCCACGTGTGTGCTGATGAATGAGCAACAATAGGAGGAAAAAGGGATATTGAATTCTGGTTGTCTGAAACAAGGGCAAGACTTCCAGTGTTTCTTCTCGAAGGAATTTGCAAACAAAAGCTTCTAAAGATTGCCAGAAAGTTCTAAATATCTTTAATTTTGAGATAGGTTGATTGACATTTGTGGTGGCGTTTGGCTGTGAGGAAGTGTAGAGAAATATCCAGCAGAGACGAGTGAGTTGCCATTGAATAGGGAAAGTGGCCTAAACTTCTTCTATCTCTGGTTTCTTTCTGATTTCTAGTTTTATATAATGTTTCATGGTTTTAAATGAATCTGGTAGTATTTTATTCACACGGTTTGGCCTTGTACCAGGTCAGGAATCTAACTCACTCCTGACCTGATTAAGATGTTCTTAGAAATGTGAATTTAATAACTGGAGAGAAAGGAGCAGATCTGAAATTGAAATATTTAAAAAAGAGAGCTAACAATTGGGGCTAAATGGACTGTTACACATTATAATCTTGAAATGATATTTCGTCTTCTTAAGTTTCCTCCAAAGAACATACCCTTGAATTACAATCTATTTGCACTGCCTTGTGCTTCTTTCTGCCTTAGAAATACATCCTGGGCTAGCAGCTCACTTGGGGCTCCTTAGTTTGAGTTTTCTGAAGGCCTTAACCTCCATGCGATTACCCCTGGAAAGAGTTTCTTAATCTTGATGAAAGCTCCTCTGATTTTCTTCTTTCCGTCCATCCATTCATCTTTCCTCCCTGTTCTTTTTTCCATCACAGTGCTTACCACATTTTATTTTCCTGGACTGCTGACTTATCTAAGTCCTAAATCTAGAAACCCTTAGAGGCTGGGCCAATGCACTTCTACTATTGCATCTCAGCCCGTCACCAGGCCTGCGGTATAATAAGCATTTTACTTTATTTTATTGTATTGTTGTAACTCATTTTATTTTATTCTTGGAACTGAACGAATGAGCATAGAGAGGGGGAGGTCATTATTTGAAGAAGCATCTGGAAATAGTGTGCACGGTTAATAAAGCCGTCCAGAGTGTTTGCAAGGAGGGTCCCTTTGACTCATGCTGATAGCGAAGACGGTTTGCTTGGCAGAGTCGGCTTTCTTCCTCAGCTCTCCACGGGGTAATTTGCTTGCTTTCCACTTCCCCAAAGGTGCATCCACTTTGCGACTTTTTCTCTTCCCATCATTTCTGTTTAGGCTTTCTTCTTGATGTAAAACAAAACGTTTGGCTTATTTTTTGGATGATTTGTGAAAATTCATCTTACTAGTCAGATTTCTGACTACCGAGACTGGCCAGGCAAAGGGAAATTTGTTGCCTTATCCATTTATTTAAAGTAATCACTTTGCCGGCTCTGCCCCATTAAACAGCCCTTCATTTTATTTAACAATTCCTTTAGTATTTTTTACGTGTTTTCATTTCACACCTACTTCTTTACAGTCACATCGTTAACGTAACTGTCACTTTGGTAAAAGTAATTTAGCAAGAGAAGAATGCAAATGAGATTGCTTCCCTTCCTGAGCTTTTTTCCTCTCACATTGAAGTGACTTCTCAGACCTCTCCCTCCCATGAAGCTTTACTGCAATAATGCAAAGGAAGATAATATCTTCTTCCAGTCCTACCCTGTTCAAGCATGCAGTTCACACTTGTTCACTAAAATAATACATGTATAGCATGTTTATTTATTATTATGTAACTCATGGAGGAAGGAAACGGAAATGAAATGTTTCATACATTATAGCTTGTCAGAGATAAGATTGCCAATTGTAATGGTAAAAATATTGGTTAACATGGGCTAATATTTATTGAACACCTGCTATGTGCCAAGCATCGTGCTAAGGCTGACAACAATTGTGTGGATTACTGCTGTTCTCCTGAGGAATCTGAGGCTTGGACAGGTAAAGGAACCTGCTAGAGGTAGACAGTTACCAAGCGATGCACTCAGAATTCAATCCTGAACCTTTGACTCCAAAGCCCACGTCCCTAACTGCTGTGTGATAAATAGCTCAGCACCTGAAGACTTATATTTAGTCTTCCCGGCCGCATTCCAGGGGGATTTTTGAAAGTAATAACGCTAGCACGCAATTATTGAATGTCTGCTAAGACAGCTAAGGTACTGGGTTCTTGATATACGCTCTTTTAATCCCCATGACAGTTCTGAGGAGAATGCATCTTTTTTTTTTTTTTTTTTTTTTTTTGAGAGTATTCATTATTCTGTTTATTTCTTAACTATCTTTTTTTTTAAATATATTTATTGATTATGCTATTACAGTTGTCCCATTTCCCCCCCCACTCCACTCCATCCTGCCCACCCCCCTCCCTCCCACATTCCCCCCCCATAGTTCATGTCCATGGGTCATACTTATAAGTTCTTTGGCTTCTACATTTCCTACACTATTTTTACCCTCCCCCTGTCTATTTTCCACCTATCATCTATGCTACTTATTCTCTGTACCTTTACCCCACTCTCCCCCTCCCACTCCCTTAATAACTGTGAGTTTGCTGTCATTTTTACTGTTCCTATTTTTGATCTTCTTTTTCTTAGGTAACTCCCTTTAACATTTCATATAATAAGGGCTTGGTGATGATGAGCCTCTTCAACTTGACCTTATCTGAGAAGCACTTTATCCTCCCTTCCATTCTAAATGATAGCTTTGCTGGATATAGTAATCTTGGACGTAGGTCCTTGCGTTTAATCTTGGGTAATGTAATTATGATGTGCCTTGTTGTGTTCCTCCTTGGGTCCAGCTTCTTTGGGACTCTCTGAGCTTCCTGGACTTCCCGGAAGTCTATTTCCTTTGCCAGATCGGGGAAGTTCTCCATTATTTGTTCAGATAAGTTTTCAATTTTTTGTTCTTCCTCTTCTCCTTCTGGCACCCCTATAATTCGGATGTGGGAACGTTTCAAGGTGTCCTGGAGGTTCCTGAGCCTCTCCTCATTTTTCCAAGTTCTTGTTTCTTCATTCTTTTCTGGTTGGATGTTTGTTTCTTCCTTCTGGTCCATACCATTGATTTGAGTCCCAGTTTCCTTCTCATCACTATTGGTTCCCTGTACATTTTCCTTTGTTTCTCTTAGCATAGGCTTCATTTTTTCATCTGTTTTTCGAATAGATTCAACCAAGTCTGTGAGCATATTGATAACCAGTGCTTTGAACTGTGCATCCGATAGGTTGGCTATCTCTTCGTCGCTTAGTTGTATTTTTTCTGGAGCTTTGAAGTGTTCTGTCATTTGGGCCATTTTTTTTTTTTTTTTTTTTGTCTTGGTGCGTCTGTTACTTTAAGGGGCGGAGCCTTAGGTGTTCACCGGGGCGGGGTAATGCTGGTCGCTGCCCTGTGATGCTGTACGTGGGGGCGGGGCCGAGAGGGAGCAATGGCGCCCGCTTCACTCTCCTCCGGATTTCAGTCTTTCACTCCGCTACCCACAATCAAACTGGGCCCCTCTGGTGCTGGTTCCCGAGTAAGTGGGCCTGTGCACACTCTAGGCCCCTGTGGGTCTCTCCAACAACCTCTCCTGTGAGGCTGGGAGTCTCTCCTGCCGCCCCAACCCCCAGGGGCGCTTTCAATCAGAGGTTTGAGGCTTTATTTCCCCGAGCTGGAGCCCTGGGTTGCGCAGCGGTCTGCTTCTCTGCCCGCCGTTCGTCCGGTTTATCAGTCTGGATGAATGATTATTTTCTGTTTCCTTGGTGTTGGTCCCCCTTGCTGTTCGATTCTCTGTCAGTTCTGGTTGTGCGAGGAGGCGCAGTGTGTCTACCTACGCCACCATCTTGGTTCTCTCGAGAATGCATCTTTAACCCCATTTTGCAAATGAAGAAACCCAGACACATGGAAATTAAAGATTTGTTTATGGTTACCAGGCCCTCAGATAGCTCAGCCTGATTCCCGCAGAGGGTCTGAGTTCTCCCTGCTGCAGGGTCAGAACGTGCTCAGAGGGGCGCTGAATGCACGAGGTCAGGAAACTACGTGGGGGACAGAGCGTCCAGCATGTACTGTAAACGCTCTGAAAGGCAAAGTGTCTCTCGCACATGGTCCAGATTCTGAAATCACAACTGCAGTTGCAGAAATTGAACCTGCAATTTAAAACTGAGGGTTGTGACAGCCCGGCAGTGGTTTCTGTTACATGCATCTTCTAAACGTGCGTCTGTGTTGGGTTAGAAGGAAGGACACTTCTATACCAACGGAGCTAAAACCTCAAGCTTGTTCCATGTCTGCCACAGTGAAGACAAAAATAGTCTCCTCTTTCTTCTTTTTCTCCTTCTAGGAATGAGGTGTCAGTAGTTCCAAAGGAACTGGTGGGGTAGATGAGGGGAATCGCTTAGTGCTCCAAGCCTGCAGAGGGCAGGCTCAAAGTCAGGCTCAAAGCCGCAAAGTCAGGCAGAGGGCAGTGGTCAAGGCAACCACAACGCCTGCCCTGACAGTGTGGCGATGAGGCGAGAGTCCGCTGCGAACCACGCCATTCGTGGAGCTCCCTAGAGGAGGCGTGTGAGGTTAAACTAATAAAACCCGGTAAGAGATTGAGCGCCGACCAGGAAGGGATGTGAAGGGCATCCAGACCCAGCTCTACACAGCCCGAGAGTTCGCTAGTCACTTCCCATCGCAGTACCATGGCTGATGTTAACTGGTTAGGGGGAGCATTTAAGGACAGACAGGCAGCGTCCAGGGCAGGCCTACCGGTGGTTTTCTAATACAGACTTTGGCATGGTCTGATACTGATTCGGTGCAAGGGAGAGACCTGGTGAATCTTACTGTGGGTGTCTTGTACCTGTGGAGGAAGCGTAGAAAATGTGTTTCTCATTTACATAAAAGGACTCTGGGCCCTTTGGTTCTTACTGGTCCTTTAAGACTGTGCAGGGCTAGTCACAGAGGTGCTTGGGAAGGTCTGTCTAGAACGCACTGATTCCATCCAGAACACAGAACCAGGTGAAGCAGGAGGAACGGCCGTCCCCCCGCCCCCCATTCCTTCTCCAACACATACTCCCTGAGCACCTTGTGTAGGTCAAGTACTTGGCAGGTGCTGGGAATCCAGTGCTGTACAAAACAGATACGGTCCCTGCCTTCTTAGAGGTTGCAAACCAGCAATAATAAAGAAAAATTGAGGTGTATGTACGAAAGATTACCAAAAAATTGTAATGGAACGACTTGATTTTGGGTGGTCGAAGGAGCAACATGCAAATTAGCCCAGAAGACTGTGTGGGCTCTAGGAAAGAGCTGGCCAGCTGCGGTCTACAGGCCACACCTGGCCGCCACCTGTTTCTGTGTGAAACTCGGCCACACCCTTTGCCTGGGCATCCTCTGGCTGCTTTTACTGCACTATGGTCGATTTAGGTACTTGCAACCGAGATTGTGTGGCTGCAAAACCTAAAATATTTCCTATTTTGTGGGCAACAGGGCAACTTTGTTGACCCTTGGTCTAGAACATACTTGAAAACAAGACCTATGGTATTTAGTGTGACCCGTACATTTTCAGGCACCACGGACCGTAGACAACAGGACCAAAGTATCTGTGGGCACAAAGTATTCTGTTTGGACAAGAATAGTATATGTCTCTTCATGCAAAAGGCTGTAAGCAGACAAGAAACTGTCTTGGAAGCCTGACAGTGCCATTTCAAATGGCTTTTCTGTTTGTGGAGAGTGTTATGGCATGGTGGGCCTAAGCTTTACATTTGGAATCAGATACTTTTGGATTCAGGTCCTGCCTTCACCACTGAGGTTATCCTTATTACTCTTCAACTCTCTCATCCGTAAGACAGAGGTATGCTGAAAATAAGCCCCAAAACTGTGGTGTTGGGGGGGGGGTTGGAATTAAAGCTGTAGGATTAATATATTTATTTTGTGAAATATATTCATTGTGAAAATTACAGGAGATAATGCAAGAGAGGACTTAGGGCAATGACTGACACACAGTAATACAGAATACATACCACATGTTATTAATGTACACAACTCTTTTCATAAAAATCACGTGTCAGTTTTGTAATGCCATCCCATACAGAGTTCTCATGGTTTTTCTTTGTTTTATTTATTAATTTTTGAAAGATTTTATGTATGTATTTTTAGAGAGAGGGGAAAGGAGGGAGAAAGAGAGGGATAGAATCATCAATGTGTGGTTGCCTCTCACATGTCCCTTACTGGGGACCTGGCCCACAACCCAGGCATGTGCCCTGACTGGGAATTGAACCAGCAACCCTTCGGTTCGAAGGCTGGTGACCAATCCACTGAGCCACACCAGCCAGGGCTTTCTTTGTTTTATTTTAAAGCAAAAATTTTTATGATGCCTAAGATAAAAAAAATTGGTGACTCCTCAGTCACAATTTTACCATCTTATTATGAAGCTGATCTTACAATACTTTGAAATGTTTAGCCATGTTTACAAAATTAAATTTAAAGAATTTCCCTACTATGCCCCCCCCCCCATTGACATACACACTTAGGGGGCGGGTGTATACTTCTTACTGAACTCCCACCCTTACCTCCAACCACCTACAGCTTTGCATATCTCTAAATACCCATTAGTGCATAACTTCCTCCTCACTGCTTCCTCCGTCTACGGCCTTGACCTATATTAATCCTAGAGCTTTAATTCCAACCCCACTGAACACCACAGTTCTTGGGTTTTCTTTGAGCTTGGTTTGAGAGGGCCTATTCCTCCAACCTTTTATGCTTTTCTTTCTCCTTGTCATCTACAGTACCGATCCATCCACTCCCCCCACCTCACCCTAGCCCATTCTGCCCTGAAGTTCTGGCTTGGGTTCCAATTCCTGTGGCTCTGATGTGCAAGACCACACGGGTGCTGAATGAATATCATCAGAAAAGCTGGGAGGAGAATGGGTGGCAAGCGTGAAAGCTGACTGCCTTCTGCCCACCCTTCTCCACTGTCCTCTTTCCTGTTGTAGGTCTCAGTTCCCTTGCTGAGCCAGGGAGTTATCACCACACTATTTGTGAAACTGCCACCCAGCCTCCCCTTAAAATGATTATTTCATGGGCAGCAGTCACCCAACAGAAATGTAGTCAGCATCGCAGAGCACAACAGCAGTGCACAGCAAGTGAGCGTGTTTACACACCGCAGTGAGACTCCCATAGCATCATGAAAATAGTAATTGGTTTGATTGCCTGGTCAAGAAAAAAAAAATGAGAATGGGTAAAACAGAAATCAGGTAGTGGAATGTGCTCTGTTTCTGCTTTCTGAGCCTTTTTGATTTGTTGCCATAAGCTCCATGGTTACTGGGGCAATAAAAAGTAGCCTTGGGTTCTCTGAACTGAGTGACGTGGGATGCAGAAGCATCAAATGAGGTCAGAGCTGGAAAGAGCCTTAGAGACGGTGTGCTCCCCTGCCACCCTTTGACAGACATGGACATGGGGAGGTTGAGCACCTTACCCAGAGTCACATGGAGGGAGGGCAGCGTTGACCACTGGGGGTGGGCGGAGGACACATTTGCAGGCAGCAGAGCGGGTTTTAATGAGCCGAATGATTTTTTTTTTAGCCAAATTTTGTTTCCTCCTGTTTTGTTTTACTTTATTTAAAAATTCTGTCATCGAGGGTAGAGGTGGAGGAGGGAGGTGGGATTGGCTGGGGTGGGGTGGAGGGATGGGGAGAAAATGCAGACAATTGTAACTGAAAAAAAATTTAAAAATTCAAAATAAATAAATAAAAATAAAAATTCTGTCACCTATCCATCCATTCATCCATTGATAGATATATAAAAAATATACACACATAATTTTATATAAATGCGTAAATTGGGTCATATTACAAATGCTAGGCTGTTTTTTCTTGTTCTCTCCTCCAATTCTCTTCTTTCCTCCATAAGCAATATTGCAAACCCTGTATCTTTCCATTTTCCCCCATATACACAACATTACAGGTTTATTGTTTTCTTGGGGGGGTGTGGTCACTGTTTTTTTTTTAATCAAGCTATGTGATACATACTTTTCTGCATTCTGATGTTCTTAGTGAGAGGGCTTCACGGACATCTATCCAAGTCAGCTGACACAGTTATAAACCATTTATTAGTGACTACGTAACACTCTGTGGTTTGCGTCCTACCTTATCCAACCACTGTCCTATCGACGGCCCTAACTTTCTCTCCAGCTTTGCCACCGTAATTCATCATAAAATGCATATCTGGTGCGTATATCCTCGTGGTCTTATTTTTATCAGGCAGTGTCCAGGAAGTGGGACTGCTAGGTTTCGAAGTAAATCTATTTGTAATTTAGTGGATGTTGCCAGATTAGTTTTCAGGTGGACTGGAATGCTTCACATTCCTGCGGGGCAGGAGAGCACCCTGGTGCTGCACCCCTGCCGCCGGCCTCGCTGCTCGGTCTCTCTGTCAAGCTGATGGGGAAGGAGAGAGACTCCCTGTCACTTGGAATGCCTTTTCCCCGACTGCCAGTCAGTCCGAGCATCTTACCCAGTATTTAGTGCCACTGTGACTTCATTTTATTTGAATTGTTCATCAATGCTCTTTACCTGTTTCCATTTAATTCATTCTCTCGTTCTTAAAAGAACTCTGTAAAAAGTTCGACATTAACTCCTTTCTGTGTTTCCATTAAAGACATTTTTCTCAAATTCATTATTTGTCTTTATCACTGACTAACTATATTGTCATTAATCTTTCATTATGATAAATTTTGCTCTGCAAAGGTATCTCATTTTTTATGGCTTCTGAACTTCTTGCTTTCGTTAAGATTTCCCTGCTCCTCGATCATTATTGTAATTTCTTTTATTTTCCTTGAAGTTTTTATATTGCTTTATTTTTAACATTTAAGTCTCTAGTGTGCCTGGAACTCATGTCTATCTGTGTATGTCAGAGGTCTGAAACTTTCCCTTTTAATGAATAAGCAATTATGCCAGCACTGTTTATTAATTATAACCTCCCCCATTGAATTAAGCTACTATCTTTGCCATTTTAATTACATGTATAAAATAGGTAATATTATATGTTATCTAGAGGTTGTCTAAGTACCTTCTTTTTCATTGATTTACTTATTCCTATGTTAATGCCATTATGATTCTATTATAGTAAATTTTTGTTGTGTGTTCTTACCTGATAAGAAAAATTGCCCCTTATAATTCATTCATATTATACTTTCTTAACCCTTTTAAGGCATAGTTTTGTTGTGAATTTATGTTCATTGTAGCTAATTATCCCTTAGTGTCTACTGGGATTCTAATTGCAATCACATTAATTTATAAATTACTTTAGAAAATATTATTTGCATATTGCATGCTCTATTCGGTGGAGGATTTTAAAAACTCATTTTTTTTTCCTTCATTTTTATTGTTGACCCTATTTCCGATGCCCCTGTTCCTCCTCCCCTTTGTGCACCTCCCCCCAGCCCCTCCCCCCTTCCCTCTGGCCATCACCACACCGTTGTCCGTGTCCATGGGTTATGCATACAAGCTCTTTGGCTAATCCCTTCATGGTCTTTCATCCAGTCTAAAAGTTCATTTTAAAGACCAGGCTCACACAGTGATGGGGTAATCTAAATGTAGTGATTCAAGTCTGCAGTTAGGACGCTGAGTGGGGCACAGGAGGGAATGTCACTAACCGTGGAGGCCCACTGGGGGCCGGGCTCCATCCTGCTCCTGGCGTCTCACATCAACTCAGCAGCATCTGGGTCCCGGTCAGGAAGACCCTGGACCTTGTGTCTTCCAGAGCCCACCATCTTGAAGGACCCTGTCTGTGTGAAGCCTTTGTAACCACAGTGTCTTCTATTTGCACCTAATATAAATGAAAAACTCTGCAGGTTGGGCTGAAGATTTCATAGCTTGGGGGTTTAAAAACAGGAAATGCTGTGTGGTTCGCCTCTGTGCTTTGGGTTGGGTTCTCCCTTTCACCTTGGACACAGTCCAGCCTCCCCATCGACTTAGCTCCCTGCTCCAGGGCCATGTCCCCTCCACATCAGAGGGAGCCCTCCCCTTCTGAACTCCCAGGGGCCTTTGCTTTCTCCGGTAGCACTTATCCCAGGCTTTATTGTACTGTGGATAATGACGCATCTTTTTCGCCAAACTTTTACCAAACTGAGCGTCTGCCTTGTGGTTGTGCTGGGGTGCTGGAGACACAATGATGAGCAGGTGGTGGATTTGTACTGCTTCCCCCAGGGAACCAAATCTTGTTCCCTTGTCTCAGAGCGTTCTCCACAGTGACTCAGACACAGAATATGTTCGCCGGTGTTTGGTGAGTGAGTGAATAGATGGTGGGGATTAGTCTGTGAGAGTAGTAGTAGTTCTGGTTGAAATATGATTTTCTCAGTTCTACATCAATTATCGCTTTTTTCTTAGCTTTTACATTTTTACCCTTGTTTTGAATATACTGTATTTGTTGGGGGGTTTTTTTCCCCTTAAATGTCCTTGGTCAGATTTTTCTAAGTTTGCAAGAATTAATTTTTCACTAAATAAATAAATGAATTTAGAGCCCCAGTATCTTTCAGGCACCAGATAAGTGTTGGGGATAAAATCCAAATCAAAAATAAACTCACATCAATAGGATTTTTAAAAAAATGGTCTGTTTTCTCCAGATGACATGTAGGCATAATATTTTTAAATTTAAAACCATGAAATCTGACATAATACACAGAAAGATGTCGGTCAGGAGCTTAAAATAGATTTAATATTTTATTTCCGTATTTAAAGTGAGTAATAAGTGAGCATAACTCTGAACATTGTAGGCTTATCAACTCAGTATTTATTATTAGGAAAATACTGGAATAAGTTAGAAATAATCAGTACTCCTAATTCTTCATTCTAAAGAAACAAACTTTTTAAAGAATGAATATTACAAGTATAGCCCACTTTCTTCTATATTGTAGTAAAATAAACATTTATTTTAAAATTTAGACATTTAATGTTGTCTTGTCCAATATACTTATCAATCACATAGAAACATGGGCTGGGATGAATACTTATACATTCATTTAATTTGAAACTGTGTGGATTTGCGCTCATCAGATCCACATTCATTTATTCCACAAATATTTGTCGAGCATCTGCTATGTCCCACGCAGTGTTCTAGGCTCCCAGGATACAACAATGAGCCAAACAAAGATCCCTGTTCTTGTGACACTTATGTTCTAGGCAGAGACCAATGGTGGAGACAGAAAGTAAATCATGAACATAATGAATGCACAAATTATATAACATGATAGAAGGCACTCAGTGCTTTGGGAAAATAGTACAGTAGACTAAGGGGGTTCAAGAGTGCTGGAGGTGGGGGATGAGGGCAGGCCGCAGTATATAATAAAGTCATTTTAAACATGCACAGAATTAAACAAGGAGAACTCTGCCCCCCCCCCCCAAACCCACCTAAAATGTAAGAAATGGAGCCCTGGCTGCTGTGGCTCAGTGGATTGAGTGCTGGCCTGCGAACCAAAGGGTCAGGGCACCTACCTGGACTGCAGGCCAGGTCCCCAGTAGAGGGCGTGTGAGAGGCAAGCATGCATTGATGTTTCTCTCCCTGTCTTTCTCCCTCCCTCTAAAAACAAATAAATAAAATCTTTTTTAAGAAATGTAAGAAATGGAGTTGTAGAGTATTGTCAGAGGAGATCCAAAAATGAAAGCATGGGGTTGAAAAAGAAAAACTGTAAGGACTATTAGAGATACATGTATTATTCAACTTGAAATAAGAGGTCTGAGAGACACAATGATATTGCAATGGTATTTCTAACTCCGCTGAAGACGCTACTTGCAAAAATGTCCGTAATTGTAGTCAATAACCTGAGAAATGTGGGTCACCGACGAGAGAGAACTGCCTGATAATGAGAACTCCTGTGCTTTAAAATGTGATCTATGGAAGGATTAAGGGAACGTCTTCTGAAGGAGTTAAACTTGATGAATTTAAATTTGTAAGCCCACATGGAATGCACTAGTTAATAAATATTTGCTTTTGCAATTTTAAATAATGAACATAGGTCTGGAATTAATTATATGCCGTTTCACTTATTTAATAAATAAACGCCGCGCTATTAGGAGAGAAATGAAGTAGACATTAAAAGCCCATTCAAATTCTGTGGCTCCATCATGTCTTTCTTAATGGTAAAAATTCCATTAAGAACTGTGAACAATCAAAAAACATTTCCTTGGAAGGAACACATCCATCAGAGGTGTTACACACGTACACCCTCCCTGTCTCTCTCCCTCCCTCCCCCACTACTCCCTCCCTCCTTCCCTCCACCCTGTCATACATTCAGAAGCACTGGCACTTCCAACACAGGAATTGAGGTTTTGTTTTCATTTCCTCTTTCTCTGATTTACCATATGGGAATTAGATCATTGGGTCAATTCTTCCAAATGGTTTCACGGGATGAATTATTTGCATTGTGTACATCGGGTCTATAGCAACTGCTGAGATCGTCTGCAGTAGGAACAGGAGGCACCTAAATCCATCAAGCATTTCAGTTGTTTCCTTTTGGCAGAGGGTAAGAGAGGGGTGAACAGTTTGCTACAATAAATAGGGCAGATTGTTGTAAGGCTGTATCCTGTTTGGAAATGATCTCATCCGTGTGCTGGTTGGTGGTGAGCAGTTTTCTGCCACACAGGACCATGATAGCATAGCATCGTTGTTCAAGCTGAAGCCACGAGGATTCCTCACTGCCCCTAAGGCAGGGTTTGTGAGTGAGCTGTCATGGTCGAGGCTCTTAAACGCTAACCTTCATCCATATAGGGACTTGGTACAAGTCATCTTCTTGCTTATGTTGTGCGTGATTTTGACCCTGGGAGTGTTCTGCTAGATGAACTGTGCTGGGTGTATAATGATGCACTAGGGAGAAAGTCAGATGTCTTCTTTCTTTATTGATTTAGAGGGGAAACATGTCTGAAAAGATCCACCTTGTAATAATGCTGTTTGAATACGGTTCAGGGGTCGGGTGGCATGCCCACTTTTATCACCCCCTCCTCTGTCCCCACGCAGATTAACTCTTAAACCATGGACACTTAGAGCTGTGCTGTCCAGTGTAGTGGACACCAGCCCCACGTGGCTGCTGATCACTTGAAATGTGGCTGGTTTGGAATGAAATGTGCCACAGTGTGACACGAGATTTCACAATCTTAGTACTGAAAAAAGATTGTAAGATGTCTCATTAATCATTTTATAGAGCTTACACATTTTGGGTATATTGGTGTAAATAAAATACATTATTAAAACTAATCTAAACTGTTTCTTTTTACTTTTCTGATGTGGCTACTATAAGATTTAAAATTGTATATGTGGCTTTTATCATGTTTTCATTGGACAGAGCTGGTCTAGCGTATCTTTGCCCCCCCCACCTCCCCTTTCCTGACCCTGGAGGAAGCCTTTAAAGCCAGTGCGGCATCCTGTCTGCAGCCCAGGGACAGATGTGTGCCTGTGTTGGAGGCAGGAGTGGAGACCCGAGAATGTCCGGGGGAGGGAGAAGGCACAAAGGGAGGAAGAGAAGTGAGCAGTTTCGATCAATTTCGGTCTGCGATGCCCTGAGCTCTTCCTTGAAGAAGGAGGAATAGCTGGGCCAAGTTAGTTCCCCACAAGGCAGCTCTGCTCTTTGTTTTAAAATAGAGTGAATCACTGGAACATCAGACTCATCTGATTTCAAAATAAATACACGCAAAGCTTCTGTAGCTTCAGACAGAAAAGCACACGCCACGCTTTGAGAGTCATTGTCGTGGCTTCCCTTCGTCAGCAAAGACCATCCAGGACTGCCTCGTCTGCCATTTAGCGGTTCCGATTTGGACAAAGGACATGGTACGTTTTGTTCTGCCGCATTTCATAAGAGAGAAATGTCTCGCTGAGATCGAATTTTGAGTGGCTTTATAGTTGAGACGCAAATAGACACCTGAAATGATAAAAAATGGTGGTTTTTCTGGAGAACTGGAGGGATTTTTGAAAATCACCGTGCTTTTGGGAAATGTTAAATTAAGAGATAACAGGCAGTTTCTCCTTCTGCAAGAGGAAAAAACAGGCACTTTAGAGACCAAGCCCATGTGATCACCTAAGTTAATGATTTAGTGTTTTATATGAGACAAATCAGTTCTACTGTAATCTTGTCATAGGCCACGAAATGGCAAACTTCAATCTTTTCACTCTTTTATTAGCTTACTTAATTAAATAGCCCATGCGGTGAGCCCGGTGGAAATAACCGTGAATTGAACTGTCATTCAAGTTAAATGGAAAAGAAAAAGGGAGGACAAAGAGCCTCAGATTGGAATAGAAATATAATGAACACCCCATATGTAATTCCATGTTTCCTAGTCGCCACCTCGATTACTTTCTGCATCCCAGAGAAAGATACGGATTTGAGCAAGAAAGTGCAGTGGCAAGGAAAGGGTGAGAGGGGCCTGCAGCTGGAGCTTCACATCCCCAGCTGGGAGCGCTGCCATGGAAAGTGCTATCCAAACATCGTAGCGCATCATAGAATTACACTATTTCAGAGCTGGACAGGGAGACCGGACCACCAGCCTCTCATCTCAAATGCAAGGAATCGGGCCCAGAGGAGCCACGTCGCTCACCTCAATCCCCTTGGCCAAAGTGGCAGCAGTAGAAAGAGCACCCGGTTTTCATGCCCACTAGACAGTTGTCCCCGCTCCTGTGTGCTGCCTCTGTGTCATCGAGTCACTCGTTTCTTTGCTCCCTGGTCTATCAAAAGACCATTTGGCGCCTGGTGCTGTGCTGTGGCCTTAGGGTTCAACAATGAACGCAATAGCCTTTGTCCTCAAGGACATTATAGTGTAAGGCCTGCGAGTCACCCAGCTGTGTCGTAGATGGAACTCCAGCTTCTGACGCACGTCACACTGGAACCAGCCCCCTGACCTTGCTCTGCGTTCATGGCAAGCAGGGGATCCTAACACTATGTTAAAGGACACCTGTGACAAGCCCACAGATGCTTCAAGGGGCAAGGGTTTTCACTCCATTGATGGAAAGAAAGCACATGCAGGAGGCAGCAGAAACCTCTCCTGAGTAAGCCACACTGAACAGTATCTTTAAGGAGAGGAAAGAAGGAATGACTTCTTCCGTTGAAATCACACTGGAAACTGCTTGGTGGACTGAGAGGAGGAGCCAGGCTCGAGGTCCACCCCTTCCCAGGGGAGAGAAAGGCTGTTCCACTCACGTCTGTGAATTCACTTTACAAGCACCTCGGTATGGACCCTGGAACAGGCCACAGTTTGGCAGCTGCTGGTGCTCAGGAGCTCTCTGGGGGCTCTCGGAGGCTCACTGCTACAGGACCGTTTCAGCTCCGGAAAGGCAACTATTGTTCATGCGCAGATTGGTTAAAAAGAAAAAAGTCATTACATCAGCAAGGGTTTTCCTAAGAATAATAGTATAACATTTCATAAGGTTTGAGCCACAAATACAAAATCCCCCATAACTCACTTTTCATTTCTCATGCATTTCTTTTTGATTGTTGCTCATAAGGGCGAGGATTTTACCTTGCTTAATCAGGATGTATGTGTAATTTTTATAATCTGGTTTCTGCAATTCAAATGACCTCCAAACCACTTTTTCATGTTGGGTCCAAGGCATCATAATTGCTATTTTAATGACTGTGTAATACTGCATGCAGTAATCTGATCGTGAGTTACTTAAACTTGTTATTAAACAGGCTACCATTGGACTTCACTGAAAATAACGGTGCATGCTGAGCCTTTTCACAATCAAATTGCATTTACTTCAGGTGTAAAGAAAGCCATGCTCAGTGGACCCCGTAGTCAGGCAACTTATGCTGATCCAGAGTCGCGGGTCTTCAACCACCCAAGTGTCTTTTGGCTTAAAGCAATCACGCTAAGCTGGTATGGGTTGTGGGCTCAGCTAACCCAGAAATTAAAAAGAATTCTGTTGGCAGTGCTGCCGTTTCTGTAATAGGTCTGGAATGCAGACGCTGTTTTTATTGGTACATGACTGCTCAAGTTTCTACCAAACGATTGGTCCCCGAGACCCCGAGGCCTCAGTTGCACACGGCCTCCCAAACCCCACGAGGAGGCCTCGAGACCAAGTGGGGTCACGTGCCCAATCAGGGCGGGGTAACGGGTTTCCAGGTGTCCGTGGCTGCCTCTTTGGAAGGGAATGGAACATGGGTCAATTTAATTTTTTAGGTCTTAGGGGAAATGTCACAAATAAGAAAGCCGAGCTATTTTTTCCTAGACAAAAGTAGATACAACTTTTGTGCAGTTGTAAGTTTTAAGTAAGATTGGGTCCTTTTTGAAATTGAGTCTGTATGGGACCAGACATTTATTTTACCCTGTTATTTCTTGATCTCACTTGATGACCCAGTAAAATGAGTGGTGCATTAATATGACTTTGGACAATGACTCACACTTCTTTGATTTTCAGTTATTATTATTTTCCATTTTCTACCTGGGAATGATCACTTCTGGCTCACCTGTCTCATGAGACGGCTGTGAGAATCCAGTGAGATATAAACAGTAAAATCTTCTGACAAGTACCAACTGGATGCCCTTCTTAATCACTGCAGGTGATGAGGAGTGGCGAGTCCCCACAGAGCAGCATCAGCGAGCGCGATGCTCTGCGGGTGTGTCTGGCTTGGATCTGCTGATGCCGGTCAACACCGGTAATGTGTTCTGTAAGGCAAACCCGGTCGTCATTCCACTGTTGGCCTTTATTTGTAGAAAACACGCTCCCATGGGTGGGCGTACGATGAGGCAAGGTGTTCTGAGGTCACGAGATGAAGGTCACGCATAGATCAGTGAGGAAAAATTTCCCTAATATTCTTGTGTGCTCCACTGACAAATTAAACCAAGACATGTGTAGGAATAGTCATTTCCAGGAAAAAGAAAGTGTCACAAAACATACAGCACATGGCTGTGGCTAGAGGAGCATCTTCTCTGTTTATCTCAAAACTCAAGTGCCTTCTAGTTGTGTCCAGGTTGTGCGGTCAGTGTCTGCCTGCGGGGACTCAGCCACTCCACTCCCCACAATGTCACTGAGAGGCACATGACCCAGTTTCTGTGGTCGGGGCGGAGACATGGCCTGAGCCTCTGCACTCCCACAGCCCTTTGTCCCACTCCACAGTGACCGCTTTTTCCAATTTACATTTTAAAGAGGAAATTCGATCATTTGCATTTGTTTTGCTCAGATTTGGGGGTGTAATTTATTTTCCCCCTGAGGGCATTTCGGCACCATCTGCGCTGATAGTTATTAGGGGATTGGGCGATAATTCTGCACTCACTGTTGTAGAATACAAAGTCTCATCCATATAAAGCCATAGGTGTGTGTCCTGGGCCGATAGGAAATGATCGTGTCCTTGTTCTCTTGGTCCGGCGCTGCCCTTGTTCTCTTGTGTCCGAAGGTGCACAAGGTGACAGATGAACACTTTTGGGCCAAGGGGAAGCATATTCAGTGGTCACAGCTTCAGGGCACAGAGGACCTTCGTGTTATTCAGAAAGGAGCAACTCCTCTCTCATCCCTTATCGGGAGTCTCATGACACCATCCTTAGTTTTGGAAGAGATGGGAACATGGGTCATTTATATTTGTTTAAGGCTTTGAAAAAAAAAAAAAACTTTAAGTAAAGGAAACTGCTAGAGGAAAGAAGGCTGCCACAGAGAAAATACAGTCCACCCGTCCACTGAGTGCCCAAAAAGGGAAGAGGAGATGCCCCAGGGTTACCGCTGGGGATTTATGTCCCGAGAAGAGGATTGCTTCTAAAGGAAGTGGGCGTTCCCTCCCACGGGCAGAGTTCTAGCTGTTTGGGATAATGTCCTTATAAACCTGCCCGAAGTGCTGACTCCTTATCCACAGACCTTTTAATAAAGCTTCGTCATAGCACTATTTTTATATATCGCTTTGAGTAAGTACGAGGGTCCATTTGTGTTAAGTGGGTAGGCGTTTGGAGGGGGTATTTCTTAACCTGATAATGAGGGGGTGAAGTCTTTAAGACTCGTAAGCCTTCAAGAGCTATGGTCTTCCATGGTATCTTTTCCAGGCATATATTTTTTTCTCAAAATGTGTTCTGTAAGTCACCTGCAACAGAATCACCAAAAGAGTGTCTTTAAATGCAGATTCCTTGGTCCAGCCCTGGGCCTGCTGCATGAGAATCTCTGGCACAAGGTTAAGAATCGCAGTGTTAACAAGCACCACAGTGCTCATGAAGCATTTCCTCTCCCGGGGGAACTTTTAACATCCTATTGGAGCCTATTTTACCTTGCATCGAATCAAAGTCTGCCACTCTGTACTTTTTTTTTTTCACCATCGTTCATAATGATAAACAACATATTTTATTTTTCTTGTTTCCCCCTTTTTATTTTTAAATTCAATACATTTTCAATTACAGCTGACATTCAATATTATATTAATTTCAGAGGTATAATGCAGATATAATTTCAGATATAACGCAAACGTGATTAGACGTTTATATAACTTACGAAGTGACCCCCCCCCAGTAGGTCTAGTACCCACCTGACACCATGCACAGGTATTACAATATTATTGATTATATTCCATGTGCTGGACTCTGCATCCCTGGGACTATTTTGTAACTGCAGTCTGTGCTTCTTAATCCCTCACCTTCTTCACTCAGTCCCGACCGTAGTACTTGAATCCACAGGCAACAAATCCTTTCCTCTTGTGCATTGTAGATGTTCCCATCGATGGAAATCTCCTCCCTCCGGGTTTTTGTCTTTGCAAGGCTGGGAGATTCCTCATTCATTGGGTTGTCTTCAGAAATATTCCACCTTTTTTTCTTTATTTGAAAAATGTTTGAAGTATTCTGCTACTTAGCATGAACTAGAAGCATGAAATGATAAGCTCAGAATCCATCCACGACTGCCCTTGTCCTTGTCACTTATACTCCACGCGCCTGTGGCCCATCCTCACCTGCTGTGTGTACACGGGCAACACCCCACTCACCTGCACCAGGCGCACAGTTAAGTGACACCCTGGAGTCATCTGTCTGTCTGTCTATTACCTTTCCCGAGTAATTGAAAATGGTTAAGGGCAGGCCCTAGAGATTTTCCTGTGGGACATCAGTAACCTCAGCCTTTGAACCGGCACCTACCATTTAGGTTGTTTAATTCTTTGATTGCGTTTATTGCCATTTCCAACCAATCTAAGTTTTTTTCGGTATGTCCATCAAAGTCCTGCAAGACTTTAATTGCTGCCCTGATAAAATCTAGATGCAAGAGGTCTCCCACAGCCTTCTCTCGCTCCCATCTGATATGTCTGTCTAAAGGAAATGAGCTTAGCCTGTCTTCACGCGTTCTGGCCGTCGCCACTTCCTTTTCTCTGTTGACAAACCATCGTCTAGTGCTCGTTGACAAGTCGAGAAATCATGAACTGCACTGCTCTTAGTCCATGAGGCATGCGGCATCTTTCTGCACGCTTTCAAATTTCTATCAAAACAATATGTTCACTACAATCTCTCATTTATTTGAGAAGCCTTTTATGTTGTCTGTGGGAGACTAGAGCAAGAGTATTTTCACCCAGAGCGGTACCGTTACAACCCATCCCGGGGTCCCTGTCTCTGCGTGAGGTATATATTTTTTTCTTCGCTTATGCCTTTTCCTGGTATGTGGGTGTCCACTAACACAGCTATGATCTGGTCAGCAGGTAAACATTTTAGTCGACTACTTTACAAGGTACAATTCAGGAACTTCTAAGTAATCCTGGGGCTAGTTCTCAGAGGGGTTATCACTTATAAATGGCAGTAAATATTTGCACAGGTTGGTCATGAATAAACAAAACTTTAATAAAAACCAGAACTTGGATTACCATTTCGTGAAAGTGGACACCATTCATTTTTAATTCCGGGGAGGGGGGGAGTTATTTTGTTTTATTTTTAATAAGGTCACGTCACATTCTGTCACTCATTAAATGAGTGGTTTGGACTGGATGACCCCTGTGGAATACTCAAACTGGAATTATATGATTCTAAACTTTGAGAAGGGAAGGATATTTAAGATCACTTACAACTGCACAAACACACACTCGTGGGCGTGTACCCCCACGCACAGCTGATGGAATCTGAATGGGGCGGTTAGGCTGCGACAACATCAGTTTCTTGGCTGTGCTATTATACTGTAGGTTTGCAAGATATTCCCATTAAGAAAAACTGGGTGAAGGCAAAAGCACTAGATATAGCCGTATTATTTCTCATAAACACTTGTGAAGCTACAGTTTTCTCAAAATAAAAAGCTTTAAAAAATTAAACCATTGAGTGTTGTAACAGGAAGTAATGGACCTTTCTGAAACTCAGTTTCTTTGTCAGCCTTTAAGTGGGAGTACAAATTCCTACCTAATGGGACTGTTGGAAGGATTATATGAGACAGTGTGTGTAAACATCTCATACGGTTCATACTCCATGATAGCCTTCAATACGTGTTGGTTACTTTTCCCTGTGCGTCTTGCCCTTTGTCTGAGGGAAGAAACTGGGGCAAACAGGCTTGCTATAGCTCTTCTAGAAAAGACACATGACCTGAAGCTAAAGGCAGTTTAGAAGCAAACACTAGGATGCTGAACCTCATAGCAGCGCAGTGAGTAATGCTGTTACATAACGCTTGCAAATGGCCAGGCGGATCAGCTAACGTGGTTTGGCGCAGCTGACCGATAAAACTAGGCAGCTTCCAAGCCCAGCCCGAGCCAGGGAGTCCCGACCGAGCAGCCAGAGTCGAATCCGGAGTGACTGCCTGGGCCTCGAAGCTTTGGTGTTGCGTTTGACTCAGACGTGCTGTAAATCTGTGTGCGTGGAAAAAACAAAAGCGATTTCTCTCTGGCTGATCCCCTGCATAACTGGCCCCAAGGGGCCTGGAACAGCTTTCCTTCCCTCGAAAAATCCTTAATCACATCTCCTGAGTATGAGTTTTCCAGGCAGCTGCACAGATGAGAGATAGGGAGGCACGATGGAAAATAGACATGTCTTGGTCCTCAGGATGTGACTGCTGAACGAATGGCCAAGATGTGTCTCCCACATGTTTCCAGAAATGTTTAGACTTTCCCAGGGCTCTGTCGTTGCCCTTGACCTGACGAACATTTGCAGCAGCGAGAGGGGGGGAAACGCAAAAGGCAGCCTCGCCAAAGTTTTTAATGGTGCCGGGAGAGGCAACAGGGGGCTTGGGGACAGAATTATACTTTTTAAATGATTTTGGCAGGTTCTGGGGCACTCAGCTGACCACGGTAAGTTGTGATTTAATAGGGGTAATGCCAAAACCTGTATTTCAAAATCAAAAGCAAAGTACAAGTTAGGAAAGGCTTAGATGGAGAAAGGTTTTATGTGAGAAAAGGTATAGGGATTTTATTTGGCTGCAGAAAGGTATGAGTCAACAGCACGATGTGTTGTAAAAAAAGAGGTTAGGGACCTGGAAAAAGAAAATAATCTCTCTACCTGACGTACTTTGCACTAGACAATACTTGGAGTGGTGTATTCATGCTAGGGGCCAAATTTAAGAACGATATTGATAAACTGGAATTGGTCGCTTAAGGAAGGAAGGAAAAAGAAGGGTCAAATTCAAAAACTCCAAAAACTACATTCTTTAAAGAATGGTTGAAGGAAAATAAGACTATTCAGCTATCTTTCAGAGTTACCATATGGAAGAGAAATAAACATCTATTTTGCTCTGAAAGACGGAAATGGGATTAATCAGAGAGAGTTCATGGAAACAGATTTTGGCTCCGTAGAAGGAAAAATTTTCAAATAATTAAAGCAGTCCAGTGACGAAAGGGACCATTTCATTAAATTGTGAGGTTCCCGTCACTGGAAATACTCCAGCTAAGGCCGGACGAGTGTCTGTCTGGGATTCTGAAGGCCCTCAGCACCGAAGGAGAGCTTGGGGTCGGTGACCTTTAAGATTACTTGTAATTCCCATAGTTTATGATTGAAGTAAGCACAAATGCCAAGGTCACGTATGACATGCCAGAGCCACTTTTTCAACTCTTGGCTCTGATTCTGACCAGCTGTGTGACCTTCAGCTAAGAAATGAACCATTTCTTCTTCCAGTTTCCTCAACCATAAAACGAGGGAGCTGGATTTAATGATGTCTTAAGTTCTCCCCAGCCCATCTGTCTCCTGAAGCATCCTCACGATTACAGCACGTTTGGAAAGGAGAATTTGAGCCGATACCTGCCATTTTTCCTAAGTCTTTTAAAGAAGGCTTCTCCTAAGGCTTTTAAAGAACAAACGCCATTGTTGATTCTGGGGCCATTGAACCAAAGTCTCAGTTGTTTGTTGGCAGGAGAGTGGGTGATTGTGATCCTAGAATCTGGTCCCATGAGACCTGTGGCAGGAAGTTGATCAAATAACTGGTGATCTGCTTCCTCTCAAACACCTGTGCTTTCTGGCTAAGTTCAGCAATGCCTCTGCAAACAACTTAGAAGAAACGAAGATCATATTACCATTGCGACATAGTTGTATGTTTTGCAAAGCAGACCTTTGTTCTTTATTTCCTCAATACTCTGGCTGTTGCTGTTGAACGGTGTTTATAATCATAAAAACCAGTATCCGTGAAGCAACTTACCATGTGGCAGATAGTGTTCTTCAAGTTTTATATAAATTCACTTAATTTGTTTATAAGCTGAAAATCACATGATAAATCAGTAGACTAGATCCTTCTTCCCCTCTGGAAAAGGAGTAGTTAAAACCCATTAAAGTCTGTCTGCACGGTAAGGAGTCCAGAATTCGGATCCTCACCCTCATTCTTTCAGGCGTTACTGCTGCTGTTCAGTTACTATCATTTCTTCTGCGGTCCATTTGATTACCCATTCTTTTCTTTGGCTAGGTGAAGGTGCCCTACCCTCCAGCACTACTGCATTCCAGCACTTCTATTTCTTCTTTGACGACCCTCTGACTCAACACATCATCGTCTCAAATCTATTTTCTTCAGTTATTTTTTTTCCAACGATCTCTGGTGATGCAGCCCGCACTGGGAGCGTCATTATTTGTTTTGATATAGACATAAAAAGTATGTACGGGATTTCAAATACCTCCTCCAGTTACTGAGATCAGTGGGGGAAGAAATAAGTAGACTGATGCTTCTTGTAAGGACAGAAGAATTTCAAACTTCATTCCCAGGCTCGTGGGTCTGGCAACACTCACCCCATCCGACTGCCACATTTCATTCCGTCTCTCCGTTTCCTGAGGCTGGAAGTGAAGACAGCTGTTAAGAATAAGAGCATATGAGTCACTCTTGAATCTCAGTGTGATCATTACAGTTTCTGTCTCGGTGGGCAAAGCCCCTCCCAGTGTTGTGAGCCCCCTATCACAACCTACTTACTGTCAATTGTATATGAAGACCTTAACTTTCGTTTTCCAAGCTTCTAAGATTAAATACTAAATCAATTGCCACACCAGAAAAAAAATAATAATAACAAGGAAAAAAATGCTTCAACTTAAAAACTTGAGTCTTGGGGCATGCTTTTAAAAATCTGATTTAGATTCTGACCACATCTCTATGGAGATATTAGAAATATCAGTTACTGTTGCACATTTTCGAAGATGGAGCTTCTGGGCTTCTTGGTACCCTCACTGTGAAGAATTTTGCTTGGACTCTTATAGAGGCGATGCCTTGAATTTTATTTTCTCTTTCCCGTGACCTAATAACCAACCTCAAAAGAGTCATCCACAGCCTATTAATTGACCGTCACCTTTCAGACCAGATTGATCCTTATTTAATATAGTTCTGCTCAGTCCCCGTGTCAGTCGTTGAATCCTTGACTGTCTCCAGCTCTGAAGGTGCCCAGTGGATCCGCTGACCAAGCAAAGACGCAGACACGTGCGATTGCCCAGAGAACTTTGTGTCCTGCACAGGAAGCAGCAGGAGGCGAGAGACGCGGCTTGGAATCACCTCACTTTACCCACTTCGTTTCCCCTTTCTACAATTTGATTTCTTTGCTGTTAGATGAGTTGTTTTCATAATTCATTTCCTGCTAAGATATGTATAATTCTGGTACCATTGTACCCTCCAAGAGCTGGTTTTATGTGTGGAAAATTGGCTTGGTCAGTTTGGACGCTTGTAACAAAAATGCCGTGGTCTCGGAAGTCCCAGATCAAGATACTGGCAAATCCAGTGTTTGGAGAGAGGAAGAGAGGGGAAGGGAGGGAGACATCATGTTTCCTTTTATAAGGGCACTAACCCTGGACTCTACCCTCATAACCTGGTTTCCTGCCCACAGTTCCATCTCCAGATGCCATCTCACTGAGGGTTAAGGTTTCAACATGCGACTTTGGGGGGACAAGACACTCAATCCATAGCAGAAATGAAGACATTTGCATGCATGCTGTGACTTGTGGAATTCTGGGAAGGCCACTCGGCCACAATTAAAATCCTACCATTAGATATTAATTTCTTTGAGGTGGGATATTACCTCTCAGATAGGACACCTTTCCAAATCCACTGTGCTTGCGAGGGTGAGCCCATCAGTTAGTCTGTGCGGTAGTACAGTGTCGTCGTTAGAAGCAGGCTCTGCAGTCAGACTGCCTGAATTCACACCCTTACTAGTTGTACGACCTCAGGCAAGTAACTCATCTCTCTGTGTTTTGGGCCTCATCAGCTGTAAAACAGGCATGGTAACAATGCTTATCTTAGAGGTTTTTGTGAGGTTTCAATGAAATACACGATGAGCTTAAAAGAACAACATCCTGCTCTATAAGTGTTAGCAATGATCACCCTGCACTTGCATAAATCAGCCTATGGTATTCATGTCCTTTTGATAGTAAGCTGATGTCATGTCCCAGAGAAATGGGAGTTTTCTTCAGGAAATGGGGACGGAATGGAAACCATGGATACACGAGGCCTCATTAAGGAAGGGCTGGCCTCTGGGTGAGGTGTCATGTAAAGCCACCAGGTGCCTGAGACAGGCAAGCAATTACGAGAGAGAAAGAGGGATGGATCTGCCTGGAGTCCTAGCGCGTCCTCCCAGTAATTGATAGACTTAATCAGCTAGTATGGTGAGCAAGTAGTGTGATGCGTACACCTGAGAGTGAACTTTGAATTCAGTATCCGCCTAATTTTTCTGTCTCGTAATTCTGCTCCTTAGAACAATCAGGAAATGCTAGATTTCTGAAACATTACACGTGAGGAACCACAGACAAAAGTAAAATGAAGTGTTTTTCTTTGCTAAATGCCCTTGCCTCTTTCTTTTAGATTACATGAAGCAGACAACGTTTGAGGCTCAAGCCTTTTTAGAAGCTGTGCAGTTCTTCCGACAGGAGAAAGGGCACTACGGCTCGTGGGAGATGATGGCTGGAGATGAAACCCAGGTAACACGCAGCTCAGGGTTTTGGCTCTTGTTCTCTGCCTGGGAGGTAGGAGGTCAGGGTTGTAATAAACAATCAGACAAACAAAGTTGCAAGAATGGAAGATGCGGGACCGAAAACCATTTCTCTCATGGTCTAGAAAGGGACTTTCAACCTTTTTCATCTCATGGCACACATAAACTAATTGCTGAAATTCTGCGGCATGCCAAAAAATATATCTTTTGCCAATCGGACAAAAAAATAGGTATAATTTTGATTCATTCACACTGGACAGCTATTGTTGTGTTGGCTGTTATCGTTTTTTTAACTTGACAGTCTCAGGGAAAAGAGGTCGGAGCCCCTGACTACATAGTCGGGTACTGTGTGTTTTAAACACCAGTGTGCGGTGGCACGCCAGCTGACCATCACTGGTCTACAAGCACGTGGTCTGCACCCCCATAGCCGGGCACCCATTCCAAAGACCGCCAACCAGGCATTAAGTAAGGCAGCCAAAACACTGCGCAGGCATTGAGAACAGCTGCTTCTCCTTTTCCCGTAAAAGTGATTATTCTCTCTGATGCCCTCCTGCTTCTGGCGTGGAAGCAGATGTGAACAGTGTGGCTGAGTGAAAAGTGTGTGGTGGGGGTTTGGGGCAGCGGCCTCGGGTTAAATCTCTCCAAGTTATTTCCCCTCTTTTAGTCTCAGGTAACTCCTCCGAAGGAAAGATACCTTTCAGCTTGCAGGGTTGGGAGAATGAAATGAGATGCTTGGGAAACCAATTTGGCACACAATTGTCTTTATCTTTTGAATGATTGATAACTGAAGTCATGAAAGGAGACCCATTTTAAGAGCATGAGACAGTTTTCATTTACATTTCCTAGTTTTCCATTCTCTGTGATCCCGTATGATTTTTTGTGACCTTAATTAAATGCCAGTCACAGGCTTAATGCCATGACTGGGTCCCTGGGACCTTGTTACAAATCTCTAACGAAACTGTGTTTCACGACGTGAGCCTGTCCTGCAAGAGGACGACAGTCACCGAGCCGATTCCGGCAGGGGGAGGACGCTGGGCACTGCCATTGTTTAATTAGAGGCACACATGAATGGTATTCGTTAGTTTCCCCTCGTCTTCCAGAGTGCCTCTTGCGGGGGCCAGTGAAATTTGTTATTAGGGAACAATATTTGGAAGATGCCAGATGGTGCCTCGCCTGTGGATGGTTATTAAACAGCTACAGCCGCAAACACTCCCAGGATGATGGGGCTGTTCCTTATTGTTTTACCATGTGACTCAGAATCCTTTTATTCTTTTTTGGTGGATTCTAAACTCCTGTATTTCCTGCCCTGAGACTTATTCAAGAAATTTAACCAATTATTTTTTTAAACAGTATTTTTAAATGTTGGAGGAGTGAGTGCCTTTTTTTTAAAGATTTTATTTATTTATTTATTTATTTTTAGAGAGAGGGGAAGGCAGGGAGAAAGAGAGGAAGAGAAGTATCAATGTGTCTTTGCCTCTCGTGCACCCCCTACTGGGGACCTGGCCTGCAACCCAGGCATGTGCCCTGACTGGGAATCAAACCGGCGACCCTTTGGTTTGCAAGCCGGTGCTCAATCCACTGAGCCACACCACCCAAGGCAAGAACTTTAACCAATTCTTGGTTTCTGATATTTTGGGGAAATGCCTCCATTTATTAATCTGAGAGGACTAAAGACTAATTGTGCTTACATCAAAAAGAAAACAAAAGGATAAGGGAAGGCTGAAGTATTTGGACCCTGAATGTTCTGCCACGTGAATAAATGTATTTAGTTGATTCACCAGAATTAAAATGCCTCTGAGCAATACGGCTTAATGTTCATATCCTAATCCTATCTGTTCATTTTACCGATCTCGTGAGGTGGGTAGAGCAGTTATTGTTATTCTCATTTTGCAGATGAGGAGATGGAGGCAGGCATCTAGCTGTTAAGCAACTTGCCCAACTGTTAACTGAGCCACCCTAGGCCAGGCCCTCTGTTGGGGGGTGGGGGAGTGATCCAGAGGCAGGCAGGGCAGACGGGTCCCTGTGCTGGGGAGCTGATTGTTTCAGGGCCCCACGCTAAGGGGACAAATGGCAAAGGAAATGATAGCCTCTGACTCCTACTCCTGTGGAAGACCCACACCAACCGTGGGAATATACTAAGTTACACGATTATTCAGCTCCTTGAGTCCAGCTGCGCCACTTGCTTCATTTTTTTCTCCCATTTCAAATCGTGTGTCAGTTTCCATTTCTTCACCTAGCCATTGAAAGCAGGCACATAATCAGTCCTTCCCGAGGGTGGAGTACTGAGTTTGCTGGGCTTGCTTTTGTTGACTGTCTGCACTTGGCTTTGGGCAGACATGTGCAAAGTGCTCTGAGGTGCGAGAGAACTAAATGACTCATGCCCTGCCCCCGATGAGGCAAGGCCTACCTGGAAGCATCCAGAGAACAAGGCAGTGTGAGAAGTGTGTGTGGGTGCACAGCGGGCCTGGGCACACATGGGCCTCTCAGAGCTTTAGCACAAAGCAGGTGTGGGGAGGTGCTAGTTCGGCAGTGTCGGCAATACCCTAACTGGGAAAGCAAAACCCACACCAGAGGTCAGCAAAGCTGGAGTGAGCAAGTGGCCCAAGAAGTGTTGCTCCCCCTGGAAGCTGAGTATCTTTGGTGAAATCATAGATTCCTACAATGTGGGTGGTGGATGTGGGGGTGGCATTTCAAGACCATTTGTCCGGCGTCCTGCAGGGGAGAGAAAGAGCCTTAGCCGAAGTTAATTGGCTGAACTTGGAGTTGCAAAGCCATTCTGTGATGGAAATGCATTTCGAGCCATGTCAGGCTCCCCTTGGAGGAGCTAGTAAAGGAAGTGGCTTCCAGAACTCTCCCTGGGTGAGGCCTGGTGAGGGGGAGCGTCACTGTGACCTCTCACACACCGAGCTGGAGCCTGTCTGTCCCCGGACTCACACAAGAAAGAGGCAAGGGGCCCTGAGTGGCTGCCGAGTAGTTAAAGAATGTGGCATGGCCTTTACTGGCTTGAGAATATGACGTCTTTTGTTTAGAGCACTGAGCTGATTTGCACTGTTTCTGCTAAGACCTTACTCATAAAACTGTCCTAACCCCCTTTACCCGCAGGGCCTGCATTTCGATTTTCGTCATTGTTACTTTATTATCTTCTCAGTCGTGACTCACGCAGCAAGTATGGCAGGCCCTCTTGGCCGTGGTTATTTCAGGCGCATGTCCAGGCAAAGCAAAGATCCTAGACTGACTTGCCTGACAGACTGTTAATACAAAATATTCCTACGGGTGAAAATATAATAGTTCCCCCTTATCTGCAGTTTTGCTTTCCACAGTTTCGGGCACCCGTGGTCAACCGTGGTCTGAAAATACTGAACGAAAAATTCCAGAAATAAACAATTCATACCTTTTGAATGGTGCATCCATCGGAGTAGCATGATGAAATCTCGCACAGTCCCGCCTCATTCTGCCTGGGACGTGAATCATCCTTTTGCCACTGTGTCCCCACTGTGTGTGTCCCCACTGTGTCCCCCGTCAGTCACAAAGTAGCTGTCTTGGTTGTCAGGTCAGCTACCAGAGAGAGAGACCACATCCCATAAACTTTTATTACAGTACACTCTTATAATTGCTCTATTTTATTACTAGCTTATCAAAGGTGTGTAGGTATATCATCTTCGGTTTTGGGTATCTGCTGGAGGTCTTGGAATGTGTGCCTCACAGATAAGGAGGGATGACTGTATTCGTACACCAGTAAATATATTTTCTACTTGTGAATATAAATATGTCATTGGAAAGCGTTTTGCAAAATGTAAAGATCTAGTTACTTCTTATTTGCCTTTAAATTAACCCCCTGGGCTGAGAGAGCAGCATCCCCACAGAACAGGGGGCTTCAATCCAAGAAAACCACCCCACTTTTTAGGCCTTATCCCTGGGTTTCAGGGTTAGAGGAAGCCACACTCTGCCCTGCTCTGTGGCTGATCCTCAGCCCCCTGCCCTTGCAGCCCCCTCGCATCCCCTCCTTTTTTTTTTTTTTAATTTCTAGATGTGTTTCCTTTTCAATTGCTTAAGTTATAAAAATAGAACAAAATCACTTGGAACACTACATGGGAAAGACTAAAAGAAAACCATAAGCCCACCCAAATGGAATATTTACTTCCTTTGGCCTTTGTAACATTTTCATCTTTTCAAACCCACTTCATGCTTATGCTTGGATTTAAATCAATCTCTCTGCAAATGGATGAATTAGCGTAATTAATAGTATTAGGGCAATTATCTTGAATTTCACACTTTTCAACTGAGGTAATATTTCCCACTGGTTTTAAGTTCTGGCTTCAGTCTCCGTATTCTCTGAGCTCACTCTCCCCACACCATACTCTCATCCCTCTTGGGCAGATGTGTCCCAAATGAGAACGGACTCCATTGAGCCGGGTTGGGGGCCAAGGATTATTAATTACCCACTTCAATCTACTTGCTGGACCTCCTGATTTCCATGGACTTTGCACATGTCAAGTTCTTAAGTTCCTCAAAATGCTGGTTCGCCTTTTGGTTGACCCCAGAGAATGGTTAAGAAAGTCAGAAAGAACCCCACCAATGGATTACCAGGACTAGTGGAAATCCTGTCTCCCTTATACTCTGTGACACCACGGAGTTCCACATCGCAGATGACAGGCCCCCCCAACTTGCTGCATTGACCCGAGCGGCCGTGTCTCCCAGGAACCCACAGGCACACGGGGGACTGGATGGCTTGCCCGTCTCCACACCGGGAGTCTTCCTGTTCAGTTCAGCTCAAGCGTTACACCCCGCCGTGGCAGACCCTGGAGAAAGGCCACATCTAATGAGCTCATGAGTATTTCCACTAGCAGGTGGCTGACCAATGACCTCAGAGAAAATCTTTCTTAATTCCCCCAGTTTAATTTGAATTTCTACGAGGTCGATTATTTTGGACAAATATTATTGTAAATGCATGGAGCAGATGTCAAATGATCCTGTAGTGTTGTGCCTGCCTCCAGTGCCCCAAATGACGCTCGTTTTTTGTAAGTCTTGGTTTGCCACCTGGCATTGAAAGCTGAGCCGTGAGCCCTGAAGCACTCACAGCAAAGTGACTTGGAACAAGCAGACTGCTCCAGTTGGGGTGGGGGTGGGGTGAAGAAGGAAGGGCCAGTGTAACTTGGAGTATTATCTGGAGACAGGTGGAATACTCCTGATTCAGCAGAAACATGTTCATTGAACCAAGCAGAATTTTAGGAGAGACTTAGGATCAATTTAAAAAATCACCCTGAAAATTTTAGACCTGCCCCCCGCAACGTATATGCTGCCCACTCCACAATGCCTGGCTATTCCAAAGTATCTGTTACCCTCAATTTTTCTGAACTTTCAAGAGAATGGAGGTGTGGTTCAGGGGACAGTCACCTCAAAGATGTGAAGATACTCAGATCCCACGGGAACAATGGTCTCAAGCCACCACGAGCACACCTGCCCCCTTCACAATTTGGCTAAGGACACCCTCAACCAGAATCGAAGGTTTCCCTCTTTTCCTAAACGCACTAGCTTCTTCTAATTTAGACATGAGAAGTTTGCATTTGAGGAATGTGTCCTTCCTGGTGGGAAAACATTAGCAGACGTTATTGCTCCTCATGGATGTTGAAGAATGTTTAGCCCCTAGGGTTGTCTTAGTTGAGGTTTCCGTGGCCCGGGGCCCAGAGTAAAACTACTGATCTAGAAGGTTTCCTGTAGCTCAGGACAGCCTTCTGTAGCCAGGATGGGCACGGACAGTTGAGAAGTCATCAGTTGGCGTGATGCTCAGATTTCGCTGTCACCAACTAACGGACTCGGGGGCTCTCTTCCTCTTCCACTCGGCAGATCCTGAGTCACCTGGTGATGGAGGAGCTGCTGCCAACCCTTCAGACAGACCTTCTGCCTAAAATGAAGGGGAAGAAAAACGACAGGAAGAGGGCCTGGCTTGGCGTAAGTGGTGGCTTCACCCCCACATCGGTGCTACTCAAAATAAGCATCCTTTTCCTTCTCTTTTTAGGGTAACCTTTCTTTTTAAAAAACAAATCCCTTCCCGGGTACAGACAGACTACCTTGAGTTTGCTCAGTCTTAACCTAAATAAGGACTCATCCGAACAGACTCTAACTTTGAAAAAAAAATTAGAATGTGCGTGCCGTTTTATTTAAGTTAGGATTATCTGGGATTAATCCTCCTCCCTGCACGGGACCCTGTCAGGCTCTTACACGTGACGGAGCCCCGATTTACGTGTGGGTCCCTGTTGCAGCTCCTGGAGGAGGCCTACAACCTGGTCCAGCACCAAGTTGCAGAAGGACTAAGTGCCTTGAAGGAGGAATGCAGAGTGCTGACGAAGGGCCTGGAAGGAACCATCCGTTCCGACATGGATCAGATTGTGAACTCGAAGAACTTTTTGACTGGGAAGATCAAAGGTCAGTGGTGATAACGCGTGTACTACGAACAAAACACGCTGTTCACTGAGGGCTGCGTCACATAGTTAGAATTCGTGGTTTCAGAGGAGAACTGAGCGGAGGGAATTGGGAAGAAGTGGTAACAGTGGTAATAGGGGCTTGCTTGGAGCTGCTGAGGGCCTGGCCCTCCCATGGAAGCGCCAGTGAAACCAGGTGGAGGAAACTTTGCGTCTTGCCTTGGGTGGTGCCTCTGTATTCTGAGGCCACCCGCACCTCCCCTGTTGGAGCACTTCTTCCCCTGAATAGTTGTGGCTTATGACCCAGGTTCATGATCATTCTGAAATTTCAATTAGATGCTTTTCAAATAGGTCTTCTCTCCAAGTTAACTGAGAAAATAGTTCATTATTCTCCTGGCAAAACATGTTGTATTGGGGTAGCAAGCAAGCCATTTTTAGAACTCATAGATTGTTTCTTATTTGAATCATGCAACTGAAGGGCTTTTTTCCTAATAATTCTATGGCTTGTTTAATAGTTCATATCCCAAATATTTATGAGTTAAACATACTATTAATAGTATTGATCATCTTCAATTGTCAGAATACAAGGCAGTATGATCTTCTATAACTGTGAAATAGATCTGCAAATGGAGATAAGAACGTGACCATTCCTCTCCCTGTAGGCAAGTTATTTACCAACAAAAACTTAAGAAGTGCACTTGAAGGGTAGCTCTGATTCTGCGCATTAGGATGTGACCTGGGTCGGGCCGTTGAACATCTCCAGGCCTCTATTTTTCCATCTGTACAATGGAGGACTGGACAGCCGGACCAGTGTGTATCCCCTTTTCAGTTCGGTGCTGCTATGACGAGCCCATGTGACTTTCCTAGCTCCTCAAAGCCCGCCTTCCAGCCCAGCCTCAGGCTTCCTTCCCTGGATCGCTGCTTCCAAACCTGGCCGTTTGTGACAGTCGCCCTAGCACTGAACAACAACGACAACAAAAATAATAACCACCCAGATTTCCCTGTCCTCGCGACTTCCTGAAGCAGAATCTTTGCTATGCTCTTCCTCTTCCGGTCAAAGGGCGGCTTTGCCTCTGGGAAGTGGGATCTGGTTACATTTGTTTCCATCCCTCTTTCCGATTTGGGGGACTCTTTCTGTTTTTTGTCACTGCACATGCTGTCCTTGACTACCAGAACCAAAAACAGTGTTTTTTAAAAATTGGGCATGGGCATGGGAGGCGGGGTGACAAACTGAAAGGAATTTGTTTCCATTTGCCCAAGAAAAGACTGTACTTGAGTTTTAACAAAGTCTCTTGAGGAAGGGAGAAGGGAATTGAATTATATTGATTGATTCTTAGAGAAATGAATTAAAATGTAGTAAATTGTTGTACACAGATGATTAATCATTATTTTAGGCACCTGAAACTAATATAATGCTATTGTCAATTGTATCTCAATTTAGAAAAACTTAATGAATTGCATTTCTAGGAGACGAACTGTGCATATACAGTGACAATGACAGATGGGTGACGGGCATTTTCTCTTTTGCATGAGGCATGGCATGTTTACAGGGCCAAGCAGGAAAATGCCTTTCGCCCCAGCAGAGGAAAGCTGGGGGAGTGGAGGGATTCTGTTTGTTTCCATTTTCAAGGCACCTAATGGTTTTCTTTTCTGGAGGATGCCAGTGTGGAACTCACTGTGCTGGTCGGCAGTGCCGTCTGAGCTTGCTGTTCTGTGGCTCTGTGGGGCAACTAGCCAGCTCTGGCCCGGCCCCAGCGCCCTTGAATCTGATTTTACCCTAGGTCACGGTTTTCTGGCTCTTTCCTACCACAGCAATGGTGGCCCAGCCAGCAGAGAAACACTGTGCAGAGAACGTGCAGCCGTTCCTGGCGTCCATCCTGGAAGAGCTCATGGGACCCGTGAGCTCAGGATTCAGTGAAGTACGCTCACTCTTCGAAAAAGAAGTGGATGAGCTAAGCCAGAACTTTCAGACCAGCAAAGACGGTGCCCAGCTAAAGGAGGTAGGATGTGAAGCCAAGGAGCACAGTGTGAATGGTCTGCCCGGGGCCTGCCTTTTCTGTGGGCTGTGTCTGCATTCATCGCTTCTTTCCTCCCTTCCCTCCTCCTACTGCCCCTCCCTTCCTCCCTTTCATGCATCTACCTTCCACCCATTCATCCAGTCTGCCTTCCATGCATCCCACAACCCGCTCATCCATCCATCTGCCCCCTTCACTTATTAATGGTCTTCAGTGCAAAAATAATCACCTGCATATATATATGCAAATGAGTCACCCATACCCACCTGATCCTAGTCCACCTCCAACTCCTAGGCCACCTCCCCTCCCAACTCCCTGAATTAATATAAGCAGCTTAGAATGTGTTTGCACAGACTTTTTCCTTGTTCATACAAATATATAAGCATATAGCCTCATTTATATAAATTTTGTTTGTTGGTTGGTTTGTTTCTGAAAACACAGATTCATGATACAAACCAATGTTTCTCCAAGGGTGGTCCCTAGACCAGCAGCGGCACCATCACCTGGCTGTTAATAATGCAAATCCTTAGCCCCACCCCCAAAGGTCTACTGAATCAGAAGCTCTGGAGGTGGGCCCAGCCGTGCGTGCTACCCAGACTTCCAGAGGATCCGATGCACCCTGAAGTGTGAGAAGCCCTGGCAGACACAACTTGCCAACTTGGTTTTGCACTTGAACATGATGGGCATTCCTACCAGTCAGTGGATAAGACCAGCTACGTCTGTTCCTTTTCCTTTCTTACCTCTCTATGCATAGACCCACATGGCATTGTCATCAACGAGATCATTTGTATGCATTTTGAGATTTCTTATCGCAGCCTTCTTTTTAAATGTGACTTTACTCTCGCTCCTCCCCACACACCACCCACCTCCCCTCGAGTAATTAGTGTCCACACCTCAGCAAGCACCACCCTGAAACTCCGCGGTGTCCCCCTGCCCTGGCCTCCATTTCCAGCCTTTCTTCCTGTCCGTCTCCACCTGCTCTCCTGTTAATTACAGCTCTCCAACATTCCATTTTAAAAGTATTTTAAAATAAGCGTGGGAAATAAAACACACTGTTGGCTACAGCACTCAGTGTCTGAGTGTGTTGGTGATCCCCGGGGTCACTGGGACATGAGGTGTGTCGCCGGCCCCTTGCTGGAAGCCTCTGTGGTCAAGTCTGCACTTGTGCAAAGTAGAGAAGGAGGGACCCCGGGTTTTGAAACTGGGTACCTCTCCCTGACCAGGCCCCTCCTGCCTCCCGTGTCCCGTCCACTAGCACCATAGACAGCCTGCAGCAGAGGCAAGTCCTGTGCGCCCTGACAGAGCCTCAGGAAACTCTGGGGACTCTGGCCTCACATCCAGGAGGCCGGGGGTCACTCTGCCCTTGCTGGGATTATCTGGGAGGGATAGCACTCCTTTATAAAGGCCATGGGGGCTCATGGGCCCAGTAACATTCCATGTGCCAAAGGACCTACCTGCCTAGCTCTTGAGTTCTGGAAGTGGGAGCTGGGAGGCAGTCCATCAAGAGCTTATGAAGATCAGAACCCTGGATGCATCCCCAGGTCCTCCCATCATCCTGTTGGCTCTTCTCCAGCCTCTGTCTGAGCAACGGGGCTGACCTGGGGACTCACTGCAGGGAGGGAAACAACTGAAGAAGTCACAGATGCAGTGATTGGGAAGTGATTCACACTCATAACACCCACTGGATTGTTGAGAATTTACATAGTATGTAGTGTGTATGTAACATTGCTCCTGAATCTGAAGGTGTTTCACTTTTCCCCTTCACCCAAATGCAGCATCTGGACCGGCTTATGAATCTCCCACTGGATTCCGTGAAGATGGAACCTTGTTACATTCAAGTCGACCTGCTTCAGGAGCGCTTGCAGGACCTCAAGAGCCGCTTCAGGTTCCCCCACGTCGACCTGGTGGTGCAGCAGACACAGAACTACATGCAGGAGGTGGGTGCTGCAGGGGCATCCCAGGGCTGAGGACCCTGCCGGGGAGGGGGAAGCAGGCGCTGGGGGATGGGACTGGAGGGCTGGGCCACTCCGGTGTGCAGCCACCACCTCTGTCGTCCTATCTGTCCTTCCAGTAGGCTTCGTCTTCCCTCCATACTGATGAATGTCCTCCAGCAGGAACATCTCCAGGAAGTAAAATGACATTAATTAATAATTGCTTCATTGAACCTCAGGGGCGCATTAGAATTGTCTGGGGAGCTTTTAAGAAATACTAGGCCCCACCTCCAATGATTCTGATTATACATATATATTTTTTGAAATGATTTCTTAATTATTGAAATCATATATCTATAGTTCAATAATTTTTAAAACATTAATAATTTAAAATGATGTTTTAAATGAAGTAATAATTTTAAAATATTATATTTTAATAATTAAAATTTTTTTCTACTCGTTCCCATTGCTTCTAATATGTGTCCAGGACTGAGATCCACTGGCTACAATGAATTCCCTAGCCTAGTTTAGCAGGAATCAGGCCCTCCATCACAGCTTTGTGTTTGGATTTCTTGTGTTTACCTGACAGGTTCCTTTCCCCCATGAGGAACAGGAGTGAGCAACCCGGACTTTTCCGTAGTCTGGTGGTTGATACATGAAGAGAGTGTGCTCACTGGGGTGTGAGAGCACAGTGGTATCTCACAGATTCTCCAGGGAAGCCCGTTGTGGGGCTGGACGCTGTGTCCGTTCCCGCTTTGGGGAGCTGAGAGGGAGGCGGGTCCTTAGATAAATTCACTCCCACGTAGGGTTAAGTGACCCATCTTACTGTCTAACCTCTGAGCTGTGGAGGACCGAAGAGGGCCGAGGAACCACACTGGGCAATCATTTCACAGAGTCCCTGTGATAACACCAGACACTGGTGAGGCTTATACAGGCACAAGGGCAGAGAGTGAGAAATCGGAGCTCCTTCCCGCTGCCCAAGCCCTGAGCCTGTTGCCACTGTTGCACCGAGCCCCGACGCTGCCCCTTTCCATCCTGGCAGAGTTGTGAGCAGAGGTGGGTGGGCGGTGGACAGAGAGATGTGCTGGGTGGTTTACCTCCACCTGAAAGTGCATGTGCAGAATTAAAGCAGCCAGAAACAACTGGAGATGACTCCTACCTCATCCTGTTAAGCCCGGGATGCAGGTACCAGAGGGTGGTGGAAGGGGACGACCACAGGAGACGATGGTATTTTCAATCCCGTGGTCTCGGGTTTTCCAGTCCAGAGAGATGAGAAGAGAGGATGCATAGGATGCGCACAGGCATACTCACATACATGTGCATGCACACATACATGTGCATGTGTGTGTGCTTCTGGTCTCTCACTGACCCCACGGTGGCCACGTGCCCATTTATGTCACAGTTCAGGTAGTAGGACGAGGACCTGCAGCTCTGGGTCACTCTCAGAGCAGTGCCTGAGGGGACTCCTCTCGGATGCTCAGCCCCGCCCTCTGTGCTGCCGTCCCAGTTGGACCAGGGCAGTGCCCCCTCCCTGACTGGGCTGTTTCTGTGTTGCTTTGGCCTGCAGCTCATGGGGAATGCGGTGTTCACCTTTGCACAGCTGCTGGCCCCGCATCTCGGGGCGGAGGCCTCGAAAACAGCAGTCGCCATGGAGAAGGTTAAGCTCCGAGTCTTAAAGGTAAAACCATTTTTTCATTTGTGGGAAGCATGAAACAAGAATGTCACCCCTGGGGGAGGCAGGAGAGGTAAGGGGGGACAAATGGTGACGGAAGGAGACTTGCCTTGGGGTGGTAAACACACCATACGATATACAGGTGGTGTGTTATAGAATTGTACGCCGGAAACCTGCAGAATTTTATTAACCAATATCACCCTAATAAATTCAGTAACAAAGAAACAAAGTAAAAGGATGTGACCGCTGTTTCTTTTAAAGTGGAAAATACCAGGTTCTTTCACTTGCCCCCTTTTCTTTCTCATCTTTCTCATCTGTGCTCCCTGGTTCCAATGACCAGCAGGTGAGTTTCCCCAGAACGACTCTTATGCCTCTTCTGCCATCTAGTGGCTATTTTAGGGACCACAGGTCCCCGGCATCATCACCCATCAGCTGAAGTGACACGTCCCCGTTTAATTTCAAAGCACTTGCACTTGACATGTATTGGCTGTCCCCTACAAGCAAAGCATTGTGATAGGTATTGCATGGAATATAAAAACAGACAAGGCACAGCCTATTTCTTCAAATAGTTTACATTTAAATTAGCCAACATATGTTAAAAAAATCAACACCTCATGGCAAAGGAAATATACTCCAAGTAAAAGATAAATGCCAAACGTTTTTAAAGAGAAAGATGAGATACCTGCCACATGAAATTGTTTTATTTGTAATAGGCTTCCTGTTTAAGTATATATAAAAGTGGTTTCGATAATAAGAGCTTGCACCGACATGCTATATTTTTAAAGCTTTTTAAAAGCGTATCCTGTTTCATTTGATCCTCACTGGAACTTGCAAGATAATTAGAATATGTCCCCATTTGAGATATGAAGAAACTGACTCTCTGAGAGCTGATGTGACTTATGTAAGGTCAATGGGCTAGTCCAGGTGAACTAGAGCTTGAACTATACCTAAACCTAATGCACTAATTTTTTACTTCTTCCTTCCCCTAAACCAGTGATTTTCAAAAAGTGTGGCACAGAATTTTTAAAACATGCATTACCTGACCTCTTTTCCCTTAGACTGGAAATAAAAAATGACAGCAGCCAACACAACAATTGCTGTCTAGTGTGAATGAATCAAAATCATACCTATTTGGGGGGGACAGATGGGCAAAAAATGTAATATTATTTTGGTGTGCTGCAGAATTTTAGTCAGTAATTTATGTGCCACGAGGTGAAAAATATTGAAAATCGTCACCCCAAACAGTGTTTGGAGCAGAAGATAAAGTTCCACAGAGCCTAGAAGGGGTCCCTGGATTTCAGACCTGATCTTGAGGTCTCACAGGCAGTAGGCAATCAAATTATTGAAAATAAAAGCAGCCCTAGCTGGTGTGGCTCAATGGATTGAGCACCAACCTGTGAACCAAAGGGTCACCAGTTCGATTCCCAGTCAGGGCACACAGCTGGGTTGCAGGCCAGGTCCCCAGGGGGACGGTGGGGGTGGCAAGTGAGAGGCAACCAATCAATGTATTTCTCACTCACTGATATTCCTCTTTTTCTCCCTCTCTTTCCTTCTCTCTTAAAAAAAAATCTATAAATAAAATCTTTTAAAAAAAGAAATTAAAAGCAATACTTACCATGGTAACACAACTAATAAATTGAAACTTGAAATCGAGAAAGAAAAGATATCAATGTCAATACCACCCCCAGTGTCAGGACACTTTCTACCTCTCAGGACAGTCTGTTTCTTCTCTGGATACATGTCCGTGCAAGCACATGCTTCCTGGTGTTAAAGCCGAGGTTCTCAGCAGTCGTCGGTCTACTTCTACCCTCCTTGTTAATGTCCTTCTTCCACGTGGCAGCCTTCTGTTGTTGGAACAGAGCTATAATGTAGCCCCAAATTATTACCTCTGGTATGAACGGTTTCATCTCTTTGACCATTCTTCACGGGGCCTGACCAGACGGTGCTTCAGTGTGTCTGTGATCCCCTTAAAGTGACACCGAAGAGCACACACTGGCCTCTCGGTTTGGACGATCCATGTGGTACAAAATGAATCCTCATCTTCCTTGGTCTAGATGCTAAACCCCTTTGATTAACCTGCCACAGTGTCAGCGTAGCTATGAGCCAGGCCTCTTCCCTCGCAGAAGTCATGGCAGCCCACAAAGCCTGCTTTTAGGGTGTAAATGAAAGAAGCAGATGACCGTGTCTCCCAGGGCCCTCCCAGGACGCCCCCAGGACAGGGGGAACAAAGTACAAATTCACCCCCCAGGTCTATGCCCAGCTTCTTTGTAATGCAGAAATCGCTGTGTTGATCTTGCCTCGGTTTCCGTATCTGTAAGAGGGGAGGGTAAGATGGGTGCTTAGCAGTCATAACCTCCGCCTAGAGCGTGAGAGAATCGCATAGAAAGACCTCCGAGACCTCAGAAGCACCCTGGGGTGCCCGGAAATTAGAGGGGCAAAGGTGATGAAGTGGGTGGCTGAGATTTTTGTTGATGTGAAAGTTAACAGATTGCAGTGTTGCTGTTGAGCATATGTTTCTATCTCTATTGACAGCAATACGATTACGACAGCAGCACCATGCGGAAGAGGATATTTCAGGAGGCACTGGTTCAAATCACACTTCCCACCGTGCAGAAGGCCCTGGCATCCACGTGCAAACCAGTAAGGGCTGGGTCACTCCAGAGAGCCTGCTTTTATCGCCTGTGGAGTCCAAGCACTTTTGGGGGGACAGGGGGGACCAGGATGTGCTTGCAAATAGGAGAATCGGTTGGCAAACTTTTTCTGCAAATGGTCCAATAGTAAATATTGGAGGCTTCATGGGCCATGCTATTTCTGATGCAACTACCCAGTCCTGTTGTTGCAGCCCCAAAGCAGCCATAGACTGTACACAGACAAGTGGGCAAATCCGAGTTTCAGCATAGCTTTATTTACAAAACCAAGCAGCTGGTGAGCTTGGCCGACCCCTGGACCAGACGGAAATCTCAAAGGGTGACGATCTGAGTTTGAGCCAAGCTATGGGTTGCCGTAGAAGAGCACCTGAGAATGCCAGATGTTCCTCATTAGAGTATGACTCATAATTCCTGCACGGCCTCTGCAACTTGACCTCCACGTCCAGGCAAAGATCTGAAGTAACATGATTGATTACAGGAGGAGATTTTTTCTGTTAAATCCAGTAACGTCTGGTTGGTGAAATCAGTGAAACAAATCACTTAAAGCTGTTACATACCCCAGGCGACCAGTGACAGCCCTGATTATGAAGTGTGACTTAGTCTGCAGAGCAGAGTAATGGGTGAGCTGACTCTGGGGGCTGGGCCAAGACCTGGGTTCGAGTCCTGGCTCCAAGTCCTGGCTCCTCCAGGTATCAGCTCTTGGGCCTTGGGCAAATCACTTTTCCTGTCTTCTGGTCTGGATTTCACTTTCCAGGAAATGGAGATAGTAACGCCTGTCAGTATCCTTGTTAAGATGGAGACGACTGGAATGAGGCCATTAACATGTGACGAGCGCTTACCATGTGCCAGGCACTGTGTTGAGCGCTGTGCATGGATTAGCTCAATGATTCTCAGGAAACCCTGTGAGGAGGTACTATTTATATCCTCACTGGAGCACATTGTAGCAATGAGGAACCCTGAGGGCTTAAGTCGTGGGCCCAGGATTCCAGAGCTGGCCACCGGCCGAGCCTGCACCCAGCTCACGCGCACTGGTAACAACCTGTGATGCACGCAGTGAGTGGGAAACACTGCTTTTACTATTTCCACATTTCAGAAAGGATCCATGAGCCTGGACATGTGCAGGGCTCTTGGAGCAAATGGTAAGGAGCGTTTAGAATTTAAAAAGGGCTTTTTGTCAGCGTAGACAGTCTCCGAGCATTGGACCATTAAAATCCTTTAATGAGTCATTTTACTGGGGCAGTGCCTTTGGTCATTTTTACACCCTGTCAGTGCCGTTTTTTTTCAGTGTCATCAGCATATCTCGTCTTTGGCATTTACTTCTGGGGGTGTATTTCCTGCATAGGAAGAGAGTGGATGATGCCAGAGGAGCAATCTGTCTACACGAACGGCCCTTGGCCTATGTGGTTGGAAAAGTTCAGCTTCCCGGAGGATGACTCAGTCCACCTCCGGATGGGTCGGCACACCGACTCTCTGCTTAGCGTGTTTTCCCTTTCTGATCCCAAAGGCAGCCCGGGGGCATCAGGACCTCCTCCTCCCCCAGAAAAGGGGAGGGAAAGGGAAGCCTTCCCTCCTCCTGGCCCCCTCTTTCCAAACACCAGCAGAGCTGCACCCAATTTGTAAAGGGCTCTCGTGACTTTTAATCAAGAGAGACTGGTGTCTGAAGAACCTGTGACCCAGAGTTTTCCGTAATGAAGGGTATGGTATCGGTGCCCAAAAATTTTTAAACATCTGGATTTACAGACTAGATAAATTAAGGGAGTTCCAGCTTCAGAGAAGAATTCTTTATTTTATTAAAGTGTGGTTTTTCTTGGCCCTTTAAGTTGCAGCTTCCTAGACCTGTGGTACTGAACTCAAGACGCACGTAAAAACTGCATGGGAAGCTTTTTAAAAGATCTGATTCCTCAAGCACCTCCCTCGGGGATTCAATTTAATTGACCCAGGGAATTCAACATAGGAGTGTTGCAGTTCATCTAGTTCATCTAGAAAGTCTGTTTTGTGAAGCCAGCCATGTGACAACTGTATCAGTGTCCCTAGAAAGTATTTCTTTCCGCAGAATTGTTCAGCTGGTTGAAATTTTGAAGGCCTCCTGTTTATTCAGCAAACATGTATCAATCATGTCTCAGATTTGGTCCCAGCCCTGGGTCCAGCCCACAGCCCTGCTGTCTGTTCTGAGGTTCATTCACAGCCTAGAGGCAGGAGACAGGCACACAGGACTCCATGTGATGAGCTCAGCAGGAGCCTTATGGGGACAGTTCCTCATGCTGGAGTTCCGAGGAGGTTGCCTAGCTTTGCACGTGGGGTCGGGGAAGAGGGGTCGGGGAAGAGGGCCACCCAGAATCCTGCTTTTGCCCAGTCCTGAGAGTGAATAACTGTCAGGGGAATGTGGAATGGGAGACCAGGTGGGAACATGGAAGGATGCTGCAGCCTGTGCCCCTCACTGCACAGAGGGGGAGAGGGACACAGAGTGGTCTCCCCTCTAAGGTGCGTGTATATAAAGGGACCCCATGAGAGCCCTCTATGAACTGGTCCTGGGCTACGGCAGAGTCCCCAGCCCTGGCAGGGGAGCTGTCTGAAGTGGTGGCCTCTGGCCACCTGTTGTCAACACTGTCGCTCCAGGCCAAAGACATCAAATCCCACTGCTAAGTCCCTGGCTGTCTACAAGGCGTGTGCCAGGGGCCGTTAGCAGCACCACTGGGTGCAAGGGCTACTGAGTTAAACACGGGGATGGGGTTGGGTGCTTTCCAGTTCCTGCCCCGTCCTCATGCTGATAACAGGCAAGCCAGTTGGAAACCCTCGGGAAGCAGGCAGGGTTAAAGGATTTTGCATCCTGCCCAGGCTTGTCTTAGAGGAATAAGTGAGCATCAGGGCCAGTCGGAGGGAAAGAGGAGAACATTCCTGAATTCCCAAAGAGTCCTTGACTAGAAATTCTTACACCCGAAAAGGTGCCACTAATAAAGTCAAACACACATCTACTCCAGGACCCAGCAGTCTCATTTCCAGGTACCTACTCAGGACGAGTCAGTCCTTAACTCTACAGAAATCATGCACAAGAATGTTCATAGCATCTCTGTTCCTCACAGTCAAAAAGTGGGAGAACAGTCTCAGTATCCATCACCAGGAGTATGGATAAACAATTTTAGTTTATCCATACGATGAATGTCTTATCCATAAAAAAGAACAAGCTACTGATACATGTGGCAACATGGCTGACTTTCAAAAATAAACACAAAAGAATAGCCAATTCCACTTCCGTGAAGTTCAAGAACAAGAGAAACTAGGCCACTGTGATAGATGTCGAATCAGTGCTTATCTCCAGGGGGACGTGGACAGGAAAGGGGCATGGGAGTGATGTCCTCCGTCTTGATTTGGGTTGGGGTTTCATGAGGTTATTCATGTATGTAAAATCATTGAGCTGTACTTTTCACATTTGCATTTTATTGCATGTAACATATACCTTGGTAAGTGCTGTTGGCACTTAAAAAAATGAAGAAGGAAGTACTTTGGTTACAGTGGTGTAGAAGGAGGGCCCCAGACTCACTGACACCCCTTGAGGTGATCAAATCTCCCGTCTACCCCCTTAAGTGCTTGCGGTGTGCACCCAGTGTGAGGAGTGGCGTCCTGGGGCTCAGGGGCAGGACTCATCCTTCCAGTATCCCCCCCCTCCCCACGCACTGGCATCTCACGCCTGGTCCTCTCTGTCTCTCGCTCTCCAGGAACTTCAGAAATACGAGCAGTTCATCTTTGCAGATCACACCAACATGATCCACGTGGAAAACGTGTATGAGGAGATTTTACACCAGATCCTCCTTGATGAAACTCTGAAAGGTGAGGGGAGGTTTACTGGTGCTGGGGGGGGAGCTCTGGATAGAGGGGAGCGCCCCAGAAATGGGACTCAGTGCGGCCAGCTAGGTTTCCTCTATGGAAATGAAAGCGGCAGAGCCAACGTTGCTGGGGAGACGGAGGTGGGAGAGAAGGAAGAGGGGAGGAGGGAAGGGCACTAACCTTGACTGCGCACACACTATACTGGGATCCTTAGATAGTCTCTGTCTCCCAATACAAATAAGGACGCCGTGAGATGGAGTGTTAAGCTTCATTTTTCAGATGAGAAAACTGAGGTTTGGAGAGATTAAACCCAGAGTGCCTCATGACCAGCTGTCTTCCTCCAGCTGTTCCAGACAGAACAAAGGACAAAGGGCTCCTCTTAGTCACAAGCCCACAGCTCCACCCGCAGTGGGAGGAGGTGGCCTCCGAGCAGCTGCTCTCACAGAAGAGACCCCGGCAGTGACCCATGCGCTGGGAGGCTGGCTGGGACTTGGACATCCCGCGGGGAAGCAGGCCTCGATCAGGACAGGGGTGTGGACAGGGAAAGCTTGGGTAGAGATGGGGAGGAGGGCCACCCATAAAACTGTAGGCCTGACACATAGCTGGTCTCCACGGGGAAGGTGTTGAGCATCCCAAAACTCTGCCACAAAGGAAACTGGCCAAGCACAAGCGCCAGGTCCCAGCAGCTCATCACTGGGGGTCTGATGACATAAGGGATGGAAAGGTGTCTGCAGTGTCTGCGCAGAGGACGGGCTCGGTCAAGGCCACTGCCAGGCCACCATGGCACCTGGGGAGGATTAGAAAAAAGCTCCCTTCACCTGAAACCTATCTATATAACTTTATTAACCAATGTCACCCCAATAAGCTCAATTAAAAAAAATTAGAAGTTACAAAATAGTTACCAGGATGTAGTAGAGCATAGGAAACACAGTCAAATTATATTGTAATAACTATGTATGGGGCCAGGTGGGTGCTAGAAATATTGGGGGAAAACACTTTGTAAAATATGTGTTTGTCTAACCACTGTGCTGTACACCTGAAACTAATACAAAATAACACTGAATAATACTGAACATAAACTGTAATTGAGAGACACATGAATCGGTTGTCTCCCATATGTGCCCTGACCGGGGATCGAACCCACAACCTTTTCTGGTGTACAGGACGATGCTCCAATCAACTGAGCCCCCCGGCCAGGGCTGCATGTAAACTATAATTTAAAAATAACATTTTAATTAAAAAAAAGAATTTGTCACATCTAGAGAGGGAAATGCTAGCAACAGCAATAAAAGAACTCCTTATTTTAAAAAAAGAAAAGAAAAAGGCTCCCTTCCTCCAGACCCGTGACTGCTCTCTGTCCAAAAATGGCCATGATATGCCGATCGTGTGAGAGCAGGACACGCTTCTGCAGCTGCTGGAGATGACCGTGCCGGAACCTGCGCTGTCTCTGATGACAAGGGCACCCCCCCGGGATGCGACACTCTTCTGCTCTGTACAACCTGCACGGCTATAAGCAGGGGCTCATTGTCAGAAGTGCCAGCTGTCATTACTAGTGTGGTTGTTCCTCCTCTCCAGGCCTCTAAGACTGAGCAGGACGGACAGAGGTCTTCATTTGGGTGTGTCCGGTATTTCTGCTGTAGCATCTTTGCTGCAGGCATTTTTGCCCCAAATATTTTTGACCCAGAACTAATTGGCCAAAAGGCAATTTTTCCGTGAGAAAGATAAAATTATGTCAAATAAAAGAGGGACATGAAAACTGAATAACAAAATGTAAAAAGACTTGATTGCCAAATACGAATATTTACATACATTTAATACGTGTGTCAGTTCACGGCAATACTGCGCAAGTAACCAATTTTACCTTGTGGAGGGCACCTAAGGCCTTGCCTTTGTTCTATGGGACAGGTGGGTTCAGCTCTGCACCCTCAGCGGCCCTTGGGTGCCTCTCTTCCTCTTCCCAAAGTAGCGTTTCAAAATAAGAAACCGACTAACTCTTGGGGCAAAAATCATCACCATCTGGGAAAAAAATGCTAACTATTTTAAGATCACCACTATTTATTTCCTCCGCTACTTTGTCAATGGAGAAATGATACCAAACCTGACCAAAAATAATAAATAAATAAATAACCCTAAAACCAAAAATAAACCAACACAAAAAACAATCAACAAGTTATTTTATTATCTTTTATGGTGATTGATTCATCAATAAAGAAATGAAACCAAAAAAACAAAAAACAAAAAAAACCAAAAACAAAACGCACAGTCAACCAGTTATTTATTCTTTTTTTTGTAGCAAAATAGCCTTATGGCCAGTTAGTTGTGCAGCAGAGACATTTGCGGCCAAGTTGCTTGCGCAGAGGCCTCTACAGCAAAGACGCAGTAGGACAGCGCAGCTCAGCGGGGCTCCTCTCTCCGGGTGCTCAGGGCTGAGAACCTGTCACACACGCAGGGCTGCACGATGGGGAAAGTGGAGAAAAGCAGGCCAGCTCCTGTCCTTGCGGGGGCTCAGGCACGGTGGCTGTAAACTGACGCCGCACAGATGGGCCGCCAATAAAATGCGGTGGGGGCCGTACGAGGGACCCAGGGCTACCGTCATGGATTGTGAGCTCCTTGACAGCAAAGGCTGTATTTTCTCCCATCTTCGGGTTCCCAGAGCCTGTCCTGTAGTCAGGGCCCAGTCGGTGTTTGTTGTTTGAATAAATGAATGTGTGGAGGAATGAAGGAGGGAACACTAAGGAGGTCCAGAGTTTGGTATGCGTTTGCAGGCTTCCATCTTCATGGCAGGCTACCCAGAAGAGGGTGAGTGTAAGCAGAAACTTGAACTTGAGACATTTGGATAGCCAGAAAAGCTGAGAGGAAAGTTTGGCTTCTGGGTAAAATCAGAAAAGCCCAATCGGCCGGGGCAGAGCGCTAACATCCTGTTTTGTTTTCTGGTGCCCCAGTGATAAAGGAAGCTGCTGTGCTGAAGAAACACAACTTATTTGAAGACAACGTGGCCTTGCCCAGTGAAAGTGTGTCCAGCTTAACGGATCTGAAAACCCCTGCGGGGTCAAACCAGGCCAGTCCTGCCAGGAGAGCCTCAGCCATGCTGCCAGGAGCTGCCGACAGCGAGACTGCCAGCAACGAAGTATTCCAGGAGCCAGGGGAAGTGAAGCAGCCTGGGGTCCCTAGTCCGTTGGCCCAAGAAGAAAGCCTTTGTTTCCCAGGGGGGGATGGGCAGGTGATCACGTCAAGCATGGGTGACCCTGTTGTGAATCCGGTGGCTGCAGAGGATGAGGCAGGAGCCCCAGGCACACACCCACCAGAGCTGGAGTTTGGAGGGACCCCTAAGGATAGAGAACCCACCCAGGAAAAGCCAGAATCCATCTCTGCCTCAGGCTCCTTGAAGGAGCTCCGAGATTTGTTGACAGTGACCATTGAAGTGCCAGTGGACTCTGCCACCCCCAAGATCGAGAAGGATGTACCTCAGGAGACCCTTGTGCCCCAAGAAATTGAAAAAGAAAAGGAAACAACCCCAACCTGCCCAGAGGCCAATCAAACAGCTGCCTCCAGCCAGGACACCTGTGAGGACGGTGGAGCCCAGGAGAGGGAGGCCTGTTCTCCTGCTGCTGCAGAGGCCGAGGCCCAGGCTAGTGGGGCGGAGTTGGAGGGCTGTGCAGAGGCTCAGCCAGCCTGTGGAGGGCTCAGCCAGGGTGCCAGCAGCCCAGGCACCACAGAGGAGCACGCAGAGGCGGGGGAGCCCACTGGGAGGGAGCCCGCAGGCAGGCCTTCCGGTCCTGATGCCCAGGAAGGAGGTATGGCCACGCCACAGGGAGATTGCATTGTAAGTTCTGAGCCCAGCGGCCCTGGGGAAAGCCAGGTCTCTGTGGAAGAGGAAGTGGTGGGAGGGGAGGACAGCAAGGCCCAAGCTGCTGCCAGCGCAGATGCAGAGAAGATCAAGGGTGCCCGTGTTCATGAGTGTCAGTGGGTGGTCGAGAATGCTCCAGACACCGACATCCCAGGTCCACAGACGAAGGACGAGAGGGAGAGTCCCCCAGAGCAGCCCTCAGAGGAGTGAAAGGGACAATTTGGCAAAAGTATATCTTTGAACAAACTAACCCCCATGGGTTAGTTATGGGTACATTTAGGGTTTGCATGCTACCAAACAAAAATTTATAAAGTGCTTCCTTACTTTGCATTGAAATCAGACAGAACACACAGAGGGCATGAGCACGGAGGCAAACCTTTGTGGAACTGAACTGTTCCGCCATGAATTACTGCTTTAGCATTTTAATCAGAATTACAAAGGCAACGCAGTGTTTGGGGTGAGAGGGAGCTGAGGGTGTCCAAGGGCGGGAGTGGGTGTCGCATATGAAGACGGAGAAAGCAGTAGGAGCACAGTTTTCAACACACTCTGCACATTTTCTTTTGATGCACTTTAAGGCTTTTCAATTCTTCCTAAGAATGAAAACACGGGCTGTAAATCCAGCTTCCCGTGTACTCCACCCACGTCACCGTCTCTTACAGACCCAGCCGTGGGTCTGGCTGCCCAAAAGCGAGGGTGGCCATCAGCAGTGCCCTGCTGTGTGCAGCCCCTGCAGAGCCTGAGCGAGGGCAGGGGTTGCTGAGCAGAAACCCAGGCAGGCTCTGGTCTGCAGGGCCTGCAGCCTGGGCCCGTTAACTAATTCTGCTCTCCACATCCTGTCAATTAATCTTGTGGATTCTTCTTCATTAATCACCTTTCGGGGAAATTCAAACGAGGCAAGAAAATCTCCCTTGCACATTGAAGCGTTCCAAATTAGCCTTAGACTGTGCCGAGAAAGAGCTTAGCTGAATTATCGGGCGCGAAGCCTCCCAATTAAACAAATGTTATTGAAACAGCTTACTCTTTGCCACATGCTGTGTTCAGCATAGTACCAAAAAAAGAAAAAAGAAGGGATAAGGTGCTTTTGTTCAGTGGAAATGAAAAGGCCCAAGGGAATTTAAGAAAATGTCAGTTTTCAAATGATAAGCTTTCTGTGCTGCCAGGAAAGCTTTCTGTCTTTCTATTGAAGCAGTCCTGGTTCACTCCCAGAAGGAAATAAAGTGAATAAATGAATAAAATGAATTAGAAGAGAGAAAGAAAAGGGAGAGAGAAGAAGAGAGAGAGAGAAAAGCCAAGATATGTCCATAGCATCAAGCTGCAAAGATGTTACCAAAGGTAGAAGAGATCACTTGTTCAGTCAGTTAGCCGGTTAACTGAGTCTGTTACATCCCAGGCACTGGAGATCTGTGCCTTAAAAGATCTGTTCCTCTCTCCCAGAACCTACACTCTAGTGGAAATAGACACAAATACATCTTCCACATTGATTGTGACCTATGCCTGTTAATGCTATAGGTGGAATGGGCTTCCAGAAGATTAAATGAAGAAGTATTCTATTGTCCTTCAGAAAATATCAGTTTATTGCCTGGCTGGCGTGGCTCAGTGGATTGAGTGGCTGCCTGCAAACCAAAAGGTCACAGGTTTGATTCCTGGTCAGGGCACACGCCTGGGTTGCGGGCCAGGTCCCCAGTTGGGGGTGCGCACGAGGCAACGGATTGATCTCACGCACATTGATGTTTCTCTCCCTTCCCTTCTCTCTAAAAACAAATAAAATCTAGAAAAGAAAGATAGAAAATATCAGCTTATTTCCTAAAAGCTTCAGAACCAGCACTACATCTCCATCTTTCCACAAATTTTAATATTAGATCCCAATACATTGCCCTAAGAGCTCAGTTTGATCATCATCAACAAGGAAGTTTATATCAATTCTTTAGAGGATTTATCCCACCCTGTAACCATTTAAGCAGGAATTCAAAATCGATTTCTAGGTCTTAAAGGATGAAAGATGATCAGTATCAGTACAATTTCCTGTTTCAACTTTCCTTACTGTGCTTCGATTCTCACACCTATGAAGGGTCTCCTTACAGGTGAAGAAGGTAGAGGCCACTCCTCCCTGGTCCCTGTGATTCCAATACCCGCTCACATGCTTGCACTTAGCATGAAATACTGAAGTTCTCCTTACTTCCTGTCTCTTCCAAGGGCTCTTCTCAAGGGCAGAAACGAGGGCTTAGCCATTATGTGTGCTTCCTGTGAGAAACACACAGCTTTGAATCACGGCTCTCTGACTCCTCAGGTCACATCAACGTCCCCAGTGCCTAGCAAGGAACTGGCCTGTGCCAGGCCGCTCAGGAAATGTGGGAACCCAACACCCACCACTCTGCTGTGCCGCGGCTCTTTGGGGCTTGCTGTCAGCCAGGGAGATGCTTTCCAATTGGGCTTCCTGCCCTTGTGGAGTCTTCCCCTAAATCAAGTCCAGATGGCCACGTGGTCAGATGCTGTGCCCAGCAAGGCAAGGAGCCAAAGGAACGGTGCCCAGCCCTGCCCAGGGTTGTCCTTCCCTCCAGGAGAATTGTGGAGAGGGAGGAGGTCACAGTCCAGGCTGCCACCACCCTGGAGTTTCCCAGCTGTCTTCCTTTCCTCACTCACATCAGGGCTTCTTAAGCTCTCGGAAAGCAGAGTGATTCTTTCCAACCCTGAAAGAGAGTGCATTTCACTGCATCGGGCGGATGAACATCAGTGCCCTGCCTTGGCCCGTCCTGTAGGCCCGAGGGGACTGGGCACGAAGTAAGAGGTTGCACTTGAGAACGCAAAGCACTTTTCTGTTTCACAGAAGACAAATTCACTAGACTACGCAGGATGATTGTCCCATTTGCAGACGGAACAGGAAACTAAAGTGCATTAAAAATATCCCTTATTCATTTTAAACTGTTGAATGGAATAACTTCACACTAGCGTGAGTTTGTTGCTTTTCACACGGACTTCTCTGTGCTGCTCCAATGGTTTCCAGGTCGGAGCAAGGTCACTGTGATTCCAGTGAGCAGCACGAGCAGCCTGTGCAGGCCGCACCGGGCTCTCTCCTGCAGGCAGGTTATTAGAAAGGCATCAGACCTCAAGATATGCTATTGGGCAAAAATGCCACGACTTAAAATGAGTTATGTTGCTGTTGACCTTCCACAAATAAATAATATTTCTTTCCTTAAATAAACAAACAAACAAATTTCTTTCCTTAGAGAAATTAACTGGTCATCATCTCCCTTGCAGCTTGGGCTAGTACCTTGCATTAGAGAGAGTAAATTCTCTTTTCAAAAAAAAAAAAAAAAGTATTTTAGAGACCACAAGGATGAAATTCCAGTTTGTCCAAAAGCTTTCTAAAGAGGCTGGGTGTGAAAACCTGCAGGCTGGTAGGCCTGATCTTCTACATTCTATTAAGAAGATCCTCAAGTCTGGTGTTGAAACCTCCAGGCTGGAGCCAGTGATTTCAAAGGGCTTCCCAATTCTCCCAGACAGGCGACTTTATTTCTTTATAATAAGCGCTAAGTGATATATGCTACACAGCAATTTTAACATGGGGAAGGGGAGGGCGCCACGGACTAAAACAGTAACACGGTCCGCTGGGTAAAACGCTGTCCGCGTGCGCCTTCTTTACCGTAAACAAACGGGTTTGGGGATTTGCCCTCTGAGGTCTGCAACGGCAAGAAAAAACAATCTACACTGTGGATTGATGGGGTTTTCCGTCACTATGTAAAGCAAATAAATTTAAAACACTTTGTAACCATGCATTTACTCTGTCAAGTGCCTATACTCCAATAAAATGTTCATCCTTGAAGAGATGTCCAGATGTCCTGTTTCTTTGGAATGGGGCTCGTTTCTTCTTTTAAGCAAAGGTCGTAACTTGAGCTGGGAGGAGCAGCCCTCAGTGATGCAAAGGTGAGTCTCTGTTGCCACGTGATGGAACTTTTAATTTTCTGTCACCAGGAAGAAATCCACAGGGAAGTCCCTTCGTGCCAGATGTAATTATGCTTCGAAACTGCATGTGCCTGTTTTGCTAGGAATTAGATTATGTCTAACTACAGCAATGGGCAATTACTCTTGATGTAATTGAACTGCTGTGCAAACAAATTCATTTTCACTGGGTAACGCTGAGTGACACATTCATTCTTTCTCTAATTGTAAATAAGACAATACTTACTTGCCGATGTCGACAGTTGCTCATTCATCCATGAGTTCGCTTCATCCCAAAAATAATGACGGCGGATCAATTACATGCTGGCACTCTAGTGGGTGCTGGAGAAACAGGTGCACAGGGTGGACATGAGCCCTACGTCAGCAAACTCAAATTCACAGGCCGACATGGCCAGGGGGAGCCCAAGAAGGGCATCTGCCTCCTTGCCTGGCATAAACCTTGTCTATAATCTCAGCTTTAGTTCTATGGCACCGACAGCTTCAGTCTAGAGAGGAAGGGACATTGGAGAAATCAAGTCAGGGGTAATGGGACAGCGGGTGTGGCAGAAACCTCACCACCCCTCTCTTCCTGCCATACCAAGTACCCAGTATGCGAGAACCCTTCCCAGAGCGGCTTCTCCGCAACTGCTATTGAGGGCCAATGATCAGACTGGAATCGGAGGTGAATGGGTTGATTTGAAACTGCTTCTGCATAGTTTTTCTTAGATTATAGGTTTATTTGGTGTGGCTAGGATGGGGCTGACGGGGGTCATGAGAGGAGTCAACTACACTGGTATGCCACTTCTATAGTTGCGGTATCAATAATTGTCAAAAACTGGAAAACAACACGTGTGTCCTTTAGCTGGTGAATGCATGAACTGTGGTGAAGCCATACAATAGACTACTACTCAACAATAAAAAGAAGTGCTCCGCGGACATACCCCGCAACATGGATGAGTCTCGGCATAATTAATGTGGAAAAAGCCAGACGAAAAGGGAGGCGTACTATACACTTCCTTTTATACGACCTGATGGGAAGGGAAAAACTACAGAGCTAAAAATAGATCATTGGTTGCCTGCAGTTGGGGGTAATGGGAGGAATTGATTGTGAAGTGGCAGGTAAGGGAATTTGGGGGATGAACTGTTCTCTATCTTTTTAAAAAGATTTTATTTGTGTACTTTTAGAGAGAGGGGAAGGGAAGGAGAAAGAGAGGGAGAGAAACAGCAATGTGTGGTTGCCTCTTGCATGCCCCTGTGTGGAGACCTGGCCCACAACCCAGGCATGTGCCCTGACTGGGAATCGAACTGGTGACCCTGTGGTTCGAAGGCTGGCACTCAATCCACTGAGCCACACCAGCCAGGACTGTTCTATATCTTGATTACAGCAGTTGCTCCAGGACCATACATGCATTTGTTAATACTCATGTAACTGTATACGGAAAGGGTGCATGTTAGTCCTATGTAAACTATACCTCATTAAAGATGACTAAAAATATATTTTCTTAAATGGCCCAAGTTTTCAACAATGAGGAAATTATTAACTATATTGTGAAACTTTATACAGTAAAGGATTACACAGTTGTTTTGGATGTTGTTATACTTTTTCTCTGCCTAGCAGGTTATGAATATCCTCTGTGTACGGGTGAAATTTCTGTTTCTAATTAGAAGGGGCCAACGTGTTTTTCCACTTTCCCCTGTAGCAGAGCATGGGTACATGACGTATGCTCCACCGGTCAGTCTCACTCTTACAACATTTCCACTCAATAGAGTGGTAAGAGAAGGAGGTATCTCTGAAAAAGCCGTTCTGCTGCAGTGGGGGACTGTGGCAGAGAGACCCCAGCTCTCAGGGGGCCGTGACAGAGGGTCTAGTAGCGAGTGTCCCACCTCCAAAGTCAACGGTACAGTTAAATTCCTTAAGCATTCTGGTGCTATGATTTGGGATGTATATTCCTCAAGCCTGGTTCTCGTGCCCTCCAAGATTTTAACATATTTACATTCATTTAAATTTTAAGCGGATTAATTGGATGAGCAAGAGTGTTGTTTGCAACCAAGAACCTGAACTGATAGAATAGGACAGGGTCATTAAAAATTATGTGTGTGACCAGATCCTCAGCAACGTGAGCGAAGACTGCGTCTTCGATACAGTGGCGTAGGCCATCGCCAAACAACGTGACTTGGGCCCGGCGATGACGTCAGCACATGGTGGAGATGAACACCATCGTCTCCAGCAAGCAGCTCTACAGCAAGGTACAGCCCTCATCACTCATCTAACAAAGTGGAAGCAGAGTCTTCACTTTAAATGCAGGAAGAAGAGAGAGGAGAACCAACTGTGTTCTCCACCTGCAGGCCCCCCGACTCGTCAATACCCTGAGCTCTCTTATTTTCACTGCATCGGGGTGTACCAGCCAACCGGGAAAAGGATTGTTTACAAACAGTCTGCAGTACTGTGGGAAAGGCTTAGTTACAGTTTTGAGTTTTTTAAAAAAATCCCAACAAGATCACTATACATGCATAGGCCAAAAAAAAAAAAAAAAAAAAGCCTCAAAGAAAATTTAATGAAATGGAAAATGTGGCTTGAGCTGCTGAGATTTTAAATGGTTATTATTGTCTTTTGAATCCTCTCCCTGCCCCTTGCATTCCATAATGAAGATGTATTACAGTCAAAATCAGAAAAACTTGAATGTTCAAAAATATTTTAAATTTGAACCTAAATTTGGCCTAAGCTCTGTTTTCCTAGGATCCCGTAAGTCAAGGGATTCTTTGGGTGCATTTCCTCCTATCTTTAGGCCTGTTAACAACAGTGTGTGATCAGGAGTGATATATAAAGCAAAAGGGGAGGAAAAACACCACGCTAGACACAGTTGCCACGGTAAAATTGGTTCCCTAAAATAACCCTTTGACTGAGCTGCTTCTTTGAAGTTCTGATCTTGGCTCAACTCTTCTTTGCCAGAATTCCTAGGTGATGCCCTCTTGTCTGCCAGACCATCCTGCCGGCATTGCCTTCCCACCACGGGGAACCAGGCACCGGGCACAGCAAGTTCTAACAGACGGCCCAGTGGGGAGTTAGGAACTCCTAGGTTCAACTTTCAGTCGAGTGTTACTGATGAACCCCCCAGAGGTCTAACATGAAAGACAACTTGATTTATTTAAGGCCATTACCTCCTGCTTGATATGCTTTCAGAAATTACAAATACGAGAGATCACACTTATTAAAGCGCAACGAGGTGCACTGTAAAAATGCAACAGATGTTTATTTGCAGTCTGAAAAGCCTGAGGTTTAAGTTTTTCTTCTGAACAGCCTTTGCTGTATAAACCTTTCTTTCTTTCTTTTTTTGATCCTTTGAAAAACAGTGATTCCTAGATCAAAACCACAAGGGGAAACTTTCTCTAGGTTGGTAAAAAACACCTGAAGATAAAATTGCTAGACTCTGTTAATGGATGAGATTAAACACATGGACACAAAGCATTTTAAACAAATCTCCATGAACAAGACAATCCCATAATTACTCTATAAAATTTAATGAAACCATAAAAATTGGAGAGATACTTTGTGGGGGGCTCTGCCTGCAGGGTCCCCCCCATCCCCCGTCCACCACGGATGAGAATAAGTCTACCAAGACATGATCTGCTTGGGGAGGAAAGGTGGCTGATCTCTCACAGGAGAAGGGCCAGGAGCCTGTTCCTCAGTGGGCTTTTATTGGGTTCAGTTTAAACAGGATTACAGGTAAAGCTCATCAATCATTGTCAGGCAGTAAGGATCAAACAATAGACAACAGACAAAGAACTATGAGGGCTTATTCTGAGTCAGGGTCAGTTAGCTAAAGGGCTATAAAACTTTGGGAAACAAACTCATTTCAGGCTTGGTCCCTTATCAGAAAACTGAGGGCATTCTTAGCAGGTTTCACAGGATTTTGTGCATTCTTTCTTAGGCTTCATCGCCCCAGGGAACCTGCCCTTTCCAGCACAGGACTGCACCACCCTCTGTCATTGTTTCAGGCTTAAATCAGGTGGGGGAAGTAGGCAGCCAAGAGATTAGGAGACTTCTCACAGACAGAATGAGGACTCAGGCTATGTCAAAGCCAAGGGGCAAGGGTCCATCACCCCCTTTTTCTGTAGCCCCTCAAGTCCTTCCTTGAGGGCCTCTTCATAACTGTGCCTGTCTTAGGTTGTCCCTCCCTTGAGGAATCTTACCCATCGTTGACTAACTGGTCAAGCTCAGGGCCAAACAGGGTAAAGTAAAGGGGGCAGAGGTGGTGTCCCTGCCAGGGAGATAAGCTTTGTCTCCTTAGTGGCTTAGGGTCCCAAGGTCTCTCACTCAGCCTTAGCCATGAGGGGTTACAGCTTCTGAAACCAGGCGGGGCGGTTTCCAACAATACTCCTTTAAATGAAATATATTTTTTTCATTTTTAGTTATATAACTGTCATCATGAAAGCAAAACTCCGTTCCACTTAGTTAAAACTGATGACCCTTTATAAATCACACACAGCTGCCATCATCAAGAATTATTTTAAAAAATACTAGTTTGGAATTAGCAGTGCTATACGAAAGCCCTTGACAATGGGATTATGTATTAAAAATGTGTGCTGAAGACTTCTTGCTAACTAAACCAGTGCTCGGACGTAAGTGATGAAGTTAACTGTGAGGTACATAAAAGTTGCTTTCTTCTCCTCTATTGTTTTCCTGGACCTTTACCTCCCATCCCTAGGCCTTTAGCTAGGATTTCTGTTCTCTGTCATATTTTAGCTGCACCAATAAGATGTAAGCTAGCACCAAGTGCCACTCTCAGCCCATGCTGTTGTGGATGCCAGTAACAAAACCCTACTCAAACTGGCTTAGGCAAAAAGAGCAGTAAGTATCTCATGGAAACTAAAGAACCTGAAACTCATCAGGAGGTAATTTCCCCATCTTTCTCTATGCCTCAGGCGACCTAGTCTCCCATTTTTGCTTCTCTGTGCACATCTGTTCCATTATCGTCTCTGCAGTGTAGCTTTCTCTACTCGCCTGTACTAACTTACAGCCCCTGACTTTATTTACTCCCATATCCAGGAACCGGCAAAGACTATAATTTCTGAAACTTGATTCCAAATTCCTGGGAGAGAGACCCTGTAAGACTCAATTTGGATCAGACATGTGTCTACTCCTGGTCCAAATCAGCAGTAGCCTGGGGGTGCGGTGACATTAACAAAGTGAAGAGAAACACGCGAAATTGATTCATAATATATTTTATTTAACCCAACACATCTAAAATAGGAACATGTAAACAATGTAATCAATGTTAAAATCATCAGATAGTCTGCATTACTTTTTCATAACAGATCCTCGAAATCCAGTAGACATTGATGAAATAACCACATTTCACGTGCTCAAGAGCCAAATGTGGCGGGTGGCTACCCCATTCACCAGCACAGTTCTAGGATATGCCGTTAGCGAAATCATGAATCAGATTTCTGGAAGTGAAAATCGAAGAAAACTTCATAAATGCACAAAAACGGTGGCTACACTCCAGGGTCCCCGGCGTCCTGAAGGAATGGAGGTGCTAAGAGCGCACTTCCGTTTAACTAGGGCAGGTTCGGACTTCCTTGGGTGCCTCCCTCCGAACGTCCCCGCTTTCTCACCAAAACCTAACACCCAGTAAGTTAAATAACCTGGCAAACCATTAAGATTTCTTATCAACTTCTAACAGACTCCACCCGTCCAAGTGGACCAGTGAATAACAACCCTCTAGTGCTTTTAGGTTAATCCTATTATACTTAATTCTTTTATTCCAAGAGCAACTGCAATCACTGATAGTACAGCTTTTACTGTTTACTAGCTGCAGTCTTTTATCACCCAGAGACTGAAGTACCCTCAAGGGAAGCTGCCTGGAAGTATTTCCAGTAACACATTATCTCTCTGCATCTTATACAGAGGAGAAAGGAAAAGGCACGTCCTCCAGATAAGCAATTGTAAAATCTACCCAAGTCTCAGACAAAAGAATGATTTTTTTAACACCTCTCCAAGGAGATCCTATTATTTGTTGATAGTACTTAAGGATTTGAGAGATAAACTGTACATAATCAAAATTAAAAGTAAAATGGCACAGGTTTTTCAGTTAGCCCACTTTTGGAATCCATGAACATCATCGAAAAGTCATATTTGCATCTTCACTGTGAGTATAACCATGACTGTGAAAATACCAAAGCAAGGCTTTGGCATCGAATTCCAAGGGTCTCCTAATATTTGGTATCCTCTTCTCCTTCCCAATTATAGAATTGACGTTTAAGCTGGACATATACCTTCCCAGTTAGAAGCTAAAAATGTCAGTCGATTAACTCCTTTCTAAAGAGCCATGAGCATCAGTGAGGTGTGGACCTTCCTGGTCACGTCCTTTATAAAGGAAACTGCTTGCCCTCCCCTTTCTCTTTCCCACCCAGGCTGGCTGAAAGGTTTATGTGATGCTAGTGAACCAGCTTCTACCATAGAGATGCCTACCAGGGGACAGGATAGCACCCTGAGGTCCTGGATGACTTTGCAGGGTAGAATTACCCCCTAGCCCTGAACCACCCCCTGTTTCTGATATTATCTGGGACATAAATAACTTTCTTGTATAAATCATTGGATGTGGGATCTCTTTCTTGTAGCACCTTGGCTTATATTGTAACAGGGTGCAGCCGGGGGGTGGTGCAAATAGGGATTTGTAATGGGGTCCAGAACTCAGGGTGTTTAGGAAATATTAGAGAAAATTTATGTAGAATGTCCTCACCCCCACCAGTCTGAGCTGGGTGATGGGGCGAGTGGAGCAGGGTCATCATCCTACGGCAACAGCTATGCAGCTAACCTCTGGCATGGTCATGTAACATATCTATAACCTTTAACTGGTTTCATAGATATGTTAAATAGCTGTGGCCATTCTTTGAGCCAGGGGGATGGGACTGACTTCAACCCAGGATGTAACTGGGAAGTAAATCCCCCTGGTTACAGAGCCTGCATGAGAGCTTGGAGATGATTGGCTCCATGCCATGGGGCTATGCCTGCCAGGACTTACTATGGCAGCCCAGTAAAGCTGGAAGAATACAGGAATGCTGGCAGCTGCGGCCAATGGTGGGAGCAGTCGGAAATGGGGCTGCAGAGGAAGATTGGCTCGGGGATTTAAACCCAGGCACAGCAGCCATACTGAGGAGGACCACACAGCTTTGAGGTGCTCCCTTTTGCCATGTGGCTTAGGCAGCAGGAGAGACTTTGCCTGGAAGAAAAGGGGAGAAAGGGCTCTTGCTGGTGAGCCATGAGAAGGTGCCACATGGCTCTGGACTAACTGGAGATCACGGTGGCGACACAGTGAGCGATTGGTGCTGGAACTGAGGGGCTGCCTGAACCACGGACTTCTACTTCTTTTCCTGAGATATGGTACCCCGGACTGGGCAAAGGGGAGAAGGGAGGACTGCGTGTGTTTGTGGGTATTCTAAAGAACTTTAGTATTTTAACGAAGATATTAAGTCATTATTCTAAATCCGTATAACTTTTAAATAAATAATTCCTTTCCTTTTCACCAATCTCTGGCATTGAGAGATGTCTTTCCTCTGGCGGCAGGCAAGGTGAACCTAGTAGGTGGGGGGAAACCCCTGGCGAAAAGGGGGGGGGTCCTTTTGGTAATAGTTATCGTTCACCCCACCCCAGGTCTGTTCCGTAACAATACCACTACTAATAAAAAGGTTTAGCATTATTGTGACTATCATTTGTGCTATATTCACACCTTTTGTCTCTTTTTAAGCATTTTTTATATATGAGACTGTATCTCTTTAAAAGACAGAGGAACTTTTTTTTAACTTAGAAAGAAGGCTTCCATGACTAGTTGCTTGAGGGAATTGTTGCTATTTGTTAAATGATACAATACAGTGTTTACAAAACCTTTGTGAACTTAAAAGGGTTGCAAAGAAAAAGTCATTATTTTAATCTCAAGCTAACAATCCGTAACAGTAGGGGGTTGGTGGTATCTCTGCAAACATTTTAGCCAGCTAACAAGGCCCCCTCCCAGGTACCATTATCCAGTGACAGGCACCAGCTTCCAGAAGAATGTCTTTCAGGCATTGTAATGTACCAGAGACGTCATCTTTCCGATTCCTTCATGGGAGTGGCCGCTCACTTTACCTGTGTGCAAAGGTAGCTCAGCTGACTCCAGAAAGTGGCCTCACAAGTACTGTCAATTTCACGTTGCATTTGTTAATATAAAAGCAAACCTGCTTAATCCTTTCATTGACATATCATTTTATTTGTACTTTGCTCCTCTCAAACTGCTTAATGGATTAATCATCCCGTCAACATTTACTGAGCATTCCCTGCTTACATAACCCACCCTGAGGGAACGTGCCAGTAAGACACATACCTTTCTGTCCTTATCTTATTTGAACTTCCTGCAGCTGGAGACACCACGGGCCACGCCCCTCTTGACATTTTCTCATCCTTTGACTTCTCTGGCTCTTTTCTCTCTGGTTTGAGTCCCAACTTTTTGATCTGCTTTTCTGCGGCCTCAGTTGAACTCATCATGTATCCCTTTCTCCCCAACTACCCTTCATGCTCTGGTTCCCATTTTGACGAGTGGCACCTCCGCCCAATAAGTGGCTTGAGCGATGGAAAAAGATTCAGGGCTGAGAGTAAAATCAGGACCCTGGGGCTGTGGGGCAGTAAGATTCACCCTGGACTCTTACTTTCAACCGTGACACTCCAGCCCATGAGAGTATTGATAGCTGCCATTTACTGAGCCCTTTGAAACTGCTAAATATTTTACACACATCATCATATTATCTCGACAAGACCCCTGTAAGGAAGGTGTTCCAACAGTTAAACCATTTAATGCTCCTAAAAAAACATTGAGTGAGGTACTACAGCTGTCCCTTGGTATCGTTAGGGGATTGCTTCCGGGACCCCTGCAGACACCCAGATCGGCAGATGCTCACACCCCTCACATAAAATGGCATAGTGTTTGCATGCACCCCAAGCACATCCTTCTGTCCACTTTACATCATCTCGAGGTTACTTGTAACACCTAATACAGTGTAAATGCTAGGTAAACAGTTGTACTGGATTGTTTAGGGAATAACGGCAAGAAAAAAAATCTGCGTATGTTCACTACACAGGCAACCATTACAGGCCTAACTATGTACCACACGTCAGCAATAACATGAGTTTTTGAGCGAGTATTTTCCATCTGCGGTCGGTTGAATCCTGGATGCAGGACCCAGAGATACAGAGGGCCCACTGTGTTCTTATTCCTGTTTACAAGTGAAGAAAGTAAGGCACAAAGAAATTCAGTAATTTGCTTAAGGTAACATAGCTAATAAGTACCAGGGCTGGCTGGGAACCCCGGGAACCCTTGTTCTTGGTCACTGTGTCACCTCTGCTACCTGTGCGGAATGCTGTTGAAGGGGGCCGACTTAACACCTGTGTGCCCGGACCAAAATGTCAAGTAAAATCTGTGTGAGAAGAGCAAAATGGGGACTTAGGGGAGGAGCCTGGGGCAAGATGCACCAGCGTGTGAAGAGCCACGTCACTTGCCTTTTTTTTTTTTCCGGATACATAAAGTAAATGGAAAATGGCTACTAACTGAGAGACCCAACCGCAAGAGTGAGCTTAACATTAAACATGACTTAGGAGCAAAATCTCTTGCCTGAGAGAGCCGGTGCCGGTGTTACGGAGAGAAGTGAAACAATAATCTGGAGCTGAAGCGATCTTGAAGACCTCAAACCGTGATCTGGAAACATCATTAGAGGTAGTAAATCACCCAAACCTCCCACTCTCTTTCTTCGCGTTTGGATAAATCAAGCAGCCAGCCAGGCACGGAGTCAGCCCACAACACTCCGAGTACCTTTTTTATGAAGTACTCTTTCCAGCGCCTTACAGTCTCAAGCTGTAAATGTAGAATAAGTACTGCCTTTTTTTTTTTTTTTTAATGTTTGCAAGATTGGGTTCTCAAGAAGAAAAGTGTTCTGTAAATGCCACGCACTATCATATAATAGGAAGAGTGATTTGAAGAATGACAAAATCACCACTCCCAAATTCCACACCGGAGTTTAGGAGTAAAGAGATCTGTCAGCTTAAAGAATTCAAATCATGTAGGGGCAACTGCTGCTCCATCATCAGTGTCACACAGCTGGTCGCAGCCTCCTGGGACTCTATCTGAGCCCCAATATTAAAGTGGAGACTCTCCCTTGTTTGGGAATCCATAGGATTCTAACCGGGACTTCCGCCCCTCCCTAACCCCAGGTCCATCCAGGCAAGTAAACAAAGGGAACACCAAGAGAGCGTGCGTATTTACATAAACCACAAGGCTGTGCAAATATGCTCTTACCTGGTTAAAGGGCATCGGATTAACGGCTCTTATTTCTTGTCATTTTTAATGAGCTTTACCCATCTTGTAAAATCTTGTCCATATTCTTCAAAACTCATATTCTTATCCCTCTTCTCCTTAATGCTTCTCACGAGTGTTTCCCCCTGCATAACATGGCAAGGTCTCTCTTGTGTAACTCCGACGTTCTTTTCATCACTAAGTGTACAGGTACTAAAATAACGTGTGTAGGTTTTAAAATAGTGAATGTAAATTTTTCTCAGTGTCTGCAAACTGCCCATTAGCTGAGAATTTCTATTCTTTCCATTGAGGGGTGAAAATGGGTTCTCTTTTGAGATGTGCCATGCAGATATATATTTTTTTCACTTCCAGGGGCCCCACTTCAGATATGACAAACTGCCGTCACCACCTTCCCTCTTAGGGTTTTGCAGAGATCAGTGAGACATGGACTCAGTCATCGGTGAGAAATTGAACTTCAGTAAGGGAGAAAAAGATGCTCGTCATTTAGCAAGCCAACAAAGAACATACTCTAGGTCCTCACTATACATTTTTTAAAATGCAGTGTTAGTTTGAAAACAAACAGATAGGCCAAGGAAGAAAAAAAGAGGAAATTCTACACAGGGAAAGCCAGTATTAAAGGTCACAGACTACTTTGCTGTTCCCTTTGTTCCTAGTTTTCAAATAGTGGATGATGGGTGTTGACCTTTAGCTCATCCTATTCTCTATGCCTGGACTCAGAACAATCCACAGGTAGTATTTATTTAGTTAACTTCATCATTAGAGCTGCCAAAGAGGATCCCGGGCGGAACCAACATAGGGTGGCAGGTCCATAAGAAGGACTAAATTAAATATTGTACAGCAGTGACCTCATGGATTTTCACAACCTCCACGGTAAGTAGATAAGGAACCTGAAGGAATAAGGAAACAAGTATATTCAACACTTACTGAGAATCTGTAACAGGAGAGGCACAGAGCTGAGTTCTTGTACAGGCATATAAAAAACTAACGTCAATACCCTCCATGCAGTCACATCTAGTGGACGTGGCTGACTGAAAAACAATAATAAAGACACAGAGTACAATGGAAGAAGAGGGGCCAGGATGACTTGTAAGGGTTGGAGGTTTTGGAAGGGTTTTTTGGAGATGAAGTCTGAGACTTAATGGGTGGGGAATGTTCTACAAAGACAGCGGGATAGATGAAGGGATAGTAAGAGCAAAGGCATAGAGAAGATATGAGAATCTGCTAGTTAGAGTATTGGGGTTGAGCGCAGGGCAGGGGTGGAAGGGAGATGATGTGTTCAGAGGGTTTACAGATGTCCTCGACTGCTAGCTCTGGCAGCAACGTACAGAAAGGTAGTTTGGCGGGGAAATAAATGAGGAGGTCATTGCCATGCTCCAGGAAAGAGGTGAAGGAGCTTGGGTCTGAGCAGAAGTAGGAGTGGAAAGAAAGGCAGTGATGGCAGAAGTAGAATCGATTTAATTTGGCAACTGATTGGGCATGACCCACGAAGGAGGAAGATGGGTTGAAGATGATTCTGATGCATTCGTTTGAACCAGTGAACCCATGACACCTGAGCCACCCTTGGGCCAGACAGAAGGGGATTTCTACTAGGGAGCTGGAGATGTGTGTCTAGAGATCAGGACAGATACTGATTTAGAAACCAACTGCAAGGATATGATGGTTGACTCCACAAGAGTGGAAGATCTCCCCAAGGAATAGAGTATAAAGTGAAAAAAAAAAAAGATAAAAAGAAAACCTTAGCATGCAGGGAAGAGAGGCAGGGAAGGAAGAGGAGTCACTGGTGTCACCAGTCCCAGAGGGAAGTGGATGATGCAAGGTGACGGAATACAAGGAAGACAGGTTTCCAGAAAGAGAGCTGAATGCGGCTGAGGGGGTGAGTAAGCGATTTCTTGCGGTCACAGAGCTCACCTCCAAGCTCCCAAACTCTGCACGTACCTATTGAATTATCACACATTAAAAACAATGTGGTTTCTCAAGAGGAGCCTACGCCTCACTTTACGAGTGGTTAACACGAGACTCTGTCATCAAAAATAAATTGCAGGTTCCAATCTCCTGCATTAAACTTTCTCTGCAGCTCACACCACTCTTCTTCCAGTGAGCTTTTTAGATCGCTGTTATTAATCAAGTCTGAGGCCTCACGTGCTCTCTCCTTCACTCTCGTGGTATTACGCTTTGGTTACATGCAAGGCCTTCCAGGCTCATAAGGCTGGAAGGACTCCGATCTAACCTAGCAGCATGACAAGGGCTTGTTCCCTAACTTCCCTAGCCTGAGCTTCCTCGTTTACAAGTTGCAGACGGTCTTACCTATCCCAGTTGGGAAGAGTGCATGAGAGACTTCATGTACAACTCTCAGCATACTGCCGTGGAAGGCTCAATTCTGTATCGCTGTTACAGTTCTGCAATCTCCCTGAGGCCAGAGGATCCCTACAAACAACGCTATTGCCTAAAGAGTGTGGCACCAAGCCAGGGACATGTGAGCCTGCCAGCCGTCAGAGAAACGTCATTCGTGGCAAGACCGATAAAGATCTGACCATCTCCGGGGAGGGAGGGCTGGCCGCAGGGAGCCGGGCAAAGGCGGACCCCAGGAACCGCCCGTGAACCTAGGAGGGCCACGCGAACCAGGGTGCAGAGCGCCCACCCAGGGTGGAAACTCAGCTAGGCGGAGTTGGGGTGCCAGACCTCCAGGGAAGAAGCAGTGCACTCTGGGAGCAGTAGTCTTCAGGTCGCCAAGTTCACGGGTTGGAGGAGGGCCCGAGCGGCAGAGCCCTCCCCAGTCCCACCTCTTGTCCACGTCTCATTTCTCCGGGCCAATGCGGTCTCCTGCCCCTGGAGCCCGCCCCTCCGCTATCCGGCCCCCATTGGTCCTGAGGCCCAGCAGCGGGGCCCTACCCGGAAGTAACGCGGGGGGAGGTGGTTTCCTAGACTACGACACCGGAAAGCTGGGGGAGGTGCTCTGGCTGTAAGGGCGGAGGGTGCTGACAGCACTGGCGCTGGGGACCGGCTCGGTGGCTTCGGGAGACCATCTGGCGACGGCGGCAGCTCGCTTTCCTCCGCATCCCGCCCTCAGCACGGCTCGAAGCCCTCTCGCCACCCGCGTCCGACAATGTGTCCCACCAGCCGGGCGTAGCCGCTGCGCGTGCGCGGAACCGCGGGGCCATGAGCCAAGCCGGTGGCAGCCGGGGCTTTGGGTCCGTGGTCCCCCAGCGAGCACCATGGAGCCTGGTGGCGACGACGGCCGTGCTGTACCTAGTGATGGCCACGTCCGTGTGGACTGCTGGGGCCGCGCCCATGAGTAGGGAGGAAAAACAGAAGCTTGGGTAAGGGTGCTTGGCGGACTGGGTGGGTTTCCTTGTGAGCCTGACCACAGGTGCCTGTCATCTCGAGCCAGGCATTTAGTGGCCTCTCGTCGAGATGGGACATTTGTGGTCTCCAGAGGACCCCAGCGGGGTGGACAGGTTCCGGGGAGGTGGGGGCCGCCGCCCGCGTTGTGACCTCGGGGGACTGTAAGGGTGTCTCCTTGACCGTCGGTGACATGTGTAGGTTCCTTGAGACCAGCTGCGGTGTGTCGACGCGGCTGCCATGTCAGTGTCCCGTGAAGTGGGCTACAGCCTCTGTTGCTGCGCGGGAGAATCCTGCGGTGGTTTGTCCTGCGGGATATGATTAGATTTCTTGCACAAGTGAGCTCCCCGCTGGGAAAATGTTGCTGATCTTACAGTAGTTAAGGAAATAATGTTTGCACCTGTTACGGAGAAAGAGGGAGGTCATTGGCACTTGGGCATGACACGTTTTACCATTTCTTGCACCGCATTTTCATAATAGAACAGTATTCAGTGGTGTTTTTTAAAAGCCCCAATTAACTATACCTATTATTCACTTTACTCCAAGTAGTTTTATCAGTCTTGAAAGTGTCATAAACTTATCAGTTCTAATTACAGCATTTCAGAGTCAATATTCCTAACATACACTAGGTCCCAGAAATGTGTAAGAAAAAGCTAAGAACCCGTAGAAAATGGGCAAAGGGCTTGAAGATTTAACTTATAGAAGAGGAAATGCAAATGATCAATAAGCATGAAAAGTGACCCAACCTCATAAATGTGAAAGAGGCATCTTAAAGCAATGAGACAGCTATTTTTTTAATCATCAGACTGATAAATACAAAACATATGGATAGAGAACTTGGCTAGTTGAGGTGTGAGAAGTAAACCTTGGTGGGAGTGGTTTGCTGTAACTCCTAAAATTTAAATTGTATGTACTCTTTGATTCATTAATCCCACCTCCAGGACTCTATCCTATAGAAATCAAAGTTCTGTTAACATAGAGATAGGTGTACAAGGGTCTGCATTTTGAAAGAACAAAATTGTTCCTTGGAGTATCCATGTTACGGAATGACATTCAGACATTAAGGAGGAAGGTCATTGGAAGGCTATCCAGGATATATTATCCCAAGACCAACAGCTACAAAAAAAGTTGTAGAATAACATGTATCGTACCTTCCCATGTTTTTTTTTCTTTTTTTTTAAAAAAGGAAAGAAATTGTCTAAGCTCAGAAAAATGTAGAAAGACAATTACCTTCAGGGGTTGGGAGGTAAGGTGAAATCATCAGGTTTTATTTTATGCACTTCCTATTGTTCATATTGTTGCAAGAGTCTTGTATTTTTAAGGAAAGTAGCAATAAAAGGCCTTGGTGGAAAAAAAGAAAAAATATCAGCTATTAAAACAAAATCACCACTAAACTCTAATAAGCATCTTTAGTTTTCTCTTTTGAACTGAATGTGTCACTGGTAACTTACTGAAAACTATACGCTGTGCCGGGCGCTTTCCGTGTTATCTCTGTAGTCCTCCCTGTTTCTTAATGAGGTGGATGCGATCCCCATTTTGCAGATTTGGAAATTGAGACTCGGGGTTGACTTGTTCAAAGCCACTGAGCTACTAAGTGGTAGAGCCAGTAATCAAACCGGTAAGAACTGGAGAAAGAAGCTTCAAGCAAGTATCTTGTTTGACCGCCCCTCCCCTGTCTCCCTTTTCTATTAAAATCTTCTACTTGAAGAATATGTCAGTTTTGACCCACATTAATTTTTTACTGGAGAAGTCCAACCAATTCAGATCAATTTTGAGGTCATTTGTGAAAGGAAAGTTACAATAACTTAGGCTTGTTGATTGAGATTTCCTTGTAATATGGTAAGTGTGGAATGAGAGTCTAGAGTTATAACCTACAAATACGCAATTGCTTGACTGCTTTTCCCTCTGGAAATTTTCAGCAAATGAGCCCTTGATTCATGAAGTTTACCTGTGAGATATTTGTAAAGCCCAAAGAATGATTTATGATAGAACAGAATGCCCCACCCCTTTCCTCCTCCCTCGGAGTCAAACTGGCAGTAAAGACTGGAATTGTCCGGAATAGTAAGCTGTTGCACAGTTGCTTGAAGTTTATAGATTTCTGGAATTATTGACCTAGTCACATGTAGCCTTCTCCTTCCTGGAATAACTTGCCTTTTGCTCGTGCGTTTTAAATGTTACAGCAGTTAATATTACCTTTTCATTAAAAAGAAGTATAAAACAATCCAATTTCGGTAGCATATTGGCAGGCAATGTAACTTTAGGCAAAGCTGACTTATAGAAATTACATAGAAATGAAGAAAGAGACATAATTTTTGAACTATGGATCTGATTTCCAATATATTTTAATCCATTCTATTAAACAGATATACAACTTCATAGAAACACTTTTTGTTTAATATAATAGTTACCCTACCATTCTGTATTTAAATAGACTTTGTTACGACTTTTATGTTAAAGTAAGAGGGAAAGTTAACTGGACATTATATATCTTCAATGTGAAGTATGTGGTGTGGAATTTGCTGATCATGTGCTGTACAAATGTAAGGACTGAAAAATAATGTGTCCTTGTATGCATTCATAATATATTCATAATCTTGAAAATAGAATGCTTGCAAAATTGGGTTAACAGGTGAAAGCTTATTTTATCTGTAAGACATATGTCGAGGCACTGCCATTGAGACAGGAATTTCTGCTTCTTGGTAACAATCTTGTATTTTATTTCAGGGGAAGGAAAAAAATTCCTATATTCCACTTATTGATATCATTGCCTGAAAGAGACATTTTAACTTCTTATATATTTTTTGGTTTATTAGCTGATTTGAGAGATATTTATCACTTGCAAGACAATAAATGTCTAGAAGGATTCTATTAGATACTTGGTAATTTTCTTAGATAAGTCGATCCATGTCTTATTACACATATAAACACAAAGAATTATGTTTTAGCAAAGGGATAAGATCTTGTTTTTGGTGAGTGAGTGTCACTGAACAATTAATATGGACAGTTGTCAGGACTTAGTTTATTCAGTTCACAAGTTTGGTTTTTGATTTTGCTGGTCATACGGCTGTAGGATCTGGAAATTAGTCCTTTTCTGTTTGCTAGCTTTATTATTACCAGTGTTTCATCATCCATGATTACAATTTTTCAACTGACAGTTGCAGTATAACAAGAGGCAAAGTAAAAGTACACCCAGTGATTTTCCGTAACACTTCCTCAATTCATGCCATTAGGAACTTGGGAATAATAGTAAGTTAAGAAGATATTATTAAACTATTTCTTCCCTTCCTAATTACTGAGAAACTTTAGCCATAATGTTAACTTTTATAGTCATTCCGATAGCTCTCAAGTCCCCAAACTTGAGAGTGTTTAATTGAAGGCTGATTTCTTGGTTCCAGCCTCGCAGATTTGCCTTAGTAAATCTGGTGTGGGCATCAGAAATCACCCTTTTAAACAGTCAATTTGGGGGTTTTGACAAACGGCCAAAACATGCAAATATCTTTTTGAGGATAAGTTTTCTCATTTTAGAGGTGAATATTTTTTTATTTGGTTTTTGACAGTTTTTTTAAAGGAGGTGAGAGTACACCATAAAATCATCAAATGTATCTTCTGGAAATGTGACAGACATTAACAAACACGTATTACATTAGACATTAGTGATTTTATCCAGTTTAAGAGGAGAGGCAGAGACTTGATAAGAATATCGTTATTTCGTATCAATATATACACGTACCCATGCCTGTCTTTGGTAGAATATATAGTGTAAGCAATAATAATTTCTTTGGGGGGGGCACTCTAGCAATATTCCCCCTTTCAGGACAGATGTGAAATAATTTTGTTAAGAGGTCATTGTTTTTTAGCATCAGATTTCCTTCTTTCTGCGTGGCATGCATCATTCATCAGTTTTCTTTGGAAAAATTATAAGATGAATTTTACATGAGTTGCTAGGAAGGAATACTACAAGTCTGGCCCAGCTCTGCATGGGTCGTGAAAGCTTATTGACTAACACTGGTGTACTTCCTGACTCCGCTTATGTCCCTTTCTAAGTAAATATTTTTTGTCTTGTTTTTTTTCTATTTACTTTTTGGAAGACAATAAATAGAATATGCTTAACTTTTTTCTATTTCTGCTCTTTTAAAATTAGGAATCAAGTCCTGGAGATGTTTGATCATGCTTACGGTAACTATATGGTGAGTAGAAAGCTTGTCTCTATATACCATTCATGTGAACAGATTATTATGTGAGTACAGTCCTGGGAATTTTGAAACCTGAATTAAGAGCACTTTTTTTTTTTTTTTTTTTGGAAAACTTAAGTTATTGAAAATCACTGCAAACACAGGCTAACAGAGCAATTCCTGGGAGAGGTTGTTAGAACCAGTTTATTGAATAGGTAAGAATAAGGCGAATTAGGTTGTGAAACTAAAGTTTCCTTTGATGCTATGAACAGTGTTCGTCCAGTGCTTTCTATAGCTAGACACTGTGGCTGTGAACACGAATAAGATGTCGTCTCTGGCATTAAGAGAGATTACTTTCTTAAGTAAAAAATACGTATTTACAATGATGTTTCATATATCCTATGCAGAAAACCATTACTTAAAAGAGACAGACTGTCTTGCACCCTTGTGGTACTCTCTGTCCAAATTGTGTCCTCACGGTGGCCTTCGATTCGGATGCATTTTGCCTTCTGATCCACGCGGTTTTAGAATGTCTTTGTGCTTACTTGAGATGAAATAGCAGTTTTAGCTTTTCAGGATGAAAAAGGTGTAGAGATCTTTTGCACTTAAACCTGCTGAACTTACACTTAACAATGGCAGATTTTATTTTATTTATTTTTTACCACAATTAATGTCATTCCCTCATAGTGTAGGGGGAGCCTTTTGGGAGGGGGGCTGTGGGGAGGAGGGCCTGTCTCCCACGGTGGGACTGCTGGGGGAATGCCATAGCTGCCCCCGCATCTCTCCCTGCTTCTTGCCCTTCAGTGGAATGATCTCAACCTGCAAAAAAAAATTTTTTTTAATTTTTAAAAAGATAACAAGCAGATTTTAGAGTTCAAAGGAAAATTTCATGTGTAATTTTGGAAAGACTTCAGTCAAGTTATTCTGATAATTACTGCTTTTGACCTTGTTTTTGTTCCTTGAAATGTCAGCGTGTTTTCTTTCATGACGAAGGCCTGTAAAAAATGTAGCTGGGACAGGTTTGACAGACAGCTAACTTTAGTTCGCTTTTAAATATTTTCAGGTGAGTTTGCGAATTCTTTTTTCATTATCTTCATATAGAAACATTATAATATCCAAGTACATACACTTTTTCCATTTTTGTATTTTCGAAAGACATATTTGTTGGTCCTCGTTCCCTTTTATATTATATATTTTTAAGAGTACATACTGATTTCTTAATAAGTGTTTTTAGAATATGATGGTGATGAAGTTTGGGGTATTTTTAACCATATTGAAAGCACGGACTTAAATTTATTTCTTAGGATCTCAGCCATTTCCTTTACATTGTTTTTCAAAATCATTTATCTTACTTAAGAAAAGGGCTTCTGCTGTGAGTGGTACACGTGGGGCAGCTCGTCTGCTCCATGTGCAGAATCGACAGCAGGAGGCTTCGGAAGCATAATGTTGGGTGTCTGGGCAGCTGGGGATTGCTGGTCCTGGTGCCCATGGGGATAAAGAAATCAGTTATCCCTGATTAATTCAGTTTGGGCAAAGCATAATTTAACAAGTCTTGGCTAATGGTTTTGAGGTGGCCAAGTGGGTCCACACTATACCCTCAAATCTTCGCCGTCTCAGAAATACCTGCTTTTGGATCCAAAGTCGAATAAAATGCTGTATAGCTGCATCAGTTCAATACATCCCACTGTGAAGAGGATTTTCTTTTTATAAAGCACAGTATCTTTAATACCTTGTCACTTACTACGTAAACCGCAAAAAGGTTTCAATACACTTTGGAAAAGAATACACTTTGGAAAGGTATCAATACACTTTTCCTCCCCTGGCTGGTGTGGCTCAGAGGATTGAGTGCTGGCCTACGAACCAAAGGGTCACTGGTTCAATTCCCAGTCAGGGTACATGCCTGGGTTGCAGGCCAGGTCCCCACTGAGGGGTGTGTGAGAGGCAACCACACATTGATGTTTCTCTTCCTCTCTTTTCTTCCTCCCTTCCCCTCTCTCTAAAAATGAATAAATAAAATCTTAAAAATATATATATATACTTTTGCTATTACAGAATGCAATTAACAAATGGGTTTGTGACAGAGCAGGCGTTGAGGGCAGCCCCGAGAGGACTTCCTTTTCCAATTCCTACTTATTGGACCCTGGCTGGGTAACTTCCTGGTACAACTATCCACTTACAAGACCTGAAGGAGAGGAATGTCGGCTCCAAAGACGGGGAACTACCGGAGTTAACCCTCCCCTCCATTTTCCTGGTACAGGGACACCCATCTGCAGTTGGTACAGTACTTATTTTGAAGTGTTCACCTGTTCTGCAACATGCGTGGTCCTTACAGTGTACTTGTGTTACGCTCATTTTATGTGAGTTTTGTAACCCAAGATTTAGTCTAGAATTTACACTTCCCCTTTTCAGGTTCTCAACTAACATGAAACAGTTCTAAAATATTAAACACAGAGCAGGTGCCCTGTATTTGTTATTTGAAGTTAGTGGAAATTTTTTTTTAGTCTGTACCCTCAGAAGCACTGCTAGTGTGCTCTAGAGTAAAAATGTGTGGGTTTTGCGGTGAGATGGGTTTGAGTTCAAATCCCATCTCGGTGGTAGCATAGCCTGGACCCAGCACAGGTCATTTAACCCTGAGCAGTGTTATTCTGTGGGATTTGAACTCAAACCCATAAACGGGGATGGTTGCAGAGGGTGTAAGATTATAGAGTGTAAGGGTTTTGGAAATGGGGACCCTTTTATTTAATATTTAATAAGTTCATCTTTTATATGTTCTGTGCCTAGCACCATGCCTGGTATGTAAATACTTATTAAGTTTTTTTTTTTTTTTTGAAAGAACTGAATTGAATTCCTGTGAAGATTGAATCAAATAGTGCTTAATTTTGTGCATTTGATTATTGTGATACGTCTCTGCCTTTTAAATTCAAGGAAATCATTTTATAAACTTCATTAAAAATACAAGTTTATGGTGAATTGGGGGATATATAAGCTTTACATTTAATTTGCTTTTTAATAGTCAGTTGCCCACTGTGCTAAAATGCGAAGCCACCTCATGGTGGGCTTTTAGTAAACGCTGAAAGCTTTTTATTTTTCCCTAGTTTTTTTTTAATGTTACTCTCCAGTCTAGTCTATAACTAGAGTAGATCCTTTTTGCCTTCCTGGTTCCCAGGAAAACAGTGGTATTTTCCAAAGACAGGCAGTGGAATATGACTAAGAGCAAGAACTCTGGACCTGGCCCAGGACACGCAGAAGTGGCTGTGCCTCCTCCCAGCGGGCCGCAGCCTTCCTGAGGCTGTCCCCATCTTTCTGAAACACTCTGCTTCCTCCCACTGTTGGCGTAAGGGTTCACCACGTGAGTGCCTCGCACTAGTGTCCGGCCGAAGGGAGCACAGTGTGAGTGACTGCTGCTCCCTACCGCTGCCGCTTCCGTGGCTGCTACTGTCCCGGTTCATTCTCTGCCTGAGGTCGAAATTGCCTTTTAAAGTTCAGCAACTCATTCCGCATATTGTACGTAGAACTTCCTTAAAACGTACACGTCCTTCCCTGTTCTAGGCATGTACTTTGTGAGGGTCTTTTTTTCCTCCTCCTTTTTGGTTCCCCGGGTTCTGTTAACACTGTTTCCCAGGAACAGTGCTCTGCCAGCCTTGGGTAGGTTGCTACATCTGTGCCATCCCTGGTGTTACAGCCGGGAATTTTCTGATTTTTTCAATGACGGGCACGCATGTTAACATTAGAACAGCAATGTTTGACGAGTCTCTAGCCCCAGTCGGCCTGCAGTTTATTCCCAGTGAATTGCACACATGGCTTTCTCTTTTCCCTAAATAACATGGAATTTGATTGTTTTGGCAATCTTCGTGTGCCCTGACTTAACCCCAGACTACAGGCACTTTAGGTCTTCTGTTCGCCTGTTTTCAGTATTTGTGCTGAGGTCAGTCTGCAGATTAATTTAGACCACGGGAGGACGTGCATCGAGGCGCCCCGCTGCAGAACCGTGTTGGAGCTGAGCTCTGGCTGATCCCTGTCCTCCAGCATTTTCCCTGTCCACTGCAGACGGCGCAGTTAAACTGTGGTGAGCGAAAGCTGGACTTGGAGCTCGGGACACTGCAAATAGACTCCAAAGGAGCAAGCACACTTCCCTTTAACTCGGAGAATCGTACCTACCAACCGCTTCTACAGAAACAGAGGAGTCCTTCCATCATGCAAGCCAAAGGAACTGTTTTAAAGTGTATCTTCTTTATGGATTTATGTGCATTTTCTTAGAATTACTTTTTTCCTCCTAATGTTTATTTTTAAAACATTTTTATTGTGGTACAATGTTCGTAACAAAATTTGCCATTTTAACCATTTTTAAGTGTACAGTTTTGTAGCATTTAGTACATTGGCATTATGCAACCGTCACTGTCTCTGGAATTTTTGTCGTATTCCCCATTTGAAAATCTGTACCTAATGTTTTCTTTTGATAGTTTGCTCATTAAAAGGAGTAATCCTGTAACAAAAGTAGTCTAGAAGTGGTACTGAAGACTCAGAGGAGGGAAGATAAAAATTTGTCATTTTTTCGTGTGTAGACAATTGTGGGGCTACTTTTTGTTAACCATTGTCCCTTGGCCTGTACTTCCAGAACACCAGAGATTCATGCTCTGCCAGAATGACATAAGAAATTCTGGCGCTGGCTGGTGTGGCTCGGGATTCGGGTGCCGGCCTGAGAACCAGGGGGTCGCTGGTTTGATTGCCTGTCGGGGCAAGTGCCTGGGTTGCGGGCAGGCCTCCAGTTGGGGGCTCATGAGAGGCAGCCCATCGATGACGTTTCTCTCAAATATCGATGAGAGAAACTCCCTTTCTTTCTCCCTACCTTCCCCTCTCTCTAAAAATAAATGACTAAAATCTTTAAAAAAAAAAAAAAGAAATTCTGTAGTATCCTCCCATAATGTTTTCCCATCACACGCTGACACTCCATGTAACTCAGTAGAACCAAACCTTTCTGCTTAATTAGGTATATAGCTGACAGAGAAGCATTTCCTGATTTATAGTGCTGACTTTGACCCTTGTATGCAGTTGTTTACCCCCCGCGGGGATGAAATAGAGCGTTTCCCCCAGCACCGCTGCGACCTGCTTTTTTGTCACGGCACTTTCCCTTTTCTAGGATGTCGTGTAACTGCCGCCATAGTGTGTGTGATCTTTTCATGCGGGCTCTTTGGTTTAGCATGATGCTTTTGAGCTTTATCCATGTTGTTGGATACATTGTCACTTCTCTGTTTCCCTCAGGAGTATTTAGTTGATTTGATAGAATACAATCTGCTTATCCATTCAACACGACACATTTTTTGGCTTGTTTCTGCTCTTTGGCTATGATTAAAAAGACTGCTACAAACCTGTGAATGCGAATTTTTGTGTAGACGTACATTTGCATGTATTTCCCACCTAGGAATGGGCTTGCTGGGTCACATGGGAAGGGTGAGTTTAAGCTTATGAGAAACTACCAGACTTCTAAGGCAGCTGCTACAGTTTGCTTTTCCCACCAGCCGTGTGTAAGAGTTTCAGCCGCTCCACATCCTCTCCAACTCTTGGCATTTTCAGTCTTTTAATTTTACTCATTCTAGTGCGCGTATGGGGGTATTTTGTTGTGATTTTAATTTGATTTTTCCTGATGACTGATGATGTTGAAAATCTTTCCATGTGCTTAGTATATCTTTTTTTATTGGAAGTGTGTGTCCAAATGTCTCACCCATTTTAAAATCAGGTCATTTGTCCTGTTTCTACTGAGTCGTAAGAGTTACATATTCTGGATGTCAGTCCTGTATCACAAATACAGGGGTGGGCAAAAGTAGGTTAATACTAATAAATAATAGCCCAATAATTAATAAATAATGATACAAGAATAGACTGTTTTGTATACTCAGCAACTGTAAACCTACTTTTGCTCAACCCTCACCCCTAGTCTGTGCTTTGCCTTCTAATTTTCTTACCAATGTCTTTTGAAGTGCAAATGTTTTCAATTGTGACCAAGTCCCATTTACCCTTTGTTCTTTTATGATTCATGTATTTTATATCCTACCTAAATAATATTTGTCTAGCCCAGAGTCATAAAGATTTTGTTTTCTTTTAGGTGTTTATAACTTCAGCTTGTTTATTTAGATCTCTCACCCATTCTAAGTCATGTTTGTATGTGGTGTGAAGGAAAAGTTGATTTATACATACTTTGTTTCTGTGTGGATGTCCAAGTGTTCCAGCATTGTTTGTTGAGAAGAATGCCCTTTCCACGCTGAATTACTTTGGCACCTGTGTAAAGGCCGTTACCCTTAAATGCATGGGTCCGTTTCTACACTCGTATTTTTTTCTCCATTGATCTAAATGTTTATTTGTTCGCCAATCTAACCATGTCTTAAATGTGCTATTAAGTCCTTCAGCTCTGTTCTTTTTAAAATTGTTTAGAATATTTTAGGTTCTCTGCATTTCCATGTAAATTTTAGAACCATATAGTCGAGTTCTAAAAAAAAAAAAAGAAAAGGTGTTGAGCCATCGATTGGGGTTGTGTGGCCTCTGTAGACCGACTCTGGGAGATCGGCTTAGCCGTTTTGAGTCTTCCAGTCCGGGCGGGGTCTCTGTCCATTTAGTTCATGTCCGCATGTTTTGTAGTGTCCATTATGCAGGTCTTGCACATCTTTTGTGAACTGTATTCAGAGATATTTCATATTTGTGATGCTGTTACAAATTGCAGTTTTTTTCACATTTTAATTTCCACTTGTCCATCCATATTATACAGAAATACAAAAACCTTTTTACCTGTCAGCTCTGTGTCCTGCAACTTTGCTGAACTCACTTATTATTTCTAGTAGTTTTTGGCGGTAGATTCCTCAGGATTTTCCACATGGTCAGTCATGTCCTCTATAAACAAAGAGACTTTTCCTTCTTCTTTTTCAATTGATACACCTTTTATTTCTTCTTCTTCTTGCAGGGGTTAGGACTTTTCGTATTTTGTTGAAAAGATGTGAAATCCTTGCCTTACTCCCAATCCTAGGGAAAAAGCAGGCCTTTACAATGTATTAAGTGTGATGTTAGCTGTTGGTTTTCCTAGATGCCCTATACTGGATTAAGTTCCTTTCTGTTTCTAGTTAGCTGATAATTTGCATCATTACAGGGTATTGAATTTTGTCAAGTGCTTTTTCTGCATCTGTTGATATAACCTTCCTAAAAAAATCTGCTAATAGCAGGACTTCATTTCATTATAACTTTATTATTTATTATCATTTACTTCAGATAACATTTCATGAGGTTCATTTATTTTATCATTGATCAAATTCAAGTAAATGCAATCTTAACCCTGGAAAATAGTTTGCTAAGTGAATATAAATAGTGAACAAAAGGGAATAGAGAAATTTGACCTGGGATGAAAAGATAACTGATAAATTATGCACGTTCACTCGTTAATTAGCATGTGCTATTGGTATGCGATAGATGGTTTATTAAATATCGTTCAGTGTTTATTTCAGGAAGGAATATCTTATCTGCCTCAAGGAGGGAGGTCCTTATTGATCTAGAATAAAACATTTAAAGATGCACATAACTTTATTGGAAATGAAATAGATTTGATATTTTCAATAACTCACTTTTATAAATAATGCTTTTGTTCCGTTGTTTTTAGTAACATAAAGTCTCTCCCCTGTGCATAGTTTTTGGCGTAGGTGTTATGAAAAGTCAGTTTCTGATGCTGCTTTGACTCGAGAGTTTTCAGGAGGAGCTTTATCACTTCAAAGTGCTAGTAAATTTAGACTCTGATGTGGAGAGTCTTCCATGTTTTGTTTTGTGTTTTTTCTCTTGCTTTTAGCCAGGCACACGTTCTGTTTAGTTCATTTTGAGCTCTCATCACCTGAGCTTTGTTCCTGAGTGATAATTATTAAATGTTCTTCATGGCTCTGAGTCAGACAGCAACGTGAAGTACTTACCCCTCGTTCTGGGATTCCATTGCGAAGAGGAACTATTACTGCACCTTGCACAGCCTGGATGTTTGAAGCGTAATGTGGCTGTTTATTTGCCACATTTGCATTATTCAGGATTTATGCAAACCAACTGTAGTTTGCTTTGTGGTTAACCCGAAGAAAAGGCTGTGGTTTTCTCTTTATTCTTAATCTTGAAACAGGAACATGAAGTATTTTTACACCTGGCTCAAAACTCCCTGATTTGATTATTCCGGTTTGCAGTTGCTATTCATGTTTTTCTTACCTGGATGAGCCTGGGGTTGGAGTTCCATATTTAACTTCAGACATGGCCGTCCATCTATGTGTGCGTGTGTTGCAAAACCCCCAGAATAGCGGTATGCAGCTCTCTAAACGGTGGCTTCAGTAACTCTGGATTGTAAAGGAACGTTTAAAAATCAGATTAGCATTTGAATGACATCTTTCAAATACATCAGCAAGTTTAAAAAGTATTACTTTTCTCGAATGACTTCTCAGTGGTTTTCTGGGTGTTAAAGACAGAACTACAGAGCAGTAGAAACAGTGGGTCTTCTGGGAGCCACGGCGCCATTGGAGTTAACACTGAGGAAGTAGCAGCTTGGCGTGTGAAAGACACATGTTGAAGTCGTTATTAAGTCATGCTGAAAATCAGTGTAATAATTCAGAATTTAACAGCTGCATGTGCATTCTAATTATATCAAAACATTTGTGGCCTGGCATCTTTTAATTGGGAAATGAATTATTACAGAGCACTGGACTTTTTAAAATACCTAAAGGGTTACTATCTTTAGTGCTTTTTGTATTCTTTACCCTACTGCAGTTATTGGGATTATTGGGGTGGGGGGGTGTCTTTTCCTTTCTGCTGACTGTCTGTTCAGTGTTCTTGCCCTCAATTCTAGTTTTCTGCTGCTCACGTGCTGTGAGTTTGCAATTACTGGAGTAATGGAGTTTAACAACAGGTGGCAAGATCGAGTTGGACATGAAATCAGGAATATTTTTGCTGAACTTTAAGAATCGTACGAGTACACAGGTGTCGGAGGGACAAGAAAGAGTGTGAATCGATGCCTTCAGTTTGATCGTGGCTACCAAACATTAAATATCCGTATCTGTGACCCATTGGGTCTATTCCTAAGGATTTAACCCATAGCAGTACAAGCACATGTACAGAAGATACAGGCATATAGATGTTCAGTGCAGCGTTGTCGATGTAGTGAAAAATTGAGTTCAGCCTACGTGTTTGTCAGTAGAGGAGTAAATTAACTCTAGCACGTCTGTACTTTGGACTGCTGCGAGGAGAAGGTCCTGCGAAGCGGGGACGCTGCGCAGTCAGGAGGTCAGCCTTGAATTCTGGATCTGTCCTTTGCCCGTTGCGTGACATGGGCTCACTTACCGCCTCTGGGCCTCGGTTTTCTTGTCTGTAGAATAGAGGTCATTGAATCCATTTCAGGGGGTTGTGTGACAATGAAATGAACTGAAGTGTACAGAACGGTGCTGACAACGTGTGCTCCGTAGCCTCAGCCTGTGCAGAAGTTCGGCTCTGCGGTGCGAGTGGTACTGTGGCGCTCGATAATTAGCGCGGGCACTCTGGACGGCGCCGAAAGCGGCCAGGGCCAAGTGGCGAAGCATTTTCTCTTGCGGGGTGGTGTCACGACGAGCAAGCGCCAAGTGCGAAGTAGTTTTTTCTTGTCAAAATGCAACGAGTGCAGGGTTTAACGAGTTCTGAAGCCCACGAGTACCGAGGAATAGTACGTCTATAAAATTCTCGTGTGGAAAAACCATGATTTAGGTAAACAGTTTGTAGAGCGTTGTGTTCATATGACATGCACACCTATTGTAAATAAAATTGTGAAATGATGTATTCTCATGTATTTTGATATGTGCAGATAAACGGGGGGGGGGGGGGGCGCGGTAAACTCCAGTCTTAACAGTCGTTATCTCTGGAGAGTGAGGTTGGGTGGAGGGGAAGCAGATTACCAGATTTTTAATTTAATTTAACTTTTTTATCCTCACCCAAGGACATTTTTTTCATTGCTTTTAGAGAGAGGAAAGGCGGGGAGAGAGAAACATTGATGTGAGAAAGAAGCATAGAGTCCCTTCCTTCTCGTATGTGTCCTGACTGGGGGGTCAAACTCGCAACCTGGGCATGCGCCCTGACTGGGAATTGAACCAGTGACCCTTTGGTCCATGGGACAACGTCCCTACCAAATTTGCCACGCTGGCCAGGGCTGATTATGAGATTTTAAAGAAATGTTTTCTTATATATTTTTTCAAGCATATATTACATTCACAACTAAACATTTTTTGGAAAAAAATGATTCACTAGACGGTGAGGATAGGAGTATTTTTTGACTGACCTTTATTTTACTTTTTTAAAAAAATGACTGTGAAAAGGTTATGTTCTCTAAATGATGTGTGCTTTCTCTTATTTTCCTAGTGACTCACTCAGATTCTCCTTGCAGGAACATGCTTACCCAGCCGATGAACTCATGCCTTTAACCTGCAGAGGTCGTGTCAGAGGCCAGGAGCCAAGTCGGGGTGATGTGGATGATGCCCTGGGCAAGTGAGTGTCAACACAGGGCTGGCGTGGCATTGCAAGGTCCCCAAGCCAAGGGAGGTTCTTAGAGGCAGGTGACAGTGTGTTCCTGGGGATTGCTTGAATTTCAAGGACTGCTTTAATATTCCATTAAGTTTCCTTATTCCCTGTGTTATCTTTTGTAAAAACATCGGTTTGGCTTTTTGATCAGTGGAAAGTTGAGTTGTTGAAGTAAGATGAATGTCACTTTTAACATGTATATAAAGCCTTCGACAAGTTATAAGGTTTGAGGCTTTAATATTTTTATTTGCTTTAAAAAGAGCTAATGAATATTTCTATTCATTTTGAGGGATGTGGAGCTGAAAATAAATGTAATGTTAAGGCTTTTCAGGTTCTTCCAGTGCTTTGCAGGCTCCATTGTGCTTTAGATGCATGGAGTACTAGTGAAGAGGAGGCGCCAGTCAGTAGGGTATAGATACGTCTGCCTGTACACTCATGGATAAACAACTCAGAATTCTGATGTTTTGTATCTCGTTACACTTGTTTCTTAGATTTTCCCTGACACTGATCGATTCTTTGGACACTCTTGTGGTAGGTTTCATTCTTCTTGAATGTACTTATTTTGTAAATTTCATGATATACACACAGTAAGTCTGAAATTGAAGTCTTCAGAATTTCAGAGGTACCGATCTTTGCTTCTAAATAAATCCTTCACACTATTGAATGAATAATGTCACATGAATGCCAAATGAAATTATGTAGAATCATGGAGATATTCAAATTACTTATAGTTATGTCAGCTTATATGATGACACCTTAATCAGGAAGGCTGTTGCTGCGGAATTTATACGGACTTTGAGATTGAGAAGGGAAAGCAGTCAATTTAAAATCGGGTTTCATATTATATTTTACTCGGGGCTTACCCTGAATTTTACTGGAGTATTATTCAGGTACGCTTATGGAATGTTTTCTAAGTAGAATTTTTAGTGAAAGTGTCAAATCAAGTGAAGAAAAGCACTACAAAATATTATCAAATGAAAAGATTAAATAGTCGAGGAAAGGAAAGCTACTTTTAATGGTTTATTTTCTTACTTTTCTTCTAGGTATTAAATAAAACTAAAGAATTTGAAGACGCAGTGAGGAAAGTTTTAAGAGATGTTAACTTGGATAATGATGTAGTGGTATCAGTCTTTGAAACAAACATCAGAGTTCTGGGGTAAGTATGAAGACGCTAAGGCTATGATTTTAGCAACAGAAAAGCTTAGGGCACAGTGTTTATTTCTTGATGCTAATGAATAAAGCAAGACATTTTTCATTTTTAAAAGATGAAAGTTGGGATTTTATGAAACAGAGGCTGTGGGGAGGACCCCGCATTAACTCAGGGTCAGGCAGCAGCAGCTTTGGAAAAAGTTGCAGACTCAGGTCAGAGGTCATCCCTTTGATTTTTGTATATTGTTAAGAAAGGACTGTGGGTTGAACATTTGCATATTAGCTACATTACAGGTTTTTCACTAGCAATATGGCTTGCTAACCTTTGCCAGCACCTCTTCAAGCCAAATGGAGGTAAATTTATAGGATTACCTTTCAGCTACACAGTTTGAAGTACTCTTGGAACATTTAAAAATGTAGAATTACAGGATTTATTAACTCAAATTTCAACATTATTAATTTTTATATTTAATAAGGCTACTCTTGTGTTATTGTAACGCATTTCCTTTTGTCAAAGTGAGTCTATTCAATTAAATTTAAGAAATAATTTTTTAAAATTAAAAAACTTTAAGAAATAGTTATGTAGCTTTTCAGAGTTTGTTACATTTAATGTTAGTAGGGGTTGTTATTTATTTTTTTAATGTTACTCTAAGAATTAAAACTTTCATGATGGTATAATTAAATAAGTGAAATTTAAATTTTGTTGAAATTAATTTTTTCAAATTTGTTAAAATAAGTGACTTTTTGATGTTCTTTTCTATAGGAAAACTTAAGATTTTTAGAATACCAAACCCTTTACAACAGGTAGAACATCTGTATTCTTTTTGATACTGGCCATGCAATACAAAGGTTCTCCATAAATGAGTGGCCAGAGTTAGGTAAAAAGCTAAGTTCTCCTGTGGTCTTTCCCTGGGTGTGCAAGGTTGTTGCCGACAGGACGCCTGCGTCCGTGCAGGTGGTCACTTGCAGGTGTCTGTACATGGGGACAACGTCTCATCTCTGTGATTGCAGGGGCCTTTTGGGGGGACACTCGCTGGCAATCATGCTGAAAGAGAAGGGCGAGTGCATGCAGTGGTACAATGACGAGCTCCTGCAAATGGCCAAGCAGTTGGGTTACAAACTCTTACCAGCTTTCAATACGACCAGTGGCCTTCCTTATCCGAGAGTAAGTAATTCTGAGAAATGTAGAAGCGTTTAAATGCTTCCTTTGCTATTTACAGTAAACACCAACAATGAATTTTTTTGATTGGAGCCACTGCTCACCTGCTCGAGGCTGGAGAAAAGCGCTCCATAGCTAGTGAACGAGTTTATATTGACGTTTCGACTAATTTGGATTTGAGTGGTGTGCGAATTTAGATGAGCGTTAAGCCTTTTATGTGTTACGCATGACACATTAGATCGAGCCGCCAAAGGAGGAAACTGCGCAGACTGCAGTTTGGCACAGAGCGGTGTGTGTAGAAGACACAGTCGAAGGGGTGAGAGCAGGCGCGGACTGTCCAGAGGAGAGGGCAGTGAGGGACACCGGATGGCAGGGAACGAGGAGGACAGGGAGCTGGGGGAAGGAGAGAGCAGAGACGGAGGAGGAAAACCACAAAGTAGTGCCTGGAGTCAGAAAATCGGAAACAGAAAGCTTCGATAGGAGATGTTGCAGAAAACATCAGCCGTAGGGGCAAGCGGAGCCGTGAAGAAGTGATGTGGCAGATTACAGGGGAAGGAAGCATTCACTCAGTGAAAGTGTAGGACTGTTTGTTTTGAGATTTCTTCTCCGTTGGTTAAAGATAGTTGGCAGCAGAATCATTTGAAGGAGTTTTTTGTGTTTTTCCTCCCAAGAAAAAAAGGTTATGTTTAAAGTGGAGGGAAAGAAGCCATTGATAGAAAGAACTCTCTCTCTTGTGATTTATTTCATTCTTTATTGACACTGTTACTATCTCTCTCTTATTCCAGACAGATACCTCAGCCATTACCAAGCTTATTTTTTCTAGTCTTGTTGCTACTACACAAGTTAAAACTGATATAATTTCATTCTGAAGCTATTGGAAATTCTTATCTTATTCTTTTCTCTCTGGTTTATGGTTCAGAGCCTTAAAAATTAATCTTACTAAAATGTTTTTATCAAAATGCCCTCAGAAATTTTACTGACTCCTCCTGTTGTACTAAGTGCCTTTTAACTTTCAGAATTCCTTGTGGTTTGGCAATCAGCTTCCTTTCTGATTTCTCTCCTCCCCAGAACTCCAGTGAGATGAGTATTCACTCCATTTCAAAACAAGCTATTAGTGTCCCTCAAGCCACCTAGGGTTTTATTTTTTTGATTTAGTTTTTTGTTTTTTTTTTTTTTCATTGCTCTGCCTTTAAGCGTCATCTCTATAGTCTGGAATAACTTCTCTACCAATATAAATCAAGTAAGACTCATCTGCTTCATCAGGATACTTCTGGCTGGAGATAACAGTGCTTTTCAAATTAGAGGACTCAGCCCATTGGTTTTACCCCTCCGTTTAGTGGATTGTAACCAACGCTGTTTTTTTCTGAAACAGACTAGTATTAAATCTCTTATTTAAATTTCTAGTTTTTGATATTTGAAATAGCCCTTTTTTATACACATCTTTTTACCTATTTCTTCCTTAGGATACAGTACTAGAAGAGGAAATAGAGTCACAGAAGTAGGGAATGCCTTTTAGGTCCTTACTGCCCCATTGTTCTCCCGAAAGTTTCTATGCTGAGAGTTCCCAAGTGTTGTATACGAAGCACGTGTCATTGTACTGTTGCCATTATAGTGTGTTACCCTTCTTTTGTCCGTTTGACAAGGAAAAGACGGAATCATTTTTGGCAGTACCGAAGCCGACATAGTGACCCACGTCTCACCCACATGTCACTTTCGTCGTTCTTGGCCGATGTGTCTGGTCTCCTTGCTCAGACACCCCTGGAGTCCTTTGACTGACACTGTTAAGGTCGTAGGCAAACCCAGCAGCTGATTTCTGCAGATCAGTAGAAAGTTATTGGAGCTTCTCTTCATAAGACCTTGAATAATAACTGATTTGGAAACATACTCATGATGTTTAACATTTGATTATTTTTGTTTTTATGCAAAATCCTTGGCATATGCTTGGTTTTTGGTTATTTATTTGGACTACAGAAAAACATTCTATTTTTAATCAGTTTCTGGTCAGTTTAGTTTGGTTAATGAAGGTTTATACTGTGGTATTATAAAAAGGCAGTATGACTGCCTTTGAATTATAAAACAAAATAGTCCTTTGAAAATAATTTTTTTTGTGTTATTGTTTGTCCGTTAGCAAGGCAATATACTTTATATTTTAAAACTTTTTAAACCTGAAAACAAAATGTCAATTTCTTTTTAAATACATACCATAACTTAATCAGTGTTTTCTCTGTGAAGAACTACTTAATATAGTAGTGGTTTTTCACAAATTCTCAATTGAACCTAATTTCTTCTAGGGTCCATCTATCTAGTTGCCTATTCTTGTGCTAAATAGTTCAAACTGTCCTGCAAACAGCGTTGTTACAGAAGTTATTTTCTCTGTGTCATTTTATAATGATACTGAATTTCAAACTCATTGAAGAAGGAACTCAGTGAAAGCTTACTTGTGTGCATAGAATGTACTTCCCTAGATAATAATTGGAAAGTCACAAAGATCATCAGATTGAATTTACGTATTCAGTTACTTTGTGAATTACTTTCATGTTTTGATAAGAAGTCTTTTTTTAAAGTTTTGGTTTGTTTGTTTTAAAGATTTTATTTACTTTTAGAGGAGAAGGGAAGGAGAAAGGGAGAGAAACGGCAACATGCCAGAGATACATCGACCCGTTGCCTCTCGCACGCCCCCTACTGGGGACCTGGCCTATCACCCAGGCAGGTGCCCTGGCTGGGGAACCAACTGGTGGCCTTTCCTTCCCAGGCCGGCACTTCCTCCACTGAGCCACACCAGCCAGGGCTGATAAGAAGTCCTCATTGAAAAGTATTCTTATCCAGGAGTCATTATGTCTTTAATTGCTAATAACGGTCATCTGATTTTATTTAGATTAATTTAAAGTTTGGTGTCAGGAAACCGGAAGCTCGGACAGGAACTGAGACGGATACCTGTACCGCGTGTGCGGGTACCTTGATCCTGGAGTTTGCTGCCTTAAGTCGATTCACGGGGGCAACGATATTCGAGGTTTGCTTTTCAGTCTTTGATCTCCTGGGTATTGGGCGTAACTAACTTTGTGTCTTTTTTGCGTGGGCCAGTTATTGGGATGATCAGTCAGGATCACTGTTATTTTAGTGAACTGTTGTGTAAATCCCATCACAGTTCTTGTCGGAAACACAGAAGTCATTGTGAGGGAAATACTTTAACTACAACTTCGCATTTTTTCACAAACTGTAACATTTAGGTTTACTCTCAGGTATTTTTAGCCATGTTACTATGAGTTTGATGCCACAAATGTCTTACATGAAATACAACGTGTCCATGTTTTTTGTTTGTCAGACTTTGAGGTGTTCTAACCAGTTTCTGAAAACTTCGCTAATCTAGAACATGATGAAATTTTTGCACTTAAGTCTCGATTGAGAGTCTTGTCTTTGATTACTTCAAGGGAAATGTTATTCATCACCCAAAAGACTTAACATCCCTCACGTAGTTTGTTGTGAACCAGCAATGTCTCACACTTTAAAAAATTTTTATCTAATTGTCTAAGCTTGGCATTGGAGAGCAATATTAGCACAAAACACCCTCTTTTTTAATACATGCGGCAGGAGGCTTTTTAAAAATTCATCAGATGGTGCATGTGGAACAAGCAGAAAGAGGGAAATGTATTAGAGATGTTGGATCTGAGTGTAAACAAAACAAGTCAAATTGTGTGTGTGTGTGTGTGTGTGCGCTGAAGTGTCTCAGGGACAGGTTTGTCGTGTTCGGTTTAGTTTTTGTTCTGTATCTGGCTAACTTCTGAAAGATGCGTGTGCACACTAATGTGAACCGCAGACTCTGAGATTCGTGCGAGGAAGGTGAGGCTCAGAGGGTGAGATGCACCACGAACGGAGTGGAGTTAGAACGCTTGCCTTTCTGAAGTCCAGGCCCATCCTCCTTCCACTAGGCTGTGTTGTATTTCGTGATTTTTTGAACTTCTTGAATGGTCAGTAATTTATTATAAGCAACCTAATGCAGTGGACAGAGCCCAGTCTAACACGGGGTTGGCAAACTTCAGCCACACTCCGCCAGGGCCTGTTTCTGTGAATGAAATTGCATCAGAGCACAGCCGTGCTTGTTTGTCTACTTCTGCCTGTGGCTGCGTTTGTGCTGCAGGGACACGCTGAAAAATTGTGACCGTGCCTAAAGACTCACTCCCGGGTCCTTGTCAGAAAGAGTTGCTAATCCATAAAGAGACCGCATTTAGTCGTCCTGTAATTTAGTTTTGGGTTAAACCTTTGATTTTACTAGGACTGTCTTCTTAGCTGTAGGACAGGATAGGGAAATATAATCTTGATGAAACTTTCCAGGCCTGAAGCTATAGCATCTAATTAAAGTTGTAATCTGCCTTGTTTTAAAAATCAGCATAAAGAGTTTGAATCAAGAATTAAATATCTGCAAAGCGACACATTGGTTTATGATTTCTTTCTTTTTTGGAACCTCTGCAATGCTGAGTAGATTTATGCTCTTAAATTAATTTTAACTTAGAAACTATCCAGTACATGTCGAAAACCAGGAATCCAATCAGGAATTTAGCGTCCAATGGGTAAAGATAAATGAAAAAAAGAAAAGAAACTGTTACCATAAGGTTAAAAGTTTGGTTGGCAAAGGAATACTAGTTGATTTACTGACTCTTCTCTAACAAAGGAGAGTTGTACAAAAAGTGGGATCTTTGCCCTGTCTGGTGTGGCTCGGTAGATTGGGTGCCAGCCTGTGAACCGAAAGGTCACTGGTTCGAGCCCCAGTCAGGGCACATACGTGGGTTGCAGGCCAGTTCCCCAGTTAGGGGTGTGTGAGGAGCAACAGATCGATATACCTCTCGCACATTGCTGTTTCTCTTTCTCTCTCGTTTTCCCTTCCTTCCTCTCTCTCATAAAAAAAAAAAAAGTGAGATTTTTAAAAAAGATTTTATTTATTTCCTGAGAAAGGGGAAGGGAGGGAGAAGGAGAAGAGAAACATCAATGTGTGGTTGCCTCTTGTGCGCCCCCAACTGGGGACCTAGCCTGCAACCCAGGCATGTGCCCTGACTGGAATTGAACCATCAATCCTTTGGTTTGCAGGCCAGCACTCAATCCACTGAGCCACACCGGCCAGGGCAAAAATGGGATCTTAAATGACTGTTTGTGTTTCAAAGATGGTGTACAAACTTTCAAAGCTCCTCCTATTTTCTAAATAAGAATATCTGAGGAGATTCTCACTTTGCATCTAAATGACAAATTATTTTATCAAGTGCATTTAATTATGCCAGCAATGAACAAAATTTAATAATATGTGTGTGTGAATGTGAACTTGTACTACAAGAGTAGATGAATCCGGGTGGCTTCAAACTGAGATCATGGCCACTTAGTAGCATTTTCAGAGTCATTCCTTTCAACTAGATTTGATCGGCTGAAAAAGAGCCAAGACTTGACTTGTGAGGAAATGCAACATATATATTAATGGTTATCTTAGAAATTTTCGTTATTCCTTAAAATATTCTATGGGCCTTTGATTTTTGTTTCTTTGTTTCCTGTTTGCCAGAGACACGAAGTTATTAAAGTATGCTTTTCCTTTTTTTAATTATAGGAATATGCAAGAAAAGCTCTTGATTTTCTCTGGGAAAAAAGACAGCGAAGTAGTAATTTAGTGGGTGTGACTATAAATATTCACACTGGAGACTGGGTACGAAAAGGTATGTAAGTTGGGCTTTTTAAATCAGGCCTTCACATCCTCAGAATGGTTGGGATTCTCATTTGTTAAAGCAGCCTGTGGGACAGTGTAAAGCAGTATTTCTCACAAGATTGCCGGAATTGTAACTAATTTAGCCTGATTTTTTTTCCTTGGTGTGCCAAACAATAGCACGCTTTTTCTAGACAACTTGTTGTGCTACGTCATAGCTTACTGGGTATAGCATTGTAGAAAGAGGGCGTAGATGGGACAGTGGAACTGATTTCTTCAAGGGCCTCCCTCAGCCATCTCACACGAAGGTGTGAGTGGAACTCTGTAGTCAGCGGTGTTATTACCAGTTCTTATTGAATGAATTCAAATCGTGCAACAAAACATGTAACAATGTTATATGAACAAACAGGATACAGGATTGTATAAAGAATATGATTTCATCTTTATAAGACACCTTATAAAACAAGCAGAGATGAATGGAAATATACTAGATATTCCTGATGCCATTATCTTGCTCACATAATTTTCTATTTCCCAAAAGGCTTATGTTGTTACATATAAATAAAAAAGAACTGCCTGCTATTAAATTAATTAAAAATATAATTATTAATTTGAACATATGAAAATTGTTGTCTCTATTTGATATTGTATAAAATTTTTCTAAGTTTTATCTAAATGGCTTCTGAAACAAATCTGAATCCTGGCTTCAGAATTCTACAATTTTTCTTTCTTTCTTTCTCTTTTTTTTAAACTTGCTTTGGAACTCAGGTGCAAATTAACTAATCATAATTAAAGCAATTATAATTGTTGGCTTACGACACTCTATCATTGGCCCATGCACGGCCCATTTTACTTGGTCATTTTTCATAGGTAACAAGCGCCCACAAATGGACCATCTATTACAGAAGCAACTGCTTGAAAGCCTGTTACTTCTGCATGTGGTCCTTGACTCTCCCTGCCCCTGCGATTCCATTGGGGCTGCCTTATCCCATCTTCAATTTCAGTGTGTCCCGTCTTTTCTGTTTCTCTCTGATGTGTTTGTTTTTAACTGAGCCCTGTGTTTGCCTCCTGGTGGGGCAGGAACTTCAGCACGCTCCCCTGTCCCTCCGTCCCCCAACCCCACTCCAGTCCTCCCCCCCTTCACATTGGTTTATATGGCGATTGCGTTCTGTTCACTCTGAATACGCTTTCTCTTTTTCCTTTTGGTCTTTCTCCCTCTTTCTTTAAAGATAACAAACTTTATTAAGGTGTTTGGTCATTTGTACTTTGTATATTACTTGCAACATCTCTTACATTTGTCTCTTCTCATTTAAGTGTTTATCCCCAACTTTTTTCAGTAGCTTTTAAGTTTCTGAGGCCTTACATGCCAGACAGCAATTTTATTATGCTTTCATGTTTGAGCGACTGCTTGGCTGGATATAGTTTTAAGTTCTTTTCTTTCACATTCTTGAAAATACAATCTATTGTCTTCTTACATCCTATTAAAAATGTGATATTTATTCTGATTTCTATGCCCTTGTATATGATCTACTCTTTCTCTCTGGAAAATTAAGAGTATCAAAGCCAAAGAAAAAATTCTAAAAATGTCATTATAATTTTACATGTAGACCTTTGTTTCTCTGTCCTTTTGGTATTCTCTGAACCCTTTCTATTTAAAATCTTTGTAATTGCTAAGAAGTTGGCCCTTATTTTTTAGATATTTTATCCTGTTCATTTTTATTTATCTCTTTTTGTAGTTCCTGTTATGTAAATCACTTCTCTTTCTATCCTCCCTGTATCTTAACATCCATATTGTTTTTTCCTGCCCTGTTTTTCTTCCGGAAGAAGACTGCTGTGGTCTTCCAGTTTGCTAGCGTGTCCCTCAGCTTTCGCTCCCATCTGTGATGTTATTTTAACTCTTATGTTTCTTATTCCATGTATTTCTGCTCAATTAAAATTGTTTTTTTCTTATTTTGTATTGCTAATATCTTTCCTGTCACTTTAATATGTCCATTAGAACAATTTAAATTTTTTGGCATGCCTGTGCTTTTTCTTCTGATAAACTCTTATTCTAGTATTTTCTTTTTCTTTTTAAAAAGTCACGCTTCTTAAATGTTTTGGGCTAATAAGTTCATGTTTCCTTGTCACTTATTTTGTGGCAAAGTCATATTCCAATTCCTCTCCAGCCCAGTGATTTTAGAAATGAATTCTCAGAAGTTTTAAAAAACATCAGTGCCTGGAACCCTGGAGATTCTGATTTGGTGGCCCTGGAATGTGCCCTGGGTATAGGGATTTTTAAGATTGTTACTGTAATTATAATTTAGATTGTAGTTCAGCAGCCTTAGGAGTCTGGAGGGGAGATGGTGGGGAAGAGAAGGTCTAAAGTCGGTTCCGACTTCACTTGTTCAGTTTCTCATGCAGGGCTTCTGCGCTGTGCTGATCTGACTCCTGAGAACACCGGGAGTGTAGATGTGAGTCGCAGCAGGCGTGGCAGGAGACCCCGGGTCTCAGGCCATGGGGAGAGAGAGGCAAGAGCTAATAAGCTCCAGCAGTGTCCCTCCTATTTGAGCCTTCATAGCCATGCCTGGCTGCCTCTGCTCCAGGCCAAAGCAGCCCTCTTTCCTCTGACCTCACCCCCCACCACCAGGTTTCTTAATTTCCTTGTTAGTTTCTCTCTTTGAACCTCTGTGATGATCTTGGAGGAAGAAGCCAACAATCAGTGCTAATTTTAGCAATTAGAACCGACAACTCCAAATAGTAGCACTCTTGTTTTCATACCTGTTACAACTTTAAAGATTGATGTCTTCCTGATTAAGGGTCTCATAAAAAAAATACATAATTTAGTGCTTCCTCTTTGGAATTCCTCACTGAGAAAATGATCTTAAAAAATTCTTAAAGCTACTATTTCCTGCTTTTAAATAAGACCTTTGTAAGCAATTTTGGCAAGTAGCATTTTTAAATATATGAACTATTAGCCAAGGAACTATTATTCATATAGTAGGGTTAATACTTACGTAAGTGTGTAATTTTTACTTTAAACAGTTTCATGTTTAGACTAATTTTTCATTCTTAGTGTACTAGTACCCTCATTTGTGCTCTCTAAAAGAATTTTTGACTAGTTTAATAGACTCACATTTATATGCATTTTTCCATAGATAGTGGAGTTGGAGCAGGCATTGATTCCTATTACGAATATCTATTGAAAGCCTATGTCTTGCTTGGAGATGACAGTTTTCTGGAAAGATTTAATACAGTAAGTTGATCCAGTTTTGTATTAACTCTAGAGTCAACTTAATTTGAGTACCAGATTTCGATAGAAACCCAATTATCTGAGGGACATTCTGAAAATAATTATTTTTAAATGTGTAGCAGTTTTTCTTGGTTAGTATTTCCTGGTAATATTGGACAGGGACAGGGCAAAAGCCACATACATTCCAAAAATGAGTGTACAAAATAGTTGTATTTTCATCTCTTATCAGGAGGTTTCAAGGAGTTTCCTTTTGGTCTTTCTCCCTCTTCCTTTAAAGGGAAGAGGGAGAAAGATCTGCCAGTAAGTAATATGTAGATCTGAGTTTTACCTGATATTTCATACAAGGAAGAGGATTTATTAGAATTAATTACTACTTAGCTTTTGCCTTTGGATTCTTTTTTTTTAATTTTGGAAGTTTGGCATGGTCCTTGATCACATCAAATATGTAGGACTGTGGAAAGTTGGAGAATCTGCTGGGTATTCATTTCACAAGAGGTCTGTAAATCTGAAGTCTGAATCGGAGCCACAGGCGTATTTTTAGGGGAATGGGGGAGTAGTATTGAACCCGATTGGATCACCTTTGTCTGTAATTGAAGGAAACTGAGATCAATGCAGCAAACTCATCAGCTGTATCACTGTCCTTTTTGAAATAATTTACCATTTCTTTGCGCACCCATCAGTTCTCCCACGTTACTATGAGACAGTATGATATAGTGGTTAAAGGTATAGCACTTTTCCTGCCTGGGTTTCAATCCTGGTTGTGCCACCGGTTTTGTGACTTTGGTCAAATAACTTACACTGTTTGCCTCTGTTTCTCCTCCACAAAATGTGAGTTCTAGTACTATGTATTTTTAGAGTTTGGGGAGGATTAAATGAGTTAATGCGTATGCAATGATTAAATAGTGGATGAGTTAGGAACAAAGAACTAGTAAGAGTACTAATAAGTCATCGGTTGGATTATAACAAGATTTTCTTCAGGTTAATGAGGACAGATATTTTTTTGGCTCATTATCATTCATGGACTCAAACAGCCCAGCTTACTACAGCTGGGGAATAACTAGGAGAAGAAGATAAAAGAAGGGGGAAAAAAGAGTTTTTAGGAGCCTAACTGGCAGACCTAGCAGACCATAAGAGTAGCGGTGGAAATTAGATGCGGTAGTTTTGGTGATAGTGAGCACCAGAATATTGTTAGCCAAGGAGGGTCCAAGATTCCTAGACGCAGGAGAAAACGGAACTAATTCTGTTAATCTAGAAGCCTGTAACTACATTTCAAGAGGATGTAAGAGCATCCTTGGGCCACAAGGGTACACTCACCGTGTGCTAATCCCACAGGATAGCCGCATTCAGGTCTGCTCCCCCAGAGGGTCCCATATCAGTTGCAGTCTTTCATATTCTGCCTCAGAGTTAAAGGACCCAGGGGGTATATACCGTATGTTTTAGAAAGATTTCTGCCTAAAATAATTTAAATATTCACATAATAAGGGTGGTGTAAATTTATTCATAGTGTATGAATTCAGGTTTAATATCTTTACAGTGCTGTTCAATGAAATCCCGTGTTTAGAATAGCTCATCTCCTTTCGTCCCCTTTGCTGAACACACATTGCGATCTTGCAGCACTACGATGCCATTATGCGGTACATCAGCCAGCCGCCGCTTCTCCTCGACGTGCACATCCACAAGCCGATGCTGAATGCTCGGACCTGGATGGATGCTCTGCTTGCCTTTTTTCCAGGCCTGCAGGTAAGAAACCCAAAAACTCTGTCGTCCTGATATTGAAGTAAAATAGTTATAACTAAGTGCCTTTGTGGTCTCTGAAATTGAATTACCAACAGAGTCGCATTTTAAAAGTATATTAAGCTATATTTCCTTGTTTATAAAATGATTACAGATTAAAAAGTCAGGTAACATTGTTGTTATGTTGACTTCTAGGTCTTAAAGGGGGATATTAGACCTGCTATTGAAACTCATGAAATGTTGTATCAGGTGATTAAAAAACACAATTTTCTACCAGAGGTAAGTAAATTCTCTTTGGAATTCTAATTTACACATAGAGTAAATTGCTAATTTAAAGGTAGAAAATGCCCATTTTTTTCTGTTTATTTTTTCTGCATTAAATAGTTTATTTATTTTGGGTTTACAGAGCATTGCATATGTTTTTTCTTCATGTATTCAGAAAAGTCTAGTTTATGGTAATTCTGAGACTTATTTTATGTAAAAAAAAATCGTGAATTAGTTTCTCAACCTTTGCTCATCCATAGCATTCCTTGTTATTTCATTCTAACTTTTACATATACCCACCAGGGAGACCTTTTTACTTTTTATTTTCTAAAGCTTATTTTATAGAAATGATGTACATTGAATATACTCTTGCTGGTCACACATGTTCCCTGGAAATATGGGGAATGTAGCCCTTCCTCATGCTGATTACTCGTCCTGGTTTTTATACATTGTATCAGTAATAGATACTCTTGCTAGCTTCATATGGCACGGTTTTAATAACATGCTTTTTGGCTCTCCAGAAATGTACCATTACAAATCTCCAAATTCATATATGGCCTTCTTCTGTCCCTGCTTGTTCCCTGTCCTCTGTGAGAGACCCAAGCATTCCACCCAGTGCTTAGGAATGCTTCCCCGAGGGTTTGCTTTAGAAAGTAGCATTTTATTAGTCTTCACGTGGGTAGGACTGAGCATTGTAGAAGATTCATATTCCCTCAGAATAAACTAAATACATGTTATCACAGCCGAAATTCTATTTGGTTCTCATTAGGGTTTTTGTTTGCCTTTACATCAGTTGGCTCTGTTACTGAATACATTTCAAGCGAGACGAGTTTTATTTTTAAATAATGCCTGCCTTACTCCACAGAGAATTTGAGGTTGTTCTAAGAGAAAGCATAAGCAAAAATAGACATACGAGAACTAGGGTCTTCATTAAGAGAAGAAGTGGAGGCAGGGAAAAAGAAGATGACACTGTTGTGTGGGACCTTCGGGACCCATGTGGTGTCACTGCTCCGTTTCACAGTTTTTTCTAAGCTTCCGAGCAGCCACAGTGACTGCTTACATTTCGTTTAATTGGCACCAATAGGGGCCTTAGCAAAAATGAATTGTGGTTCTTAAGCAATGAAAATTTTTAATGTATAGATGAAAATTTTTATCAGTATTCTAATTATTTTTACTTATTTATGATCTGATTTATGTACTACTATGTATTCTAGGACTAGTTTATTATTTTTTAATCCCTTTTTTTCCTATTTGAATAATTTTTTCTCTAGGCATTTACCACAGATTTCAGGGTACATTGGGCTCAACATCCTCTAAGACCAGAATTTGCAGAAAGTACCTACTTCTTGTATAAAGTAAGCTAATTTGCCTTCCTTTCTTCCTGTTTAGTCTCCCCACCCCCCATTGTCTGCTGTAAGAGTAACTGGGCTTTCAAAGACCCTGTCCAGGGTTGTACTGGTTGGGGGTATCAGGGCTCTCGCTCATCCAGCTCGTAGAGTCATTGGTTGGGAGATGCAAGAACTGACACCTGAGTTTTATGCCTTTTCGTGATAGCCATGTAATCATTTCTTTAAAGTGAAATTTTATATTCTCAAGCTGCTTTCTAAAGCGTGTCTCTTGCCTTCCTTTAATCAGAAAACCTTTTGGGCATTAGAAACTTCTTGTAAAGGTTAAGATGTACAATTGGATGGCTTCCCGTGGTGTGTTTAAGTAATTCTACAAAGCAGATTCCATGGCTTATTTTCAGAGCTAGGTTCTATGTAACTTGTGTTCCTGTGCCTGATTCAATGCCTGGCACCTAGTAGGTACTCAATAAATATTTGGTAAATGAATGTATGGTAATATATAAGCTATATATATTCTCCTTTTTAATAGGCTACAGGAGACCCTTACTACCTTGAAGTAGGGAAAACACTTATTGAAAATTTAAATAAATATGCTAGAGTGCCTTGCGGATTTGCTGCCATGAAGGATGTTCGTACTGGAAGTCATGAGGACAGGTAAAACATTCCCCAAAATACGGCTGTTAGAGTTTAGACACGCTTAACCTTTTGCAAAGGCTGTGTAAAGATGCAAACTATAGTTTGTTTGTTTTATATTTAACTCTCTCGAATAGGCTCATTTTAAATTGTTTGAAAAGTTTATTTTTATCATAGCACCTGGCATATAGAAGATGCTCAAATGATTTTTAAAAAGATGAACAATGATGATATTTGTTACATATCAGAACCTTGGTATTAGGCGTATTAGGAATATTGAGGTTTTATTTTTCCTTTGCTAATAGTTTTTGTATATTATATAAAATGTTAGAAATTATCAGGGTGCTGATGAATAATCTGGATTATGGTTTGTGTTCGGTCAAGAATTCCTCAAAAACTGTATCGTGGTCAGTGCGTGTATTATTCTGTTGCAGATTTGGAGGCTGGGAAAGGTTGTGGGCGGTTTCTGTTTCATTGGGCGCTGGATAGATGTAGATGGCGTGAATCACTCAAGGTACAGACAGCGCGCTTTGGTGAAGGTGATATTCAGGAGCACTTCAGTTACTCCGAGATCCCTTGTCTGGTTATTTTAACTGTCCAGAACATAACAACATACTTCTAAAAGAATAGTAAAGCTCCTTTGTTCATTTGGTTAGCAAACATTCATTCCACAAATATTTACCAAGGCGTCTTACATACCAGAGTTACAGTATTTTTGAGGATTAATGATGTGGAAACATGTCTTTTGTGTCCTTGAATTGCTGAGCACAGGCCGATAAATGGGCTTTCAAACACTGTGTAAGTGTTGTGAAACATATTAAAGGGACAGGAAATGCAGATTGAGATGTGGGAGTCACTGAGAGGTTTCTGGAAGGTCCTGTGGCCTTCATCTACTCGGGGTTGTCCCTTGGCCCCTCCCTCGGAGTATTTAGGTAGCAGTTATTAGTCCTGGCACCCCCTTCCCTGACCACAGCTGAGGCATGAGAAAGGACAGGTTTCTGAGAGCAGGCACACGGATAGCAAACAGCCGGTGATGAAAGCAGACAGCCTGTGTGTTCCTCCTGCGTCCTGCATTCTGGGCACTCTTCTAACGGAGCACTTTGGATGTTTACAACCTTCTGATGCGGGATTTCTATTATAATCTTCCTTTTCCACACGAGGAGACCAAGGCACAGAGAGGTTAGGGAACTTGCCCAAGGTCACACAGTTAGGAAGGTTAAGTCATTCTAATCAAGGCAGATTAATCACTTACTGTATGCCAGGCACTGTACTTAAACTTGAGGATGGAAAGATAAATTAGAATCAGTCCCAGTCCTCTCATGACTTGTGGTCAGTGAAGAAAATAGGTGTGTAAAGAATTAAATACAAATTACAACCATGTGATAGGTACTACAGTAGAAGGAGGAGTAGTAGGATGAGGTATTACAGAGGAAGACATGATTTACTATTTAACAGGTTCCAGTTTTCTAAATTTAATATCTCCCCCCCCCCCCCCCCCCGCACTGAATATTCCTTCTATGACATTATTTTGGGACCTCTTACCCTGGTGCCTTCACTCCATCCTGATTGTATCCTGGTCTCCACAGCGTCTCCTAAAATAGCATGTCCAGAATTCACCATGCTCAGGGCGTGCCTGGCACATCTGCGCCATTGCCTTCTAGATTCGGGCCTGAGGTTGCTAATTTTCAGAGGGGCTGATGGGCTTACACTCTGTGCAGCTGAGGACCGCTGTGTCATCGAGTCACTCGTGGCAGCACGCACCCCTCCGGTGCACTGGGCCCAGGCAAAGGCTGAGAGCCACTGGTCTTCGTCATATTGTGCTACTGGACGTGCATCAGATTTTTCAGCAGCTTCGTTATGTCCAACTCACACTGAACTTCTGGCCAGTTGACCTCAGATACTTTATTATGGCCTGGTGACAAAGGGGTGTCACCTGCTCCTGTGGTGGGGACCCTGCTCCTGTGCAACTGGCTTTTTTTTAGTGTAAACTTAGAACTTTATACTTATCCCAGCAAAATTTCATGGTTTTTTGTTACTGTCTTTTTTCAGTGTTTTTAGACCAAAAAGAGAGCTTGATTCTTCTCTCAGTCATCTAATGTATTAGCTAAGCTTCCTGTCTTTGGTGATCTGCAGTGTAGATAAGCATGCCTTAAAAAATTTCCACCTAAGGTTTTGGGAAGAATGTTGGCCAGGACCGCGACTTCATGGCGGGGCACCTGAGAGCTTTCCATTACAAGCTCTTCACCTTTGGCTGCCGCCTCCCCAGCGGGCCTTCCAGGGCTGTCGTCTGGCTCCCCAGTGTCCCCCCCACACACGGTTCTCCACACGGAAGTGTCTGTATTTTCCTAATAGTAGATGACCGCCGGAGGGAATTTAAATGGCAAAAAGAATATGAAGATCTCCCTCAGACACTTCCCCGCTTGACCTTCCTGAGATAACCACTGTTGGAAATGTGATTGACAGTCTTCCAGACATTTTTAACGCCTGCGTGTTTGCATGGGGGTACATGTTTACTGGTCTTTAATACAAATTAGATAAGATACCCAACCTGCTAGCGTTACCCAACTCATACATAGTGACCAGACCATGTCTTTATTCTTGTCCAAGTGTCTCCAGGAGTTTCTCTCTGTTTTGCAATCAGTTCTAGAGTTTGTCAAAAATCAGCATCCTGCTCGTGAGTCTACAGTCCTCAAGCTAGCATTTGCCCATGATAACAACTGTCAGTCCTTCAGAAAATGTTAACTCATCGTAGGTGTACGGCAGCTTGAGAGGGAAGTATTTTATCTGTTCTGTAGAGATTGACATCTAAAATGTTCAAAAAGGTTTTGAAGCATGACGGGTGAGTTGGTGTTTCAAAGTAAAACATCACTTATGTGTAGGGGAAAGAACGATGGTTCTATTTTTGAGCTCACATACATATGCTGGGTGCTGTGGTCAATAACGGACATAGAGTATCTCCTTTAGTGTCTATACCAGTGTCAGGCGTGTAGTGAGTCTGTTCTTTACAGAAGAACGTGCTGAAGTTCACGGTCTCTGTGTAGTATCACTGTGGTCAGGGGAAGGTCTTTCCTATTTCCAAAGCCATGTTCTTCACCACTGTGTTTCACGACCTCTCCAGTTCATTCTTTCGTAATGCCGTGTAAACTTGCATTCAATTCATTAAATGTCTGTTGAGTGCCTAATGTGTGCCAGGAATTGTGCTTGGCCAGAGGTATGAAACTACGCAACCTATCCAGCAAACTGCAGGTGGTTTATTACAAAAACCGGTGTGCCTTGGGAGGCGATCCTTTAGTTAAGTTTCATATTACTATCACTCCGTCTAACAGCTGTGCTCTTTTTCTGCCACTTTTAATCTTATTAAAGCTTTCAAAAATTGTTTACTAAACCATTATAACATTAAATGGTCCATAACGTTACATATTTGTATTGCTTTTATTTTTCCATATTCCCTTGTTAGCAGGTATTTATAGTTACATGCTACGTGATTTTGTGTTATACTTTTTTTCATGCAACTTTTTGTAAACGGTTCCCTTACCTTTAAAGCCTTTTTGTGTATCACTTAAATAGCTGCATAGTAAACTCCATCGAAGTTATATTACTTCATCCCATTCCGTTCATATTAATGGAAGATTATACGGGTCTCAGTAGTAACGTTTATCTGCATTACCTCCCGACTGGTGGTTCCCTGTAGGAGAAGTGCAACACTCTCCCGCTTTGGGAGGCCAGTAGGAGAATCTTGTCTGCAGTGTTGGCAAGACCCAGTGTGCCTGTGTGGTGGGGGTGCACTGGTGCTTTTGACTTCTTGGGGAAATACCTGGGGTCAGGGCCGTCAGCACCAGCGGACAGATGTGTGCTCGGGTTCTTTGGGCGTCTAAATTGGTGTATAGACCATCTCCCCAGGACCCTGGCCTCCAGGTCGTTGGCATTAGGGTATTCTCATGTTCTTACATATTTTTGTGACCTCTTATTTTAGAATGGATTCTTTCTTCTTGGCTGAAATGTTTAAATATCTTTACCTGTTATTTGCGGATAAAGAAGATATTATTTTTGACATAGAAGATTATATATTCACAACAGAAGCTCACCTGTTACCTCTTTGGCTCTCCACTACAAATCAAAGCACCTCTAAGAAGAACACAGTAGGTTACGTTTTTTAATCACAGTCTTACTCGGTATCTTACTCCTCTGTGTTTCTCATTTTGTTTTATTGCATCCTGTGTGCACTTACATTTTATTTGACATGTCCTTTGAACAAAGTGCCGTGTAAGTGAAACATCCACGCTCACGTAACTTTCTCTCGCACCGTAGACTTCAGAGTACATAGAACTGGATGACAGCAATTTTGACTGGACTTGTCCCAACACCCAGATTCTCTTCCCCAATGACCCGCTGTACGCTCAGAGCATTCGCGAGCCCTTGAAGAATGTGGTGGATAAGAGCTGCCCCAGAGGCATCATCAGAGTGTAAGATGTCTCGTTGGTGTTCCGCACCATTGTTAGTTATTTCACACCAGTCAGTTACCCTTAGCAGATGACAGAGGACACAGGGGACGTGTACGGGTGGGCAGTCGTCACTTTACCGAAAACGTTTAGGTGTGTAGTCATCGCTGATTAAAGTAGAAACTGTTAGTAAAGTCAGATAGCAGAGTTTGTTCTGCAGTGTCTTTATTATTGTGAAAATTTTCTATTTATCTTGTTTAATGAAGATAGTCAGTGGGCAGCACATAATTTCCACCTGCATAGCTCATTGCTATACGGTATAGTTCCATCAAATATTTTCACGTATCTTATACATGTAGAATGTGTTCTTCCTTTTCCTGTAGTTTTTGTGTAGTGCAAATACAGTTTTTCTTTTGTTTGATTTTACTTTTTGACAAGGTGCTTATTCTTAGTTGTTGAATAAGATTTTGGCCTTAATGAGTTCATTTTCTTCCAAGTAGTTAAATTAGAAAGGCCGTTAATAGGAAATAAAAATAAAAATTTTAAGTGAATATTATCATTCACTGATACAACTATTGTTTTGCTTTTAAAATATGGGGAGAAAAACCTCTTTTTTAAGGAAGAAATCAGTATTAACACATCCCAAAGCCAGCCTACTCTGTGCTTTCAGATGGTTATAATTCTGTTTACTAATACCACCTTACAGATAACGTGCATGGTTTTACACCTGTAAAATAATTATATTTAGAAGCTATACCACTTATTAATAACCTAAGATATATATATAATCTATATATACAACCTGTTTTTTCCCCTTAGGTTATATACATAGATATATATATATCTTAGGTTATTAATATAGGCAAATATATTAATGTGTATATAGGCAAATGCCTGTTTCCAGTTAGTCCATTGTCACTAGTTCTAAAACTAGCAATTTTGCAAGTGTCTAACATTATTTTTATTTGCTTTATGTTTTTCCCCAGTTCTGACTTGTAGTTTTTTAAGCCTTGCCTATAATTGCTTTTAGCAGAGAGGAGAGTTTCAGGAGTGGAGCTAAACCCCCTCTGAGAGCCAGAGATTTCATGGCCACTAACCCCGAGCATTTAGAAATCTTGAAGAAGATGGGGGTGAGTTTGATTCACCTCAAAGATGGGAGAGTCCAGTTGGTTCAACACGCAATCCAAGTAAGACATTGCTGTACTAATTAGATCCAACTCTGCTGGTTTTGGTCTCGTTTGCTTAATAAGATGATAACATTGGGCTTTTAAAACCCTTTTAAAGTATGGGTTAAAGTTACAGACTCAAAATTTTAGGACTTGCAAATGTGTTGGACAGCCCTCTGATGCGGGCCCTTCACGGTGTGGTGCGACCCCATCTCGAGGAGGTTGGGTGACCTGCTTTGGTTTAATAAAGGCAAATACAGGGCTCACGTCTGAGTTCGCTGTCTCTCAGTCTCTTGTCTTTCCATTGCGTTTATTTACAGCGTAATCTTGTAATAATTAGTTTTAATGTTTATATCTATATTTTACATTATTTTAGTTTCCAAAGAGCTGCTGAATCGAAGTATTTTATTCACTATAGAAATCAAAATTTGCATTCATTTGTCTATGCATAGAAAAGATAACATGTCTGTTGGGGAAATTCTTACTGATTTTTGCTTTTAAAGTATTTATAACATGACATCTTTAATTCATCTTATAAGTACATTACTTCTGAGAAAACTGCATGGTTTCCTAAGTAATTTCAACCTAGAACCATAATCAGGTATCTGTAAATCTTACATTCAAACTTCCCACAGCTGCCCCCGCCCCTCAGATTTCTGTCTCGTCTTTGTTCTTGCCGCATCCATCCTTTCTTAAAAGAACATTCTGCCTGCTTCCTCATGTGTCTCTCACCCTTTCACTCCTCAGTAGTAGGAGTGGCATCTCTAATGACATTGAGGCCACCAGTGACATCATTGCCACCCATCGGCCTCCTAACCCTTATAGGATGGGCTGTTCTGTAACTGTTGACTGACCCCCTTTTAAAGCATCCCCTTTCCTTGGCCTCCAGGGAAGCCCAGCAGCGTACATCTTTCCACTTCCCCGTTCGTGCATGTGTAGCGCTCTGGGCACAAGCAGAGTCTGGGTCACTGTGTCCTCTCTGTAGTTGCTTCGGCAGGCTTGTCTGCTCCTGCAGGTCAGCTGTCATCTCCGCACCCTTGGTAGCTTAGATACTCTTAATAACCCCGATTCCTAACTCTACTCTCAAACCCAGCTTTGACCTACCCGCCTTACGTTTCTGCATCTCAGCCTCCGTCTGTGCAAACCTGAGTCATCTCTTCCGGCCCCGCCTCAGTCCATCCCTCCTCCTTCGTGTCCCCATCTCGGTACGACAGCACCCTCCTCTGAGTCACCAGAGCAGGACATCTCAGGACAGGCTTCAACAGCTCTGTCTCCCCGCCCCTCCCTGCTCTCCTCTGCCCTCTCCTATCAGGACCCCTCGACTTTTCTTGTGAAGCGGCTGGAATCCATCTTTTTCCCACTATAGTCGGGCATTCTTCAGGTTTCCCTCTGTGAAAACTCCATTCAGATGTCATTCTGAGTGTTCTCCAGATGCACCCTGCAGAACTGGTCATTTCCTTGTCTACTCTCCCACCCGAAAAATTTAACAGAGCTAATGTTACACATCTCTGTCCTCTAGTTGTAAACTTCTTAAAGATTCTCTCCCCATTGTCTAGTCAAGTACTAGAATAGTTGCCTGATAAATATGTTTTGAATTTAATCTGGTAGTTGGTTCATAATTTCAAAGAAAGGAGGTATGGATCCAGGTATAAGGTTTACTTCGTGAAAGGGGAGACCGTGGCAAAAACTAGCAAAATGAGCATTTGATCACTGGGAGGGGGCAGTCCAATTCTCCATTTGTATCAAAAGGGGTTTATAGAACAGTGAAAAATATTGGTAAAAAGTTACAGATGTAATTTTCAGGAAATATTTCTAGAAGTAATATTTTTTAGAATGAATCAGACCATACATGTTTGGTAGGGACCAAAACTGAAAAGAGAAGATTTAGAGTAGAAAACTATAGTGCAATAGTACTTAAGAAATCAAAAAGTTGAATGTTTCCAAAAAAAAAAAAAAACAAACCCAAACCGTGGGCTGTTCCCAGAAAGGATGAAATCGTGTCTCTTTCCCAGGCCGCTAGTTCCATCGATGCGGAAGACGGCTTGCGGTTCATGCAGGAGATGATCGAACTGTCCAGTCAGCAGCAGAAGGAGCAGCAGCTGCCTCCGCGGGCCGTGCAGATCGTGTCCCACCCGTTCTTCGGCCGGGTCGTGCTGACCGCCGGCCCAGCGCAGTTTGGGCTGGACCTGTCCAAACACAAGGAGGTGAGCACACTCGCGATGTGCTTGTGGAAACCGAGTTAAAAATGCTGTTTGAGTGTCGTCTAATTTCTTAGTCTCTTTTCTAACTTAGTAGTTTTAATTCATTTTGAAAACCTAAATCTTCAATATCCCAGAATAAAATAAAGTTAAAAAACATATCTTGAAATTCTTGAGTCTTAGTTTATATAGACAATACGTTTTCAGAATTTTACTTAAAATATTGTTCAGATACTGTCCAATTCTTGGTGTCTTCTCTAAATGAGTACCTTGACTCTAAAATGGTTTTCAGTTTTGTTTTTTTTTTAACAACTGCTAGAACTTTCTTTGGAAAGAAATTGGACTTGGAGGCTTAATGCCGAGATGCTCAAGTGAAACCTCTTAAAACCTCTGCTTAAAACCTCTGTTTTGCTCATCAGTTTTCGTTAGTGTTTGTGTATTTAACGTGGGGCCCAAGACAACTCTTCTCCCGGTGTGGCCCAGAGATGCCAAAAGGTTGGACACTTCTAAAGACATGCTTTTGAAAACTCTTATTACCCTAATTTGGAAAGTCTGGTGTGCATTTTAAAGCTAGGTGGGTTTATAGATGGCTTTGTCTATTCAACAACTCTTCATTGAGGTGCTACGACAGCTAGGCACTGTTTTAGATGTTTACTGTGACGTTTACGAACTCAGTGAAGACCCATGCCCTCCCTCATCAGATTTACTCCCTGGGCCAGCAGTTTTCCACCGGTGCGCTGCGAGAATGTTTAAAACTTAACAATACCTGACTGTTTCGTCAGGGGCATGAAATACTATACTGGCCTCTCTTCCTTTAGATTGTCAGATAAAGAAACGACAGCAGCCAACACAGCAATAGCTGTCCAATGTGAATGAATCAAAATTATACCTATTTTTTTGTCAGATGAGCAAAAAATATATTTTTTGGTGTGCTGCAGAATTTTAGTAATTAGTTTGTGTGTGCCACGAGATGAAAAAGGTTGAAAATCGCTGTTCTAGAGGAGTATTAAAAACTTTTACATACCGTCTCTGAGACCAGTTTTTTGGATGGATATGGGTGCGTTGTGAGCCTGCCTTCAGGTTCCAGCGTTACCACTTGCTACCGTTGTGTCTTAGAGCAAAGTATGTAGCCCGAGTCTCAGTTTCCGCGAGTGTAAAATTAAATACTTATCTGCATCATTTCATTCAGCGTTGTTAGAAAAGATCAGGCGTAGTAATTTATGTAAATGCTTTATAAACTTCCAAGCACGATAGAAATATTGGCTGTGTGCTATGATATGCAGAATGTTCAAACAAAAGTTTATGCTAAATATATATTGGACATGACATCGGTACCAAAAAGACGAGGTCTGCCTAATGCTCTAGATACGGAACTTTCTTAACGACTAGACAGTGATCGAGAAGATAAAAGAGTGTTTGTCTCTTTCTTTCTGACAGACCCGAGGATTTGTGGCAAGCAGTAAACCATACAATGGTTGTTCCGAGCTTACCAACCCCGAGGCCGTGATGGGAAAGATCGCTCTGATACAGAGAGGACAGTGCATGTTTGCGGAGAAGGCGCGCAACATCCAGAACGCCGGCGCCATTGGCGGCATTGTTATCGGTGAGTCATCCTCCACCGCAGCTGCGCTCTGCCGACTAGAAGGAAGTCGTTTTCAGGACTTTTCCTGTTATTTTCCACAATTGTGCAAGAAGTCTGTCGTATTTTTACTTCATGGCCTACTGCGTAGGTAATCCAGCCACTCTCTTAATGATTTCTGTAGGTCTCATATCTTTTTTGAAAGTACTTGGGGACAGGTGTGAAGGTGGGTAGAGGTGAGTGGTAAAAACAGCCAACACCATGGGTAAGAAAATGTGCCCCCAAGATGCAGAGCCCCTCGAAGGGCAGAGTCACATCCTGCCGCCTCCAGTGGGAGCCGTCGAAAGTGTCTCTTCAGCCACACAGACTTAGGGTTGGAGTCGGACCCGTGGCGGAGCACCTCCCGGCTCTGCGCAAAATCATGATGATGTCGCGTCGGCCCGGCTTTACTGATCGGTCTCTTCAGTGGAGTGTTTTTTGAGCTCCGGTGAAAATGGTATAAATATCTTTCAGGTGGTTACAAGGTTTGAAGATAATATATATAAAATGTCGTAGCGTAATAGCTGACATATCATAGGGCTAAGCACTAGTTGTTAGTCGAGTTTTACCTCCTTGCGCTTTTCCCACGGAAATTACAGACTTCAAATCATTTCACTCATGCATGTCAACCAGTGTGCTTTGGTTTTTTATTTTTCAGAGAAAATCACTGAATGTCATGACCAGCAGGCCATGACTGTAGGGAAAATAGAACTTTTTCTACACCTTAAGGCGGGAGGAGTTCACATTTAGAAAGAACCAAAGACCTGCTGCCACGTCCTAATTGCAAAGTTGGTTCCTTTGTCAGCTTCTCGCACGGGGGAAATCCACTTTGAATCTTTTTTATCTGTAGTAGAGATTTCCTTTTTGAATTTAGGGTAAGTAAAAATTAAGACATTTAAAACATTAGGATTTATTTCAGTGAGAAGGTATTTACTACTCTTTTTGCTTATCACATATGGACACTCAGTGTTAGTAATTTAACGCATGAATTTCATTAGTTCAGTGAGTATTAGGAGAATCCTGCTCCATAACTGAAGTCAGTGGTCGGCAAACTCCAGCCTGTAGACCAGCTCTGGCTCACTGCCCGTTTCTGTAAAAGAAGGGCTATTGGAACACGCCGTGCCGGTGTGTTCACGTCTTACCCGGAACCGCCTCCCGGCTGCAGTGCTGGAGTGAGTGGCTGCAGGAGAGAGCGGAAAGCCGCAAATATCCAGTGTACGGCGAATTACACAGAACGATCGCTGGCGCCCGACTTAAATCATTCTTTTATCCTTGGCTATTTTCCGCACTGAGATTTTTTTAAAGAATTTAATAGCTTGACAACACTGTCATTTCAAACATCTCTCACTGAGAGTAAAAATACGTTAGAAATAAAGTGTGGAATGTATGTAGAAGATTTTAGAGTCCCCCTATTTCGTGGTAAAGTCTGTAATTCTCACATATTCTCTCCGCTACAGGATTTGTCAGGTCAGACGTTTTCTGTTTATTATAGAATCCTATACTGAGTTCTGTGAGCTAATAAATTAAGAGGCAATGAATTTAATTTTTGAAGGGAAACTTCCTTGTGTTGTAACTTCTTTTCCCTAAGTACTTTTCTCTTTGTTTTTGTTAAGGTATTTGGTTGTTAGTGGTTTTAATTGAATATAAATGAGCAAATTAGGACTTTGTTGTTTTTTATTGCAAGTACTAGAAGTGCAAATTATCTTAGAAATCATCTGGTTGCAAGAGACAATTTATTTAAGCTGGTTTAGGAAGAGAAGTTGGTTTATGATATGGAAAATAGATTATTTTCTTTGAACCCAAGAGTAAGAAATGAAACTGAACATTCTAAGGAAGAGGCATTGGGCGCTAAAAGTCATCAGGAACCGGGGTGATTCCACGTTTTTCATATCTCGGTCTCTATCTCTGGGTCCTGCCTCAGGCCCAGAGGGCAGAACTCTGCATTCCTTTGCTGTTGGTCATTCCCCAGCTTCTCACCAGCCACTCCCTCTTTGCTCATCACTTCCCAGATGGCCATTCCCACTGCTAACATTCCCACTAATTTCTTCAAGTCACTTGCAGGTCCCCCAGAGAGACTGAGGGTCAGGAGCCGTCCTTTGTCCAATCAGTGATTGCTAAAGGGTGGTCCTACGTGACATTTCCCACTTAGCAGAGCCGATCACAGCAAGCCCTCTGAGAACCGACAGGCAGGTTCTCCAGGGAGATTGGCATGTGAGATTAAGGGTGGACGTGACTGCTGTCACCAGTAAAAGGGTATTCAGCTCCGTGGCTGGTGTAGCTCAGTGGATTGAGCACTGGCCTGTGAACCGAAAGGTCGCTGGTCGATTCCCAGTCAGGGTACATGCCTGGGTTACTGGCCAAGTTCCTGGTTGGGGACGTGCAAGAGGCAGCCAACTGATGTTTCTCTCTCACATTGATGTTTCCCTTCCCTCTCTTTCTTCCTCCCTCCTGCTCTTTGAAAACAAATAAATAAAATCTTTTTAAAAAACAGTATTTAGCTGTCCTGCTACTATTATGTTTTTTGAAAGATTGTATTTATTTATTTTTAGAGAGAGGGGGAGGGAGGGAGGGAGAAAAAGAGGGAGAGAAACATGGATGTGAGAGAGAAACATCAGTCCATGTTCCCCAGCCGGGAATCAAACTGGTGACTCTTCGCTCTGCGGACAACGCCCACCAGCTGAGCCGCACCCGCCGAGCCGCACCAGCCAGCGCCTGCTGCTCTCAGCCGTGTAAAGTGACAGACGTGCTCACTCCTCCTCACACAGGAAAACCACTGCAGGCGTAACTGTTCTTTGTGACTAGCATCTAAAACACAGTTACCATTTTGTGATTTTGTAAAGGAATGTTATGCCATTAGAGGAAATCTTAAACAACAATAACATTTCATTCATAGTTCTATCTTTGTCATCCAAGCAAGTCTTTGGCTTTTTCCATTTCTAGTCTTTTTCATAAGCATATGAAATTTTTAGTCATAATCATAGAATTTTATGTTCTACTTTTTTCAAGCAATACTTTGTTCTTCCGTGTGTTCCATCCGGTGGTTCGCTGTAGTTTATTTATGGTGGGTCACAGTTGTTCACAAGTGCGGACAGCGGGCACTTGGGCAAACTTCTGTGGGCATAGATCATTTTGCGTCTTTTGCATTATTTCCTCAGGATGAGCTTCTGGGAGTAGAATTAGTGGGCCCAGAAAGTCTGTCTGTTTGGTTCTTGGTGCATAGAAGGGATGCTGCCAGCAGGTACAAAGCAGCGGCGGTGGGCAGATGGGCCTCTCCGATGGACGGCTGTTTTCATTCAGTGCGCTCTCTTCATTTCTCCGGCTAGATGACAATGAGGGGAGCAGCAGTGACACTGCCCCTCTGTTCCAGATGGCAGGAGACGGAAAGGACACAGATGACATCAAGATCCCCATGCTGTTCTTGTTCAGCAAAGAAGGAAGTATCATTCTGGACGCCATCCGCGAGTATGAGGAGGTGGAGGTGCTCCTTTCCGACAAAGCGAAGGATCGAGGTGAGCGCGGGATCATTTGTTTTTCATGCGGTTCAGCATCAGTTTGACTAGTTTTATGACAAAAGTGAGTGACAAAATCTTACTTCTGGTTTACTGGTAAGATAAGTACAATTTTTAGAAGATGGCTTCAAAATAAATTTTTCACTTGGAAATAAGAGTAATAACGTTCATTTGGCTTTGTTTGCCAAGTGAGGATGTCTTTAGAATTCTATTTTAATGTGTCATTTATAGTTTCTGCTTTGGTTCTGCCTGGCGATGAAAGTACAAGAGATTACCTCAGCAGAGTCACTGTACCACCCACAGATACTCAGCATTCAGTTCCCTGAAGCTGCGCCTCACCTGTCTTGTATCAGGCGGGAAAAGAGGTTGTGTAGAACGGTGCTGCCTGTGATCACATGGCCACGCCCTGGTGCAGGCAGTAGAAACCCAGCAGAGAGCTCCTCCCCACTGAGATCCGCGTACAGGCCACAGGAGTGCAGGCGGCTGCTGTCTGCAGAACGAGATGGCCCGCCTCACTAACTCGGGAGGGCTCAGGAGGGAGGCCACAGTGTTTGTGAGTGATTTCAACGATCTTTGAAACCCAATGACTGGGTAGATGCAGGGTCTTCCTAGTGTTCTTTTATAGCTCCACCCCCAGGAGCAGGGAGAGCTGAGGGGAAGTGGGCCACTGGACGGGGACTGTGACCCTGCCTATGGCAGCAGTATCTCCGACCCGCCAGAGACAGCCACGGAGGGAGCTGTGTGCCTCCCACCCTTTTCGGTGGGTCCAGTTGTGCAGTTTGTATAGGGCCGTTGAATCCCCTGGGATGTTTGTTTGACAGATGTGAAGGAAACCGATTCTATTCAGTTTAACTTCCCAGTGGAACAGTAAAAAAAAAAAAGAAAGAAAGTTTAGGAGTAATCTGTTGCTCTCCAAACCCATGTTTTGTCTTACCTTTCTGTATTGCTTTATTCTCCTTCGAGAGTCTCTCGGATGCCGGCTGTGTGAGAGCAGCGGAATGAGTAGGGTGTATGCATGTAAGGGGGTTATACATGGGAACAGACTGGCAGAGATTCTCATCTTCTCTACCCCTCCTGTGCACCTGGTGTTCGTTATGCGCCCTTTGTCTAAACTCAGACCTTTCCTACCTGTGCGCCTTCAGGCACATCCAACAGGCAAACTATTGTTCCATATGACTCTTTAATGCCTTTGCTTTTCCCCTCCTCTTGTGCTACCATTGGAATTTCAGCAGCAATATTGAAAGGTAAAATGATTCCAAGCTACATTATTAATAGTAGTAAGTATCTCAATTAATAAGCCTCACATTATATATGTATGTGTGTATGTGTGTATGTGTATAAACACACATACATATATATGCACACGTACATGTATTATACATGATTTTGTTTAAGCGGACACCATGACAGTGTCTGGTTTAATACAGTCTGAGCTTTTTCATGACTAGTCAGGTGTTCTGTGATAATCTTTATGGGTCCTGTGATAACAAACCCTATATATTAAATGGCCCGTATAACAAGAATTCACTGTCCATGTTCATGCAAGAGTCACTAACGAAGACGTTGTTGTTTTGGCATGTGTTACTTTCGGTCACTTTCCACTTGAACACAGTGTAAAATATTTTAAATGTTGACTTGTTTTAAAAACACGTATGTCTGTAAGAGTGCATGGAGTTAGGACTGTAAGATTATGTAAAAGCATGTGCTTCCCATACCAGAGATCGACTTTATGAAAATAAGAATTCTGTTAACTACCAACAGAAATGACCTGAACAGGATTCCCTTAAGAACCTGGCGGTCAAGGGGTTTTATTTAAACTGTAGTACGTATTTTAAAGTTTTACTAGTCTATAAATTTATTGAACTGTGGTTCTGTATTAGAACAATCTCTTTAGCAAGTCTTTAAAAACTCCCCTTTGTGTAGCTATTTCAAGAACTGTAGAGCTGTATTAACTAAATCATCAGTAAGTTACAGTGTACTTGTTAATATTTATTAATGTAAAAAAATCAGTGATAATGGTTCTGTGCAATCAAGTGCCTCATTCAGTTGGGAACAGCTCCCAAGAAGCGAAGGTCCGCAGTGGCCACCGTTAGCTAGCGTGTCCCGTGCCGTGGCCATATGCATCGTGTTTCTCCCCTGCGTCCGCGCCAGCGTCAGCTGGTGTGCTCGTTAGAAGGGCGGATTCCTGAGTCTGACTTCAGACTATTGAATCAGAATCCGACATTTTAAACAAGCATCCCAGGTAACTGTACACTTTGAGAAACACTGAACAAGACCAAGAAGGCACCCTTTCTACCCCCCAGCTTGTGTCTGGACATCCTGTACCATCGAGGGCACTCGGTGGGATCCTAAGCACAGCAAAGAATACATTCCTTAAAATCCCAGCAATCAAGAGCCCTCCAGAGCACCCTTTCTAAAACTCCCACTGCTCAAATACATACTCCCTTATAAAGGCACACGGTTTTGACCGAGCAGTTCTTCCCACATAGTAATACAGAAGGAGAAGCCCCAGAGCAAGCCCCCACTCCCACTTCTCGTTCTGATGGTAAGGCCCAACTGTTAATACGGAAATACCTACAGTCGCCCTGTCTGCTAGCAAGAATGTTCAGACACCGTATGGCAGTAGCCCCTTCTGTCCCGCAGCTTCCCTCTCCACGGCTTCAGTCACCCGTGGTCAGCCACGGTCCAAAAAATGTTAAGTGGAAAATTTCAGAAACAACCAAGGCACACGTTTCAAATGGCCTGCTGTTCTGAACGTGAGCCTTCAGCACTTCTGTCTGCACGTGCCCCCTGCCACCTGTCACTCAGTAGCCAGGTCAGTTCTCGGATCTTCCGAGAGCGGAGACCACGTTCACATAACTTAAGTTGCAGGGTAGTGTGAAAATTGTTCTATGTAATTATTAGTTATGGTTGTTAGTCTCTCACTGTGTCTGATCTATAACGTGAACTTTATCATAGGTATATGTGTATAGGAGAATAGCACAGTCCTTGGTTTCAGGCACCTACTGGGGGTCTTGGAATGTGCTCTTGGTAAATGAGAATGTGGACTGCTGTACGCATTTTTTTTCAGAAGCGAAAGTGTAGTCATTTATCAAAGGGAAGTGTTGCTTCTTCGGGTCTAACCAGCCACACTTCTAAAATGTTCAGTTATCCACAGAAATGTTAATACTGTGTCTTTCACATGTCCCATCTTTCCTGAAGGTGAAGTTTATAAATGTACTCAATACCAGTCCTAATCCAGCGCCCATGAGCAAAAGACACTGTTTTTACTTTTAGCTCCAAGTTGAAACAGTTCACAATTAAGAATCAGTTTCCTTTTCTCAATGTTATTTCTCAAGGGGAAGACAGTCGGTATTTCAGTACCTCCCTGTGCTTGCAGTTTGCAGGGCAGGCCCGCGGGGCCTTGAGAGCTGCGGGCAGACCTTCGCTCGCAGCGCTGCTCCTACATTTGTGTCTCCTGCTCCAGAGGCAGACAGGGAAAATGGGGAAAGAAGGGGCGGGCCGCTGAAGCTGCTCGGGGTAACTGTGTCCTGAAGTTGGACTGTGGGAGTCAGGTCGCTGTTGCAAAGGATTTGATCCTGAGGAGAAAGTCCAGTGTGCGTGCAGATGGCCGCAGTGCCAGGAAAGTGGCGCCTGGGCCCTTCTCGGTCGCAGAACTGGTGGTCACCTGCCCCCTGACCCAACCACGTCATGTGTTCTTGCACACTTTTGCATGGGCAGAGCCGCCTCCCTCTTTCTGGAGATGCCTTTAGTCCCTTCAAGCCCCTGGGTCTCTTTCTCTCTGACAAGGTTTAGCCATTCTGAATGCCGAGTTTAAATGCCATCTTTTTCACGACATTTTCTCTCATTCTTGAGATTGAAGGGTGCCTATTTGCTATAGTTCCCATTCCGACACTTGTATTACATGGTGCTTTTTTACCTGCTGCTCACCTCTGGGTCCTGGCTCTCAGTAGCCGCCGGTGTGGTTGTGGAGGGGAGTGAGTGGTCACAGAACAGCCGGTCTCTGCATCTTCGCCCAAGGTTCCCTTGTCCTTCCGTGGTCCTTCATTTTCTCTTCCTTGCATCCTGAGATTGTCTTCGTTCTTCCTTTGCCTCCTGTGTTTCTGATACACCGTTCCCGAATTTAACAACGTAGTAGTTACATTCTGGACTGTGAAACTCCATCTGTCCGTCCGGTGACAAGGGGCACCAGGGAAGGACGGGGTGTGGCAGCGCGACCACCGCCTCTCCTCCTTTCTGCCCTGGCGCTGCCTCTCTACTGTGGGTCAGATACTCCCACACGCTTTGCTCTGTGGCTGGGCCGGCTCTTCTTTCCGGTAATGCGTTTATTCCTGTGCCAATAAGAAGACACTTTGCTGTTTTGAATAAATTCAAATATTTGATAAGGCAGCTTTCCTCCAGTTCTTTTCAGAATTTCTTGATTTCCCTTTGATGTGTATTCTTCCACAGGAATCTAAAAATAACTCTAACTGGTCCCAAAAGTAAACAGAAATAGAAAAGGGATTTATTTTAGAATGTATAATTGCATGCTTTACGTATAAATGGAAAAATTTTGTTAAATATTCAGACTTTCCATCTAGAAACATACACTTACTTGTAAATTTAATCAGATCTTGTTTTACATTTTCGTTAGGGTTTTATAGTATTAAGCAATATGGGCCTTTTTCATAATAAATTCAATTCTATGTTTTGTAGCTTTTATTTTTATTATGACAAGGGTACTTAACTTTATTTCTAACCAGTATTGCTGCTAGAAAGGAGTTACTGGTTTATGCCTATTTATCTTACTTTTTACTTTCCTTATAAAATACTTTTAATAGTGTTTTCAAAAATTAAGGGTTGCTTTGAATTTAAGTATACAACACAATCTGAAAATAAAGACAATTTGCTCGCTCTTTTTTTAATATTTACACTAACTATTTTGTTATCCTATTGTATTGGCTAGATTTCTAAAATAATGTTGTATGATAGGTAACCCCAGGGTGGGTTTCTTTTGTTTTTTGTTTTTGTTTTGGCCGAAGTACAGTCTTGATTACTGGATGAGAAGGCACCACACCTTTTCCTGTTCTTCTAAATTAGATAAATGCCGTTAGAAAGAAACTTTCAGGTTTCTGTTTGTGGTGGTTGTTCTCCCTTGAATTTCGGGTAGCCTCACATGGGTGAGCTGTGAGCAGCCAGCTCCCTGCTTTCTCTTCTTTGGGCCCCCAAAAGGTTTTCTTGATTGTCTCATTGAAACGTACCCTGCTCACAGCGGGGAAGAGAGAATGTATGGGCGCTCCTCGTGCCCCTTGCTCTCCCTGCCCCCAGCACACGGCCCAGAGAAGGTAAACTTCCCTAGTCAGGTCATCTTCCCTAGTCAGTTGGTGGTATACACGCCCCCACCCACAGCTTCCTGCAGGCCTGTGTTTCCTTCACTTCTCGGGTTGTAGAAGAGGCCCATCTCCCCTCCCTTCTTTGACCAATTAACTCCACTTATCTTTTAAATCTCAGTTCAAGTGTCAGCTTCAGAGGAAACCCTCAGATCCCCTCATTACTCTGTTCTAACTGCGGAACACTGTCAGAGTTCCCCACTCACCTTGCGATCCTCTGTAAGTGTCCTTTTCCCCACTTGGGCTGGAAGATCCAGAGAGGCGGGGCTGGTGTGTGTTTGAGCTTGTTTTACCCGAACCCCGGACAGTGGACACTCAGGAGATGTTTGCTGCCTGACCGCAGAGACTGGGGGGGCGGGGGGGGGCGGGGAATGCAGCCTGTGGGTGTGGCTGCTGGTCTGCTTGGGTCCCTGCATGAAATGCCTGTGGTGGTTTCACTCTATATTCCTTATAAGAGGGTTTAACTTACTGTTCAGCCTTCCAGTAGATGTTAGAGTGATTATAGCTAGTCATTCACAGACCAGCAATAATGAAATAGAAGTTTTAGAAATAATCTCAGTTACTGTCTTTATGAAAATATTTTATTTAACCAATCACATTAATGCTCTTAAATCATCCTGAATTTTTTGTCATCTGCATTTTCATGGCTTACCGAGCGGGAATTTTCATTTTCTAAAAGACTGCTAGCTTAAAATATAGCAATGGTATGTGTTGTTTAAAATTCTGTTTAATATGCACTCTTCCCTGAATTTAGATATTTGATAAATTTTTGACACACAATGCAAGTTTATATGCATTGTAATAGTATTACTGGTTAGTATATTTCTTGGCATTTACTCCTCTCCACCGAAGGCAGTCTTATCACTTACTCCTTTCAGTTCAGAATATTTATTTCTTGATGTTCCATTTTGCAAAATAAATGTACAGAAAAATATAATTGCATTTAACTTTTATTTTTTCATTTGATTGTAAGAGCCAGAATGCTTTTGAAAGTGTGACAGATTTTTTAAGGGGAAAAGTTTCATGAAGCTTGTTTCTTTTACGCGCAGACCCTGACACGGAAAATGAAGAGCAGCCATTCTCTGAGAGCGATTCTCAGAGTCAGAGTACTGAACAGCTTGCATCGGGCTCTCAGGAGGTGGACTTGGCTGATCAAGAGTCTCCTGAAGAAAGCTCTCTGAACTCTCCCCCAGAATCATCACCCGCAGCAGCGGCAGAGGAGGCTGCAGGGGTTTCTCCTTCTGAGCAGAATTCTAATGCCCTGGGAAACCATGAACCTACAAGCCGGGATGGTGAATGTACAGATTTAGATAACCAGCTGCAGGAACAATCAGAAACTGAGGAAGACTCCAACCCCGGCGTTAGCTGGGGTAAAAAGGACCAGCCCATAGACTCCATATTAGCAGACTGGAATGAAGACATAGAAGCATTTGAAATGATGGAGAAAGACGAGCTATGACTCACTGAAGAATCGGGTGGTAGGTGTTTAAAAAGAGTAGGTAAACTGTGGTTAACAGACACCGCATACCAAGCAGGCTCTCCAGGGGGAGGGAGGCTTTGAGTGTGGTGATGAGCGACCTCGTTCTGACCGGGACAGTTGGTTATCACAGGAGCCTGGAGCTTGCTGTGTCAGCCTTGACCTTGTTTCCGACTGTCCCATGAGAAGGGGAAACTCACAGTCCCCCTCAGACGGCAGCACCCTGGGCCGGGAGAAGACTGCTGGACTCGCCCGGGAGCCAGGTCTCTGCGGGCTCCGGGGAGACAGGACACAGATTGGGTTAGTAGCGGCATGGGGGGGGGGTAGGAATTTGTACAGCTCTCTGATTAAAGGAAGCGCCGCTTTCTTGGTCTTGGGCGCACAGGGTCTTCTGGGGAGCACGTGTGTGTTGTGGGCATTCTGGTTGCGCTGCCTTCACAGAAACGCCCGAAGTGACCTGAGTGGTTTGGAGGCCAATGTGTGGACGGTGGAAACGGTCTTTGCTCATCTCTCTCACTTGCTTCACTGTACAACAGATGATGAAGACGACTTGATTTTTCTTCCCTCTTAACAATGTCCTTTTCATTTAAACCAAAGGTGAAGCCATTGTGCTTTCTCAGTGAGTTCTCCGCACACTGTCTAATCATTGGGACCAGGGGAAAAGGTCATATAATATATTGTGGAAATTGGTTACTTGATACATCTGAAAAGCGGAGCGAGGGGGAAACTGTAATGTTGCAGTATGAACTTGCCATTGGGCCTTCCACAGGGAAAGCGGTGACTCCTCTGAGAAGGAACTCAGTGCTATATATCCTCGTAGGGTAAGTGATGAGTCTGTCCAGTTCATTTCTCATGGAGGGTCACCTCTGTTCCTCAGCCTTACTCCCTCCCACGCTCAGTGCGCACTTTGAGCCCCAAGGCCCATGGAGCTGGTAGTAAGCGCTCTTCGTGCCAGTTCCACCTTAGGAAGTTATGATAAAACTGTGGTAGTCCTCTGAGAATCCTGGGGTAATATATTATTTTTCTCTCTTTTGAAACTATGATTTCTAAAGTTGTACTTAAGGAATCTGTCACATTTTCTGTTGAATCATGGTTTTTAAGTTTGCTTTTTTTTTTTTTTAAACAAACATTTCTTCTGATGTGGACTTGAAAATTAGTCTATGATAACCTGTGTAAAAAATATACACAGTAGCAACTAACATATAGCCATATTGTTTAATATGTTTTTTTCTTTTCTTTGTTTTGGTGGCAGTCTGGTGCTGGCTACATTTAAGTTTTAATTTGTTGTGGATATCTGTAAACAGCCCTGTAGTTGAAATAATGGCTTTATTCCGTTTATTTATTTTTAACAACTTAACTGAGTCAGTTCTAAAGGAGTATTTGTGAGACTTCACGGTGTCTCTCTTTGCCATGACATTACCTGGTGACCTTCCCCTGAGACAGCTGTGAGGTACAGGTGGCCTGCGAGTGGGTGTGGAGCCGTTCCAGGGACAGCGCGCTGTCCTGTAGTTATGTGTATGCGTGTGCAGTATGTCTCAGATCCAGGTAAACATACCCTTTTCCAAGGGGGTGAATAGCTGCTTTCAGAAATTCCAGTGAAACCTAATTGGGTCAGTGAGTAATGAATCTCACAGAGAATTCACTTTGGTGGGGGGGGGGGGCGGGCAGTGGGGAAAGAGGAGGAGACAAGAACTTCATTGGCCCTCACTTAAACCTGACACCAGAATGGATATTTTTAGGCAGTGCATGTGGAATGTGGTGGGAGAAGACAGAGCTGTAATACATGGAGCACACAAAAGGATAGACCTAGTGCTTTGTTCACCTTAATTGCAAAGCTGCCAAAATAGCTGAAGCTTCATTACTTGACTTGCCTTGATTTACAGGACTGGGGCTTGGAGAAAAGGAGCCAATGTTCCTCTGAGAGACTTTGACTAGAGAAGCCTTATGTTTAGTGATTTGTTTCTGTTTATATCTCGGAGCCATTGTTGTCTAAATGTCACTTTTCTAAAGTTGTCAAAACAACAGAATCTTTTTCCCCAGCAAAGGTTTTGTGGCATATAAGGTAAAGCCAGCTTGCTGCTGCTCTCCCTTCCTTTGGCCATAAGGGGGAGCTGTTGCCATTCATTGAGGTCTAGAAGCAAATTGCTCACTCGTTCAGAAAAGCAAATCCTTTAAAAAATATTTTTTTTAAGGAAAGAAAAAAAATTAACAAGTTATACTCAACAGCCAGAAGGAATTATACTTGATTTTTTTCCGCCCATTTAAGAAAAGAAGGTATAAGGTTTGGCTTCAAAACTCCAACATTGCAATCAACTCTACATTTCTTTTTTGACATACTGCCGTGAGGTTGTTTTTGAGTTCATTAAAAAATTCCAAAGCACTAGGGCTTTTTTACATTTTGCTTTTTTAAATACCATCTATAGAGATTTTATTTACTTCCTAAAGATTCAGGGGATTCTATGAAACCCTGGATTTTAGAAACATCTGGTCTACCTCAGTTAAACGTTGACTGCCTAGAAATAGAGCTGAAGTGATCACCACAGCCATAAAATCGCGTGACTAAGAAGGGTCTATACAATGTTTACAGGCCTGGAATCAAGGGAGGGTTTCATCCGAAAGTTAAAAGTGAGATATTAGAACAAGTACTTAATTCAGGTATTTTCAAGTTTTAAAACCTAACTTGTTTACCAGCTAAAAATAGCTGTAGTTTTTCTGCTTATCAAAGCCCATTGAATGATACGCCCCAACTGGCAATACTTCTCCCTTAAAGTTTTAGGTGTGAAAGAATTGTAGTTTGCTAGACATGTTTGGGGTAGGGTATTTTGTCGGGCAGGTTTTCTTTTTTTCCTTTTCAACTTTAATAGGCTTCCAACAAGAATACAGTTGTTGTTACAGTAGAACCAGCATTTGTTCTCTCACCAAACCCCATGCCAAATACGGAAAGCCCGGCACAAGTAGCTCAAACGGAGCTTACACTTTCCAGGTGTCGTGGGACACTCCAGCCGTCGTTTTGTGCGCAAGGCTTCAGTCAGAACATAGAAAAAACATTCTGTGAATGAAACATTGTATGTTCAGATTTTATAAAAGATGTTTTTAAAAGCCCTATTTACAGCCGTATATTTTCTTATGATGTAATTTATGAAGAAGACGTCTGTACTAACAGGTGCTGTAACACTGTTGTCGGATTTTACTGTTTGGTGATAAGTGTAAACAATATTTCTAAGGGGAGCTATGTACTGTGATGTAAAAGTCTGGGCAAAATGTATATAATCCTTGTATATAATTGTGTATTTGATTATAATTACTGATTGTAAAGATTTAATAAAACATGTAAATATTCTGGTCTAGTTTTAATTTGAATTTTTAGCATCACTTTACATATGTTTATACTTTGATATATCTTAAAATTTTTTCACTGCTTCTCCCCTCTAATGTTCACTTTACTCCAGGGGAGTAAATTTGGGGGCCATCTTCGGGAACAGAAACATAAACTCGCATTCAACAGCTTTATAACTAACTCAGCAAGTGCCGGCGACCCTCAGAGCAGAGTTGGTGGCCCACGGTGGCAGTACTGCTGGCATGTTCACGCTTCGAGTTTACTTGTATTTAATTAACTCAGTTGTCCTTTCAATGTTGTCATCAAAAGTCACACGCACCTCTCCCGTTAGTCCCAGTGGGGTCATTTCCTGTCAGCAGCCACTTTCAGATCCTGTGATGCTCTGCTCTTCACCTGCCTGGTTCCAGGCTCCCTGAGCTCAGATACGGGAAGGACCTAATCAGGCCACCATTACTCACTGATAACTGCCTTCTTTAAAGATGAGCCAACTGGTTACGGGGCAATGGAACAGGGCCCTTGCTCCTTCCAGTGTGCCGTTCTCTTCCCTCCTGTCAGTCCTCACCCCTTCCTTCACCTTCATTTTGGATTCTACTCACCTTTCTTTGCCCAGCCATTACCTCCCAGCAGGAACTGACATTTGGAAATGGTAGCATTCATTCTTAGGTTCTCCGGGCAGCGGGCCTTCATTCCTCTAGGACAAAGCACCACTGTTTCAGGACGACTGAGGATCCCATAGTATCTCCTGGAAGACGTCAAAGGGGAGGCTGCTTTTCTGAGGGAAGCACGCTTGAGGTCTGCCTGCTAAGGGAAGTTAAGGGTTAGTTGAGAAGGATGTGTCAGCATCTGCCTGCTTGTAAGGCTTATACTTCTCAGAGCCTTCTATGAAGCCTGGAGGTCTATAGTTTTTATCCACTCTCTTTGGTGAGGTCCATGGGAGGCCTCTGACAGACCCTTGGGGACTCTTTAAGCCCTAGAAGAATGCACTCGCCACCGCGAATGATAGGGGCAATGCTCAAGTTCAAAAGCCCCATGGTGTGTTACAGAGCACATTTCTGCCCTCGGCTCCATCTTGGTGAAATAGCAACGGGCCGTGCTGAAGAAATAATCTGGACAGAATAAGATGGGATTTCTTAAATCAGAATGAGTGAAAACCTCCCTTATGTGGCTGAGGAGAGAGCCAAAGGGCCTAATATATTAGTCAAAGATAGAAGATCCCCATACTAAGGAGCCAGCTGTTCCCCTCCTGCAGACATCACCACCACCCTTCCCAGCTACTGGAGGTACATCCTTTACAGGAATTCCCACCTTTATCTTCCCTGAACCTCTTAGGAAAGCCATTGGCCTCAGGCCCAGGAGGCGATCTGACAACCACTGCCAGCAAGCTAGTCTTTACACTCCCTTTTCGCATTCCCTCCTCCAGTCTGCACCTTCCAGGTGAAGAGTAAACCAAGTTCTCAAGTCAGTCCCAGACAGCTGCTACCTTTAGCAGGGCTGATCTCCTCATTCAGCCACTCTCCTGCCTTAGCTGAGGCATTGTGCTAATTGTCCTCCAGCCCCAATTGTTTTAATACATCAATAAAAAACAAAAAACTTCGAAAGCTCTGTGGTCTCTAATCATTACTTCCTATTCTCTCAACTCGTCCACTCATAATTTTCAGTACCTCCATCCAATCCACTGATCCTAGTTTCTCCAAACCATCACCCTTTCTGGTGGCCTCGCTTCCCCACCTAGCCACCTTTGATTATTAACCTTTCTTCCTATGTTGCACTAACTTGGCAAAACTTTAACTCTTATGAAACCCAACCACGCACTGATTCTGCCCCTAAATTTAAGTATCTGATGGAACTGGGTGAAATCATACACCCCCTGCTGCTATGGCTGACCGGCCTCACTTGAAGTTGTGACTACAGATCTCAAGCAAGATGCAGTACTTTCCCAAATCCAACCACATTTCTCTAATTTGTTTTCCCACTCCGAGACAACTTCCATACCCCCTTTCTATTCAAACACCCTCCACCCCTCCTCTGCGCTCACCTGATGACCTCACCCCATATTGCGTTGAAAAAATTGATGCAGATGATAATGACCTCAACCACCAACCTACCTGCATGCTGCATGACTTGTATTTGAATTTGTCACGGTAGACATTTGCCTGCACATATCCTGGGGTTCACCTTGATATTGGAGAGCTGGAACCCACAGACTGACAAATGGAAGAATCCCGTTACTAGACTCAAAATCTACCCTTCCCCCCAACTAACTACTTCCTCCAGTGTGCATACTTCAACCCTGGAGGGAGCACCAAATTATCTCCATCACTGGAAGTTGTAAAAATAAATACTGGGTACCACATGCACCCAGCATGCCTCAGCCGACCTCTGGTAACTGAGGTCTCTGCAAACCTGTACACACGCTGACTTACACTCATTTCCTCTCGGAGGCATTGGGCAGTAAAATACCGAATTCTGTGTTACAAGTTCTTTTCCTTATGCTCTTTAAAATCTGTTTCTGTTTATTTTTGTTTTATTTCTATTGTTAGTAGAAGTATAAATAGGTACACGTTTTGTAGAAATCAGTTCATCAGTTCACATCAAAACCTGAAAATGATTTCTTTCCTTTTAACTCAGTTGTCTACTACCAGGAATCTAAGGAAGGAACGAGGGGCGCAGGCATGGATTTCCATCCTGATATTGAGTAAAAGGAAAAATTTGGACAGAATCTAGATGTCTATGGGGTAATAGTTAAGAAAAGCATGGCACAATAAAGAATATAATGTGCATGCATTAAAATGATGCTTATAAAAAGTTTAATATCTAAGAGCACGCTCTGTAATTCAGATCGACGGAGCAAAGACAGACCGCCCTTCCTGGCGCTGTGCACTGAATCAAACTGGGGTGTGTGATGTTTCCCGTAGTTCCGGGTCTGGTTCCCATGGATTCTACAGTCAGCTGCAGAAGACAGACATTGGGAGAAAATCACATTCCTCCTGAGAGACCCAGGATTTGTAATCGTTGATGAAAGTCAAAGAAATGATGGACCAGCTTTACAGACAGTTGTTTGGAAAGTAATCCTAAAATATTTCTGTTGTTGGAAGTAAACACCGAAAAGAACGCAACTCGTGTAGCGTTCTCAGTGTTCTAGAGCCAAAAGATTTTTGTGATCATCACATCACTGGTTCTCCTCGTTGGACAGAAGAGAAGTCAAGCCAAGGTGGAAAGCGACTCGACCAAGGTCACACATAGCCGGGAGCGAGGATGCCTCTAGGAAGCATGAAGGTTCCGGTGCCTCTGCTGCAGTCTCTGCCCCCACGCCCTGCAGCCGCAGCGAGTTAACATTCAGCCAGTGGGATAATGACTCACAGCTGCCCCTGGGGTGCCTTTGCAAAACTCCAGGGCTCCATCGACCATGGTTTAAAAACTACTGATTTAGATAATTTATCGTTCCTTATTTAAACTTGCAGCGCATTGAAGCAACAATGTCTTTTAATGCCCTGAAAACTGGCTATTCCCATTGGCGGCATTTATCCTTCTGTTCCTTGCCCAATGAGTGAATAGCCGCGTGAGGGAAAGAAGGTGCTGTGCACTTTCTTTCCTGCTGTTATTCATCTGAATGAACATGTGTGGGCAGAGCTCACGTGGTCAGACCAAGTTACAGGTCCTTTGCTGGGTGGGCCATCTTCTTAAAAAATATTTTATTTATTTATTTTTTTGACAGGAGGGAGGGGAGGGACAAAGAGGGAAAGAGAAACATCAACGTGTGGTTGCCTCTCATGCATCCCCCACTGGGGACCTAGCCAGCAACCCAGGCATGTACCCTGACTGGGAATCGAACCACCAACCCTTTGGTTCACAGGCCGGTGCTCACTCCACTGAGCCACACCAGCCAGGGCTGGGTGGGCCATCTTGAGGGCCTCAAACCCAAGGATTCCCACGCTTTCTTGGTGGTGATGGCGGAAATGGTTCTTTTTAGATCCAAATCACTGAACTTGAAATTTCTAAATTTGATACTGTAAGAGAGCTTCGAAGATAAGCAACCTGGTTGTATTGGTAAAGCAATAATGGAGAATTCTGGACTAAGAAGGCCAGAGACATCTCATTTTAAGACAGTATCTTCTAAACCTCTGTTAAACTATCTCATAGCCTGTCATGATAAGGTTTACTTATTGGATGTTCACCATATGCTTAGAAGTTACAAAACCATTGAATGGGTACCATTATTATTCCAGTTTTACCCACGAGAAAACCAAGGCTTAGCCCATTGTGGTTCTTAGTTCAAAGAAACACTCTGGCCAAGTAAAGCAGGGGGTGGGGAAGATACCGGAGTGGGAGAGAAGTCTCTTGGAAGGTTCTAGCAGCACCAAGGCAAACTTGGGGATGGCATTTTCCCCCAATCTTCTCTTTATTACGTGTAATGTGCAAGTTAAGAGTACAGACTCTGGCCTTTGTACTCGTGAGATTATAATCCTGGCTCCTCTTCCTACTTTATGTGACCTTGAACCGGGCCCCTCTGTTTCCTCATCTGTAAAGTGGAGATAATTCGGTCCCCTACTGGGACCTGGCCAGCAACCCAGGCACGTGCCCTGATTGGAAACCGAACTGGTGAGCCTTTGGTTTGCAGGCCCGTGCTCAATCCACTGAGCTATACCAGCCAGGGTAAGCACGGATAATCTTTAAAGGCACAATTATTGAAATAACAAATATGTCCATGCACCATGTAAAATTATCTTCAGATCAGTGGTATGTGAGTTTTACTTTGAGAATACTATATTATGCTATACCGCCTCCGTTTTTATGAAAATGACCTTAAATGGTATTTATACAGCCACCTCGAAATGATAGGTTCTCCAGGCAATTCGGCAAATTTCACTTTCTCTTTAATACTGTAGCTTTCTAGTAAGTGTTGAAATCAGGAAGTGTGAGTCTTCCAACTTGGTATTTTCGAGGTTGTTTTGGCTATTCTAGGCTCTTTGCATCGCCCTCTACATTTTAGAGTGACTCGTCAACAACTTCGTGAAAGTATGATGAGATTTTGGTTGGGACTGAATTGCATTTAGAGATCAAATTTGGGGAGAATAGACATTTTTAACAACATTGAGTCATCTGTTCTATAAACATGGTAAATCTGCCCATTTAATTAGGTCTTTTATAATTTCTCTCAGCAATAGTTTATAGTTTTTAGTGTAGAGGTTTTGAATACCTTTTGCTGATTTTTCCCAAGTGTTTTGTGTTTATGATGGTGCAAAATTGTTTTAAAATTTTATTTTTTATTTAAAATTGTATTTATTGGTGCTAACATATTAACGTATCATTGATTTTTGTATGTTGTCCTTATATACTACAACATTGTTAGAGTCACTTACTAGTTCTAGCAACTTTTTTGTAGATTCTGTACAATTTTTTTATATAAACCATCATGCCGTCTGTAAATAAACAACAGTTTTACTTTTTCCTTTCCAATCTCGATGCCTTTGTTTCACTTTGTTGGCCATAAGAAACTGGCTGAGACCTCCAGTACAATGTGGAGAGAAAGGATGGAAGTTAATATTCTTGCCTGCTTCATGAAATCAGGGAGTTTGTATTCTATATTTCACTATTGTAGGTGATGTTAGCTGTGTTTTTAAGAGATGCCCTTTTCCAGGTTGAGTGACCTCCCTTCTAGTTCTAACTTGCCGACAATTTTATTGTAAATATCTATTGAATTTTGTAAAATGCTTTTAATGCATCTATTGAAATTAAATTATCCTTTTGTTTCTCTCCTTTATAGCTTCAATGGTAAATTATACTGATTGATTTTCAAAGTAAGCTAATCTTGGATAAACCCATGTGGTTTTATATCTTGCTGAATTTGACTCGCTAATATTTTGGTAGGAATCATTGTGTAAGAATATTTTGGTAAGAATTCATGAGGAATATGTGTTATTCTATTTTCTTGTAATGTCTTTATCCAGCTTTGGTATTAGGGTTATGCTGACCCCAACACAAGCTAGGAAATGTCCCCTTCTCTATTTGGGGGAAGAACTGAACACTGGTGTTTATTTCTTCCTTACTGTTTGACGGAATTTACTGGTGACACCATTTGGACGTGGCATTCTTTTTGAGTGAATGTTTTGATAACAAATTCAATCTAAGAAAGATGAATATGCAGATTTTCCATTTCTTCTTTTGGCAGCTTTGGTAATGTGTTTGCTAATATGTTTTTCAAGGAATTTGTGCATTTCACTTAAGTCGTTGGATTTACTGACATAAAATTGTTCACAATATTCCCTTATTATTCTTCTATTGTCTACAAAAGCTGTAGTGATCATCACCCTCTTTCATTCTCAACATTGGTAATTTGTGTTTCCCTCGTTTTTTCTTATCAGTCTAGCTAGGCTTAGCAATTTTATTTTTTTTTTCATGAACATATTTTGGACTTTGTTAAATTTTTATGCAGTTGTTTTCTATTTCATTGATTTTTTTTCTTATTTTTATTATCTCTTATGCTTCTTTTGGGTTTAATTTGCTTATATTTTTCTAGTTTCTTCTGGTGAAAACCAAGATCATTGTTTTTAAACATTTCCCTTCCTGTTTCTGCCTGCTTTTGGTTGTTCTCTGGTGTCTTTCAAATGGCTGGGTAAAATATTTTGTCCATAGTTTATAAGCGTTACCTGCTGAATATTCTAATATGAGCCATTTCACAATATTGGAACTGCAATTCAGTTTTAAGCTTTCTAGTTTGAGTAAGTATTCTAACCCAAGTGCCAACTTCCTTATCTGTAATTTGGGGGTAGTATGATAACATATACCTTAGAAGACTGTTTTCATGGAGAGCAAATGAAATAATGCATATGGAAACATTTTGAAAGGATAATGTGATATCTTAATTATATTTATTATCATTAATGCAGCAAAAAAGAATCATTCCCTTGGCATGCATTTGTATTCCTACTAAAAGTTAAGACACGATACAAGGTCATTTAATTTTCATAGTTTGGCAGATGAGACAGAGAGTCCTTTGTCCTCTTCCAAGATATCTAACCTTGTAATTATATGCAGCTTCATATTCAATTGATATCGATTAAATGCCTGTCATGTATATATTAGGTATGTTTGTGTGCATTACCTTATTTGGTTTATTTCTCACATAAAAGAGTGCCCTCCAATTTATCAATATGTAACAATAACAAACATTTTTTCACCCCTCGATTCCACTCTTAAAATTTTATCCTAAGGAAATCGTCACCGATGACAACCTCATTTATGTGCAAAATGCATATTGCAGCCTTATTCACGATAACACAAAATGTGGAACAATCAAAATCAATGCGCATAAAGAATTTACCAAGTAAATTGTGATGCATACATATAAGGCCATACTATTCAGCTGTTAAAAAATCAAATTTTCAGAGATTATTTTATCACATGGGAAAAATGCACATTGTATAATATGAAATATAAAGAATAAGAGTGTTCTTTGAACATCAGGATTGCTGTTTCATTAGAAAATATGGGTTAGGAAAAAATAGCTGGCAGAAGACCTACTGACATGTTCATAATGAGTGTCTCCGGAGCCGAACAACGAGGGCTGACTCCTCACGCGCTTTGCTGGGGCTCTGACGTGTTCACAATGGATGTCTGACTTTTGCTTTCGGTTTTCCCTCTGGAACCGAGGTCCTCTCTAACGTGGATGAATCATAATCTTCAGTTCAATAAATACTTTCCTCATTGGCCCACGCATAGCCACTATTTATCGATTTGTTTGTTTACTGTAATGTAATACGTACTTATAAACCCACTGCTCGATAGAAGAGCTACGACTCCAGCAACATTTTCCGTCTTGGTGTGGACCTTCTCCTACCCCATTCACCGCTTTTCTTTCTACCTAAGTTAACGACCTTCTGAAGCCTCATAATTCCCTTGTTTTCCTCTTAATAGTGTTGTATCTAATTTGACATATAGCTCTAAAATGTGTGTGTGTATGCTTATTTGTTTGTTTGTTTATTTTGGTGGCTTAAACTTTTTCAGAGAATAGCATGCTATATATCATATTCTAGGACCCTTTTTACTTAACATTGCACTCCTAAGATTTATTCAGATTGATTTACGCCTCTGGAGCTCATTTATTTTGACAACTGTAATATTCCATTGTGTGACTATATTACTGTTTACTCCTAATTGAAACTATTTCCAGACTTTTCCTGTATGAATAGTGCTACTGTGAACATTCTTGTACCTAATCTCTCCTGGATGTAAACCTGGGGGTGGACAGGCTTGTCATAGGGCATGTAAATGTTTAACTGTAAAACATAGTGTCAAACTGGTTTTCCCTCATGGTTGCATCGGTCATATATCTTCCATAATACGAATCCCCGCCACCTGAGACCTGTGGATCGGTGTCCTTACCAGCACTGGGTCTCGTCAGATGCATTCCTTTTATATTCAGGGAAAATGAAGGCTATTTCTAAAACAAACAAGAGTAAAAACCAAAACATACTTGCCGCCTTTTCCCCAAATTCTGGGAAAGATTTGGGGCACCAGAGGTAGTGTATCAAACATAAACTAGTCCTCCACCGAGAGCCTTTCAAACAAAGCCTCCCAGTGCAGGAGCCTCTCCCAGCAATAAAGTGGGAACAGTGCCGGTGTGGGGGCAGGGTGCGGTGATGCAGGATTTTGTGCCATGGGGACCTGGGGACTCTGTCCTGCAGATGGTTGGTAAATTTGTGCTGCAGGTCTAAACTAGGAACCTGTCTTCCATACTCTCTCTCTCTCTCTCTCTCCTGAAATACAAACACTGGACCGAACACATGCTTTTTATTCTCTGCAATATGTTCCCAAGACACTCTCTTTGCAAATGTCAGAGAACAGGCTTGCTTATCCAGGGCTTTGTTTTTTCTTGACTACGGAGTGAGAACCTACCAGTTACACTCAGTGGGGTAAGGGGCTCCCCTCGGAAACACCTCAAAGCACAAGAAACCAGGACCAGAAGATGTGAAAAGCCTACTCAATAGTGGCACTCTGCTCGCCTCTCCTTTCAAAACTGGGCCCCCGTTTCCATCACTTTACAGGAGCCTGGGACGTGATACAGAGTGCCAGATGGACATGGGATGTGTGATTCTGCCCACTGATTCTGAGAAAGGTAGGCAGCCCGTTTAAAAATACTACCCAGAAAAACAACCAGAATAAGCTTGAGGGCCAAATGCTTCTCAGCCTGCAATTATGACTCAGGCTAGAGGGCGGCCCCAGGGCAGTGCTCCAGGGCCATTGCACCAAGCCAACCAACCCGCCAGGGGGCAGTGCTTGCCAACTAGGGTCACAGGGTCTTCTCCGTGTGCTGGAGAAAGTAGGAGGGACAGGGAGGCGGTGAACATCCCACATTATTTTAGCTAGAAATTAAGGGGCTTTAACATAGTCTAATATATTTGGCTTCAAAACTAATTTTCTTATTAAAAAAGAAGTCCTTTTTTATTTTACTTAATTTTATTGTTGTTCAATTATAGTTGTCCCCAATCACCCCCACCCCCGCCTTTACTCTCCCCTGCCCTACCCACCCCCCACCTCCTACATTCAATCCTCCCCAGTTGTCCTTGTCCATAGGTCCTTTATACATGTGCCTTGACTTGCCCCTTCCCCTTCTTTCCTCTGTTATGCCCCTCCCCTCTCCCTTCTGGTCACTGTCAGTTTGTTCTTTATTTCCATGTCTCTGGTTCTATTTTGCTCACTTGTTTGTTTTGTTGATTAGGTTCCAGTTATAGGTGAGATCATATGGTATTTGTCTTTCACTGCCTGGCTTATTTCACTTGGCATAATGCTCTCCAGTAAGAAATCCTTTATTGTAACGGAAGTAGAAACCGCTGATAGTGTTTGGACCATAAGGTCTCAGGGTAACAGGAGTACAGATCTGAAATACCCTTTGGAACAGGACACCTGGGTGGAATGAGGCTAGATGTGGATTCTACAGTGCAGATGGCAGGTCTACATCTTTCCAAAACCAACCAAGTAGGAAATAAAGCTTGAATCTTTCAATAAAAAAAAATAAGGAGCCAAACCCAAGACTCTTTCTTACCCCAGTATGAGGAGGGCTGATGAGGGGAAGGAAACAGTGCCAGTTTTGTTCATTCTCGTATTCTTGTGCCAAGCACAGTGCCTGGTTCCTATTGGCTGTTAAAAAATATTTTATAAAGGAAGAGAGAGAAACAAAGATGGAGGGAGGCATGTCATGTGGGCAACGCCAAGAGAGCCATTACAAACCAGTTCTAAGTCTTTTCCCAAAAATAAACATACACACGCACAACTCTAAACATCTTCAGCAGAGAGCACAATGAAGAAAAATCCAGAAGAATAGGTAGCAAACATTTGCTTCATCTACAGAAAAATCCCAACAACATACCAGTGACCCATGTCATTTTAAAAGGCATCGGTTCCTTTGACCCTCCAGGAAAAACTGGCAGTGAAGTGAGCCTCTCAGGAATTGAATGAGCTTCCCTGCTACCTAGAGTTACAAGGAGATAAATTACATCGTCAAGAGCATATGCCAAACAGGATCTGTGCTTAGCAGTCATTGATTATGAGCCATTCATCCTGAAGATGGAGAGGTACTGATGTACCAAACCCTCTCCGCTCTGCTTTCCGCAGCGGCCGGGCTGAGCAGGTAGGCATGCAGGTATTCTTTGTGAAGATCAAAGGGGGCCATAAATCAGGACACATTTTAAACAAAGGGCATAAAACATGGCTCCATTTGGCATCATTCTTTGACTAAAAAACCAGAAAACTGCATGTGTTTTTGAGAAACCGCATTTACCTGACTCCTACTCGGAAGGCGGTATAGGGTGTTGGTTCATCATAAGGATCAGGCATCGAGCTTCTATGTTGAAACAGCTAAATCTAAAAACTGGTTTCACCCACAGGGTCCTAGAATTCACACAAACGCACCCACCCGGGAATCCGCACCAGAAGGGCCCAATTTGATTGTGGGTAGCGGGGGAAGTGACTGAAAACCAGCAAAGAACAGAGCATGCGGCACCGTTCCCTCTTGTACCCCTCCCCCACATACAGAGTCACAACGCAGCCACGAGGGGTTGCCCTGCCCTGGTGAACACTTAAGGCTCTGCCCCTTACTACGTAACAGGCAAGCCAAGACAAAAAAAAAAAAAAAAAAAAGGCCAAAAAGAAAGAACAGTTCAAAGCTCCAGAAAAAATACTACTAAGCAACGAAGAGATAGCCAACCTATCAGATATGCAGTTCAAAACATTGGCTATCAGGATGCTCCAGGAAACTCACTGGGTACTTCCACAGCATAAAAAAGACCCAGGCAGCGATGAAGTTCACATTATGTGAAATAAAGAAAAATCTACAGGGAACCAACAGTGAAGGGAAGGAAACCTGGACTCAAATCAATGGTTTGGAGCAGAAGGAAGAAAGAAACATTTAACCAGAAAAGAATGAAGAAACAAGAATTCAAAAAAAATGAGGAGAGGCTTAGGAACCTCCAGGACATCTTTAAACGTTCCAACATCTGAATTATAGGCGTGCCAGAAGAAGAGGAAGAGCAAGAAATTGAAAACTTATTTGAACAAATAATGAAGGAGAACTTCCCCAATCTGTCAAAGGAAATAGACTTTCAGGAAGTCCAGGAAGCTCAGAGAGTCCCAAAGAAGCTGGACCCAAGGAGGAACACATCATAATTACATTACCCAAGATTAAAGATAAGGAGAGAATCTTAAAAACAGCAAGAGAAAAGGAGAGAGTTACCTACAAAGGAGTTCCTATTAGACAATCAGCTGATTTCTCAAAAGAAACCTTACAGGCAAGAAGGGGTTGGAAAGAAATATTCCAAGTCATGAAAGGCAAGGACCTACATCCAAGATTACTGTATCCAGCAAAGCTATCATTTAGAATGGAAGGGCAGATAAAGTGCTTCCCAGATAAGGTCAAGTTAAAGGAGTTCATCATCACCCAGCCCTTATTATATGAAATGTTAAAGGGACTTATCTAAGAAAAAGAAGATGCAAAATATGAACAGTAAAATGATGACAAATTTACAGCTATTAACAACCAAACCTAGAAAAAACAAAAACAAACTAAGCAAACAACTAGAACAGGAAGAGAATCACAGAAATGGAGATCACATGGATGGTTATTAGTGGGGGAGTGGGAGGGGGAGAGAGGGGGGAAAGGTACAGAGAATAAGTAGCATAAATGGTAGGTAGAAAATAGACAGGGGGAAGGTAAGAATAGTATAGGAAATGTAGGAGTCGAAGAACTTATATGTATGACCCATGGACATGAACTAAAGGGGGGGAATGCGGGTGGGAGGGGGTGTACAGGGCAGAGGGGAATAAAGGGGGGAGGGGTAATGGGACAACTGTAATAGCATAATCAATAACATATATTAACAAAATAAAAAATATAAAAAATAAAGACTGGTTTCAATCCACAGAAGGAAAGGTTGAGGAAAGCTCAGCCTGGAGACAGCAGGCAATCACACCTGTGTCCAGAGAGATTCCCGCACAAGCTGGTGAAGTACGGGCTACTCAGGCAGAGTGGCCCTGGCATCCTCAGGCTGGCCTGCACCAGGAAGGAAGTACGCACAGCACTTAGGAAATACCTTCAGTAAACTGATCAGGCACTCATCTGAAGCGAGTGAACTACATTTCTTGTACTTTCCAGCGTGTTTCAGTTGGTGAGTCTGTTGCATCAGACCCTACCAGTCACAGAAGACCCACAAACAATCTTCCAGGGAAAAGGTATCATGAGATGATAATTTTGGGGAGGTTTTAAAATAAACTAAACTCTAGGAGAAGACAGGAGCAAAATCCAATGAGTGGGGAGCCTGTGATCTATTAATTTAAGACGTTTGTGCTGAGGTTGAAGACCTAGGATAAGAAAGGTGTTGGTCTGGATTTGGGCCTTGGTGTTCACACTCGGCTGGCTCATGCCTGGCAGATCATGCCCCAAATCTTACCTCAGTCATGGCTGTAACTGCCAAACCTTTGGCCTCCCATGAACGCTTGAGTCTTTTGAATGCAGTGGTAAGTTTATGTAAGATAGGAAGGCAATAAATCCTAAAGGGACTCCTTCCAAATTCTATGAATCTGTGGTCTCAGCAGTTCAGCAGAGTTTTTGTTACTGTTACTCTTCCTGCTTCAACAAACCAGGAGCATGTGGGTACAGCCCGTACCCACCCAAACACAAAACAGACAGAGCCCCTCATTCACTCCACACCCAGTGCCTGGTCTGTGCCGGGCGCTCGGCCAGGTCCTGGGGAAGCAGCAATGAACAGAAGCAAGACCAGCTCCCGTGAGGCCCCGGTCTAGTTTCCATCAACCATTTACAGATAGAGGCAAAGCATCGCGTAAGGAGCCAGAGGTGATGTTTTTCAAGAGTTTCATTCGGCATAAAGTCACCGAGAGGATTAGATGTTCTCTTTCTAAATCGTCTTCTTAACCACTCAACCCACTAGTCCTAGTGTGGGCACAGTTAGGCCCCTGCACAGCTATCACAAGGGCAAAGAGGAGGGGGACGTTATTCATCTGACCCCACACCTTCATCCGAAGCTAGATAAGTAGTGATGGATTTACTATAATATGATGTGGATACCAACTGTAATGATAAAAATTGCCTCATACTCCTCATTGTCAGATTATCTCCATGAAAAGATTTTCTATGGAAGAAGATTTTTTTTCTGTATAAGTTACAAGCAAGCAAGGCATTTCTCAGGGAGAGTTGCAGGTTAGAACTGGGCTAAAGGTACGCCTTTAGAACACAGGACTTATTGATGGGTGGGTCATGAAAAACCTGGATCAGAGCATCAGCTGCCAGGGAAGCGGATGATTAAACAGCAAGAAGTTGTGTTTCAGAGAGAAGTTGCCAGCTAGCATTAGGGGCTAACCAGGCACGTGGAAGAGAGGAGTCTGATAAGCTAAACGTAGAAAGTGTGATTTGGGCCGTGACCAGTAGAAGTTTGTAACAACAGGGAGAACAGTTCCAGGAAAGAGGTGGAGGAAGAGGCTCGATGCTGTGGGTGGAGGAGGTCATGGGCGACAAGGTAGCAAGGACAGGGACGGTAGGCCCCACGAAGGACGATTGATTGCACTCCCTCCCAACTGGCTCCCTTGCCTCTCCATCCCTCACACCGCCTGCTCCTAGGATATACACTCCCAGGCTCAAAATTCTCCCCTAGTGCCATTATCACCCACACAATACATGCCAGACTTCTCAGCAGGGACACCCCATCCTAGCCCAAATCTGGGTTACGGTTATTTGCATCACGGCCAGTCTTTGTCCTTGGATTATCCCAGAAGTCCCTTAAAGGAATGTACCATTTCTTATTTGGCATTTTATGTCACCCCATCTCTACCCATTATGATACAGCACTCCACTCATGTGGTTGAATGAATGGAAAGATAAGTGAAAGATGCGATGAATAAATGAGTGAACGAGTGAACCAGCACTGACCATCTGTAATGATGCATAGCTCGGTCCCAATATGGAAGTTGAAGAGACTCTATAGTCTTCCTTCGTGAAACGTCTTGTTGACTGGAAAGAAAATATATAACCCTACGATCCCGTTGTTGCTCAGTCATCGTGGAAGTGTTTTAGTTTGGTAGTTGGAGTTACCTTGCTATCTCCTCATTATAACACCAATTTGACCGACACGAAGATCTCAGATGGGAAGAGGATTTTCTCCATGACATGACGGTGAGCCTGGGTGGGCTACCGTTTAGCACGACAGGAAGCCACGGCCCAGGCTCAGTGCTGTCAGACCTCTGAGTCCTGTGTGTGGGGGGATCCCACAGAGTCCCCAGGATGTTAATGGACTTTGCTTTGTGACATCTGTTGGCACTTTTATCTTGGCCCCTCAGGCAGCGCCGCAGACTCGCTCCACTAATTCACGATGACGTGGATGATGGCGTGGCTTTCTAATTAGGCGTCGATGCACAGAAGGCATGCCAGTCTGAACATTTCTTTTGTTTCCTTAATGTGCCAGCAAGCTGTCTGACCGCACTGCCTGACCTTCCGGAAATGTTTCCTCGGGGTAAAATGAGCCAACCCAGGCGAGGCACCCAGCCCCGGGGGTGGGGGGCCTGGGGGCGGCTTTGGGAAATGTCTCTTACATTCTCCCCGTTGTCTTTGCCTTCTGACCGCCGGGTGCTCTAGTTAACCTCAGAGATGAAATAGTACCTTAGTCAGGCTTACGGTTTTCTTCACCCCCGAAGAGAGTCCAGGAATTCTAGAAACACGTTCTATGGGGATTCTGTGAGTCGCAATGGCCGGCGTCTATTGACTGCTCTCTGTGGCCAGGTGTCTCAACATTTCCTTTCCTTCCCCCCTGGCAGGAGACCTCTGAGGAAGAAACGCTTATTCTCTCTCTGTGATTCAGAGGAAGAAACCCAACCGAGAAGGCGAGTGGCTGAGGTTGACAGAGGCGGTGGTAAGGGAGGTGGGACAAGTTATACCCCTCAACCAGGGCACCATGCCTCCCTCCATGGGCAGAACTGCATCCGGACGAGGCGGGACACACGCTGGGAGGAGCCATGGCACCGCCCTGGAGGCCTAAATAAACGTGCCTGCCCCCAGGGCTCCATGCACGCATTCTCTGGGCCTGGGGGACCCAGTGGTGGCCCTTTGTCCCTGCTGTCTCCGCTGCCCCTGCGGCCCTGGGGGGAGAACTCCTGCCGCACGTGCACAGCTCAACCCTGCCCCTAGCCCTCCCATCCCAGGTCCACCCCCGATTTCAGCCCAGACTGGAGAGAGGCCCCACCCGCTCCCTGTTCTGGGGGTCGTGTCCAACCCTGCAGGCCTGGCCTGCTCTCCCTTCCCCTCCGGCCGAGTGCGAGCTGACCGGCATGGTCGCTGCACACACGAAGGACACCGCGTTGCCAGCTGGCACTCTGACGCGGTCTGGGGGCCCGACAACGGTGTGACAGGAAAACCAGGTCCTGACAGTGTGGCAGAGGTAATTCCCGAGCGAGGAGACGCTGCTGAGGCCCAGCTGCTGTGGCTGCTGGGTCGGCAAGGAGGAGGCTCACCTGTGAAGAGGGGACAGTCCCTGCGGGGACAGGGCAGAGCTTGTCCTGTCCTCTGCGCACCTGCCAGGCCCAAGGAGCCTGAGTGCCCAGATTTCTGGAAGAGGACACTGCTGAAGAGGAGGCCATTACCTTAGGAAGACAGAAATGCATACCTCCTGGTGACTGTGGGGGGCACTGTGCTGCCACTGACAACAGAATCAGTGACCTGGGCAGAGCAGGAGCCTGGTGGAGGAAGACGTCTGTGTCTGGGGACCGTGGGGGCTCTGAAACCAGAGGTGCCTACGTTCACATCTCAGCTCCGTGACTGGCTGTCACCGACCATTCCTGTGCCTTGAGCTCGGGTCCTTGTGTCATTTGATGCTCACAACGGCCCCATAAGGGAAATTATCCTTAATCGTTATTTTCTAATTACCGGGAGCTTAGTGCAACTGCTGCCCATGGAGACACACCCAGAGAGCTCTGGTGCTGGGCACTGAGCTTGATTCTGTCTGACCTAAGTCCGTGCCCTTGGCCATGGGGCCTCCCGTGACAGGGTGCTGTGTGTGGGGACGTGATGCATGAGGTGGTGGCTGTCCTCACAGACACAGGGAACGAGTGTCTTAGTTGGAGCATCTCTGACATGGGATTAAATGTGCACGGTTGGTAAAGGTGAGAGACAGTGTAAAAGGCCCGTGGGAGAGGTCTTTGAGGGTTTGGGTGCAGGGGGGCCCTGATCCCCCCACGGGCAGAGGACTGCTGGGCCCATGCTTGTCGATGCTATTTCTCTCAAATTAAACCTCTTCCAAAAACAGTACCTCAAATCCGAATGAGACAATTGCTGAGTCTCAAGGATGAGGCCATGGGCTTTGTTTTCAGTTATATATTTTCCAAATTAAAATCATATGTGTTATGTTTTTCTTGTTATGGTTGTAATACATGTTGATGCACTAATTAGGGAAAATACAGAAGCTGAAAAATAGAAATTAAGGAAAATCTTCCCATTGTTCAGAGATGACTGTGGTTAACACATTTTTTAAAAAAAATTTCCAGTGTTTCACTAGTATTTTTTGCTTCCTCTTTAACAGGGCTGGTGACAGATTGCATGCTACTGTACTATACCCCACTTTTTTTAATCCTTATTTGAGGATATGTTTTATTAATGAGGGGGGGAGCGATGGAACCACCAATATGAGAGAGAAACATCAATTGGTTGCCTCCTGTGTTTGCCCCTACCAGGGACCGAACCCACAGCGTAGGTATGTGCCCTGAGGGGTATTGAATCTGCAACATTTTAGTCTATGGAACGACACTTCAACCAACGAGCCACCTGGCCAGGGCACTCTACCCCACTTTTAAAATGGGATGGCATTTCACCATGGCATCAGGTAGTTCTTGAGCCCTGTAAGAACTGATGGCTGCTTTCCCATTTTCTTTTCGAAGTGGCTTATTGCTTTTGTAATGGAAACAACTATGCTAACAAGAAGTCCATTGTGTTCAAATACATCTGTGAGAGGGGTGCCCTGTCCAGCTGGTGTGGTGTCCCGTATTTTCTGTCTCAGTCAGGCCCAGTGAAGGGTGGTTGCTGCAGGTTGTGACACCACTGAAATCTGTCACGGGGCGGGTATTTACATCACAGAAATTGGAAACCAGCAAATGCTATATTCAGGGCTACTTATTTGTTACTTTTATGTTTGTTTGTTTACCAGCAGACTACTTGTTAGGGGCAATCCAAAAACAGGCTTTGCCGATTCTCAGTGGGGGAGCCTTGCAAAAAATGCTTCCAAGGGTTGAGGGTTCGTGTAGCTTTGGTAGATTTTGTAAACACGCTGAGTGAGAAGCATGAGCTGAAAGCCTGGTCGGATTGCTCCTGCTTTACCTGGAGGAGAATAAGGAAGCATTCACATTGGGGACCTTCAAGGGCGAACCAGAGTTTTTGTTTATGTTTCTAAAACTGGAATAACTGGATTAAAGGAAGAGCCTGCAAGCAAAGGGGAGACTTGTCACCTGGAGTGACCAGGGCCTGTCAGTGACAGTGAAAGGAAGTTCCGGTTGTAGAGACATCTTGCCCAAGATGAGGCTGGGGTGAGGAGTTGAACGGATGTACAGAAGGCTCTCTGCCCACCTGCACAAGGAGCCAGGTGGCAAGGACCAGAGGCAGAGGGTCTGTGCTATGTGCAGATCACTGAGCAGCCCTCTTCATCTGACAAGTGAGGAAGCAGGGCCCAGAGCAGGAAAGGACTTTCCCAGATCCAGAAATAAGGGCGCTGAACTCCCAGCTCGAGGTTCTGTCCTGCGTGGCCCAATTGGTTGTGGATAGTATACCTTAGCCGCATGCGTGTGAGTGGAGTTTAAGCGACTTTAAGCAGAAACACAACAGCGTAAAGACTCTGTCTTTGTTTGGGCTGCTAGAACGATGCCATAGACTGGGCGGCTTATAAACAACAGAAATTTATTTCTCACAGTTCTGGATGCTGGGAAGTCCCAGATCAAGCCGCCAGTGGATTTGGTGTTTGCTGAGGGACCATCCAAGTTCATCCATCAATGGCTGTCTTTTCGCTGTGTGGAAGGCGTGAGGGATTTCTCCGGGGTCTCTTTCATACAGGCACTAATCCCATTCATGAGGGCTGCATCCTCCTGACCTAATCGCCTCCCAAAACCCTCGCCTCCTAATACTACCACCCTGGGGGTCAGGATTTCAACACATGAACTTGCGGGGGCCACATACACAAGCTCTGTGGGGCTGTGGAAGTGGGGGAGGGGGAGGAGCTGGTGAAAGACATACCATGGAAAGAAGAAGGAGACCAGAAAAAGGAAAAGAAGGAAAATTTGATTTTTTGGTATTCGTGAGAAATCCATTTGTGACTGAATGTGGAAACTGGGTCCAGCTTTACCAAATAATATTTTATTTATATTAATGCCCAAATTGAGAAGACCTGCAGCCCCATCTGGCCTCATTAGAGGAACTTGGCCCCTGCAATTATTTGTAAGTGCCCCCAAGCCCAGGTGATGGGGCCGGCTGTATTCTTAATACACCACTGCCCTGCAGTCCGGGTTCTCCGGTGGAAGTCAGGACAGAATTGGGGCTTCAAGATGTTTACTAAAGAGCAACACCTGTGCCAGGAAGGGAAGGATAAGGATAGGACACAGGAAGAACTTCAATACACTCCCAGTAAGGGAGTGGAAATACCTGCAGAGGGTTTTGCTCTCCAAGAGTCTGTGTCACGCAGGCCTCAGGGGAGAGCTACCCAGGAAGGGAGTGGCCCAGCAAGAAGGTCTCTGCAGGGAGAGGGACCCTGCAAGAGTTGAGCCCTGGGGGCTGAGGCTAATGTGTCCTGCAGCCCAGCTAGCTGCCTGGGGAGGGAGGAAGGCAGAGCACTCCCCTTCCCTGCTGCATCCCCATCAGAAAGCAGCCTCCCTGATGCCCCCTCCACATCGCTGCTCTTAGGAGAGAATTTCTGAAGGGCTGGGGACGTCAAAAGGGAAGTAGGATCCGGTGGGGAACAGGTCCTAACCAGTGTGAGACATGACGGCTCCCAAAGCTCTTGGGTTCAAACTACTTCATGCTGGTTCCTCACACAGTCACCCCAAACCTGTGCACGCAGTATGGAAGGGGAAACATAACAGCACAAAAACACCGTGTTCCTCAATAGGCACGTGCACAATTCAGAGAATTCTAATTAGAATCTCAGTAGAGATTTTACTTAATTGGATATATAATCTTAAAATTCATGTAGAAGATTGAATGTCCAAAAACAGCCATAAAATAATGAGAAAAGGATAGTGAAGCAGGACTTTCCCACCAGAAAATAAGTGATTCACAAGTGCCATGTAATACAAACAAAAAGTGCGACATAGGAATTCTTTTAAATCAGTAAAACCCCTGGAACAACGTGAAGAGCCCAGAAATAGATGTTCATACGCAGAGTAACATATTACGCTGGAATAAACGGTGCTGGCTCCACGTACCCATTGGGAAGAAGGTCAGTCCCATCTCACATCATATTCAGAAATAAAGTTCTGATTGTTTAAAGCCCTAAGAACATAAAAAGCAAGTTAGAAAAGACATTTAGGCATCTATATGATTACCTGCATGTTAGCATATTTTTATTAAGGGAGAGAAACCAGAATAAACAAGTTGAAATAATGGACTCTATAATATTTTCAAAGGTCTACTTTGTCATCTTAAGGTCAGGCAGTTTAAAAATAGGATTTAAAATTGAATGGGGCAAAAAGCAGCAAGTGACGAAGTCATAGAATATCTTTGCAGGTTTTTTCGTTTTCGTTTTTCCCCAGAGAGCTCATTTCTGCACAGTTTACTGAGGAAACTTTTTCTTTTTATTTTTACCTTGGGCAGGCTTGTCCAAGTCTGTCCAAACAGGTGCTACTGAAAAAAAAAACCTTCCTGGATTTCAGCACAATGAAGTGAGGTTACATTTTCTCCCCTCTGCTAATGCACCGCATTTTTCACAAAATTGAAAAAAGAAAGTTGTGAGCAGAATTTCATCAACCAGGACATTTAAGAAATGCAGAACCCAAGCTTTTGATTTTATGCAACAAATTGCGTAAAATGCAGGAAACCATCTTTTCTGATGCATTGTCTACCTGCGGGGCCACATCTTGCCCTGGGAGGAGAGTTATCCCCCCTTTTAAAAATAACATTTTCTCTGCAGAATCCCAGTTACTGATGAGAACTAGCCTATACAAGAACACCCTTCAATGTGAAGTCAGTGATTCCATCACAATTGGAAATATTCTTACAAAAAACATTAGAAAGTCACATCATGCAGATTCCATATCGGACCTTCAGCATCATTGTATCATTAAAGATACAACTCTTTAAAAACTGAAAACTCTGAACAAATAGAAAGTACTTTTTGAACTGGCACGGAGCCGTGGTTTGGGCAAAGACCAAGGAGGAAAAGGTAACACCGGGTGGAAGAATTTGGAATGTGATTTTTTTTCATGACATGAATTTATTTTATTTATTTTTTACAGAAGACAGGAAAGTGTTTTGTCTGGGTCGGAATGCCTGTCTCATCGTACCAGGGCAAGGTATGAAAAAGCAACATTCTTTCTCCCCAGCAAGAAAGCTGCTTTGGACCAGCCAGGGCAGCTTTCCCCTGAAGAATCCTGTCTTAGGACTGCCTGTGTTGCATTTGCTGCAGCGGAGTTCAACTCTCCAGTGAACTTCGTCTAAGAGTCTTCCTCGGTCTTGTGCTGTCTTTAATTGACCACCAGACTTTGGCATTGAATGAAAAGCCCCAAACCCTTTCAAACAGCGGGTGTTTGCGTAGAACAGATCATTTGTTTGTTTTTCATTTATTTCCCTTCCTGACCCAAATATTACATTGAAATGACACTGAAAGTATCGACCTAAAAAGAAGAAAAATTCAAGGGATTTGCTCCATTTAAAAAAAATGTGTCATTGCTCTGGAGCGTTAAGGGCAGTCAGGGCTGGGGAAAACCAGGGAAAAAACTGTTCCGGGTTGAATTCTAGTTTTATTTCGTTTCGCTTTTACTTTATAACAATAATAGGTAATATGAGGATGCCATGTCTGCTTTACAAATTGTTTGAACATGCAAATTTGACCCTCGCAGCAGGATAATGATAACATACCACGATTATCCCCACTTTATGACTAAGAAAACGGAGGCTCTGAGAGACTGATGTTACCCAGAAGCAGAGCTGGAAATCAAGCGTAGGTATTCTGACTGCAAGTTCTTTCTCCCCGCTGTTGCCTTTCTAAAGAAGACGGGAAACCATGGAATCTTTGAGCCAAAAGGGACGGGGGCGATCTGCTGGGCCAGCATTGGCCTCATCTGCACAATGTAAACACGTTTCAACAAAACACAGTATGGGAATTGCCAGATTAAAGGACGTTAAATGGACTCCTTGACCATAGAATGTCCCAGAGGAACTGGATGCTTTTTCCGATCCTATTTGGCGAAAGATTTGTTTTAGGGGTGCATCTACCTAAGAGCCACACCCTTGGCCCCTGGCTGTTGGGACTCCTTTTGGGGTTTTATGTGAGTCCCCGAGCCAGGAAAACCAGGGCAACACCATGGTTTCAGATGAGTGTGAAGGGTGGGAGAGCTTCCCTGGGCTCTTGAGCTCCCCTCCTTGTCAACACGGCTTGTCATCCTAGCGCCCCTCTATCACCCCTGTGTGAGCTGGTGTCCGCAGGCCACCTCGAGGCTGTCCCCACTGGAGGCTTCCTTACCCACCCACATCTGCTCTCATCTCGGTCCCCAGGCCTCCAGGCGCCACGGGGAGGGGTTTCAAAGGACAGGCTCTGGATTGCCCAGGTTTAGACACTGCCTGTCCTGTTCACTATGCATGTCACCCGGTGTCTGTGTCAGTCTCCCTATCTGCAAAACGGGGCTAAGGGTTGCATCTATGGCATAGGATCTTGGAAAGGTTTACTTAGCTCATACATGAAAAGCACTCAGCTTACTGTTGGATCCCTGGAAAGTATTTAAAAAAAAAACCCCTCATGCTATGGTTATCATCTAAATTTGGACACGTGACGAGTACTTCCAGGAGATCTAAGTAGGCCATCTTCTGTTAACCCCCTCACGTGTACCCAGCGGTTTCGGCCCCTGCAGAAGGGCCGTGAGTGACAGTGTCTGGAGGCTGTGCCATCCATGCACTAACGGGTCGCTGAAGGCTGGATAAAGGAGCTCTGTATCTCCCACCGGGATGCCCCACAGCCCTGGTGTTCTATCACGACTCCCTCATGACACACTCCTTTCGGAATCAAGTCCTAGGGAAGGTGCTTTCTCTCTCCTCGTGACCTTGATCCTGGTTCTCTGCTCCTTGTAGCTTAGAGACAAATTTTGTATTCCCCCCACCCCACTTCCTCTCAGCCTTTTTCCTCTTGCGATTTGTGCTTTGCATATTCCCAGATTTCTATTTATCTCTTTTTGTGGTTCTATTTTTAAATTTTTTAAAAATATATATTTTATTAATTATGCTATTACAGTTGTCCCATTCCCCCCCCACTCCACTCCATCCTGCCCACCCCCTCCCTCCCACATTCCCCCCCTGTAGTTCATGTCCATGGGTCATACTTATAAGTTCTTTGGCTTCTACATTTCCTACACTATTCTTACCCTCCCCATGTCTATTTTCTATCTGCCATTTATGCTACTTATTCTCTGTACCTTTCCCTCCTCTCCCCACCTCCCACTCCCCTATTGATAACCCTCCATGTGATCTCCATTTCTGTGGTTCTGTTCCTCTTCTAGTTGTTTGCTTAGTTTGTTTTTGTTTTTGTTTTAGGTGTGGTTGTTAATAACTGTGAGTTTGCTGTCATTTTTACTGTTCATATTTTTTATCTTCTTTTTCTTAGATAAATCCCTTTAACATTTCATATAAAAAGGGCTTGGTGATGATGAACTCCTTTAACTTGACCTCATCTGAGAAGCACTTTATCTGCCCTTCCATTCTAAATGAAAGCTTTGCTGGATAGAGTAATCTTGGATGTAGGTCCTTGCCTTTCATGACTTGGAATACTTCTTGCCAGCCCCTTCTTGCCTGTAAGGTCTCTTTGGAGAAATCAGCTGACAGTCTTATGGGAACCCCTTTGTAGGTAACTGTGTCCTTTTCTCTTGCTGCTTTTAAGATTCTCTCCTCTTTAATCTTGGGTAATGTAATTATGATGTACCTTGGTGTGTTCCTCCTTGGGTCCAGCTTCTTTGAGACTCTCTGAGCTTCCTGGACTTCCTGAAAGTCTATTTCCTTTGCCAGATGAGGGAAGTTCTCCTTCATTATTTGTTCAAATAAGTTTTCAATTTCTTGCTCTTCCTCTTCTCCTTCTGGCACGCCTATAATTCAGATGTTGGAACGTTTAAAGATGTCCTGGAGGTTCCTAAGCCTCTCCTCATTTTTCTGAATTCTTGTTTCCTCATTCTGTTCTGGTTGAATGTTTCTTCCTTCTGGTCCACACTGTTGATCTGAGTTCCAGTTTCCTTCCCATCACTATTGGTTCCCCGTACATTTCCCTTTGTTTTTCTTAGCATAGCCTTCATTTTTTTGTCTAATTTGCGACCAAATTCAACCAGTTCTGTGAGCTTCTTGATTACCAGTGTTTTGAACTGTGCATCTGATAGGTTGGCTATCTCTTCATTGCTTAGTTGTATTTTTTCTGGAACTTTGATCTGTTCTTTCATTTGGGCCTTTTTTTTTTTTTTTTTTTTTGGTCTTGGCACACATGTTATGTAAGGGGCGGAGCCTTAGGTGTTCACCAGGGCGGGGCAACCCACGTCGCTACTCTGTGACGTTGTATGTGGGAGGGGGGTCCGAGAAGGAGCAATGGTGCTTGCTCCACTCTCTGCTAGCTTTCAGTCAATTTCCCCACTCCCCACAATCAAACTGGGCCCTTCTGGTGCTGGGTGGGCAGGCTTGTGCATGCTCTAGAACCCTGTGGGTCTCTCCAACGAACTCTCCCGGGAGGCTGGGAGTTTCTCCTGCTGCCGCATCAACCCCACAGGTGTGTTTGATCAGTGGTTTGAGGCTTTATTTCCCTGCACTGGAACTTTGGGTTGGACGGTCTGTCACCCACTCCACCAGCTGCTGCCTTGCCGCCAGCTGCAGCCTGGCCTGCCCAGCTCCACAATCCGCTGCCTCACTGGGTCCGCCAGCCGCCACCTTGCCTCCAGTCCTCTCCACCCCGGCTGCCCCTCTCTGCCCCTCCTACTGGTCTGGGTGAGTGTTTCTTCTTTATTTCCTTGGTTGTCGGACTTCCATATAGTTCGATTTTCTGTCAGTTCTGGTTGTTGTTTGTTTTTAAATTGTTGTTGTCCTTCTTTTGGTTGTGTGAGGACGCACAGTGTATCTACCTACACCTCCATCTTGGCCAGAAGTCCTATTTTTTAATTTTTTTAAATTACATTTTATTGCTTATGCTTTTGCAGCTGCCCCCCTTCACCCAGCAAACCCCCACTCCCTCAGGCAATCCCCCCACCATTGTTCATGTCCATGGGTCAGCTGTATAGGTTCTTTGGCTACTCCATTTCCTATATTGTACTTTACATCCCCATGGCTATTCTGTAACTACCTATTTGTACTTCTGAATCCCCTTACCTCTTTACCCATTCTCCTCATTCCCCCTCCCATATGGCAACCTTCCAGTAACTGACTTCTTTTCTCTTGCTTTTAAGAGTCTCTTTTAGCTTTAATCTTTGGCCTTTTAATAATGTGTCTTGGAGTGGGCCTCTTTGCATCCATCATAATTGAGATTCTCTGTGCTTTCTGGACTTGCATGTCTATTCCCTTCACCAAATTAGGGAAGTTTTCTTTTACTGTTTGTTCAGATAGATTTCCAATTTCTTGCACTTCTCTCCTCCTTCTGGCGCCCCTACGAAGAGAATGTTGAGCCTCTTAAAGTTCTACCAGAAGCTGTTTATACTATCTTCATTTTTTAATTCTTTTTTCTTCTTGTCGTTCTTCATGGTTGTTTATTGCTTCCTTATGTTTCAAATCATTGTTTTGATTCTTGGCTTCCTCAATTCTGCTGTTGTTTCCCTGTAAATTGTTCTTTATTTCAATTAGTGTGTCCTTTGTTTCTGAGTGGGTCTTTTTTTATGCTTCTGAGGTCATCACTAAGTTCTTTGAGTATCCTTATGAAGAGTGTTTTGAACTCTGCATCTGATAGATTGCTTATCTCCATTTCATTTTTGTGGAGTTTTGATCTGTTCTTTCATTTGGGCCATGCTTCTTTGTCTCCTTGTTTGGGCAGCTTCCCTGTGTTTTTTCCATGTATTAGGTAGAGCTGCTTTGGCTCCCTGTTTTGGTAATGTGGCCTAATGTAGTAGGTGTCCTGTAGGGTCCAGTGGCACATCCTCCCCATCACCCAGGCCAGGTACTTGGGGTGTGCCCTTCGTGTGGGCTGAGTACACCCTCCTCTGGTAGTTGAGACTTGGTTGCTGTTGGCAGATCAATGGGAGGGATTTACCCAGGCCAGTCAGCTGCAAGGACTGGCTGTGACCACTGACCACCAAACTCCTCCTTCCAAGGAGGGTCAGCTGTGCAGGGACAGCATGGTAGTACTCCAACATGGTCTGTAGCTGTCCCTGGGTGCACTGGCCCTGGGGTTTCCCAGGTGGTGCAGGCCCAGGCCAGCCCCCACCTGCACCCAGCCTGAGCTGTAAAGCAATCTGAGATGGCTGCACTTGTGCTGGGCCTGGAGGTTCCCAGGTGAACCCAATCTGTGACTCTGAACTGGCTGCTGCTAGGGCACTGAAGCCAACTGTTGCTTGTTTGATAGGATTTAGGAGGCAAGATCAGCCATTCTTATGAAAAAGCAGCTTGGGTGGGCCGGTAAGTTGGGTGGGGTGGAGTCTCTGTGGATTTCCAAGGTGGGTCACACAGTGTTAGCCAGGCTGATGGAGTCTCAGATATGGCACCAACCTACTGGCTTTGTGGGCAGAGGGCTCAGCAAAGGGACAATGGCCTCTGCTCACTTTGATGCTAGACACTTCCCTGTATACCACTGGTACCCTTCAAGCTGCCACTCCAGTGCAGGAGCTCAGAGGGAGCGAGTTTGAGTAGGTGAGTCCATGCGGGGATTCCTAAGAGGAACTGCTTAGAGCTCCAGCAGCCTCCTCCACTGACTCACTCCCCACTGGTTTTCCCAGCCAGAAGTTGTGGGGACTTGTGTTCCTGGCACTGGAATCCTGGGCTGGGGGACCTCGTGTGGGTCTGGGAATCCTCACTCCCAGAGGATTCCTCAAATCCTCATTCCTCCTGAAGTTTCATCCACATGGGACATCCAGAATGTTCCACATCCACACCCCTCCTACCAGTCTGGAAAGATGTGGTTTCTTCAATTCCATAGTCGTCAGACTTCATTCAACTTGATTTCTGATGTTTCTGAGTGACAGTTGTTCTATATTTTAGTTGTAGTTTTGATGCGGTTGTGTGAAGAGGCGAGCCATGCCTGCCTATGTCACCGTCTTGACCAGTAGCCCTCTTTATGGGTTTGAAATTTTGTTTTTAATGACTTTATTTCGTAATTGATATTTTTGTAAGTCTTTGGAGACTTAGGCAGGGAACACACACACCCCCAGAAGGACAAACTGAATATCAAACCAAAATCACTGTATTGTATAAACATTTATTGCCATTTACATGGTGTATCTTAAGTAATTCTCTTTAAGCAGTCTAAACCATTTTTTTTCTATACTGCACAGTATACCAGTTTATAAATCTTCCAACATTAAGGACTCACAGAAGTGTCTTAGCATAATTTACTAATATGAGCCATTTCTTGTGTACTTACTGTGCGTCGGATGGACATTTGCTGTGATTCTCACAGCATGTCAGCAAGTTGGGTACGATTGTCTCCATTTTAAACAAGGGAAAGCTGAAGCCCAGAGAAGGTCATGACTCCCTCTGATTCATCCCGCTGGTGCGCGATGAATTTGAGATTTGAGTCCTGGAACGCCTGCCTTTTCAGTCCTTGATCTTTTGGGTACAAGGTGCCACATTCCGTACAATTAAGGACCTCTCAGGTTGGGCATGACTATTGTACACATTCCTCCCGCTGAGGCCATGTTTTCCTCATGAGATGGTGCAGTGCTTTTAAGTATGTCTACAAACGCTTGGATTCTCCTTTCTGTGAGAGGTGGAGTTTACTTGGTTCCCCTTCACTTGAGTATGGCCTGACCTTAGTGACTCACTTCCACCAGATAGAATATGGCGGAAGCAGCAGTGTGTGACTGCTGAGATCAGACCATAGGTGGCATTAGAGTTTCTTTCTGGTTCTCTCTCTTGGGTCACTTGCTCTGGGGGAAGGCAGCTCCCATGTCCCAAAGGCCCTCCAGCAGCCCTCTAAAAAGACAGTGGTGGTGAAGAGCTGAGGCCTGGTGCCAGTAACCGATGAGGAACTGTCAACGGCCACATGAGTGAGCCGCCCAGAGCCTCTGGGGTATCTGCACCAAATCTGGCATCAATAGGGTGACTTCCCAGGGGTGGGAGACCACCCGCTTGTCTACAGAGGGGTGAACCAGCCCAAGTCAGACACTGAGCAGGTCAAAACTCCCATGCTATTCCCGTGTGAGTAGCCAGCACACTCCAACCTGGATAACTTAGTAAGATAGCGAGATCCTGCCTCTAAAATACATATAAAGAAAAATAGACAAACAACCAGCAAGCTAGTAGGATGACTTGGGAGGGATGAGTGGTGCCGGAGGGGGCAGGCCAGGGGGAAGAGGCAGGGATGGCTGCTTGGGGTGGGGGAGGGCATGCTGAAGCAGAGGGGTGCCTGTCGAGAGGCTGTGGGACATTCTAAGCAGAGGGACAAGTCTTGTGGCAGCGATGAGTGTAGCCTGTTTGAGGAAGAGTAGAATGACACTTCAGGATTTCTATGCAAGGATTCACAGAACAAACACCCTTGGGTTGCAGTGTTTCAGGAAGAGTTTGTCTCTGCAGGCCAATTTGTGTCCGTTTTGGTGAGAAAATAAAAACCGTGGGAACTACAACATCTCCCTTTTGGCCTCGGCTTCCAGAAAGCTCAGAGCCCAATTCCGTACCTTCCGACAGTGGGTAATCAGTTCCCATCTCAAGGGTCTGGGAGTAGCTGCCCACTCTGCTTCTTCGTGGGGATGAACTCTCATTTGCCCTGGCCTTTCTCGGAGTGTGCTACCTCGTCACCCATATGCCACCTCAAGTTCACTTGGAAGAGGGTAGAAGAATTAGGTTTTTAATTATCATTCAACAGGCTTCCTGCTGCAAATAGGGAAGTAGTAAGAGAGTGGCAGATTCATTGCTTTGTTCATTTATTGCAGGAACGTGGTTGGCTGTGCCCCAGGTTCCAGACACTGGGTTGAGTCTTTGTGGAAAGAGGGAGAAGATGGTTCCTGCCCTCAGTGTGTCCCCTCACATTCTAGGGTACAGTACAAATGACAAAAGCTCAGAATTACAATGCGTCTGATGAGAGCTGGCACAGAATGGGAGACCAGAGGGGGCGGTGGCTCGTCCCAGGAAGACTTTGATGGAGGATGCTGGGGGAGGTCTGTGCACAGGGTCCCTGCCCAACCTGGTGGTAGGACGAAGGCAACATTAGCCCTTTCACCTGCCCTCCCACCTGACAGAGGGTGGGGACCAACCACCTAGCTGGTGGGAGGTGTGGACATCTCCCAGCCTCAAGGCACTGGGGTTTGAGCTACACAGCTTTCTGGACAGAGAGGAAAATAGATTGAAAATGTCTCAGCTCCACATGTCCTACTTTTTAATTGATTTACACACAGCCTCTTCAATCACAGTATTAATATTTAATTGTCCTGTCAGGTCAGATCCTTCCTGGTCAGACAGTTAAAAATGGCTTGAGACAGAGGGGAAATGAGGTGGCTGGACGGTGTGAATTGAGGAGCAAACCTGAGGCACTTGCTGAAAGGGCGTCAGGGCCTGAGGACCGAGCAGGAGCCGACTCGGCCTGGTGTCCTGGTGGGAGGACCGCTCCCTTGTCTGCCTGGGTCCCTGCATCGCCCACGTCTGTAAGGATGGCAGCACGTCCCCCAGAGCCATGGAGGGAACCACATGAGAGTCTGCACAGCAGCAAGGCCTGTGGAGCAAGTGAAGGGGTTTCTTCAATAGGGGGAAGCCAGGAGGCTGGTCCCAGGGAGGATCCAGGAAATGACATGTTTATGCCCCACAGTTTTTCCAAGTTCATGAGGGGCCGGTTGGTGTTTGACACCTGATTTACAGGCATGTGTCTATGAGAAACGGTGCTTGTCCTTGCTGCCTGGCGTCTCAGCAGCAAAGAAAAATGGCTCGAGAACTATTTCAGGTTAACGCGCTCTCCAAGGCGGTGAAGAAGTGTCTCCACGTGACTCATTCCAAGAGGCTATTAATAGGCAGGAGAGGAGAGGGACGGGACAATGGGATTTCATTCAGTTTCAGCCACTCGCTTTATTTCTACCTCCTTTTTAAAAACAGACACCAGCAGGAAAAGCTGGTCTTGCCAGGCTTCTGGTGGCATGGAGGGTGGGGGGGACAAGGCTGCCCACCTCCCCTTCTCCCCCAGTGAAAGCGCCTCACTCTCCAGGCCTACCCCAGTCTGTTCTGATAGTGGCCGATTCCTGGGTGGAACAAAAGCCTAACAAGTCCGGAGACTCACAGAAAATCAGGCTGAGGGGATGCCTCGTTTTCAGCAAGCTCTGAAGAGAAGTGTAGAGCCATATTCCGAAAAATCTTCTGTATTGCCTTTCTGTGTCTGTCTTCTTGGTCTGGGACAGAGGTTCTCACTGGGCAGCAGCTGCCAGAGGTGGCCTCAGGAGATGCCTGGCTGTATTTGGCCGTCTTCATGGTTGGGTTAGGATGGTGCTGATGGCCTGAAACACTCTGGACAGTGAATGTAACCAAGAACCGTCCTCCATCCCACATGACTGCTGGGTGCCCGCTGGGCATTCTTGAGTGGAGCTCAGAATGCTCGGAGTCTAAAACAGAGAACATCCACTGGACTCAAAGTGTTGGTTGCACATTTTCAGGTGCAAGGAGTTGTCCGGGGACGCAGCTGTGTGGAAATCAAGGAAAGATTGAGTTTTGTTTTGTTCCAGACTTTACTGAGAGCTGCCCACCTTTTGGGAAAATCACACCCCTGATGGCAATGCCACTTGGGGTATCGGAGTCACCATAGTCGCACACCTATACCAGCCTGCATTGGCAACGGTCTGGTTCGTGGGGCTTCTGTTCGGGTGCGCAAGCACCTGGCTGCGCCACGCTGGCTGCTACTGTGCCTGCACCAGACCCTGACATAATGATGCCCTTGTGATATTGTCATGGTTTCTTTTATTTCTCCTTTGTGTTTCCACTAGGGCATTATACCCATTTTTAGAATGGCATGTGAGTGGGGAATTTTAATTTAATTTCAGGAGCATAAAGGGGATATTATAGAATGTTTGCTGGGGGGAGGCATTATAGAATATTTGTTTAGGGTCCTGAACCCCGAACCAGAATTGATGTAACTGGTTTAGGTTTTATTTTTATTTTATTTAATTGTTTAAACCTTCATGTGAGGATATATTTATTGATTTTAGGGGGGGGAGAGGATGGTAGATAGGACAGAGAGAGAAACATCGATGTGAGAGAGACATTGGTCAGTTGCTTCCTGTATGCGCCCCCCCTCAGATAAAACCCGCACCCTGGGTATGTGCCCTGACCGGGAATCAAACCCACAACCTTTTGGTGTATGGGATGATGCTCCAACCAATTGAGCCACCCGGTCAGGCAACTGGTTTAGGTTTCAGAACAAACAGCGCAGGCAGGTGGAAGAGGAGAGCCAGGCAGGTGGATCATCATCAGTGTTTGGACTCCCTGAGTCGGATTCTACTTTGAGGTTCAAGTGCTTCTGAAAACAGCGCTGCCTGCAAGAATGAGGCAAGTCATGGGGAGGAGTGGAAGGTGAGAGAAGCGGGAGTGGGAGGGCCGTGGCTGGGACTGCTGTCACTGTGGAGCCCGCAGAGCCTGGGGGCTCAGCGCCTCCTGACTGTTGCCCTGCAGGATTGCAGGTGCAGTGTTGCTGGATCTCCTGTGTTTTTCAGTGGACGCTGAAAAGCCGACATGTTGGCAACTGTATTCATCGGCACAAGACCAGGCTGCTGTAATGGAGAGAGCCAATGGAGAGATGCACTGAGGAACAACCCGGATGTTGATCTCTTTTGCAGGTCATGGTCAAGGTCGGGCCACAGCTTGCACGGTGTTATTAAGGTCCAGACTCAGGAGTGGCCAACCTCAATTCCACTTGTGCCTGTCCTCTGACTGGCGGGGAGATGTCTTTATCTGGCCAACCGTCGCTCATCTGTGACACTGACAGTCTCTGCTGAAGTACCTAAGTTAAGTAATTAAAATGCATTACGTAGACCGAGCCTAGGCAGACCATGGGGTGGGACTTGGCCCAAAGACTGCTGGAGTTGATCCGTTAGTTGGATATTTAAGGTCCACACGTTGGGACACAATTCAGACTAGAGGAGGGAGGAGGGAGGCAAGTAGGACAAGGTGTTTGAGCTGGCAGAGGAGTGGAATACTCAGAGCAAAGTGCTCTTACAGGGGGCATCTTGAAGGATGGAGGGACATAATGCAGTCGAGGGAGTTTTAACGCAAGTTACCCATCCCACCTCCAGGAACCCTTTCCTGACAAATCCCTCCCAGCACAGCCTCGGTGCTCCTGTTACCTGTCCACTCCCGGTGCCGTGGGCCATCCCACTCACTGTTTTTCCCAGTTTCCTTTTGCCTTCCCAGCAGGGCTGCAATTATGTTTTGCTCACCCTTGCATCCCCAGAGTGTTGTGGAGTAATTGGTAAAGGGTAGCTGCTCAACAAGTACTTGATGAATGAGTGAAAACAATCCTGTGAAGAGGAGAAAATTAACACACGGTTCTGCATCAGTGCAAGGGGATCACAGTGCTTTGTTGGGGAGATTAATTTGGTCATCGTGTTCGGGAGGCCAGAGGAAGCTGCAGAAGACAGACTGGGTTGCTTGTGAAGTATCTTGCTAGTGAGAGGCAGACATGCTGTGTGAAGGGATGGGCTCAGAACGGCTGAGGGGTGGGGAGTGGAGAATTACAGACTCTGCTTCTGGGTGTTTGGTTAAAACCTAGGCTAGTGCTAACAGCTGCAGGTGGTGTCAGTTCCCCGGGGAAGGCCTGAGTGGGGGAGACAGCAGCGAGCAATGAACCGTCGAGGGCTCCGTGTGCTACTGCATTGAATTAAAAGAAGAAATTCTAAAAGAGGCTACTTGGATGAAGGAGCAATTATGATGGGCTTAGAGGCATAGAAAATAAATATTCTAGAAAAGCGTGTCAGCCTCATTAATTTGCTAGGCACAGAGTAAAAGCCCAAGATTTCTGAGTGAAAGAATGAATTGCAAAATGGATGGATGGAGGGTTATGGTTTGCACGAGACTTCCTGGAACAGCAATTTGGAGCAGCAAATCGGGTCTTCTCAAGTCAGAAAGTTTTTGGTTATGTCAGGCCTTGTGCTCAAGCCCGTTGAAGAGGGCTGGGATTCCTGAGGAAGGGGTTCCCCTGGATGTGAGGGGGACTGCATGGAAAGGTCAGATTATCCCTTATCTAAACCAGTGGTCTAGGAAACAGCAAGCAGGTGGCAGGCCTCATGGCCCAGGATCAACCCAGCTGCTGGCCTAGCCAGTCACATCAACTGGCCTGTGAAGGCTTCCATGGTCCCAGCGGCTGGCAGGCGGCCCCAGCATGGCTGGGGTAAAGTATCTTGCAGGGAGTCAAACATGCAGATTATTAGACTTGGGCCAAGGAAAGGACTTCTCTGCAAACAGAGCAGGTAGCTAGAAGTCTCAGCGCCAACCCATGATGCTTACGGGAAGCAAGATGGAAAGGCTCAGTGTGGCTGGTGGTCAGGCTACAAGCAGACCTCAGGAGCTGGGAGGCGGAAGGGTTGGGCTTGGTTTTAGGTCTTGCAGAAGGAGGTTGTGAGCATGGCTGGAGGGGAAAGGAGACAGAGGACCAGGTTGAGGGAGAGCTCAGCTGGAAGTCAGAAGACTTAGATTTTGAATTCAAGTTTTACCAAGTAGCAGGTGACCACAAGTATGTCATTTTCCTTCTTTGTGTTGTCTTTTCTGCATCTGTCCCAGGATTGTTGGGGATGGGTGTGGGGCAGATGGATGTGTTTTGAAGAGGCACAGAGTCCCCGTTGCTGTGAGGGGCTAATGTATCAGTGACTGTGATCTCTCTGCACTTTATGGGCACATCATGGATACTCACTCAACAAACGTAAAACAGCAACAGTTTCAGGCTTGGGGACCCCAATCTGGAGTGTTCTAGAGCGAGGATCAACTAGAAATAAAAGGTTTGGACCCCCAAATTAAAAGCAATTCACCCCCAAATATTTCATTTTTCCAAAGATGATACTCCAAATAATCAATATTCTGAGTGAGACTGAAAAATGCACTTCAGAGAAAAAAGATTAGATTCCTCTGCAGAACAATAGATGAAGTATTTTTGAAATCACTGCGAACAGCAAAGATCAAATATCCAAAACTACCTGATGAATTGATCAGCCAGGGAAACAGACATTTCCATTATCCAAGATGTTAGCAAGACTTTAAATATAAGTATCTCGGAAATACAAGAATGTCATACTTGGAAGGGACCTTTAAAGATGCTTTACAGATGAGCAGAGAAGAGATTACAGTAAGACAAGAGAAACACATATATTTGAAGTTATCCCTTCTCCTGTGCCGCATGAGGGTCTGACTGTGGCGCAGCGGACAGCCAGGGCACTGTGAGGCTGACGTGGGGCAATGGGGGATGATGTGGGGTTCGATTTCATCCAGCATCTTGTCCTTCTCCCAGTTCTGTCAGTTAGGGTGCTGTCCTGGAGGGCACTGCAGGCTGGCCAACGGTTGGAGGGACTGGTTTGGCAGGGGTGCAGGATCCAAGCAGAACGATGAAAGGCTTTTCCTGGGATGGCTGTACGGATGGTTCCAAAGCTGCCGGGGCCATGGAGGCACACTTCCCGGACTGCAAAGAGGAAGCTGTTTGAAGGGGGAGAGAATGAGGCTACTCTGGAAGGAAGAATGACCAAGATTAGGTAGATCATCAATTGATGGATACGTACATGCGTGTACACATAGAAAGAGAAGGAACCAGCTCCTACATTTGCTAGTTCTTTCGCCTGAGCTAGTTTGAATTAAAGTTTCCGCTACTTGCTAACAAAACATTGTGGTTAATACAGTGGGAACACAAGAGCCTTGTGACTTTGTAATGATTAAAAACTGATACATTGGTCATCGAGCAGAAAGAAAGGAGAAAACCTGGATGGTCTTCTGCTAGTTTCCTGCAAAGTTTTAGCTAAACTCATTGTCAGGTAAAAGGTTGGGCCACTTCACACAAGTTGCTATTATCTTAAAGCTCCCCGTTTTCACTTGCCTTTGCAAATGTCATCCTCTCTGCTCTTGGGTCACTTGTTCCTTTCCTTTTACATCCCTGTTTGTTAACTCTTGTTCATCCTTTAAAGCCAGGCTCTGACCCTCTCTCAGCCATTCTTTCTTCTTTTAGCAAAAATTTACTGGGCTAAGTGCTGTACTTGGAGCTGGGAATACAGCAGAGAACAGGACATTCATTCATTCAACCAAAAGATATTTCTTGAGTCTGCTATGTGCCAGTCACAGCTTTAGGTGCAGGGTATTTAGTGGTGAGTGAGCCAGACAAGGCCCCTGCTTATATTCTATTGGGCGATAAAAGATAGAAGTCATTTAGGAGTGGGATGTGTATTCCTGCCACTTATCTCCGTCCTCCTTAAGAGTGATTTATCTGTGTTCTATCCCTTAATGGATGAGAAAACTGAGGCCCAGAGAGATTAGGCAGCCAGACTAAGGTCAAATAGCTAGGCGGAGGTCAAGCCAGGATTTAGCTCGAAGTTCTGCCTCTGCAGTGAGCTGAGCCCCTCAGGCAGGATGTGAGAAACTTGATTGATCTTCCACCCTACATACCTGGCCCCTTTTCCTCACTCCTTAGCTCTCCGTCTGCCCCTCCCTTCCATAATTGTGTGGGCCTCTAGCTGGGTTCTTACTCTGTTCCATTAACCCATCTGTCTATATTGGGATGCTATACTATGTGTGTGTCCAAGACCACATTGACTTTCTTTTTGTAGCTTTATAGTAAGTCTTAAATCAGGTAAGGTTTGTCTTCCAACTTCGTTCTTCTTTTCCAAAATTGTGTTTGCTATTCTAGATCCTTTGTATTTCTATATAAATTTTAGAACCAGCTCGTACAAAAAAGCCTATTAGGATTTTGCTCATTTTTGACAAATGAGATGAACACTATTCCTGATTTTGGTTACTCTTTGAAGCAGGCTTTGGTATTTCGGTAAACAGATCAGTTTTTAATTGGGTCGAGTGTTTAGAAGCCTACGATTCTCTGTTTCTCTTCTGATCCTTGAATGCAGGGAAATGAAGCATCGCTCTGGTGACAGAAGCAGCCTGGAGTGTCCCTGAGGCTCCAGGGGCCATTGTCTTGTCCTGAGAGGGAAGCCAGCTTCCTCCTTCAGGTGACCTCTGTCTGTGTGTGCCATGGTGAGGTTCATCCTCACAACTCAGACGCCAGTGAAGCTGTTTCTGACGTTCCCAAACAGCTCCCTCCCCTCTTTGTCCAGAGCAAAGGTCACCTCGTTTAGCAAACACAGTCTCATCACAGCCCAGGCCCCAGGAGTGGTGCGTTCTGGGAAGGGGTTGCGGAGAGGCCCAGAAAAAGCCAGGGCAGAAGCCCCGTCTTTAGGAAGCATTGTGGCAGTGGGGGGTCTTCCCCAGTGGATTGTCACAGCTGGGGCTGTGATTCCCCATAGAGTCAGCCCCCTGGGGGCTACCCTCGGAGAGCTGGCCCTTCAGCAGCCGGATTGTTCCCTGCTTCTCATACTCAGGATTGTTAGCAGGTTCTAAAGAGACCATTCATTTTTCCTTTGAGCACAGAAGGGTTTCTCAGCTCCAAATACCACCAGGGGCCTGAAGGTTTCAAGTCAAAACATTTGCCAAACCGCAGCCCTCGGGTGAGATGCAGGGCTGGCCAAGGGCTGGGAGGAAAAACAACCACCCAGCAGCTGGAGACCACTGAGTACACAGGAGGCTGGGCCACTTTGCTCCCAGAGGCCAGGAAAGAGCATTTTTAGCAGAGTTAATCTGATGAAGCCACCTTCTTCCCTTCCACTGCCTGCCTCTACTTCTCCTCTGCCCCAGGAAGTAAACCCAGTCCCGGGGCTGGGCATGGAGGCAGGGGGCACAGGCATCTAGAGGACCCCATCTACTCCAGTCCCAGTTGCACTCCCACTCCCTGGTCCCCAGTGTACAAAACCAAAAAAGAGCCTTTTGTAACGTTCCCAACACATACTACCCAGACCCTGCTAGGTCCACTGAGCAATTCTGGGAACGTGAGTGTGGCTCCAGGGGCCTGGCAGCCACCTCACTGATGAAAGAGATCTGGGAGGCCCTAGTGGACCCGAGTGGCCTCTTTCTGGGGAAGGGTGGTTTAATCAAGTGCTTCGAGATCTGGGACAAAACCAGACACCAAGGAGGTTGTTTGCAAATGAGACTGTGCCTGCTGCTCGGGCCGCAGCACCAGGAGGGGAAGATGCCCAATGACAGCCATTCCCCACGCCCTCACCCACCAGCACTCGTGGGCTTCTGTGGCTTTTTTGAGGACAAGGACTTCATGTTGGGGGTGCGGGAGCTCTGCTGGCAGAGATCTGTCCTGGGGCTGCACCAGCAGAGGGAAACACCAACTGTGTTGAGTCCCTACTGCCACCTGCACCAGGTGGTCTTGGCCGCCAGGACCTGCATGGACCAGGACCTCCAGCTGGGCGAACTCCTCCTGGGTGAGGATCTAGAGGCAGAAGTAAGGGGTTTGGACTGGCAACCAAAGTCGAATGTGAGCAGAAGAAGACCCTAGGTGCTGAGCAAGAAAGGTCATAGTTTGCAGGTGGATGTGTGATTGATCTGGGGGTGCATCATGTGTACCTTGTTAGTGGGCAAACTGCCATTTGAGACCTCTTGTCTCTGTTGGAGTCAAGAAGAAGGGGCTTCCTCCCTCATCTGGAAGAAGATGCTGCAGGCAGATCCAATTGCTCTCTGACCTTTCACAAGCTGCTCCAGATGAGTTTCCCAATTCTCGCCTGTCCCCTCATCTCCTGCCTCATCATTGCACCCAGGTATTCAGTCACTCCCAGCAGCCTGGACCCCAGCAATTGGAAGCTTCTCATTGTCCTCAGTGAAGGCAGGCATGGAGACCCCCGTGCTCAAGCGTCCCTGGAAGAAAGAGAACACGGTGGTCCCAGAGAAGAGTGAGGTGCTCAATGCCACCTTGGGGACATGCTGCAGCAGCTACAGAGCGTCAGAGCCTCAAGCCCTCAGAGTAGGGGCTGCTGAAGTAAGAGGAGGCTGAGGATCCTGCCAACACCCCCATTGTCTGGTTGGCAACTAGGGGGACAATTCAGCCAAGTACAGCTTCAGGTGACAGCTGTGTGACAATAGCATGAGGGTGTGTGCGTCCAGGACTCCACTTGTCTTGACCTCTATGAGGACAGTAACAGCCTGTAGGACACAGCATAGTGGCAGAGGGAGTCCTATCACCCCCACACCTTGAGCATTCCCGAAATGGCACGAGAGAACGCTTGCTGAAGGCAGATGCCAGTAGCACGCCCCGGGAAGGCGATGAGCTAGCCTGATGAACTGCCCTGCGTACCTGGTCTCACACCTGCCACGCCATAGTCCTGTACCTCAGTGATGGCCGTGTGCAGATCATTGTCTCCAGGACCCAGCTCATCCTGTGCCCACTAGTGGCAGCTGCGACCTACATGGAGATGTGGGACTTCCTCAGGCACAGAGTGAGCTTCCTGGGGCTGAAGGTGGCTCTTATGAGCTCACTGTGGTGGACGCTGCCGAGCTCACGCTTGGGTATGAAGTGCCTCTGTGCCTCCCCATAGGCCTCCTTCTCTCTGTGCCTGGTGCCCCTTCTCACCCTCACCAGCACCCTGGGCCCATCCTGGTCAGCTCCCATGGTGCTGTGTTTTTTTGTAATGTGTCCCCTACCCTGGAGGCTGGGGACAGGGTACTGTCCTTGCAGGCTGGGGCCTCTATATAAGTTTGGGTGTGAGCTCTATGGCCTCTTCCTAGTCCCTCTCAACCCTACCACGTGAATTGCACAGAATATTGACATTGCATTCAGGAATGTCCTTTCCTTAGCTTTATTCTCATTAAAAACACTTGAATCTTTACCAAATTAAAGGTGCCGGGAGTAATGGTTGGCTACTGGTTGTCATGCGCTCTCAGTGGATGCCCCTCTCAGCCAACAGCAGCAAGAACTAAGTACTCCTGAGGCAGAGGGCTGAGGTGGCTCTCCAGGTAGCCGAGGTGGCTCTCCAGGTACACCAGATGCCCGCCTTCACTGTCCATTAGTCCAACAAGGTATGTAGCAAATTCAAGCAAATTCAGTGACAACACATTAGCAAGTCCTCCACAAACAAAGTCCCTTTGACAAAAGGTGGTAGCCTGTGGAGAGCTGTGGGAGACTGTGGGTGGAGGGGAGCTGAGGGTGCTGCAGGGCCCCTCGTGGTGGGAACAGATCTCTCCGGTCTGGGGGGAAGAGGGAAGAACTTAGGAGACCTGTTCTGAATGACCAATGCAGACCCCCACTGTCTCCAGGTCATTGAGCTGGTGAGCTGAAAAACTGAAAAAGGAAACGGAAGCGTGGGGAGGCAGTGAGGGAGAAAGGAAGGAGAGTGAGGAGTCCCAAGTGCTGGGCCATGAAGACAGGATTGCCTGTGGGCACTCACGTGCCCCCCAGAAGCTGCGTCCACAGGTGAGGGGTTCTAAGCAGTGTGCAGTCCCGAGGGGCCGTTTCCCTTGACGGAAGGTAAGGCTAGGGCACACTTGGAGGGAAGCTGGAGGAGGTGGCTGATGCAGGCCCAGACAAAGAATGGAACCGGACGGAGGTGACCACGGCTCACCAACTCCAGGAGCCCATGTGAGGGTCACTGTGACCGAATGGTTACGAGCCAGGCCCCTGGGGCAGACGACCTGGTCCTGGCTCTACCATGTACTGCTGTGTGACCTTGGGCAAGTTCCTCAGTTCCTCTGAGGCTCCCCAGCCCTCAAATGCAGAGTTGGCACTTACTTTAAAGAGGTTCTTGGGAGGATGTCCTGGGAGAGCATGTGGTCACTGCTCAATAAGTGGCAGTGACTGTTGTGAGGGTGCATCAGTTGGGGACCAGATGGTGGCTTTGATGTCACACTTCCCCTGAACCATGTGGACTCTGCCAGTGTTTGGCAGACTCAGCTTCTGCTAAGCAGCCCATCGCAGCCGGGACTCGAGGTTTCCATGTGTGAGGAGGCTTCAGTTTGCCCCCGGGTCTTCTACTTAGCCTGATGACCCAGTTTCCTTACATTTGAGAGGATCCTCAAGCCTCTTCCCTCCAGTGATGTGTGTGTCTTCGGGAGGGGGTGGGGGAGGGGGTGGGTGGCTAGGGGGGGAGAAGGGAGATGTTTGAAGTCACCGCTGCAGCCTGTGGCAGGAGCTGAGGGGACTGGGGGCGCCAGACTCTCAGAGACACAAACACTGGATTATCTCAAGGATGAAAGAGGATTTAAGGTGACTTGATTTAAAGCTTCCTTTTTTTTTCCTTTTTTCTGGGCCAAGGCCTGGGAGTAGGGGGTGGGAACTGCAAACAGACAGAGCCTTGTTAGTGACTTGAATTTTCATTTGTAGATGGAAGCCTCTGGGGAGGGGCTTCTCCATGTGCCCCTCCCCTAATGCACCATTGAACTTGATCTTTCAATCTCAAAGCCCATTTGTATTCCAGTCTGATCATGGGAGATGCATAACCCTGTGGGTCCCAGCCTTGGTTTGTGGCCGACATGAAATGTTCAGGACTCTGGGGGAGCCAGCCAGCACCCGTCCCAGCACCTTCACCCCACAGCTGGGCCCTGGGGCGCAGGGTGGTGGCAGGTCCGCCTTTACAGCTGCACTCTACGGCACTGTCTCTGTTGGTTGTAACTGAGGCTCTCGTCCCTGGTAGTCCAGCAAACCATGAGACCCCAGTCAGGTCAATGGCCGAGTGCCCAGCATACCAATGACCAGGCCTCTGGGGACAATTGGAGCAAGTGCTTGAAATTCCAGCCGGGAGCCCGGTTGCTCCTAGTGGGGAGACGCTGGTGTCTGGCGATTCCCGAACTTACCAGGAATTCAACCTCTGCAGCCCCAGTTATGAATTAGAGCACCCCACCTCCCGCGAAGGTGCTGGGGAGCAATCACTGCTTTTCTGTTTACCGGGCGGAGGGACTCTACAAAGAGAGGCAACCACTGAAACCCTCAGCCCCTTGAAACCAGGGACCCCTCCTTCACACAAAGGCTTTCAGGGAAGGTGGGATTCACCTTCCCTGAAGTTCATCAATTTGGGGGGAAGGGCCTCATTCCTTGGAATGTGTGTTCTAGCTTGAATGTGGCCCCCACAGCTAGGGGTGTCCCGAGGGTGGGGGTGCAGGGCTCAGGGCCAGGGCCAGGCAGGAGCAGGCTCAGGGGTAACTATGAGGGGTAACCTTTGCCCAGGAAGGGCAGAGTGGCTGATGGAGGTGGCAGGCTTCCTGCCAGGGTGTCTTCACGAAATTCTCTTTCTTTGGAATGTCTGGAGGAAAATTCTGCCTGGATCCCAGATGGACAGACCCCTTGAGGCCTTTGCCTCCCAAGCCTAAGCGCGCATTCAGTCTTCTAGGGGTTGACTCATTCTCTTGTCCCACATCAACAGGGACACCCCTTCATGTGTCGCTAGGAGTCCCCACTTAGTCTCCTGCCCCTCCCTGCTCTGTCCACATTTCATTTCCTGCTCATTCTCACCGTGGAGCATGAGGGCAGGGTAGATGCTTCCTTTTCTGGGCTGTCCTGTCGTGTGTACAGCCCTGCACCCCACTATTCCCGTAGCTCCCAGGGGCAGGTGTTGTTCTGTTCAGATCTGTTGCCAGGTGTCCATCCCTGTGGCACGCAGGGTAGCAAGTGGCTCTGGGACCCTCCCTGTCACCTGGGAGAGACTTAAAAATGCCCAGCCCCCACCCTGGAAGTCCTGACTCAACTGACCTGGACATCATGGTCTGAGAAGCTCCCCAGGTGATTCTAATATTCTAATGTGCACCCATGGTGGAGAACCGCCGGCCACCTGCCCACCCCCAAGGACACAGACCGACAACAAAAGCTTCTCCCATGCTCCCAAGGGAGGCAGCTTGGCCCAAGGGACATGACCTATTTCACTTCATGCGTGGGGGGCGTTCTCAAACCCTACCCATGCCCGACCATTTCCCCACTGTTCACATCATCGGCTTGCGCCATAAAACTCTTGGGGGAATCACGTTCAGGCAGGGGAGCTCCCGGCAGGCACTTCTCCAATGTTCACAATTGACCGAGTCTTAGCTATTCACTCAGCGGTCCAGGTTCAGGCCACCCCATGCCAAACATCTTCCTTGACATCTTCTAGATCGCAGACCACGGTTTCTGAGACTTGCAGGAAGAGGTCATGGTCAGGTCCAAGGGACTGTGTGTAAGGTTCCCAGGTGGGCCGAGCAGCCCTGGAGGGAGCACTGTGTACCTTACTGATAAGGTACACTAGGGTCGCGAAGGTTACGTAACTGGCCCAAGGACTCGCAGCTAGGACTGTGTGTGGGGGTGTGGGGGGGGATGCACAGAGATATAAAAGGCTCACACATCTTTTTTATCATTGCTCATTCTGACAACTTCATGCAATCTGTGGATTTGTGATTTTGCACGCACGGCTAGGACAGAGCAGGCTGCCTGTGAGAGTTGGGGGTGATATAAAACGGTTGGGAACTTTCTCAGTGGGTGCTCGATGTAGTACACACCCTGTATAAACAGAAGAACTTACCGAGATTGGAACAGAGACGCCCTCACGTACACAGAATAAAGAAGAGAGAAGGCCAGACGGACAAAGATACAAGATCTTTCTCATTTACCACGGCCCCTCCCTGAGATCCAGGAAGGAAGAAAGGCATAAAAAAAAAGAACCAAGCCACGTCAGCTGTTAAAAATTATTTAATAGAAAGTCCAATGTCAAAATGTAACAATAAACAAAAATACACGTGTATAAATATGTATAGATAATTAGACCTGTACACTTTCTCAGACCCTTTTCAGAATGGAACAGAATCGTCATTACAGCTTGATGGTCAAGTCAAAAATAATATTCAAGCGACGTGAACCCCCCGGTGCTCTGGGAAAGTACCGCCGAGGCACTTGGAGGGTTCGGAGAATTCCGATCTGGGAGAGCGGGGGATATTGCCCGATGCCTTTCTCCCGAGACCCACAGAGGGGAGATGCGCAGCCCTCTGGCCCCGTCCATTGTCCCTGATCTTTCCTTAGCACCCGTAGCTGCTACTGCCTAGGGACAGCTGTCCTGTTGGGCGGGGTTTTTCATGTCACTGTATGTTGTTTGCGAGTTGGCTTGCCCCGTCTCCCGGATGAGGAGCTCCTGCGGATTTCACCCTGAGACCTCCCTATTCGGTGGGCCCGGCGCCAGCACAGTGGTTTGGGGTGGGTGCCATCAATGTGTGCCGATTTGCTCTTAAAACAGTGGTGTCCATAGTGGGTGCACATACCAGGGGGTCCCCAAGGTCCCCCCTCAGGGGTTCAGAGAGAAAATACCAGAACCTCTGACTATAATATTTTGTATCTTATTCTTTTAAAATTTCTATGTTGTGTACTTTTTATCATGTGCCTAATATATTACTAGAGAAGTACGTGAACATAAGCTTTCAATAAATTACTAAACCTAGTTTTTGCTGAGAGGAGTGCTGGGGAGGCTGTCCTGCAGGGTGTCACGCCCGCCGGCCAGGCCTCGCAGGCCCTCAGAGGAGCCCTCTGCACCAAGCCGCTCAGGCCTGACCCAGAGCTGAGGCCTCCTAGTCCTGCCGCTAGAACGGCCCAGCGTGAAGAAGGGCCTTCTTCCTCCATGAAACACAAACGCCCTTTTAAACAAAAGAGCAAATGTGCAGCCGCCGTTGATGAGGGGCGGCCCTTTTGCTCTCTTCCTAGCAATGGAGTGGGGATCAGACAGGGCGGAAATGAGGAGGGGGCGCTTAAGGCAAGCCTGGCTGGTCATATTCTACGACCACCCCCAACCCCTCCAAGGGGACCTACTGAGGCATTAATTCTAAAGTAGGTGTTTGTGCTAAGCCAAGTGTTCTATCAGTTTCCAGCATCTCGATCCACAGGTCAAATTCTAATCAAAATGCCTAGGCTTCTGGGACCTTTGTGGGCGAACCACAAGACACAGAATTGGAAATTCCTCAGCGAGGAGCCAAAAGAATGTCTGGGAAAGGAGTGGGTGTTTGAGCTCACATCTTCCCGAGGGTCCAGAAGGCTGGTGTTGCTGTCCCGTAGGCCAGGCTGCACCCCGGGGGGCGGGCGTGGAGCTCTTGCTGAAGGGGTCGGTAGGCCCCAGGAGCATTCAGGGCCCTTGGGGATCCCCTAGCCACTCAGCTGGGAAAAACGCCTTCAGCCGCAGATTCCTCCAACCTCTCCGGGAAATTATGTCACTTGTTTGAGCCTTTTCTCGAGCTTCTAGAAACTGTGATGCATCACAGCTAGTCTTTTGCTTTATCTGATTCTTTCCTGCTCTTTATGAAGTTTCTAGTTATTTGTCTGGTGAGGGGTGTGAGTGAACAGGTTCTTTGGAAAACCTAAAAGGCACTGCGAGTTGTCTCCACAGAGACCCCACTGGTCTCTGGGCCTTCCCTGCCTCATACCCTAAGAACGCAGAGCTCCGAGCTCCGGTGGCCTCCCTGTTCCCACGAGGTCCATGGCAGCTGTCCAGGCTTGGGGGTACTTTCCATGTGCACACAGTCCATTTGTGCTTGAATTTTTTTCGTACCTCCTTCTTTGGTGGGACTCAGGTGCACGCTCTAGATACAGCACATCTGGCCGCCAGGTGTGACCGAACCCAGGGGAAGGCTGTCCAAGTGTCCAAGCAGCTGCCTTTGGGTAGAATGAATGAAGGCATCACACAAGAAGCCGAGGAGCCCTCTGCTGCCTCCTGTGTATTCATCTTAGGATGCACCCTCACCCCCACATCTAAGCTAGCCTGCTGCCAAGAAGTATTTTTAGCCTTGGTGGCTCTACAGATGGGTCAGGATGACCCAGAGCTGTCCCTTGGGTCCCTAAGCCAGCCCCAGCCCAGATTATAGCCCTTGAATTCAAACAGCTTTTGGAGAGAGGACAAGTGTCTGGAGTGGGGGTTCTAAGGGAATAACAGCCCAGCAAGAAGCGGGCACTTCCACAGCGAGGAAGGGAAACTGGCCCTGCTGCTGCCCACACTGACCTCTCTGGGTGACCTTGGCAGTGACCCCTGCTTCAGAGTATTACCTACAGGTCTTCTGGTTGCCCCCAAGTGGCCAGCAGAGTCCACGGGGCTCTCTGGGATGGGTGACTGGTGGCCCTGGCCTCATCCTCTCTACTTCCTCCAGCTGCTTGACTGCACACAGTTCCCCAGGCCACACTGTCTCTCCTTTGGGTGAGTCCCATCCTGTCCCCTCAGCCTGGGAGGCCATTTGCAGCACTCTCTGTAAGTCTTCTGACAAACTTGGGGGTTGACATCCCCTCTGTGAGGCCAGTGCCCGATCCCCAAAGCTGGGTGGCTGCCTGGTGAGATGCTCTCATGGCACCCAGTACTTGTCCCTCCCGTGGTACGTCCCACACTGTCTTGGGGACGAGCGGCAGGCTCCTGGGGGGTGGGAGCTGTGTTTGGGTCACCTGTGCATTGCTGGCGGTGAGCTCAGTTCCAGCAGTACACCGGGTGCCCTGGAAATTGAATGAATGCGTCCTCGCCACCGGTGGAGGCAACACTAACCATGCTACATCTGGGACAACCCCCATGAAGGGGCCCTAACTCCACACACAGGTGCCGGAGCATCCCAGTGGAGCTGCTGAAATGCCACAGTCAAGGCCACCCTGGAGGAGCGGGACAGTACGGGGGAAATGCCGTGGTTGTATGTATACAGCTGGAGCTGGCAGGTGGCCTGGGGGACCTGGCCCCTATGTGCCTGGGGTGGGGCAAGGCCGCCAGCCGCAGCATCCAGGCTGGAGGCCCAGGTGAGGCAGGGCATGCTGGGACAGGGGGGCACACCTCTGCTCTCCTGTGCGAGTCTGACTCAGACCTCTGCGAGAGTGACCGCTAGCTTTGCCCATTTTGGTATCACTATGGCCGACTAACACGTTCCTAGACATTACCTTAGGGATTAGAAAAAGGCAGAAATACAGCTCTTCCATGAACTATTTCAGTGATAAAGTGGTTATATTTTCTACTTCCATGTACTGTGCGTGCGAGTGTGTTCAGGATAGAGATCCAAATTTAGAGTCCTAATAAGACAGCTGCCTGGTTCTGCTCCAGAAAATGAGATACAATTTTTTAAAATGAATTTGCAACTTGCTTTGAACAAGAAAAGCTGGCTTGTAATCTATTGGGAAACTTCCCATGCTCCCTGGACTGCGTGTCCCCAGAGAGCAGCCCCCGAAGGTTTGGACTGAAATGTCAAGAAGCTGGGGGCTGTTCTCTCACTTCTGGGTTTAGTCCAAGTGGCCCCCCAAGGCTCCAGAGCTATTTTTAACCCTAGGGACCCTCAGGCAGTTCTGGCTGCGTTTATGGTGTTCTTTTTACTGCCTCTGAGTGTTACTCAATCAAGTTCATAGCCTCGGGCTAAAAATAACCCCTGGAAAGGGAAGAAGGGAGGAAAGACAGTATTAGAATGAGGCCTTTGGTTTAGGGGTGAGTCTTGCGGAATTAAAGCAATCTCTCTGGCTTCCAAGAGAGAAGAGCCATTTCCTACATTATGTTGAATGAACCTGACAGCTACCCGGGTGGAGGTAGAACCTTGGGCACAGTTTTCGGAGGAAAACTGGTCATAGGAACCCCCTCTACACAAGGAAATTCTTTTGATTCCTTTGAGCTAAGTAAGACATGGCGGGGGCGGGTCCTCTCTAGGCAGCACCTTTCACAGTTGCCATGGAGATGTGAGTCATCTTCTTTAGAGAATGTGGGTTTGGGAGCAAGGAGAGAAACTCGGGGGAATTCTTGGGCCCTTCTTCCTTGGGACAAGTTGTTTAAACGCCATCCAAGTCCCTACGGGACAATCTCAACCATTTGAGGTCTCGAATGAGATTCGCATCCAGTTTCAGTGCTTAAACTAGCCTGGAAAACACAGACTGCCCTGTTCAAAGACCAAAACGAGATATCAGACCCTCGCCCTCAAGGATTCCAAGTCAATTCTCCAGGCCTTTCCTCCATCTTAGGAGATCAGACTCTCCCAATCTTCTCGGCAAGGTTAAGGCTTTTCACCTGAAAAAAGGTGCAGCCTTGGGGCCAGGAAAAGAAATCACAGACTCAGGGGCCTGTCTTTGAAATCTAACCATCTAACTGAGGAAGTTATCAGGTTCCTTTTCCAGATGAGACAGGAGTTCCTAGGGGAGAGACAGGTGCCTAAGTTCGCAAAGCCTTCTCCTTCAGGGTACTGATGTCCTACTAGCCAGCGGCCTCTCCCGGGTTGCACGTAGCTCATCAGATATGGGAAGGCAATAAAACCCTCCGGTGGGGAAACAAAGCAGCTGAGGAGCCTAAGGGAGATTCTGGAAGGTAGATGCCCCCAAAGGGTTGTTTTCACAGTGTTGAGAAGGGCAGAGTGATATTAAAGACATTGGGAAAATACTAGAATGACATCTTTCCTTCTGTCAACACGGGCATTTCTGTCGGCTACATGTGGTCTGCATGGAAGATTCACTACTTAGGACGAACGGGGAGTGGGCTCCCTGCCCAGGGTGATTGTGTGGGTTACACAAGACGGCCATGAGACGGCCTGGCACGGGATCGGCACAGAGTGAGTACAAACAATAAGTATCAGCTCCTTTTCTTCTTTCAAGATTGGACTAGACCCCAGATATAGTACAAGAGTCTCCTGGAAAACGCAGCGTGGCTAGTGAGTGCGAATGTTTGTCACCAAAGGAATACCCACAACCCTCATTTTCTGCCATAGCTTTTTGGTCCTTTGCAGGGACATGCAAAAAGGTGATTGACGTTGAGGACAGTTTCCCCCCCTCGGGAAAACACGTCCATTCATTGGCACAAGGCAGTTCATAGGCCTCATTCATGAAATTCCGAAAGCTTATCTCAGGGATGGTGGGAGCTCCGATCGCCTCACTCAGCTTGACACAGGTGTGTGGGCGGCCATGACCCACCTGTGACCTTGAGGAGCCAGAGTTCCTGCCTCAAGCCACCTTTCCATTATGCCCTTAAATACAGAGCCCCCCCTCCGCATGCCTTATTTTGTCCCGGGATTTAAGTGACTTAACAAAAAGTTTAATTTTTGAGAGGCACAAAGAAATAAAGCTCTGAGAATGCCTTCCACAGGGAAAAGCATGAAAGGCAGATCTTATGTAAAATTATAGAGTGCAATCTAATACTTTTTTTTTTTTTTAATGAGGGAGTTGGGAGGAGGAAGGAGAGAGCCTTAGAAACCAACTGTTTTGTCTTTCATAAGGAACATGTTACAATCCTGGATTCCAAGATTCAGAGTTAGTATTTTCCCGGATTAAGAATTTAATAATTTTTCTTTCTATAAAGCTGACACTTGAAACCTCATTTTTCTCCCCTAAGACAGGTAGAGACGGAATGCTGCTCTAAACTCTGGCCCAACGTCGACACGGGGCTGTAACCAACACGCCGACCTGAGTCACGGGCTCCTGGGGTAAAATTCATACAAAGTACAGTCTCCACTGTCAGCAGGCTCAGAGGGGAGGCTGGCCCTCAGAGAAGAAAACCGTCTCCACGAGTTTGGAAAGACAAAGTTATAACTCCAAGTGGAATGGCATCCCAAGGGACCGAGAGTGGGGGCCATCACCCCTGGGCCCGTTCCTGGGGGTGGTCAGAGGGTGGCCATGCCTGACGTTGGGGGAGGCGGGCCCCAGAGCACAGGTCTGAATAACGGACATGGCTACTCCTTGGCCAGGTCATCTCTCAGTCAGGTCATCAGAGTCCACGGGGATATCAGAGATGGGGAGAGACCTGTCTCCCAGCAGGCCGTGGAGGCCGCTGCTGATTCTGAGGGGACCTGGCTATCACATCTCTGGACTCATTGTCGCTAAATACACCATCACACTGCTCTGTGCTCTGGCTGGGGACTAGGAGGCATCACTGAGGTAAGAGCCTGTGTTAAACTTCTCTGCCAGCAACAAACACATCTTTGGCTACGACAGCGGTACTCTGTGATCTTGAATATCCGCCAACCCAAAGAAAGCCACGCACACACGGCTGAACTTTGGTGACTCCGCAGCTTGGAGCACACAAGGCTTGTGTCATCCAGCTGTAAATCTCGTTGACAGTCTGCTCCACCCAGTGGCCGCCAGGCAGCTGGATGGGGGATTGCATCCCGGCACACAGCCACGCTATCGACTCTCTCTGCTTAATGCTCCTCAGTCCGTTTCTCGTCCTTTTTCTACCTCCATCCACCGGGCCATTTCTCTCCCTCCCTCCTTCCATCTCTCTGAGCCTCAGAGATCACAGCCAGCAGAAGCTTCTCGATTATTCTTTTCCTTGTATCTGAGACAATCTGCTTAATGTTCAGATATGCAGGGCAAAAAAAAAAGGCAAAACAGTTTCGCTTCATACCCTTTCAGAAGGCATTGAAAAAATAACATACAAACACAAACCACTTGACAATTTTATGATCAAAACCAACAAAAGAAAACAGACAGCTCTGAGTGCTGCTCACGTCATCAAGCATTTCATGCCAACCCGCTCAACCACCCTGGCCCTCAGATCTGTTCCTAGCTGTACCACACGTGTCTGCAGATAAATCACTTGTGTACTTCAAAGAGGGCTCCGGTGTTGAACCTGGAAGCCCGAACTCCGGGTGAAAAGTCACTGTGTCACGGGAAAGCAGTTTCCGGTTGTACCAGGCACTCAAAAGCCAGGTTCCCAGGGAGCACATGGTGCTGTGTACACGTATGTTATGGCAAGACATTCAACATGACTGTCAGAAAAATGGTATGAGCACGTTTCATCTTCGGGCAGAAGGCGGCGACTTTCTGGGAAGACACTACGTGAGACAGTGGAGGGGTCACATGGAAGACAGCGTTTGCTTCATAAGAACAAGAAATCCCGGGACAAGGGCATCCGCACAGCAGTGAACCTAGTCCTCAGTGGACACGCCTGAGGTGGGGCTTTGTGGTTCATTTATAGTTAAGGAAAAACTATTTTAGTTACTTGGCCAAAACCATACAAAGGGCGGGAGCTTAAAGCCCTAGGCGACTCGATGCTCCCTGCATTTTTCTGCTTGAAGCAGGATGAAAAGCCTTACATTTTGGCTGCTCCTCTATTTATGTAACAACCGCAGCTGCTCCCCAAAATAGCTGCTGCTGGCTGAAAGAATGAAGGGCTTTTGTTGTTAACATTTGAGTCCATTTTCTATAGCTCTTGAATGAGTTTCCTTCCTTTTCCTTTTGCGCCCTGGTCTTTTACAAGGAGATGAGGAGTCTCATCGTTAGCTCTTCCATGGGGCCATCAGTTATGGGGATGGATTTTAAAGTCAGGGCTCATCTTCCCAGCAAGAACAAAGTTAGCTTCTTATTCTATTCTGCAGCAGGTGGTCTCTTGGCTAGCTGGTATATACTAACTACCCGCCCCCCCCCCCCGCCCCTTTCGGAGAGTGGCAGTGAGGCCGATGGCAAGGCCCTGCATGTTCACAACCCCCAAAGAGACAAACAGACAGGGCTCCTTCTGTGTTTTTGGGGGGACAAGCCCAAACCCGGACTGCTGGCGTAGCATGGAACGGGGCGCCCTCCCCGGAAAGTAACAAAGACAACCCCGGTCGAGGCTATCAAATGCTTGTTAAAAAAATACAAAAGTTATTTTCTCCTTTTGATGGCTGTTGACTTTGTGACAACATTAGTTAAAAATATTACTTCTGTCTTTGGGAAGAGATCACTCTCTTCATAAAATATGGAAAAATAAACTCTACCAAACCCACAGTTAACATTCCCCAGGCCTGCCCCAGGGCTCCGGGTGGCGCATCTCCAAACACCGGCAGCAGAGTGAGTGTGCTGCATTTCCAGGTAGGTGAACGTTTCTCACTGTGCGAGGGCAGGGCTGCGAGGGAGAGAAGGAAGTGACGGGACTCCTGGGAGAGAATCAGGAAGTGGGATGGTTGATTTGCTAACAAAATGAAGGGAACAGTGTGGTTTTGGGCCCTCCTATAACTCTGTGGGATGTCCCCTCATCTCCTCTGACCACCTGCTGCCCAGCTATTGCTTGGGGGGGGGGGTCATTAAAGGGAGGGTAGGGAGCCATTATCGCTGTCATTGCAAAGGAGGGCTCATCTTCCACACCCAGGATCAAAGTAAAACACTGAACTGGATGAATGGGAGAAGACAAGGATACATAAAAACAGTAAAATGTTTATTTTCTTAGAAAAAAAAGTGGGGAAGAGGGATTCGAAACGATTGTGATCACACTTCCGTCTGCATCAGAGCCAAGCCAATGTCGCAAGCTTAATCCTTGAGCAGATACCTAGTAAGGGAAACAGCCTGCTGCTCGCTCCCGGGTCACTCCCAGGAGTCAGGTCACAACATGCTTTTAATCGGTAACAGTTTCCCTACTACTTCTTAGCAGAGAAACAAGGCTTGCCATAGCAACCATCCCATCCCCCAAGCGCCACATCGCCCTTGAGAAGCAAGGCTCTGGACCACTGGGGAGAGACAGGGAGGAAGGAGGGAGGGAAGGAGATGCTTAGAAGCGGACCAGTCTAGAATAGAAGTCTGATATCTGAGTTCACCACTACCTCATCTTATAGAAAATAGGTTGGAGAGCCTCTGTAAAACCAACAGTATCTTTAAGGTGGAGTCGCAGAGTTTGGCTGCATACCTGGACACAAGAGAAGTGAAAAGTTGCAACAAGTTTTAACTAGCAGCAACAAAGAAAGTTCGGTAACAGTTTTTTTTTTTGTTTGTTTTTAGCAATATTCCTGTGCAAGTTCATTAGGAAACACTGGAATTGAATGGGGCATACGATATGGAACGGTCTTCTTTTGCTAGAGTGCTGTTCCTTGGAGAGGACCGACCTTTGCAAAGATTTCAACTGGGGAGTCACCTATATACACAGTAGTAGTAGCTCCTGGTTTCAGAGTTAGATTGGTGCTATGTGATATCCTCTTCTTCCGAACAGTAATCTCGACCCTGGAGGGGAAAAGAAAAGAATAACGTATGAGTGAGAAATTCAAAGCCGAGCTGAGACAGTTACACGTATCGATCTTCTCTCAGAACATGTCTCTTTGCACCAAAAACTCAGGCTTCATCAGCGACGACCAGGCACGAGATAGATTTGTCATAAATATGTGTTATAAACAGTGTATGCCGATTTATGAACTGCATACACCACCAAGCATGGCAGTTGTACCAAGCCCCAAATAAACCCTTACTTTATAGTGGTGAGAACTTTTACTAGGCGCATACAAGACTCAGCCTTTCACCGAGACATTGGCAAAGGGACGATCCATTCAGGAGACCAATTTCTCCTCAACGAGAGCCAACGAGAGCCAATGAAATGAAGAACGAACACGTCCCTTTCACCTGGGGCCAGGGCTGCTCCCATTTCACAGCTCCATGTCCATGCCTGGAATTTACTGTTTTACAGAGGGGAAGGTCTTTGTTTTAAAGCACTAAATTAAAACAGGATGTAAAAACAAATAAACAAACAAACAACGACTCACTGGATATAACCTATTTTAGGACTACGTTTGGTATGTGTGGGATGCACAAGAAAGGCAAAAATGCTGATTCGTTTGCTAACAAAACAGGTTCCTAGCAGGGAATCCATACGGTGGTTACTTTTGACCGTAACCCATCTTTTCTCCAGGAGGATGTACATTCTAGGAGGGCACCGTTAGGGCCAGGATTCAAGCTCCGCGTGTGACCTGGCTGCCCTGCCTTGGCCAAAGCCCCGGCTTCCTGGTCTGCAATCCACCACGGACAGCACAGGAATGAATTGCCTTCCTGCCTCACAGTGCCACAGATAAGGGCTCTGTATCACCCCAGCAAATGCAATAAGAAGAGTTCACGGATTAATGCTGTTTGCCTCCGTTGACTTTTTTCTTTTAAAATACATACTACATGTTTCAATTGGGGGGGGAGGTGGATATTCCTTTAGAGACAGAATTTTCTAAATAACTGGAACGTATTCATAAAATTATCTAAAACTTAAAGGATATAATTTTGCATAAAGCTATTTATTAAATGTATCACGTGTTTCTTTGTCACAATATCTGCATATTGGAAATGTTACACATTCTCCTAGGAGTTAAGCATCATCGTGATGAATCACTGTATCGCCTGGCGGGGGCAGTCCTGGCTCTGATGTACCAGCTCTGGGATCTGGATTAAGTTGCCTCTCTGTGTCTCCGTTTCCCCACCTGTAAACTGAGGATAACGACAGTACCGACTTCGCACGGTTGCCGAAGGTTAAATGAGTTAATAGTAGTGAGCAGTTCAATACTCCCTGGCACATAATTTATACATGTTGTATGTACGTGTGCAGGCATGTATACATGTATTTGATAAACTGAAAAACGCTACCACACAATGAAGTCGTCAGGGGCGGCCTGTTCCCAGGCTACACGGCCCAGGTTGCTTGTTCTCTGGGAATGCGACTGACTGATTGGCATGCTTTATAGTTTTCCTCCAACGTCAGATTGCTGGCCCTGCCCCCGCCCCTGCCCCTTACAGAGTGTCTGGCCCCAGTGTCCTCACCAGCCTTGTTTTACTTGCCGCATGAAAACACCTTCTGGGCAGAGAACCTGGGCAACCGATCTCCCTGAGGAGGGAAGTGCACACTCAGCAGTCACCCCACACTGATGGCCTCCCTGGTGACCCCTCCCAAGCGAGTGGTGACCCGTCCCGAGCCTGGGCCCAGAACACTCACAAAACACTCCCTGGGCCGCATGGTGAAGAGCCGGAAGGGACCCTGCTGTGGGCCCTGGCAGTTGGGAGTTTATTTCGCACATCCGAACACATCAGCACAACTCTGCACACCTGCCAGGTGAGGCTCTCCGTAGACGCTCTGCGCGGGGTGTGTGTGTGTGTGTGTGTGTGTGTGTGTGCGCGCGCAGGATGTTCAGCTGGAGGGACGGGTGGGCTCGTGGAGTTTTCATTAAAGGACAGAGGACCTTTCCAGGGTGTATGTGGCACGCACACACGGTTGTGTGACCTCAGGCAAATCACTGGGCTGTGGTTTCCTGGGGATAATCGCGGTCTCTGCCTCGCAGGGCTGCGATCAGGACTGAAGGGGAAAACCACAGTGTCTGGCAGGTGGCCAGTAAATATTCGCTGCTGCGGTAATGACGGAGGCCATTAAACCTCGTGTTTGTCCGGTCCCCTGGCAGCAGGATAGGGACCTCCTCCCATGTGGCTGTCAGGTGAGGACTCTGGTCATCGACTGAGATCTGACAGGTGTCAGGGAGTCCCTCCTCCCACCTCAGCCTTGCACCCAGGACAGGCCAGAATGTCACGTTCCCAATGGCAGATGCCTGAGTCCCTTCCCTTCTTACATCTAAGGGAGGCCTCGAATCGAAGTGAAGGCCCAGCTGGCCAGCGTGGGGTTCAGAGGACACCTTATCCACGAGGAAGACTGGGACCCAGTGATGGGCAGGTGCGCACACACACACACACGTGTCTCCAACTCTGTAAGTGAGTCACAGGGTTATGAAGCAAAAGGCGCACTTCAGACCCTCCAAGTTCACAGCTCCCGTAAGAAAGCGCCCCCTTCGGAGGAACAAATCTATAGAAACCTCTGTGTGAACTCAAGACGGCAGCTCTCACTTCCCAAGCATCCGCTCCCCCGAAATTGCTATAATTGCTGTGGGAAGGAAAACTGTGTCCGGCGCCCTGCAGACACTGTTTCATGGTATTCACACCAGCCCTGTGAGCAGGGAGTGGCGCCCTGTGACTTGTGGGCAACCCTCCGACAAGCCCAAGAGCCCAGGATAATCCTTGCTTTTTGGGCTATGACTGTAGTTGATAACTAAATTCAAATTCAAATTCAAATCAGTTTCATTTTTGTTCTTATCACCTGTCAGCAGCTCTGAGAACCTAATATGTTATAAACAGAAAACTGGGAAATCAAAACCATCGAGAGTGCAAGCCCTCAGATGGCTGGTGTCCTTTTAAGAAAGGGGAACCCGAGAGCTGGGGCTGGTGCGGCCTCATCACCCAGGGCCCACCTGCACTCCTCCAGCCCTACTGGGGCAGATCAGGGAGCTGGCTGGCTTCAGTAACTGACTTCATATCTCATTTAAATTTTTAAAGAGCTGTGCTAAAAAGAGGACCTTCCAACCTTCAGCTGTCAGACAGCAGGAAGTGGGAGTAGCCGGGTTCGGGAAATACACAGCCATTCTCTGAGCCTAAGCGCGCCCTTTCCCCCAACAGGACTGCAGAACGGAGGTCTTTGTAAAGACGCGTTGCGCCTCTGGAACCAGGGACTGTGGGACACAATTCTGCTCTTGTGCAAAGGCCCCACTGAAAGCTACGGAGAGCAAAATCCCTACGAGGCCCCCGCCAGCTGGAGGACCGGAAACGACCGAGGATGCTGACAAGGAAGGGTTGTTGGGAGAACCACGTGGGCACTGCGGTGCAGACACCAGAAATTGCAGCTTTTGCTTACTGACATGTCCCTGACCCCATCCTTCCTCTGAAGGGAATACCCTACATCTTCTTCATTGTCTGCATTACTTTCTGGGAAACTCAGAGAAGTTGAGGTCAACTCAAAACATACATTTCCAGGGTTCTAGGGTAAAAGTTTTTGTTTGTTGACATATCTAGGCTAAGAATTAGAGACTTTAAGGAGCAGGCAAAGGAAAGGACATTATACTAATTTTAAATTCTGCAAGTTTAAGGAGGAATGCTCAATGAGTGACTTCAAATACTACATTTGTCCTGCAAAGTCCCTATAGTACTTCTTCAAGTTTAAGTAGACAAATAGCCTAGGGCCGTCCAGTTTCAGGTGAGATTTTATGTTAAGCTTTAGTACATTTTTGTGGATGGGTTTGCACTGGGCCTCATACATACACCTCAGGCATATAACAATTACCTGTGAACTGTGTACTTCCCCAATGGGGTAGGTTAGAGCTAGATGAAAATTACTGAAAGGGAACACTGAACCTCAGATTCCTCATCTTTAAAATGGAGATGGTAAGATCTAACAGTGTTTTTGTGGGGAATTAGAAGTGATATACATAAGGTGTTTAGCAAAGCTTGGCACATGGTAGGTACTTGATACATTATAGCTCTTAGGATGATATTGAAAAATGAGGTCAATAGATCCACCAATAAATAATTCATAAGCTGCTTGGCTGAGAAATGAGGCCCGTAGCTGGACCTATGGGTTACATTCAGGTCCTTGATCTGGCGGTGGATCTGGGTGCTTAGCCTTCCTCCTTCCTGGCTGGCTCCCCAGTCCCCAGCCCTCACACATCATTTCCCATTTTCTAAATCTCTGCAGAAATGTCACCTCATTGTCTTCCCTGAACACCCTATACCCAATAGCACTTCTTAAGCTCGGCTTCATTGTTATTTATATTAGTTGTCATTACCTGACATCACCAATACATTAATTCAGTTCTTCATCGTCAGTCTTCCCCCTTGAGCAGAAGTAACCAGTGGGCAGAGACTGACTGATACCCTGCCGCATCCTCAGGACTTGGACTAGTGTCGGGAGCATGTCGGATGCTCGATAAATACTTGTTGAATGAGTGAAAGAATGACAAATATCTACACAGTTCGGAAACTGTGGAGCTGGAAGAGGACCTGGCAGTTCTCTCCAACCTTGCACCTAATGTAGGATGGGCCACCCTTTACCGCATTCCAGACAGGGAAGCTTCTCTCTTGGTCTGGAATGCGTCAGACGCTTTTCCAAGATGCCCGTGAAACTGCTCAGCGGCAGAGCCCAACCCTGCCTCTTCCCACAGAGCGGCTTAGTCTGCACCCTTGGGACCGGAGGATGGGTCACCCCAGATTGACAGCATCCCTCTGTCCATTACCTGCGAATAACACAGTTGCCATCCAGGCCTCCCTCCTTTACATGTATGTCAGTTTCTCCATGTGTTTTTTTTATAAAATGGACCCACCCAAAATATTACCAACACTGAATAAAATATCACAGAAGCACAGCCTAACACATGTAAAAATTAAGTATCTGACAAAGGGAATCCCGAAGAATCTATGTGCTAAATCTTAGCAATCATTGAACAGAATATAAAACTGAACTTCTACCAAAGCTCTGGTGAGGGAGATAATGCTCAGCCTCAAAGGAAAAATACAAAGACGAGCTCATCTGATCGTGTTTTGCAGAAACGAAATTTTGCACATCAAAAAATAATGCAACAAAATAAGAAGGCTCATCCCACAGTGGGAAGAACACCTGCAGCGTGTGATGTGTAAATGATCGAAGCTACGTGAGAAGCTCACACCTGCACACAAAATGAACAGTGAGAGTGTCTCCTCCCTCCGAGGGACCCGCACGATGTGGAAACTCCTTCAGGACAAAGTAAAACCAGCGCACGCACACCCAGCTCAACGGTCCACTTGGGTGATCGAAAGTACAACTGAAAACAACAAGACATTACTTAAAAACGGCCACGCCCATAGTGAGGGTGCACAGTGAAGTGTGACGCTCATGCCCCGCTGGCCTCGCCGTGCAGCGGAGCAGCTGCTTTGGGAAGTGATTGGGCGATTGTGAGTCATAAAAATGTTCACACCCTTCTTTACAGAAATCGGTATCAAAGACAAACTCCCAAACACACATTTTAAAAAAATATATGCATTGGTTCCCTGGGCTGGGGGTGGGGATGGGGATTGACTACTGGCAGGCAGGAGGGGTCCTACTGAGGTGATGGGGATGTTCCAAAACTGGAGCGTGGTGACTGATGGTCGTGCCATTTGGTAAATTTACTAAGTTCCCTTAATTGTACATGTCAAATGAGTAAATTTTATGGTATGTAGATTATACCTCCATAAGGTTATTAAAAGTATATGTACACATATTTTCATTGCAGCCTTTTTTAGGCATAAAAAAAATCAATTGAACACCTCCTGCAGGTGGAAATCCCCCTAAAATATAGCTCCTGTACTCGCTGCTTCCAGCACCACCGGGACCAACCACCCGCAGGTCCCAAGCAGGAAGGTCCTTCTTGGGTAACACTGTGTTTTCACACGTATTGTTCTCATCTCGCACACCCCTCGCAGCCTCCTCTCCATGTCTCCTTCGCCTTTACCATCTCGCTCCAACACCCTGTCTTCAAGAGGCACTTCCCCCAGTTGCTTGAGTGCGAATTGGTCTCTCCCTCTCCCAGTGGTCCTTCCACCCCCCCCACCACGTTTTATAGCAAGTTTAGCCAAGACGTCTCTTTGATACCTGATGGAATCCTTGTGTGGCCCCTGTCGCATGGTTATGGACACTTGGGCATATGGAGGGAGGCCGTGCTGTGTGTGTGTGAGTGTGAGTGTGTGTGAGTGTGTCAGGATGGAGGCTGTTGAATGATGTGATACAGGTGGTGTCCTGGGACTTTGACCAGTGAAGCAAATTATCAACATTTTCCAAACCCCACTGGAAAAAGCAGCCCTCTTGAACAAGATAAAGAGCAGCTGATAAAGAGTAAGCAAATATGAGTTTTTGTAATGAAGGCTCATTATGGAAGTTTGTTTAAATGGGGCTTATTTCTCTCTGGAAGTGTGAGTTGTTATACTCGTCACAAAGCAGGTTCTTGTTTGTTGACTGACTGACTGAAGAATTCATTCTCCTCTCCTTTACCACTCAGGATGATTCTGGAACACCTGTTAGTTTCTGGCATTATTTTGATGCTCTGCTTCCTTTTTGGGATTTATCTTCCCCCTCTCTTTCCAACTGTGGGCTTCCTGAGTCTCCATTTCTTGGCTCAGCTAGGCCTCCTGCATAACCTTCTACCCTGCACTGTGTGGCTGGCTGGCTTTCCAAGCACCAAAGAGGCCCTGGAGTAATGAAACACAGTTGCCGCATCTGTGTTTTGGCCCATCTTCAGTCTCTGCCCCCCCAACACCCCACCCCCAACCTTTTCCTCCGTGAATCACCGTCCAGAGACAGCCTCAGATCCAAGTTTCTATGAGAATCTGGACATTTAAGCTTGGTCCCTGAACCAGGAATAACAGGGCGGGAGAGGTGCATTCTACCACTGGAACATCTGGGAACCAGGAACTAGAATCCAGAGCAAACATGATGAGGAGGAGGCGGGAAAGGGTGGAGAAGTGGAGTGAAGGACACCCCAGGGGCTGCTGGTCAGTGCTCCTCCCGTCAGGCTGTGGCCCAAGGCCAGTGCTCTGTCCCCGTCCTCGGGGCTGGACGTGGCAGGGCCTCACCAGTCAGCGAGCGTTTCAGCAGCATTTCCGTTTAAGGTCCGACAACAATTGCCAACAAATGCCGAAGGAACGCAAAGTAATTAGCTGTGCTGTTCAAGTCCCCTCCCCCGGCTTCCTTCATTAGAAAAATCAATCGAGGCATTAACTAACGGGCTTCATTCTAATTAGACTCAGGTCTCATTTGTAATGGGCGGCAAGAGGGGGACAGCCTCCAATTGTCCCTGTGACTGGACACCAGGAGGATCACCAGGATAACTACAGAAGTGACAACAATTCTAGGATGCTGGGCGTTTCATCTCCAAGAGAGAATAAGTATTAACTAAGCAGCTTTGAAACCCCCACAAAGAGTTTATTAAACCCAAACCCTCAGTCTATGGACAAAAAAGGAGGATATTTCAGAAGCTTTAGGCGCATCGTTTCTCAAGCTTTATCTGATGCTGGCACTCAGCATGACTTCAGAGATGCCCTTGGCCCACGAGGAGGTGAGCAGGAGTGAAGGGAAAGAGAAGCAAGGATGGAGAAGGTGGGGCGTCCGTGTCTCTAGGCCATATGGACCTGATGTCCTAGAGCAGGGGTTGGTGACTTTCTCTGTCGAGAGGCAAACGGTAAATACTTTAAGCTTTGCATGGTCCCAACTGCAACTCAACTCTGGTGACGTAAGCGTGAAGGCAGCCACAGATAAGTGCAAAAAAAAAAGAAAAAAAAGAGAGAGCACGGCTACGTTCTAATAAAACTTTATTTATGGACACGGAATTTGCAAGTTCACATTATTTTTCACATGTCAGTAAATATTATTCTGCTTTGTGTTCGCGCCCCCCCCCCCCTCCACTCTTTAACTATGTGTAGCCCTCTCATCCAGTGCACCAGATTTGGCCTGTGGGCTGCTGCAGGGACGAGGACCACCGTCAGGGGCTCAGAGGTTAACCTGTCGAGGGTTTGGCCTTCTCCCTCAAACAGCAGCGATCATTTCCATCTTGAGAGACATTTCTCTCAAGCTGGGACCAGAGCGTGCCTCCAAAATGTCATTTCATAAAATTGTTCTTATTTCACAGACAACAAAACCGTCCATCACAATCAAAATTAAATTAAAAAATTTTCCTAGCACCCCCTCTTCCTAGTGGATGGAGTGTTCACGTTTCATTTAACTCTCTGTCCACAGGTGTGCCATTTTAATATCATTTCAATCTGTAATAGACACAATTTTTTATTTTACTTTTTTTCCACTGAATTTTCTTATTAAACGTTTCCCTGTTGGAACCGATTCCTTACGATGATATTAGATATACCATAATTTTTTAGTGGAATTATTTGTGGAAGATTTACAAGCCATTTAGTGGGCTTAATTCAAAGGGAGGTCTTAATTAGTCTGTTTTCAGGTATAAAAGTTCAGGTTTAAAGAGCAGCCTCTCCTCCCCCAGCCAGGACAGCCCACTCGATAGACCGGAGGCTCACGGGTCTCCTCCATGGCTCACTTCCTTTAGGGCAATGGCTTTAGCAAGTCGGGGATTCGATCCATAGATGTGCCTTCTAGACAAACTCCACAGAGCTCTTTATTCTGAACAAGTTGCTATGCCCCTGAATTTAGGTGGGACATGGTTGGAGGTTTGGGGAGACTGAGCACATACCTCCTTTCCTTAGAGTTTTTAACTGAGCACAGTCAGGAGTCAGATGGGAATCTCTTTTCTTGCTGGAGTAGAGAACCCAGCAGACCCTCCTGATCTCCTCCCCTCCCAAGGCCAAGGCCCTGTGGATGGGGACAGACCCACCCAGTCCCAGGTGGAGACTGGAGGATATTGGGTTTGCCCCTCACACTGCTCCACAGGCTAGCAGGCCCGAGAGGAGAGAGTGTGAGAAGGTGGCTCCTTTCCTTCCTCCCCGTACAGAGCAGCGACATTGTTTGCTGGACCACAGCGCTCACCTCCCTTTTTCTCTTTGCTTTCAGAATAGGAGGGATGTGCATAAGGCCAGGAGGAGAACTGCCGCCATTGATGGGAAGTCTCTACTCATAGAAGGCAGAGAATATGAACTAGCCAGATACAGGGGAGAGAAGGCCCAGGGAGCAGTGAGGAGGGGGCGTTCCGGGTCCAGGGTTGAACAGAACATGTCGGTTTGGCTTCCCTCCTCTTGCAGGACATGACTCAGGGGACCAAGCTGCACCCCAGAAGAGGAAGAAGAGCAGGGTCCACGGGACTCCATTATGGAACCTGATGAACCCAGCACACCTGGGAATGAATGAGCAGCTCGGGAGGATGACCACCAGGGGAGGTCCCCAGGACATAGGACAGGACAGGGCGAGCCGCACTGACCGGATTGTGGGGGCTATTTAGTCTAATGAAGCTCTGATTAAATTAAGGTTGGCCACACACTTGGCCGAGTGCCCGATAAGAACAGCAATTATTGGAGGTCCACTGCCTCTGAAGCCTTGACCACCAGGGCCCTTAAAAACAGGAGCGGTTTCAAATGAAATCTGAAGAGGAGAGTCTCAGGTGGTTTCGAGCGTGGCTCCGCACCCACACGTGAGTGCAGCCTGAAGGTTTCCTTCCACTCAGGTGCACACTGGCCATGGCGGAAGGCGTGAGCAAGGCCGGCGACCGCTGCCTCATCCGCTTTTTTCCACTTGACATTTCCTGTCTTCAGTGACTTAATTTTTAAAAGTCTACAAGGTACAGAGAAGTATAAAGACTAACAAACACTACATGTGCCTCACTCAGACACACGAGCTAGCAGTGTTTTGTAACACTTGCTTCTAGCTGCCACGTCCCCACCTCATTGCCCTTCCCGCACCCCAAGGCACAGCCCTGGTCATGGGTTTGCCGTGTCCCTCGAGCTCATTTTCATATTCATATTATATTTACTCGATATCAAGTAAACTACGCTTTATGTGCGTGTGGACGTCTGAAATATGTAACAGAGGGCATTTATAAATATAGCGTATAAACACACACACCAATGTGAGCACGCTTGTGTGTGTGTGTCAGTGCCTGGTATACAGCTGGTGCTTACTAAACATTTGTTGAATGTCCTCCTGTAAACAGTGTATGGTATTTTGTGTTTTTAAATTTGTGTGAGGCCATATAATATTTATCATTCTGCACGGTCCTTTGTTCATTTAATAATATGATTTGCTACGTATACTAATATACGCCTGGTTCATTTCTTTAACTTTTGCATAATACTGCAGTGTAGAAATATACAGGCTTTTATTTATCCATTCCTCTATCATTAGACACTTAGGCTGTTTCTGTTTTTTTGTTTTTGCTGTTATTGTTTCTTTTGTTTTGCTACACAGAGTGCTTCAGTAAACTTCATTGTATACAAGAGAATTTTAATGATATAGACCTATAAGTTTAGCTGATGCTTTTTATTGGGTTGTATCAATAGGGCTTCTTTACATATTCTGGTTTCAGATCCTTTTAATGTTTTAAGGGTTTTAAATATATCCCAAACTAGTTTAGTGGACACTGCGTTTGGGAATTCTGAGGGTCATTCATAAGGTGGATACTGAGCCCCGACACTCACCTGTCTCCTGTATCTATTTTCAATTTGTTTAGAACCCAGAAGGGAAGCAGGGTACGCCCAACTTCCAAACCACCAATGACCAATTCCGAGTGTGTAGGTTCTCCTCTTCTGAGTCTATTTAGCAAAACGGGATTAAGACGGGGGCAGCCTGGAAGGCTCTGCTACAAGGGAGCTTCCTGTAGGGAAGGAGCAGAATGCGTCTCCACTCAACAGAATTTCAAAGAGAGGGATAAGTGTCCCACAAATGACAAGATATTGCAGAATAAAATTTTCTAGAAATGTATCGAACATACGATGCTTCAAAATTCTTTCCCAACTGATATAAATGGGCAGGTCTCATTTTCTGCTACAGAGGTCTGTTTAGTGGGAGTTTAAAAAGTTGGGGGTAAATTGGATAAAAAACTGTCTACCGTTCCTCTCAACTCAAAATCGTATGCTTCTAGATTAGAAGCGCCCTAAAGGCAAGGATCCAATTTCATAATTCATTACTCTCCCAATTCCGCATTTCTGGGTCCAAAAAAATACCCTTCAATTAAGCTTGTTAAATGAATTAAAGAAATCAGTCTTACCATTTTAATGATTTTGCTAGGGGGAATGGTTCCCTTTCCTAACTTTTGACTATTTTTGTTGTTAAAGACATTTTAAAGCTGGTGTTAATGAATATTTCTAAAAGCAGGTTTTATAAAACCCACCAGAATTAAAAAAGAATAAACCCTTCAAACGAGAAAAAAATATAGGGACTCAGCTGGACCCAGGCTGATGGAACTGAGTCACAGGCTCACTCAGTTGTCACAGCTACGAGCCAGCACTACAGGTTATTTACCGACAGATCTCATGCCGTAACATCTCTGTACCATATCGTGGGGAGGTGGGTCAACGTGCTGGAAAGTTTCCTCATCTAGTAATCTGCCTGCAAGGGGACTTCTGTACCACAGGAAGGCGTTCGCTCCAGCATGCTGTTAAGTCCTGCATTCTTAGTTTCGGTCTTAGCCTCCCCGACAAACAGCTTCCCCCCCAGATCTTTACAAATGGCCTTGGTGATATGGATACAGGCCACGTCGACGAAAATGAAACTACCAATCACAGAGCATTACTACACTCAAATGCTCTGTTAGAGACTCTGCAGTGATTTTTTAAAAAAATTTCCCAGACACCTCAGTGCTACCATTCATGGGTTTTTTTTTTGTGAGTGAACAGAAGACCAGAAAGGTTAACCGATTAGCCTGGGGTCACACAGCTGCTGCTGGAGCTGGGCCTTGGATTTGGCCCCGGAGTGGGGCACGGGCTCTCTCTCTCTGCTCCATGTTGCCTCTTTCTGTGACTCTCTTGATCCGCTTTCTTGGCCCTGCCCCTGCTCTGTACCTGCTCTGCTGCTCCTTGTCGGAGCGCCTCGCATAGTACCGAGAGCCCTTGGCTGCGGGAGTCTCCCAGCCACAGGTCCTTCCTTTGTGACCTTTTGTTCCTGCTAAGCCCTGTGGCCTTATTTACACCATTCATTCATCGAACAAGTTTCATAAGCGGCCGTTCAGTCCCAGGCCCTGTGCTAGGTTCTGGGGAAACAAAGGCAAATGAGAACCAGTTCTTATCCTTACAGAACTGCCTGCTTAATGCTCCAGTCCTCTTGGACATTCTTAGATAATAAAGTGGCCATGACAGAGGGCAGTGCCCTCTCTGTCCCCGAGTGCCCTCTGCCCCGAGGGCTGCCACACACAACGGCCATGGGGAGGAAGGAGAAGGGAAGCTGGAGAATAAGATGGGAAGGAGAAGCTGAACACGGACACATCAAAGGGAGGACACAGGTCAAAGGGAGGACACGCATTAAAGGGAGGACACGCGCAACGTCCCTGGGCCTCTCTGCTCTGGGCGGTGCCGTGGTCGCCTTCCCTTGCCCACGTACTTGCACTCGTGGCAAAGGGACACCGTCAACTGAGCCCCATGCTGCTGTGGAGCTCAGAGCCTTGCCGGCCACATCGCTCAGGAAAAACTGCACGATTCTTATTTGCATTCCAGTACTGCGTTTTTCCAGAACCCGAACTCTTCTCGGCTGCTATCCCCTAAAATGCCAGACTGACAGAACCTCGAGAGCCATCTAAGAGTCAAGTCCTCCAGAAAAAGGAAAGTGAGCGGAGGCTGCGTGTGCTGCACTTCACTGAGGCTCGTTGCCTGCTTCACTTTCCTGGCTTCCCCACCTGTGAGGAGCAGCTACATGGGAATGCTAAGCTCCTTCGAGCCCGGAGCGTGCACACACCTCGCCAGCGGCTCCTACAGCAGGCTTACTGTCACGACGGGTAAGAAGTCACGGTGGAAAGCTATGCGGTAGGGAGGTAACAAAACTCGTCCTTAGCCTTGTCACGACACCTTTAATGTGTCTGACAGACGAGAAAAGGTACACACAGGAGAGAAACAAAGGGCAAAGCAGGGGGTGACAGGAACGAAGACACAGGAAAGGGCGGGTATTAGCAAGAGCGACAACCACGGCGCAGGCATTTATTTAATGGGATGATACTGGCAGCTGGGTCCACTTCCAAAGTGCAGGTCGATAAGAGCATCTCTCCACCAGTGCTGAGGGCCTCGGTTGTCACCGAAAGTGACGGGGGGAAGGGGGGAGGGACACCAATGACTTCTACACACGTGGGACAGGCCGTATGGCATTCTTTAGGATCTCAAATACAACAGTAACATGTTTTCTCATCACTCGCACGCACTGGTGAGGCCTTTAAACACACGCCCAGAAAGTCAAACCTAGCATCAGCTAGCTACGCCTGCCAAGCGTTATTTTTTGTTCCGTGGCAGCTCTGAGGTTAAGCAGCCTGCTACAGGAATAGTTTATAAACAGAACCAAACATCACGGCTCGCAATCACACGCAAGTCACTCTCTTCCGATCAGAAACGCGAACACCTTCTGATCTCTGACACCCTCATTCAAACCGTGTTCAGATTCACCTGATGTGATGTGAAGAGAGGGGCCCTTGGACGAAATACAAAAAGGCAGACCTACAGTGACCTTTCTCACCAACAAGGTTAGTTCTGGAGCCAAGAGAGTCAGGCCGCTTCAGGAACCCAAACAATTTCTGAGTGTAAATGGGTTTTCAGCAGATGCAGAGGGCTCCAGATAAACACACATCTTTTAAAACCAGCTGACTCTCAATCCACACCCTGCTCTTTCTCAGCCATTCCCTTAAAACGTGACACTGAATAATTCCAGGCAACAGTGGCGAATCTCAAAATCCAAAAGGGGTGAAGGATAGTGAGTTAGTTTTGAGACGAAAGGGAAGTAAGAAAGACAGGGCAACGGGTTTGCATGTTGTTATTTGCCCTGTTTCCTCATCCTCTTTGACGTCAGAGATGCACAGGGATAAGGTCACTCACTGGGGCTGACCTGACGGATCAGCTGGGCCCTAGGTCCCAGGGAAGCACATGAATGAAATGCATTCTTAAAAAGTCCACACATTCTTTGCCTGGGGCCCGTGGACAGGATCCAGGAAATCATAAAACCCTGACATTTTGCTTAAGAATTCTGTATATATGATACCATGTGCATTTTTATAGAAAGAGTCTTTAAAACTTTTACGAGATTCCGAAAAGATGCCCAATGACCCAACAAAACTGCAGAAGTCTTTCTTGAGAAAAACTAACCAGATGTAAATGGCATCGTCCTGAGATATTTATTCTTCATGTAATATTCAGCGTTGTTTTTGAGACTCTGAGGTCATCAGCTGTTCTTACAACCCCATTAGGCAAAGTATAACTCCCTGCATTTGCCTGGAGAAGATACTGATATTCAGGTACTTAAAAAAAATGTATTGACGTTTTCTGCTTCTTACAAGTAAACTCAGATGTAGAGTAGAAAGCATATGTTAAAATCGGGTGTCCCAACTTCCTGTGAATTTGAAATTATTTCCAAATAAAGAAAAATGAACTGGGTATAATCTGGATTTGCTACTATATTCAGAAACTCCCCTAGGCCCAGGTTTAATAATCCAGATATCTCCTTTCTCCTCTAAAGACAGTGTTTAAAATCATTGTCCCCCTCTGCGGTAAACTGTCGCTTTCTTTAAGCGGTAAAATTAGTCAAACGTCACCACTTCACAGAAGGCTCGGGAGCCTGTGAATCGTGCGCCACAGCAACGATAGATCCCAATGGGGTGATGATGAGATAGACAACCAAGAAACAACGAGGTCAAAAGAAACGAGACCCTCTCATTGTTTCACAGGGTTTTTACTCTCCCCCCAAAAAACAGAAGTACATCAAACAGAGGCCACAAAGCTTTTCTGAACTCTGACTGATCTCCCAACAAACTCTCTCCCTTGCTCACGTCCAGAGGTGGCTCAGTGACCTGGCCTTCGACCTGCCAGCACAACCAAACGCTACCTGCGGTCCAGTGAGCTGTGCCAGCTGCTCCTTCAGGGATCTCAGGCTCACACGGGACCCAACACACACTTGTGTTCAATACAGAAGGATGTGACTCACAGTGACAATGGCGGGCCAGGGGTGGAGGGATGGAGAAGGACTCCTCCATCAGTAAAAGAATTAGATTTTTAAAGAAATTCACTTTTAAAATTGAGCTCCTCTGACAAGGGACTGTTTCCTACGTATTTTGTATCCCATATTTCTCATTTATTTTATTATCCTGAGTAACTAGCACAATATCTGGTACTCAGTAAGTGCTAAATAATTGTGTAAGGCATTTTTTTTGCCACCTGTCTGTCTATGCCACCGTTAACTTCTTAGAAAACCACCGATCCATCTGTGACGCAAAGGCTAACTGTAACCCGGCACTGTGACAATCTCTGAATTATAACACTGCAGTCCCAAGTAAGTTTCTCTGTAAATATCAAACCATCTAACGGTCCCGACGTCTTTATATAATGGTACTCTTACATCTATCTTTAAAAAATTATTATTTTATCTTTTCTATCTATCTGGAGGGAGACAGAGTGGAGATGTCTTTCGGTATCCGGAGGAGAATTGAAAAGTAAATCCAAGCCATGTCTTATAGACATTCCATAAATGCAAAGGATGCGCCAAGGAAGGGCAGGTTTACAGCTTCCGCCAGTCTTGTGTCTCATCAGTTAAGGAAGTAAAAGGAATCCCTGGACTTTTCTGAGAGAGATTAAATCTCAAAGCTCAAGGCCTCTCAGAGTGACTGCCCATTTTCAGCATGACACTCTGAAGTTTAATTATTTTTTAAAATCAACCCTATAACACCTAAAGAATGATCTGAGTTGCATTTACGGTTATCCTCGTGCTCGCTTGGACCAAAGGGATACTTAGCAATGGTTTAAAAGTTTTGGGAACGATTTTTAAGACTCCAATTTCCAATTTTAAACGGTGGCAAAGATTACGTTAAGCCAAACATGTATATTAAGAGGGAATCTTTTAATTTTTAGAGGCCTAATGGTTAAGTCACATGCAGGCCACATACAATATTCAGAAGGATGAGCTTCAGACAAGAGAGGAGACACAGGAAAGCTTGGTTCACAGAGGGCAGAAAATTCCTCTAGAAATCTGTAACTGCTTGCAGGTCCCACATTAAACAATAGCTCTTCGTGGAATGGAAATGTATTCCATAGTGGGAACGCTTGGTTATGTTGATTCTACAAGTGCTTCTTTGTCAAGGGAACTTGACTTCTAATAAGCAATCACGCTATAAACTTTGCTTTTGTTGTGCTGAACACATCATACTCGACACCCAGATGCAAAAGGAAAGGAGGAACATGGCATTTCATATGGGACAATGAAGTTCAGTTTGGAGTAAAAAGAGGTAGAATTTCAAATCTGGGAACACACGGGAAAGGTGTTAGGTCATCTTAAATGCCTTATCAGGTTTGTATATATTGTTTAAATGACAGATTACAATTCAGGTTTTAATTTTTCCAGACTAACTCTGACTGGTAAGCAGATCTTTTTGTTGCCAGAAAACTAGCAGAGGAAAAAAAAATCCAAACAAACTGAGAAAGAAAAGATCTTCACCAAAACAATGGGAACAGACATTTCTTTTTATGCTTCTCGTTACTAAGACAGAATGTTACCGGCACGGCGAACAGCATTTGAACCAATCTGTGAACCTTGGTAATTAGTCCTGGAGGAAATGTTCCCTCTGAAAAGTCATGCACAAGCCAAAATTAAACTAAAATTAAAATGAAATATTATCCTCCTAAACGAGTATTTATGCGCAGTCAGGGAGCAGTGTAGATGAAACCACCACCATGTACATTCATTCTCCATCTCTGTTTTCCCATTGGTGACAGCCGCTGGTCTTTTAGCGGTGTGTTAGGAGACTGTACGATGATCCTCAGAGTGAGCCTGCTGCTGAAATACTGATGAGTGTAAGACCTCTCTTACTATCCACTGAGTGACAGATAGAACAACTTGGAAATTTATGAGGAAATGCTCAGATCAAAGGACCACAAAAAGTAAAAGAGAAATAAAGTTAAAACAGAAAAATTGTCAAAGGCAAAACTGGTCCATGATGCTTTAGCTAAAGTCCCGATATGTTCTGATTTAGGATTGTACTCTTCTTCAGAATAAAGCTTGCAAATGGTAATACTTGATCTAACAGTTAAAATTCACCCCTCTGCATGGAAGAATTTAAAGTCTATAAGCATGTAAGCGTTACCAGAGTCCATACTTTGTTCAGTTGATTAGCACATGGCACCCTGAAATCATAAATATGGGTTCAATTTCCACATGCATCAACTTTACATATTACTGTCAATGTGAAAACCACACCTTCCTAGAGAAGCAACTTGGAGGCTTTGCCTTGGAGCCACAGAGAAGTGGGATAGTAATAATAATTACTATAATTATCGTTAACTTTGCAAACCTGGGTTAGTTGCTCGAGCTCTCTAAGCTTCAGTTTCCTTGCCTGGAAAAGGCAGATAAAACATGTCTCACAGCCATTACCCTCAGGTGGGTGTTGATTGCAATATGCACGCGATGCTTACAAAGAACCCAAAGCGGTGTGAGGCGCGAGGTAAGACCTGGCAGGTACCTCCTTGCTTGCAGTCCGAGATCAGAGTAGCGCTTACAGTGCAGACGAAGGTGCACACAATTCTCTGGCTTTACGCACTTTAACTCATGATCAACGGTAGCCCAGGGTCCTGGGAAGCTCCGTTACACCTCAGACATTCTCATAGACCCATTTTTTTTTTTGGCGTATTGAGGGGGACTTTTGTTTTAACTCTCCACCCAGCCCCTCACAACAATAACTTGGTGACATAGAAACCAGAGAAGTGTTACCCTAGCTCACGAGGCAATTAGCCTCGAAACGTATACTTTATTGTACTCTTACCTTTTCGATTTTTTCATCCAGCATTCTGAAGAATTCTTGTTGGCTCTCAGAGATGTGCATGCTGAAAAACAAAGAGCAGTTAAGAGCATATTTCAATTTTTTCACAAACCTCCCTCCCTCGAGAAAAATGCTGAGCCCCTAAACTCGGAGGCAGACGTTTATTTATAGCAGACTTTGCCACTGAAATACCCTGAAGTTACAGTAGGAATAAGCGTTACTACAGCGGTCCCACAAATGCATCTCATAATTGTCTATCCATGCCTACGATTTAAGAAATACGACTTCCTTTCACTGTACACATTATTTATAGTGATGTCACTGGGAGGTGTGTGCCAAATTTTTTCTACACAATTTGTGATTTGAAAAAGCACAGGCAAGTAAGCACGTGACACATTCCCACCCTGTGTGTAACCGTACAAAAATACACCCTCGTTATTATATGGAGATGTGTGTTTTACATGTCGTCAGCATCAGCATGCTATTCGGCTGACTGTATAGTTGTGGGCTGGCAGCAAATGGGCTGAGAACTTGCCACTGGCCCCGAACACCGATTAGCATTGGCGACAGTGAACATACTCTTCTGGGATGGAAATTCTACTGAAATAAAGGAGGAAGTCAGGAGGCAGGTCTGGGTAGCACCGGCCCTATGTCTGTGTTTGTTCCACCCCACTGAACAGCAGACGTGGCCAGGTGAACGTGGTCACATGGGTAAGGAGAGCAGAGACGCTTGCTGATGGGAAGCGCAGGGGAGGAAGGGGCCTGGAGGCGGAAAGTTTTAATGACTCTAGTGTCTACCCAGCACACAGTTGTGGGTCCCAAGGAGGTTCAGGGTGCTGGGGTGAGAGACACACTGCACAGTGTTCCTTTCACCTGCTGTTAGTGTCTATTGGCTGTCGTGGCTGCGGGGGGCAGGTGGGGAGAGTGGCTCTGGAATAGCTTCTTCCCTTCAAGTCCAGGTGTGGTGAGCAGCCCACCCAACATAGTCCTCGGCATGGCGCCTCATCCTTTGGGGCTCACAGACAGCGACACAAGTGACCCGAAACCCTTCAGTCCTCCTATGACAGATAGTGGGGCTCCAAGGAGGCTTCCCCCTGTGTGTAATACCGAGATTTAAAATCTGGGGGCACAATGACATCAGTTCTGATGTCAAAGGCAAACAGTAAGCCTACCTGGGCCGTGATCAACGTTCACGGGTATAAAGCACGTGTACATGTGCCATGTAAATCTGCCTCCCATACGTGATCACTGAAATAAGGTAAGGACCCTGCTTCAGAGACAGGCTATGTTATCGCAGGTCAGGGAGGTGGGGTGGAATCTGGGATGCTGAGAATTTAACAGTCTCCTCTGTCTCTGGCTGGGCAGAGAAGCCATCAAGCATAGCTGAGTTTTCCCAGATTCCTCATGGTTTTACTTCCAGTGGCAAACGTTTTTTATTTGAGCCACTTCGGATGCAAGGCTTCTCAGCGGCACACTTGCTCACAGAGGCGCTATCACAAACACTGCTTCACCTCCACTTCATGACCGGCGGCCACTCCCAGGGTCTTAAATCACAACAGACTTCTGGGAAACCCCGAGAACCATCTTGAAGCAAAATGGCCCTAAACTCCAGGCTTGTGTTCTTCACCTGTGTTTGAGCTTTTCTCTCGTTTCTTCTTGTCAGAGGAGGTATGAGTCCTCTTTCGGTTTCCTGCCCGGTCGCTGCCTCTACTCTATGCTTGGAACCAGCGCAGCTGGGTTGTTAGAGCCACATCTACAGTTGTATGAACAGGCTCCGAGGGGGGAGCCTGGGGGACTTCTTGTGAGCCGGAACACAAATATTCTGGCACCCACTGGGGCTGCTCAGACAGGTTTTGGGAATCTCTCCTGTTCTTGGCCAAGCTCTCCTCGGATAAGGCTGCAGGACAGTGCTGGGTGCCAGATAGGAAGGCGTGATGACATAGCTCTCTTGATATATACATAACCATATATATGTTACTTTGCCTTGGAAATTCCAAGAGACCTCATAAAAACAGCATTTTTAGGATTTGATGTTCATTGTGGAGACTTCTGTGCTAAGCTTTTTAGCATGTATTGCTCTGCACACAACAGGAAGGCAATAACATTGACTGATCTCATGGTCTCCGTTTAAATGTCCACGACCTCAGGGGGCAGCTGTCTCTCGGCGAGGGGAGGCGCAGACTTCTGACTCCTCATCTGTAAAACTGCGGGCTGGTCCGAGGTCCCTCCGGCACTAACATTCTATGACTGTGACTAACGTGCATTAACTCCTGCCTTGAACGATCACAACATGCGAATGAGGATGTGTGGTTAGTACTCAACATACACACACCAGTCAGACAAAGGGGAAGTTTTCAGTAAAAAGGCCCCTCCAAAGATGTCTGCCATCCCAGGGTCAACAATGCCCAGGCTCAGGGGTCCATGTCAGGAGCGTGGGACCCAAGGTGATGGTGACCACCCCAAGACAGTAAAGCAAAAACCAAAACCGAAAGCTCAGTGTTTTCAGCTTTGTGTGGTTTAACACATGCTTTGTAGCCATGTACAAACAAGACAAAACAGGTGACCCTTGCTTAAAGCAAACTGGACAAGAGCCACACGACCCAGAATTAATTAGACAAGACGGGGTATTTCCAACCCCCCCTGGGTCCCGAACTAACTATTAACCTTACTCTGGGGTAGAGGTACAAGTTGGGAAGTGAACGAGCATTTCTGTGTCTACACCTGCCCTTTGAAAGACAGTGCTAACCAAATGGGGGTACCCGGCCTTCCTTCAGTTGGGTGCCTCTCTCTGATTACACCTCAGTACAGAAATGCTGCCTGATGCTTCCTCGTCTGAGAGCGTTTCAGCAACTCTGCCTGCTTCTGCCTCATTTCAAAGCCCACCAAGAAGAGCTGCGTACCAGGCTGGTTCGCTGCCTTGCCCCCTTGAGATGCAGTACGTGGCCTGTGTTAGAAGACTGAGTGGAAGAAAGGTGACTTATGTACTATCAAATCCCGATGCACACATGAGCTCTTTCAGACACACTCTGCTGTCCCTGGAAGTGGGGCAGACAGCGGCAGGTGGCACGGATGTCCGCGCGAGGTCCCTGTCATCTGGGTGTCATCCTAGGGATGAGGTACCCGAAATCAGGAGGCTTCCTCAGCTGTTTCTCGTAGGTTTGTTTCAGAGAGAAGCCCCGAAGTCTCTCCCGCAGGGGCAGGGGCAGGGGCAGGGGCAGACTATGTACTCTGGTGAAATAAGTTAGCCCACATCAACTGACTCCCGCGCAGGTAAAGGTCCTTTTCTCCTATGGGAACCCCATCAACACAGTGGCTCTAGTGCTAGTTTTTACGTTGAGAAGTATAAACTGCACTGTGAGAAACAGTCCCTGGATTCCCAGGTAACAGCTCAATTCCTAAACGCTGCCTGATGCACAATTGGATGACTGTGAGCGGGCAGCCGGGAGGAGAAAAAGCACACTGGCTCTCTCTCTCTCCTCAAGATGTGAGAAAGGAAAAATGGAATTCTTTGTGATTTAGTTTATAAAGTATAAGTACTTGATGCTAAATTAGATGAACTCGTCTGAAAGTCCTTTATAAAAGCCTGCACGCTGGTGCCTGACGTAACGAACAAGGCTTAACAATTTCAGTAATCCTGTTTCTCTGTAATAACTACAACTGGACCTGGGGAACGCCAGCACCCTCATGGAGGCCTTCCTGTGGCCCCTGGTTGATGAGAGCAAAGTTCTTGTGAGTTAACCCTGAGCCAGCAGAGGCTCTTCCTTCTGTGACTTACAAGCCTCATGAGACTAGAGATGATAACACGATGGAATGAACCTACTGACAAGTAAGCAAATGACCAGACGGTGGGCCACATGAGCTTTCGAGCTGAAAGATACGTGGCTGTTATGTTCAATGAATTTTTAAAAAGTTTCCAAATAAAAAAAACTTAAGCCAGCAAAGTACGGGAAGGCAAGGCCCCGATTCCCTGATAAAACTGAAATTCAATTATTCAAAAATGAAATTCAATTATTCACTGGGTTCCCAGCAAATCTTGGCCCCAACACACTTATTTCTCCATGCTCATCATGGTTATTTTCCCCCTGCTGTACCTCAGGGAAGCGGGGCTAGGCCTGATCCCCACATTGTGACACGCCCTTGCATGTCGTTCCCGCATGGTGCACGCTCACTTTTAGCTCATTGTTTTGTTTTAAAAAAATAGTATAATGAGCGCCCATGAAAACAAAACAAAACAAAAAACAAAGGCTAGGACCTTAAACCAACCTAGAGCTCACTGACCTCCCACCCTGGTTTATTTCACTTGCTGTAACTTTACAGAGTGGGTCACGCCCCGTGCAATCTTCCAAGTCTTCCTCACCCCTCCCGGGGTTGCATTTGCCAGGTCCGTCCAGCACTGTACAGAGCTCCGATACGTTCCTTTTAACTAATTTAAGTGTTAACTTTAGATGAAGCAATTTAACATTAACTGGCATGTTCCACTGTGTGAACACAGGGTAGTTTATTTTTCTCAACCTCTAGTTAGAGAGCATTTAGGTGGTTTCTAGTGAGGAAGGCATTCTTACCAAGTCACTGCTGTGATGAGCACCGGGAGTACGTTATTTCATGTCCCCCCCAGCCCTATAAGACACTTCCATTTCCTCCAAGAAAACTGAAGCTCAGAGACCTTAGGTCACTTGCCTGAGATCACAGAGTCCCTGAGAATGTGCTCCACAATTGGAGCAAGTGAAGACATGAGCATCACCTGCCTTTGTCATTAATGAATCTGCCATCGTCTGGTACGAGATCGTCCTTCCACTCCTGGGGGAACGAATCTCATTATCTTATTTTATACAACTGCATAATAAAGAAGAGTGTCCTTTATCCCATGAATCAGCAAGCAGGAAGAGTAAAACTCTTCTCTGGCCCCTCAGAAGGATTTCTTAGATGAATTCCAGAAACCCGATGTTCTCACTCACAGTTTACAAGACAGACACACACACACACACACACACACACACACAAGCATGCTGCTGGGTGAGGCTTTTTCTTCATAATTTTAATGTAAAAACATGAACCAATGTAACCAAGTTCCCCGAGAGGGTCAGCTCGTGTCACTTTGCAAAGTGCGCTGCTTCAGTGGGTCCAAGTGAAGCTAGTATTCACTCTGAAGGCAAAAGACATTCTCATTAATCTAGTCTCTGCCTAGAACTCCAGAGATAAGGGAAACATTTACAATCAGCATGTATCAAATGGCCGGGATGAAAAGATAATTAGGCTCTGTCATCAGATATCTGTTGTTCCCAAAGGCAGATAAAGTTAGTGTAGATAAAAGCGATTCCCCGGGAAGGGACAAGGAGGGGTGGTGACTATAGTGCACACTCACCTAAGGGCGCTAAAATCGGCCATACCAATATACTGACATTATAAACGATGTGAGTTTTAGAATGTCTGGAGAGCAAAGAACTAAACCCCTGAGCTCGTGCAGCACTCCCTGAAAAGTCATAATCACTGTATCACGGCAGCTGTGGCCGAAGCAATTCCGCAGACACTGAGCCAGGTTAACGTGGCTCCAAACTAGGTTATTTTTGTCTCAGTTTCCTGGGAGGAATCGGAAATTAACACAACGTCTTCTACTTGTGATTCTGACTCATGGGGCTACTATAAAGTATATGCAGTGGTCCAATTTATTTTGGAGTGGGGTGACGGTGGCAACTGTGTGATCAGGAGCCCCAGGGGGGTTGCTAATATTTAGGGGGGGCACCACCAGAGAGGCTTGTACCCTCTGGGATGCCAGAGCATCTTTGAAGAAAGGGGAGCTAGCTTTAACGTTACATAAAGTCCATTTTGTCACCAGACCAAGGTAGATTCAGTTCTAGAGCAATTTAGAAAACTACTCATTATTCTCGTTAACTTTTTGATTGTGAAAGACATAACACAGAGTAAAGAAAACATAAAATGTGGTTTGTCCATTTTTACATGATAATAAAGGGACGCCCCTGTGACCAACCAGATTAAGAAATAGAACCCATGGTCCCACGGTCTCCCATGCAGTCGGAGAGCACCACTGTTCCTAATTCAATGCCTTGCTGCCATTTCCTTGCTTGTCTTTGTGGTTTTACCATAGATACACATATTACAGATTGCTTAGTTCTGCCTGCTTCTGAACTTCCAATGATTGAAAGTATACGTAGGCAGGTACTACTACTTGCTTTACTATTATATAACCTTACATCGTGAGATTCCTTCACCTTGATATGTGTGGCTATAGGTCATTCATGCTCACTGATACGCAATATTCCCATCAAAAGAACGTGCCACATTTTTGTTTGCCCTTATATTTTTGGTGGACATTCGGGTTTCACCTTCAAGAGCTTTAAGAGCTCACAGACACAATGCCGCTATGCGTATTTCTGCGGGCACACATGCGCAAGGCTTTGTGTCCCTGAGAGTGAAGCTGCCGGGGGCAAGAAGGTATGTGGAGGTACAATTTTACTAGGTGACGCAAGTTGTTTTCCAAAGCAGCCGTGCCAGGTTAGGTTCCCACCCTCGGGCATTAACAGCGCCCGTGGTGGAACTCATCGCGGTTGATGTGTTATACTGTCAGACTCCTAAAGTTTTGCTACTCTTGGGGTGTGACGTGTCATTTCTCTCATAAGTATCAGCCATTCATGTTTCCTCCTCAGTGAAATGGCTGCTCATGTCTTTAGCCTGTTTTTCTCCGAGTTCTCTGTCTTTCACTCACCGATTTGTAGAAATACTCTATATCGTCTGCAGATCCAAATGTTGTCAGTTTTATGTGTCATAAACTAGTCCATCATTCTGTGGCTTTTGCTTTACTACAGTATGTGTTGATAAACAGTTCTTAATTTTAATGTGGCCGAAATAATTAATCACTTTCCTTAAGATCTGTATCCTTTGTGACTTGTTTCAACTTTTTTTCTTACCCCTCAGTCATAAAGATAGTCCCTTTTTTTTTCTTCTCCCCGGTCACGTAAGTGCCTGCTCTGTCATACACTGTGGGGCTGCCTGGGGCTCCCTAGTCTGCTCCGTTACCCCAAACCCCTCTGGTCGTAATCACTGACGCTTTACACTAAGTCTTCATTACCCAGTAAGCACATTGGAATTTACTGCGGAAGTAGTTTTAGCTTTAAAAACAACATAAAAATAGGAACTAGAACTTACTTTGCTCTGGGTTGATGAACTAATCCCGGAATCTCTTTATTGGTTTTAAGTCTTGCATTTGAACTGGCACTTTTTTCCTGAAACACACAAACACACACATGTAGAAGACCAGGTGAGAACCAGCAGCTCAACAACAGCATGCAGTTCCGTCACAGACACGCTCTGTGCTCTGTGTGTTTGGGACCCTCCGCGGCTGGTCACTTCCCGAGGACAGAAGTCCTTGCAAAGATGTCTCACTGTCCGGGTAGAGCCGCCAAAGGTCGTCACGAGCAGAGAAATTTGCTTTATAAGGAATTTGTTTGTTACACAACTCTGTTTAGAAAATGATGAGTAGTTAGTATCTGATTCTTAAATTGAGCTACTAAAAATAGCAAGAGCCAAAGAACAGAAGACTCCAGTGTCAGAAGGAGCAGAGAAGCACAGCCACGGCTCTTCCCGAGGTGGGCTGACTCGGTGCGTTTCTCTGTGACATGCAACTGTGGTCACCGACACGCCAAGTTTGGACAAGGCTGCGGCAGTGACGGAGGCGAAAGGATGACTAAAACTGACTGTTTTCCACCCACTACAAACACTGGGATTGAATTCAATTGAATTAATAATATTCAATACTAGCCTGTGTTCAAGAGGCACTTTTTGGCTATTAGCCTAATCTGATTTCTTATTCAGCCAGATGGGAAAGAAACATTCTCAAATCTTCAAATACTGATGTATCAGTAACTGTAATATTATTACTCTGTATTTTTAGACATTATTTTTTATTTTGATTTAATTAAATTCTTTTTTTTTTTTTTTTTTAGAGAAAGAGAGAGGGGAAGGGCAGGAGAAGGAGAGGGAGAGAAACATTGATGTGAGAGAGAAACATTGATCAGTTGTGTCTTGAATGTGCCCCGATTGGGGGCCAAACCCACAACCCAGGCCTGTGCGCTGACCGGGAATTGAACAAGCGAACTTTTTGCTTCACAGGACGACACCCAACGAACTGAGCCACACCAGTCAGGGCTGTAGACGTTATTTTTTAAAAAAAATATTCAAAGTGCTTTATTCTTTGCTCACAAAACACATACCCCTAACATGAAAGAAAAGAGTATTCTAAAGGAACCAGAGGTGTGGCAATAATGAAAGACCCAGGCTAAGGGGAGGAATAGGACTCGCATGGGCCAACCCACCCTTCTCACCACATGCAAAGTGATGGTCCCAGAATGAACTCTTTCGAGTTCAGGTTTCTCCTAGGCCTGCAAAAGCCACTTACATCAATGAAGTTCCAATGACTTCTGTTGACCATGAAACATGAGCTTGTCTGTAAAACATTAGCATTCCAAAACCTAGGGCAAGAGCATGATTTTCTAGGAAAAGAAAGAATCATTGCAATTCTTTTGCAGCTTATTTTACCTTCCTTTCCTCACACTAAACAGGAATGTTTTCACGAACGTTTAAAGTGTAAAATGTGTATTGTTTTCTCTGCTGGTCTAGTCAGGCGACAACCAATGAACTCCCTAACTTCTTCCAAAGCAGGTGGGAGAACAAGCAGAAAACGCTAACGCAGTAACCCCAGGAGGGCACACCTACACCCTCTCTTCACCTTGGGTGCCGCAGTGCCTGGCTTAGGGGCCTGGCACCATAAATCCATTATTTACTAAATTATAAATGTTAGTAAATTTATAGAGCTGTGCCACTGTCACCCCAGTCCAGTTTTAGAAAAATTCTCTCATCCCAAATCGTTTCCTCAGATCCACTGGCGGTTCTTTCCTGCTCTCAGCCATAGTCCCAGGAAACCAGAGCCTGCTTTCTGCTCCACGCACCCATTTCCTTTTCTAGATTCGTAATAATACGAATAGTTATTCACGTTAACCAGTATTGGAATTAATACCGGAAATTTTACATAAAATTTCCATACACGGAACAACACATAGCCCGGCATTTTTCACTCAGCGTTAACGTTTCTGAGGTTCATCCGCACTGCAGCACACTTCGGGGTCTCACTTACTGTCAGCGCTCAGCACTCCCATGGACGGCTGCCCCGCATTCTGTTCATCTACTCCTCCGGCGAGTCTCCGCTTTGTGGCTATTATGAACCCTGCTGCTACGACCGTTTGCATACAAGTCTTTGCGAGGACACGCCTTCTCTTTTCTCTTGGGTAGATTCCCAGGAGTGGAACCGCAAGGTTGTATGGTAAGCGTATAGTCAAATAGTTAAGATGTCACCCAGCTATTTTGCAAAGTGGCCACACCATTTTATGTTCCCACCAGTCGTGCAAGTGGTTCCAGCTTCTCCACATCCTGGCCAGCACTTGATTACTGCCATTCAAGAGGGTGTCTGTCTCCTTGTGGGCTTTCTTTATTTTAAGAAGGTGACTTGGATTCGTTCTTATATTTTCACGTGTCCCTCAGAACACCTGGCATCTTGCTACCCAGAGCATTCATATGCCCACTGCTCAGCTGCCTTCGCATCAGTAAGTCGGTTCTGTTTTTGCTCACAGACATCATTTAACTTTTACTCTGGCTATTTACTGGGGCAGGGGAGGTTGAAAGAGATGTCTTTAAAAAAAAAAACAAGCAAACAAACAAATAAAACCAAGAAGGGGGGGCTGGAGAAAGAAGGAAGCTGATGGGGACCCAGAGGGAGCATACCCAACAGGGGGGCCGTGCCCGGCCACATCTGGGCACACCGGGTACAGAAACAGAGAATTAAACTGAGGTGATGGAAGAGGCAACTAAGATATTGTCTCCTTTGGCAAGAAAAAACTATCTTAATGGTAGTTGACACTTACAGACGAAGTACCTAAAATAAACTAGGACTGAGTGAGACTAGGCTGAAGCCATTGAAAGGCCCTCAACAGGCAGCTTGCAGAGCAGGTTTTTTTTGTGTGTGTGAAATTTCAACATTTTATTAATTATTTATATAAATATTCATTGTATTTATTATTGTACATATTTTTAAAATTTTACTTTTCAATGACAGTTTGCATTCAACATTGTTTTGCTTCGTTTCGGGTGGGCAGCATTTCAGATTCAGGGAGCAGAGTTTCTCCTGACCCATTCCTACCACTATTGGAATCATCTGGATGTGTGTTAGAATGCAGATCCCCAGGCTGAGTGTGCATCTCGGGGATTGAGGCCCAGGAATCTGCATTTCAAACAACAGGCCCAAGTGGCTTTAACTCAAAAAAAAAGTTTGAGAACTTCTAAGTCAGAGAGAAGATGCCTTCACGCGTAGGATTCCCCTAGTTGGTTTACCACACAGTAGTTCTCAAACTGAGCCCTGGGGTTCTGTGAGCTGCCTCGGGGGTCAACAGAGAGGCCCAGCAGAGCAGAAGCCCCCTGAACTCTTTCATACCTAGGGGCTCCATTAGTTGAAAAAAGCTTCCATTTCTGCAAAGTGCTTGCAAACTAATGTCAGGTAGTGACAGGTATATTTCAACAGCGAATGGAACAACTTTCTCCTTTGCTTGGAATAATTTTCTTTCGTTATGAACAGAACACGCTCGTCAGTGTGAGAGGAAACTTGCCTTCCCCTTCCTAGTTCCTCTGATGCTGGAGACAGTCAGACCATCTGTATTTACACTGCTGCTCTCCAATCCCTGGGTGCCGTCTCCCAAAGGGGAAGTCAGGATGGCAAGAGGCACTGACAGCTTCTTTAAAAAATTCCCTTGAACTTCACCCCCCTGTTGGTGAGGGGTGAACCCGCTTTTCCCCCTGTCACTTCTTTGTCTGTGTTGTTTTTCTGAGTCTGAATGGACACAGGCAGCGGCCTCCCTGTGAGGGTCCCTGCGTTGGTTCTGGGTTGGAAGTGTGGGAGAAACCTCATTTTCTTTTTCTGGGCCCAGCGGTATAAAGGAATCCCAGGGGCCAGATGGATGCAGGAAGCTGGAGGCCTAAAGAAGTGGGGGCGGGAATAATAGCTCCAGAGACTGCTAATGCGCGGTCTGCACAGACAAGACACACAAAAGCACTAAAGAGGAACTCTCAAAGCATCCCGCCCTCCCCACAGACTGCGTTTTTATGTACATGTGGACCACTGCAGTTCAGAAAGTACGCAAAGACTCGAAAAGGTCACTTATTAAGGAGAATTAGGAGGCGTAGGGGGCGCATGCATATTTTAAAAAATAGGAACACACTGAGCTATAAAATAAATGAGTAATCATTCCAGCTTTGGGGAGGAACCCGTAGAATGTACTCTGGAAGGAAACAAGCTCATTCGATGTTTTACGTGTGATTTCCCGAGTGGTATTAACACGATAGGACACTGCCTCCTTCAAATATAAAGGAATTTTATCTTCTGTCTTGTGAGTGATGATGACGAGCTGAGCCATACCCACTCGGTGAGAATTTGGATGGTTAGCAAACCGCAAGGCCCAAGCTACCAGACGCAACTGTGGACTTGGGCCCACCAGTATCGTTACAATGACGTGAAGTCAACACTTCCGTTGTAATTACCTGCCCAAAGAGACTATTTGAATTAGCAGTATTTTGCTAGAATTATTTAGTAGGAATGAAGTTGGCAAGAAAAGTCTCCACGTTATAGAAATTCTTTTTTCTACAAAATACAGCCACGCACCTCATTTTCTATCCAGCAAATGTTAAGTGGGGTAAATCAGTTTTAAAATACCCAAATACCTTTTCATGTAGTTGCTTCTCAAGGTAGATTGGAAACATTTAAAATAATCTTTAAAAAGTAAACAACGATGTAAGAAATTGCTCCGAACAGATTTAATTGTATACCAATCAATTCAGAACAAAGTCTTTAAGGCACTACGCCATTAATTAAAAGGAAGAAGCTATAATGTTGTTATAAATTACACTGAGAGCTAGGAGTTAAGGATATTGTCAACAAGATGATGTATCTCCAAGTTTTTCACAAAAGGAACATATGCACACCCAAGAGAATTAACTCATTTGGAAGAACCATATTTAATTCTTGCTTAAAATGTTTGTATCGGGACAGGGTAGGTTATGTTGCAACGAAAAACAACCCTGGATCTCAGCAGTTCAACCACAGACAAGTTTATCTCCTGCACTTGCTCTGTGTCTGCGTTGGCAGGAGAACTCTATTCACCCTAATCACAGTGGAAACCATGGCAAAGAAACCTACTGGCCCATCCGTCACTAAATCACTGTTTAATGGCACTCAAGTGCCAGCCTGTGCTACGAGATCTGAGATATAATCCTCGTCCACGAAAAAACAAAGAGGAAGGCAAACAGATGTTTCTAAATGATAGCGGTATGTGGGGTGGGCGTGGTCCTGATGGATGACATCTCACTCAGATGAGAAGGTCAGGGGCGCTGCCTGGAGAAGGGACCAGGCAGGCCTGCGTGGAGGGGAGGAATGAGGACCCTGGCAGGACAGGAGAGAACAGGGCACTTATTGAGAACCACTGAGAACCTGGTACGGCCAGAAAGAGCCTGGGGCACCAGGAGGGATGTGATGGGGTGGTGAGGTGGGCAGGGGCCGGGCCAGGGAGGGCTCACCTTTGGGCATTTGGATTTTCCCTTGAAACACGGGGGTCCCCTGAGGGAGTTTTGAAGCTTCTGGCAAATGCCAGAATTGTGTTTCAGAGGTGGAAGCAGAGAGGAGGGCAGGAAGCTGTGCCAGTAAAACCAGAAGAGAGCCCGTGAAAGGCTGAGCTAAGAGGAGGGAGGTGTGCAGAGCCGACCGCAGGAGACTGGGCTCTTGGAGTCAGACGGCCTCTCTGCTTCCTGCTGTGTGACCCCGAGCGGGTTTCACAACCTCTGTGCCTCCGCTCCCTGGCCTGTGAAGTGGGAATAAAAGTAGTGCTACTTCCCTGGTTGCCTGTGGAGCCGGGAGCGTGCCATCAATGATAGCTCAGTAACAAGATAGCTGCTCTGGGAAGAGACACGGGAATTGAGAGTTGTCAAGAAAAATCCTGGGGTCTCACTCCATGCTAGGCACCTTGATGGACTTTGAGAGAAACAATAAGAAAAAAGGCAAAAAAAAAAAAAGGAAAAGATTTTGAAAGAAACAACAATGAAAAAACAACAAGGAAAATAGACAAACATGAAAAAAATTGCAAATGTCAGAGAAAAACTCAAATGGTAAATTGTAATATGAGGATTCATAAGATTTGAGGTCGACTGAATGCGTAGGGGAGATGGAAGAGGAAAAGGTAGAGTGGAGACCGACAGCCTGATTTTTGCCTTAGCGGATGATTTTTTCTCCCTTGCTATATCATGCATAACGGATGGGCTGACATTCCACCTGAAGGTCTCTTTCTGGGCAGCAAAGCAAAGGTGACGTGGTTATTAAGGCAGAAACAGGGCTGGGCAGAAGTGCATTTCTGCTGAAGCGGATGAAACAAGCTTCAGGGCGGAGAAGCAGTGCAGATGCAGAGAACATCTGTGCGCAGGCTGGGAGTTGCTTGGCTGACTGCACAGGTGTGCTCAGGCCCGACTGCATCTGGGGCACCGTGCAGCGGCTCCCCACTGAGCAGCGTGCTCCCTGCTTCTCATCTTAGCGTGCCAACCTGGTTTCATCTTCTCATGGCCCTGTGGCAACCCCACATTCAATCCTTCCAACTCTGCAACCCAGCAGGCCAGGGGGTCTTCCTGGGCAGCCCCAGTTCCACAGCACTCCTGCCTTCCCAACAGGTGTAGCCACTCCAGTGGGGGTGTGCTCTCTCACAGGAGGGAAGGGTTGCCGGGAGAAAAGAAGCAATGGTGGCCATACCTTCTATTCTTCTGCCTGTGAACTCTTAGTATAAAGATCTTTTTCCTGTTGTTATATATTATACATTTTAAAAATGCATAAACTCTCTGTGGCATGTATTATGATTTCTTAAAAGTGTGTTTTTTAGAAATCTTTTTACATTTTCACACACAGGAGTTTTGAGTTTCTGACTGCTGGGAAAGAATGGACTCCTCTTTCATCCGTTATTTCTTCCATCCCTTCTGTGATTAGCCCTGGCTAATTCTACATTTAGCTCCCTGCCGGTATACGCTCTCCTATACTCCCTGAAACCTCTCCCAGCAGAGGTCGGAGTAAACAGGGGCGTGGAGGTCTTAATAGCGCCCCAGGCTTTCTAGCGGACAGCAGTGTCAATTCCCCGTATTACTACGATTATTTCACAATGGGGATGGATGCAGCCAGTGTAGACCTCTACACACAGTCTCCACAGGCAGTAACCCAATCCTGCGTTGTTCCCTCATTGATGTACTTTTAGCCCGAGGCTGGGAAGAGACTGGTTGGTTGGAGCTAACATTAGGGTTGAAAAGCTCTTTACAATCGAAATAGGGTACTTAGGCAATAAAGCATAGGCACCATTTTTCTTTTTTAAAAAATTCTCCTTTTGGAGAAAAGGTGCTGCTAGGTATTATTTTCATTCTAACCTTTGCAAACAGAATTGATCCTGAAATGCTTTAAGGGGTGTGTATGACCACAGATGCCTGTATTTGCTTATCGCCTCGGTCTTTGAGGAGCTTTCTAGAAAAGCTCCTGTGCTTTTCCACATTTATTTCTCCCTGAGTCCCCTCAGATTTGTGCACCTGCCCAGAACAGGTGGGAGGCGAGGACTTCCTGTGGATGTGGGCCAGGATGGGGCTGGGCCCTCTTGGGCAGCCTCGCCCCAAGCTGGGGAGACACGGTGAGAACAAATGGTCCGTCATTTCTAACCTCTCTGAGGCTGTTTCATTAGGAGGCTTTCAAATTAGGGGTTTCTGAGTTGATACGAGGAGCCTCAGTTTACCACATCTATCAGGAGGTAAAGTGCTTTTTGAACGTCTGATCTCAGGTTTTCTATCCTTCTCTCTCTAGGTCCTACAAGGCAGGTAAGTCTTAAGAGACAGTTTGCTTGTTCCCTCATTCTTTGCCTCTCCCTCATTCTTTCACTTTAGTGAAAACCTTTTCCTGAGTAAAAGCCGCCCCCCCCCCAAAAAAAGGAACTGGCAATGAGAGAAAAATATGTTGAAGAGCTTCAGTGAACCATACAGATGACAGCCAGAGGTATGTGGGGCTGAGCTGAAACACGGAATCCTTTAGGGCTGTGGCGGAAAACCATCAGGTGACCACTTATAATGCACAGCTTATTAATTCAGCCACACCCATTTAAAACCACAGAGTGCGTGAAAGTCATGTTGATTTGGAATAATAGCCTTTCCACACTCACGGTTCCTGAAACAATTTAGACTTTCCAGGGGCATCTGACATCTGTGTGCATGGTCTGCACCCTTTGGGTCTTCCAACGTCGGCCTCGCCACTTCTGATTGGTTTGAAAGCAAATGCAGTCTGATCTGTCGAACGTTTGCTGTCTTGGAAATTTGATCCCAAGCTGTAAATACCATTTAGTGGTAGCGGTGTCCGCCCTGTGCACCGCTCACTGTATTACTATTGTTTCAAAGTTACTTTTCAAAGGCTGCATACGATGAAACAGTAACTAAGTTAGAATTTTTTCTCATTCAGCAACAAAACTGATTTTGTCAGAAGACCTCTATAAACATCAAAAGACAGTGTTTTAGGCTATTATGTTTCCCCAAAACTTTTTCTTCAAAATACAAGAGCGTCCTACATCATGTGACTCAGATAAAAGGTTGCATTCACTTTTCTGAAGAATAATTAGAAAAAAAAAACCCTGCTCACATTCTGGCATATACCGTAACATAGTGTAAACTTTTACTATGTGAAGATGACTTAAAGGGTATCTTTGAACAAAATCCAAGTTTTCCTGCTAAAACTCAATAAAATCAGTAGAGACTGTATCCCATTTTTCAAACGGGATACTGAAGTAAAATCTCACAAATATGAATGCTACATTTGTCGTGCAAGCCATTTGGTAGAAAACATACTATGGGGGGAAAACCCCCCAAAACAAGGTGCGTTTATGCTGGCCCATTTGCCTACATGCACTGTTCTCCCTTCTCTCCCTCCCCCACCCTCTCCCTCCCAGCTAGCGTTACAGAAGACAAACTCCTGGAGCACAGCTATAACCATATTTAATTTGCGTCGACGTCAGACCACGTGTGTGTATTTCACTGAAGCTCCTGTGATAATCTGACAGTAGAGAAACAGAGTTTCCATTGCTTGTCACTTATGGTCTCTTACAATTACAAAACCAATGGCAACAATGAATAATAGCTGCCACTGACGGTACCCTGCCAGGCAGCGGACCCCACACGGGGCTGCTGGGCATTGGGTCAGTTCAGAGCAAAAGCCAAGCCCAGCCCCTCCATGGGATAAGAGCCCAGCAGATGCCAACGATTATTACTATTGTTGTTGTTATTAACTGTTAATCCCATCCTCCCTGTAACGACTACAGGAGGCGAGAGGTCACAGAGGAGAACGTTAAGAAGGACGTTAAGGAGATATTTTGCATGTTGCCGAAGGTCAGAGTTACTGGCTAAGAGGATGAGGAACTCTGCATTTGTACCTGTTTCAATAACGATTTTGCATTCTTAACAAAGCCAAATCTATATAAACTAAAGAGGGTGGGAGTAAGGGTAGCCCAGGCAATTTCAAACTACTCCTTTATGCTTCTATACCTAAAAACGACACAAAGGCCTGGGACGGACACGCAATGTCAAAGGCACAGGCAGACCCCTGGGAGTCCCCTCGTGGCCATTGCTGAAAAGCACCTGCACCTCCTGAACCAAAGCAAGTCAGGGCCAGGCAAGCAACGGGAAGGGGAAAGATGAAAAACAACAGGGAATCGAGGGACCT